>NW_023416356.1:116870-736870 GCF_014108235.1 Myotis myotis | reverse complement strand
GCGCCCCACAGGCGGCTCCTTGGCAGCGGACACGCTTCCCTCTAACCCAGATGATCCCGCTCCCCGGCCCCGAGGGAGCCTGAGCCTGCCAGGCCCCGCCCCCAGCAGCCATTTCCGGGTTCACCCTGTGTTTTGTTCTAGTTGCACTGACTGAATCCATCACCTATTTTCTTAAAAAATGTGTTTATTGATTCAGAGAGGAAGGGAGAGGGAGCGAGAGGAACATCCGTGATGAGAGAGAATCCTGGGTCGGCTGCCTCCTGCACGCCCCTGACTGGGATCTCAGGGACTGAGCCCGCCACCCGGGCATGTGCCCTGACTGGAATCGAACCCTGACCTCCTGGTCCTAGACGCTCAACCTTGGAGCCACGCCGGCCGGGCTCGTCACCTATTTCTACCTTGTCAGGCACAAGGGGCCCCTCCTCCAGCTCCCCCAGCTTCTCTGGACAGGGGGGGGTGGAAGGAATGGCCATGCTCCAAACTCAGCCCCAGACACAGGGAGGGCGCCCAGGAGGCTGCCCGGGGACGGGTCAGAGGAGGGACTCCAGCCACTAACCTGCTTGCGTCAGTTTTACACGTTAGAATTCTGCGTGAAATGTTGTCTCAACAAAGGGTTTGGTGGCCCCAAACCCAGCAAGTGATGGAATAATTAAATGCACAAACATCAGAGAAAACGGCTGAGCAACGTGGTTTCTCAGGCCCCGTCCAGCGTGGAGATGCCCTGTGCACGGTCAGCAGGGGGCGGGGACACGGGGAGCCGCCGCGGGGAGTGGGGAGCCCTGCTGCCTGTGTCCTCTGCTGTCTGCCAGGACAGATAAGGGGGGGATGATAAGCCAAAGACAGTGCAAGATGGGATGAGCCTGGCCTGTGACTGAGTCCCTCTGCTCCTGCAGACGACAGAGATGAGGCCTGGGGGTCATGGCGCTCCCCCCCCCCCCGCCCCCATGGAGCCTGGGGCGCCCCCCCCCCCCCAGCACAGTTGGCCCCTCTGGGCAGGATGCCGGGCGAGGACCCGAGCCCAGTGGGACGGGACCAGCTTTCCCCGCGGGCTGCGCCCAGCCGGGGTCTGGTTCACCCCGAGATGAGGCACCGCCATGTCCCAGAGGAGCCGGGCAGTCTCCCCGGGACCTGTGTTTCCGCCCGGTGCTGTGATAAGGGCCAGGGGTGGGCGCGCGGCCAAGAGGAGGAATGGAGTTTCTCCCAGCTGCACGCACCCCGGCCTCGGCTGATCTCCTCCGAGGTGACCAGGCCGGGGAGGCCTCCCTGTGCCCCCTTAGAGGGCGTGTCCTGTCCCCTGGAGGACGATTGAGGCGGGAAAGGCCAGGCGTCCAGGCCTGCACGTCCAGGAGGCAGGGGAGCTGCTGCAAGTGCCGGCCTCCAGGGGACGGGGGAGCCCAGAGCCGCGGGGCCAGAGGGACACAGGCCCAGGTCCCGCCTCGGCCTCCGCCTCCTGGGGTCAGAGCCTCGGTCTCCGTGTCTCTACTTAAAGGGCTCACGGGAATGAGAGCGCTGGCCGTGGAGGGCCCTCTGGCAGCCCCAGGAGATGAGAGGAAAGGGGGAAGAAGCACTTGGTCTTAGAAATAACCCGCCACCCTGATCAGTGCGCTCAGTGGTTAGAGTGTCGGCTGGCCCGCCGAAGGGTCATGGGCTGGATTCCAGGCCCAGGGACGCATCTGGGTTGCAGGTCCAATCCCCAGCCCTGGTCGGAGCACATGCGGGAGGCAGCCCATCAGCCTGTTTCTCTCACGTTGATGTTTCTCCCTCCCTCCCTCCCTTCCACTCTCTCTAAAAATCAACGGGAAAATATCCTGGGGTGACGATTCACAGTCACAGGGAAGGCATTTCGTCCTCAAGTTACCGTCGGCCCTGAACACCGAGAACAGCCCTGGTCGGGGACGAAGCTCCCCTCTCACACACAGAAACAGGCGCAAACCACAACAACTCACATGAGTTCCAGCCGTGGGCAGACGCCAGTGAACACGTGAGCCCCGCACCCCTCCTGCACCCCCTCCCCGCACCCCCTCCCCGCGGCTGGCTGGGCACCCGTGGCTCCCCTGTGCCCTCATTCTGCTAAAATGCAGTGACAGGGACATTCATCACGGCTTCCTCAATGAGAGACTTTGTTCAGCTGTCAGGCGCTGTTAGAATTTTCTAGAAGCCAGCGATACCGCAGCCGCGCTAGGAAACAATGGCCGCCTCCTCTGAGTCTCCGCAGGGACCGTTGTCACAGCCAAGGCCCGTCCCTCCTTGGCTCGGGGCCAACCAGGGTTTTCCAGGTTAACTGTCTCTAACGTCGCCCCGGGAGGTTCTGGGGGGAACTCACCCCCATCTGGAAGGAAGAGAAACGGGCTGGTCTTGTCCTAACCCAGCCAGTCCCGGGCCTCCTGGGGCTCTGCTAACTCCTGCCTGGGAACGAGACGGCTCTTCCGCTCGGCTCTGTCTGCAGGTGCAGGGTCCTACGCGGCAGGAGACGCCAACGGGCACCTCCCATGTTCTGGGTGGAGACTCCTGACGGGCCTACGAAGCAGCGGTCGTGTTTGTCTTCACGTGGCCCTGGTGACAATGTGGAAAGTGTGGATCCATGCGTGGCTCACCGGGGCTGCCCTTTCTCCGCGCCTGACAGCCGTTCCCTCCCTTCTTTCCGGGCCTCATCCACCTGCCCCACCCACCCCTGTCCACCTCCCAGTCCACAGCCAACGTCACCACTGTCAGGTTTCGGCTATTGCAATGCGTGGCTCTTAGGCCAACTGTGATGGTTAAATTCGTGGCAACCTGGCCGGGCCACAAATATTTGGTCAAACCTCATCCTGGGTGAGTCTGGGAGGGCGTGTCCGGGTGAAAATGACATTGGAACTGACGAACTGAGTCCAGCAGATGGTCCTCCCCCCGCCCTGCCCTCTCGCTGTGGGCGGGTCTCCTCCAATCCCTTCAAGGCCCGACTAGAACCAACAGTGACGCTCCCAAGAGTAAGAAGCAACGCCTGCCCGGGTCGCCCGTCTTTTCTGGCCCCCAGACTTGAACGGAAACACAGGCTCAGCCCGAGTTTCGGGACGGCTGGTGCTTGGACTGGAACCTCCAACCCCCCCCTCCTGGTTCTCGGGCCCCCAGACGCTGATGGGAGCTGCACCCATGTCTCCGGAGTCCCCACCCGATGGCTGAGATCCGGGACCCGCCAGTCTCCACAGTCACGGGGACCAGTGCCCATTGCTTCTGCTCCTCCAGACACCGACTGGTCTACCCACTGGATGTGTTGTTTGTTGCTGCCTCTCCAAACCCCCAACACCGAGTGGCCTAGCACCTGGGTAGGCGATCTTGTGCTTTTTGCAGAGAGAGACAGCCAATAGCTCAGGCTCTGTGGCCAGGTGGTCTCTGTCAGGTCCGCCACTGAACCCAGGAGCTGCCGTGCCCGCCGCCTGAGGGTGGGCTCTTAGCTGGGCCTTCTCTCCACACCATCTCTTGACGCCCAGGAAGCTGGCCCAGGTGTCCTTATGCAGCAACTGGAACATTCTCAGAGGACGAAGGCAGAAGCTGCAAGGCCCCTCGAGGCCAAGGCTCTGGAACTTATACACCGTCTGCCCCTCCGGGCACAGCAGGTCCTGGGCTGGGCCAGGTTCAGGGCTGGGCACCCAGGCTCCCCCTCTGGAGCCTGGAGGGAGCTGCCCAACGTCCTTGTCATTCTTTTCACTCGGTCTCAGGAGTGACCAGGACCCCCAGCAGCTCTGCCTCTACCAGCCGGACACAGTCACTCGGTCCGTGAGCAGCTGGGTACCTGGTCACCAGCTGAGTCCCAGGAAGCAGGTCACCCCTCAGGACACTGACCTTTCTCACCAGCCTTTGGATAGCTTTTCCCTTCCTTCCTTCTTTCCCTTCCTTTTCCTTCCTTCCTTCTTTTCCTTCCTTCCTTCCTTCCTTCCTTCCTTCCTTCCTTCCTTCCTTCCTTCCTTCCCTCCTTCCTCTCTTGCTTTCCTTCCTTATGTTTTTATTGATTTTTAGCGAGAGGAAGGGAGAGGGATAGAGAGATAGAAACATTGATGAGCGGGAAGAACATCACCAATCGGCTGCCTTCTGCACACCCCACTGGGGATCGAGCCCACGACCTGGGCATGTGCCCTGACCAGGAGTCGAACCAGCCAGCTCTTAGTTCCTGGGTGGATGCTCAACCGCTGAGCCATGCCGGCCAGGCTGGATGGCTTTTCTTAGACTCTGAGTCTAATTATGAATTTAGCCCAAGGCCAACGATCTGCTCCTTGGCCCCTGGGAAACGAAGGGTGAGGGGCCGCGGGAGACGCCCCGTGTGGCCAGCGCAGGCAGGAGTCTCCCTAGTGCTGCGTCCTTCAGGCCTGTCCCCCTGCAGGTCAGTGAGGGTGCAGCCCGTCTCCCCTCCTGTCCCCTCCCCTCCACCTGATGCCGCACAGAGGGGTTTGCTCAGGGGGCGTTGCCGGCAGGTGCTCCACCTCCTCTGGCATCTTCTCTGAGCATTTTCATGTCTCCATTAAGCTCCAAAGATGAAATCAGAGCAATTATTATTTTAACAAAAAATTAAAATTCCTCGTTGATGCCGGCCATCAGATACGTCCTGTGGGACCGCGATCTTGTTCTTCTTCAGGGGGATGCTTTCGGTCGACTGCCAACAGACGCACATTATCGTGGTCCGTCTTTGATGCTCAAGCCAAAAGACAAAACGTTTGCTGACATTCTAGTCATGTCTTTTATCTTTAAAATAAGATTCCACATAAAACATAGATGAATTAAATCTGTGTCTCCAGAGGCTAAGAGCGTAGCCTCTGAAAGTGCTTCCCCTTCCTCTCCCTAAACTGTCCTTCCCTAAAGCCACCCCCTCGGAAAGTCGCCACTGAAAATGCACGAGAACGAAACTTCCCAAGACACCCAGCATCCTCTGCAGAGAAGGCGAATGCGGCCGATTATCTGCTCTTTACGGTGAAGGTGTCCACTTTTATGACCCTTTGTTTAAAGCCATTTGTCACTGAGAAGGCAGCACAGAATTTACGCTCAAAGGGAACTTGCAGCAAAGAGCTCGCGGCCTGTTACAGCCGGTGGACTCGGGAACCCCGGCGCTGAGGAGGCTTTAAATCAGGAGTGTTAAGTGGAGCTTAAGCCCATGTCATTGTGAATTCCAGGCTTTAGCCCCATGAAGCCTGGGTTTTACGATGGAAACAACTGACCCTCATCTGTAATGGATACCGAAAACGAACGCCACGCTCCCTCCGCCAGGCGGGCGGGTCTGGAAGCCGGGACGACAGGCGTAAAATCGGGGGCAGCCGCGCGAGGTCGACCCGCTGTCCCTCGACGCTCAGCTTACGCTCCTGTCGGATTTCCCCCGGGAAGGCCGCCTTCCGTAACTCCCACCCTCCTTTACACCGAACTTTTCCTCATTTAAAATGACGAAGGGAACAGGAGCCGTTCCCACACACGGGGCCACACGCTCTGGGGCTGTGTCATTTGATCCTTACGACACCCCGAGAGGCCCTCAGGGTGCTTTTCCCAACGTCAGAGACAGAGACACGAGCCCCGGAAGGCCAAGTCCTGCTGAGGGGACACAGGTGGGATGGGCCCCGCCCAGGTCCGCCTGCCCCGAGCCCGGCTGAGCCCATTGCAGCCGCCGGACCACGGCCACCGCCGTGCGGCCGTCCCTCCGACGACACGGTCAGCTTCTCGGGGGAGAGACAGTGTCTGTGCTGATTGTTCCACAGCTAACAGCACAGACACCCATCAATGGAATTTAACCACAGCAGAAATAAATAAATTCACATGTTTTATACATAAAATCCAGATATTATATGTAACTCATCTACTTTCTTTTTTTTTTTTAAATATATATTTTATTGATTTTTGACAGAGAGGAAGGGAGAGAGATAGAGAGTTAGAAACATCGATGAGAGAGAAACATCGATTAGCTGCCTCCTGCACACCCCCCACTGGGGATGTGCCCGCAACACAAGTACATGCCCTTGACCGGAATCGAACCTGGGACCTTTCCGTCCGCAGGCTGACGCTCTATCCACTGAGCCAAACCGGTTTCGGCAATATGTAACTCATCTACTTTCTATAGAAAATGCATCTATTTTATATACAAAACTTTTTAATAGTTTTACATAACATATATTTTATATGTAAAATTCATGTGTTAATATAAACAGTTCATATATTTATAATTCACCGCGTATAACATTCACCTAGAAGCCCATATCTTTCAGGACCTTTCAGTGCCAGGGGACAAAATATTTTTCTCTGGCCTTTGATGCCAACTTAGTCAACTGAAAACCTGCACCCAAGAGGCCATGTTTCAATGAACGTCCGGTGAGGCCGAAACCATGGGGCGGGGCTGGTCTCCTCGAGGAAGCGGAGGAAGGCGCCAGGACCGGCCATCACGCCCGGGGTTACCGCGTCTCCCGGGACGCCACCAAGCTCGGGGTTTGAGAGGAGCGTCAGCCTGAACACTTGGTAAAGCCACATCCGCCCCACAAACGCCACCATCGCCTCATTAGCCGCGAAAAACAGAAAGCATGGGGACCCGTGGAGATATTTTCGGTAAAAATAACATTTTCCTCTTTATAAGGGAACTGGAAAGCGGCGCCTAATTGTGTGGTGAGTGGCCGAGGGGCCGGGCTCAGGGTTCAGGGCCAGGGTCTGGCAGGGTAAACGGCCCTCCGTCCGCCTGCCTGCCCGTCCTGAGCATTTCCTCCCCAGAGAAGCGGCCGTGGAGACTAATTGAGAGGCGGGTGTCCCGGGACCGGCAGAGATAAGCGGCGGCCAAGTGAAGGGACCAGCCTGTGACCTGCAGGCCTCCTGGCGCGGACAGAGCGCGGCCATGAGCCGGGCCGCTAGTCTCCGGGAGGTAAGCGGGAACGGGGCCGGGAGGCTGCCGGCCGGGCCTGACCTGTGAGTGAGGCAGCCTCCGCCGGCCCCAGCCAGGCACCGAGCCACCTCCCCGATGGGGTGCAGCTGCCAAGGGTGCTGTTCCAAGGCCGAGGCTGCGAGCTGCCTTCTGGGGGCTGTTCCGGAGGACACCCCACAGATGGCCTCCCCGAGGAACCCGGGACCAGCAGGAAGCTGGTCAACATACTCCGGACAGGCTGAGGGAGGAGGGATGGACGAGAGGAGGGAACAGGAAGCACTGAGTTATTCTGAACCCCTGGGCTACGCCACGTGGGCGAGCAGAGAAACCACCTTACATTGAAAAGAAGAAGACAGAAATCACATCAGGGTAAATTTTGGGGGGGCGGTATGTGTCTGAAAACATGGAGTTAGAAAACTAGTCCAAGCTTATAATCCACTCGCAGCAAAACGCAGACTGATAACGTGATGGGCTCTCCCAGGAAGGGGCTCAGAAGGCGGTCAGCGCTCTGTGCATCCCACTGACTCGGGAAGAGCCACCGTGATGGGTTCTGGGGCTGGAACCGACTGGACGCACCGACGGCTGCCTGAGGTGACCTTGAGCTCTCAGGTGGAGGCAGGACCAGGCCCTGCGGGGGCCACGCCTGTTTCTGTAGGTGTCGCTTTATAAGGCGTCAACCAAGTGCGGGAGGTACTGCGGGTGCTTTGCAAAGGGACCCGCCAAGATGCAGGACTTGTGTCTTTTTTAAAAAGCGTCCCTTGCAGGGGGCAGTATTGAGCAGACAGAAGCCTTCAATCCCCAGGTTCAGACACAGTGCATTCCATCCAGTGGCACCACAGCCCCTGACCCACCGGGACGCACGCGCCTCCTGCACCCGCCCTGGGGCCACCCGTCCCAGCAGCCAGACCCGCAGGCTTTCGTGCTGAGGGCTCCGCGATGCCCGGCTTGTCCCGTAGGGGCAGGACTGCACCTCCACACACACCCTCTGCTTCGCCTTCACGGGTCTCAGACGCTTGGAACAGGTGGGGCTTTGGACCCCCCTTTGGGTTGTCTAAACGGGGCATCAGGAAGACCAAGGGCTTCGCCAATAGAAGCCGCCCAGCTCCTAAGAGGCAGCAACCCCATCTGCACCTGAGTCTTCAAATCCCAGTCAGAACAACTGCCAAGGAGGCACCATGAAGCCACCGCCACAGTCAGCTCCCGTGTAAGCGTCAGGGACTGGGAGTTCACGGGGCATCTGATTACTTATTTACTATACATTCCAGAGGGGAAGGGAGAGGGAGAGAGAAGCACCAACGATGAGAGAGAATCACTGACCGGCTGCCTCCTGCACGCCCCACCCTGGGGATCGAGCCCGCACCCCGGGCCTGTGCCCCGACCCGGAATGAACTGTGACCTCCTGGCTCCTAGGTCGACGCTCTGAGCCACGCGGCCGGCGTCACTGGGAATTCACTCCCACGCAGCCCAGGCGCTTCCCATGGGTGGGCGTCTGGGCCTGGTCCCCCCCCCCCCCCCCCCACTGAGCACTTTCTATCACGTAGGCAGACGCCCAGCACCGACCAGCAGGCCACCCCCACTCGTGGGGCCCAAACCTTCCAAGACGTGGCTGGCTGCCCCAACGGAGCGAAAAGAACATGCAGGCCTCCATGGGCTCCTTGCCCCGCCCCCCCAGGTTCACCGGCCAAGGGAATGCTCTAACTTCCAGGCGGGCCGGGAAGTGCAGTCCTACTACGATCAGGGAACACAGAGAGGGAGGGAGAGTCTGCGTCACCTCTGTGCCCCCCCACTGAACCGGGTGAAGCTTTTCACAGCTGACGACCACCCCGCGCCCTTCAATCTGCAGGTGGCAGATCTGCAGCTGCTGCATCTCCCTCAATGTGCTCAGCCAACACCTGTTACCTGGCATCTAACGGGAGGAATGGTGCTTGTTCTGATCGGAGCAGCCACGGGGCACAGGGCTCCTCCTGGAGGGGCATCTCTGAAGATGTGGGGGATGGAAAGCAGCCCCAGGCAGATGCTCCGCGGAAACTGCCTCCTTTGGGGTCATAACCGGTGATAAATGTGCTCCTGCGGCCCCCGCCCCCCCCCCCCAGCCCTGGCCACCCTCCCAGCCCACCTTCCCCACTCAGAGAGGAGAGAGAACAGGAGAAAAAGAACGCAGAAATGACAGGAGGAAATCTGGGAGGAGCTGTAGGGTTCTCAGAAGCATGGCTCTGTCCTTTTGGAAAAATCGACAAAACAACGCACATTCCCCCCAAAACGTCTTCAGTTCTCCCAAGATGTTCCCAAATAAACCCCAGGGCCTCCCGACTGCTCCCTCTCTCCACCCAAATTCCCGAGCTGCCCCGTGAAGCGCGCTGAGGAAGGAACCGCCGAGGACACAGAATGCTAACGACGTCGTCTCAGCCTCGAAAATTCCCTAAAGAGCCCGAAGCCACCCCTTCCACATGACTTATCTCCCAAGTATGCGTCCCCTCGTTATCATCATCCATCAGGTTATTTTCCCAAAGGAAGAGAAATTAATTGCCCCCAGAAATGTTTAGACGTGTTTATGTGTGTTTCTTTGTATAAGCACACAGGCGCGTGTCTGGGAGCCTGTTTATACGCCCGCAGTGTTAGCAAGCCCTGGCGTGACAACGGGTCAGGGTCATGGGACAGTCATCGCTGAAGCTGCTGCCTAGAGAGTAAACAGGATCTCGTGTCCACCCTCCTTCCAGCAGGCCTCACTCGATTTTAAAAAAATGCATTACAACCAGAAGGAATGTAAATGACAGACAGACCGCCGAGTGGCCACTGTGCTCATCACCGTGTTTGGGAGGACAGCTTTGGGGAGACGCCGGGTGCCTCCCGGGCCAGGTCTCAGGTGGGTCTCAGTGTTTCTGCAAAATGGTGACAACCACGGTGCCTCTTCTATGGGTTTCACGGGGCCCAGTGAGCTGAGGCTTGAAAGGGCCCGAGAATAGTCCCGGCAAAGAGTGGGCCACAGATGGCTGGCGATGAGTGTCCTCAAAGGGGCTGGTTTCCCACGACGCAGAGCGGTTCCCACCTGCTTCCTCGGGGTCTTTCTTTGGCCCCGAGCGCGGCCTCGTAACTCGGGGCTCAGAGGGCAGGACGGAGCGCAGGCCCCCGGCTTTCCCCCAATGTGGCCACCAGTCCCTCGGTGACTCTGGGCGGGTCCCCGCAGACCCCTGGGCCTCAGCTGCCACGGCCACGGCCACAGAGGTTTGAGTCCTTGTCGGGGCACGTGCCCGGGTTGCAGGCTCGATCCCCAGTAGGGGGCGTGCAGGAGGCAGCTGATCCATGGTTCTCATCATGGATGTCTCCCTCTCTCCCTCTCTCTCTTCCTCTCTGAAATCAATGAAAGTGTATTTCTTGTAAACCCATAGCTAAGGTACCTTTGAGTCATGTCTCCAGACAGAAAGGATCCTAAAAAGAAAACATCAGGAATCCAGGTGCGCCCTCCCCGCCCCCCACGCAGCCGAGGAAGAGAATTCACGGCTGGTAATCACAGCCTTCCCACCGCAAAGGCGCCTGCTATTTTAAGCCCGTAATTATGTGTTAATAGTCCTATCATTTCTCCTCATTACGTCCGTGTCAGTGAATGAGCGCTTTGCCCGAACGGGGAAGCCCAGGGTGTCGGGGGGACTGATAATAGAAGTTTGCCTTTTTTCTGAAGCTTGGATTCCAAAATGAAGGGGATACAGAAGCCAGGAAACACAGCCGGTGACAGCGGTTAACTTGGCGGCAGCGCGATCTGCACCGGCCACGGCGCCGGCTCTGCCATCAGATCCGAGAAGCATCTGGAAGTGACTGCCCGCCCCGCCCGTCCGCGCGGTTTTGATAACCAAGCTGTCTCTCTGCGTGAATTCCCCCACGAGCCAGATCAGCGCCCTTCGTTCAGGATATTCCTTTTTAAAATGCATTCATTTCCCTGGAAATACACATTAGAAAATATAGAGAACCAACAGCAAAACTGAGGGATTGATGGGAGGCAGACAGCTCTGGCTTGGGGCTGGGGGGTGGGGAGGATTGAGCAAAAATAAACAAATATATTTATCACATTAAATCTTACCACATTTGCCCTGACTGGTTTGGCTTAGTGGATTCAGCCTGTGGACTGAAGGGTCCCAGGTTCGATTCCGGTCAAGGGCATGGACCTGGGTTGCGGGCACATCCCCAGTCGGGGGCGTGCAGGAGGCAGCTGGTCGATGTTTCTCTCTCATCGATGTTTCTAACTCTCTATCCCTCTCCCTTCCTCTCTGTACAAAATCAATAAAATATATATTAAAAATAAATAAATCTTACCACATTCACTTTGGTTGCATATGTGTGTGTGTGTGCATATATCTCCTCATCTGAGGGTATTTTTCCATTGATTTTTAGAGAGAGTGGAAGGAAAGGTGGGGGGGGGGGGGACATGGATATAAGAGAGAAACATCCACCGGTTGCTTCCCATATGCGCCCCAGCAGGAGATTGAACCCACAACCTGGGTATGGGCCCTGACCAAGAATCAAACCCACACCCTTGGGGTGCACGGGACGATGCTCCAGCCACCCGGGCCACCGGCCAGGGCTGCCCCATGAACGTTAACGCAGCCTTTTCTACCCATTTGTGCCTCCTTTCACAGAGCGGGCGGGCTCAGCCCACCTCAGTAGCCGAGAGCCCCAGTTTCAGGAGTTATGCCTCCTGGGTCCTCAGACCCTCCCCAGGGACGCGAGGCCAGTGGGTCTCCCCCAGGAGAGAGTCCAGAAGGGAAGCCTAGGGGCGTGGGGGGAGAAGGCGGGTGGAGGAAAAGAAGAAAAGCGACCCCACATGTTGGGGACACACATTTCCTGCTTCCGTTTCCTGCTGGGCAGCCTGTGGGTGAATCGCGTACTCTCTCCACTTTCCTCGCAGCCTCGCCCACCGGCCGGCCGGGATCCCAGCGTCACCACCACCATTACTTCCTGCCTCGGCGAATTGTCTTGGCGTCACTCAGGCTCCGTGTTCCTCCCCAACTCGGCCGCCGGTCAGGGCCCGCTCACACCCCGGCCTCAGGCGCGGACCTGACCAGCCTCAGCTGCCGCTCCTCCCAGCTCTCGATGGACGTCCCCTTGGAAGCTCCTGCCGTGATGACGTCCTTCTCTCTCGTCATCTCTTCCCACAGACTTTCTCTCATGTAACGCGGCTCATGGGAAAGAGCAGACGCTGCAGCAAGCCAGCCGCGTGGAGGGACCCCGGCTCCCCCCGCACGCAGCCTCCGCACTGCCTGTGATGAGTCGCATCACCCACAGGCTCAGCGACTGGCAGACACGGAGGGTGGGAGCGGACGGGTCAAGGGAGGAAAAGGAAAAAGAGGGATTGAGCCCTGGGCAGTGGTGTGGCTCAGTGGATAGAACGTCGCCCTGCGGACCCAAGGGTCCTGGCTTCGATCCCAGTCAAGGGCACCTACCTCGGTTCCAGGCTCCTCCCCAGCCCAGACCCTGGTCGGGGCGCGAGCAGGAAGCAACCAGTTGATGTGCTTCTCTCTGCCTTTCCCTCTCTTCCGCTCTCTCTAAAAATCAATGGAAAAATATCCTCAGGTGAGGATTTAAAAAAAGGAGTAATAAGTGAACAGGCGATTCTCCCCGGAGGAGCAGGTGTCTGGGTGCCTGTGAGCTGGTAAGTGAGGGGCCCCCTGCTCCGGCCCCGCCCCCCTCCCTCCCTCTGTGCTGTGGCTTCCCAGGGAGGACGCGGCTTGTTTGTGCGTGTTTCTAACACGGCCCCGGAGGCACGTCGGCCATTTCATTCCATGTCACGCGGAAGCCGTGAGCAGCCGTTCTGTCGGGGAGGCTCGGGCCTGGAGGCTCGGGAGTGAGCTGTCGATGAGCATCCGTCTCCGAGGCAGGGCCCCGGGGACGTCCCGGCTCATGCTGAGCACGGAGCCATCGCAGGGTGTCCTCTGCCCTGAGCCTGCCCTGTGGAGGACGCTCCTCTCGGGGACACTGCTGAGGCGTGAGTTCTGGCCGTGCCCTCCGTCGAGGCCTCAGAGCACCTGGCAGCCTCCAGGGCCCAACAACCTCTCAGGATCGCAGCAGCATCGAGGAGACCAGGGAGGCCAGACCACAGCCAGGATGCACCGCACACGCCCGAGAGTCTCCAGGAAAGCGCTGGGGCACAGGGTCTCCCGAGACCCGGGCCTGGGTGGGTCATTTGCGGGAGGAGGGCAGGGGGTGGCTGGGCAACGCGCCCTCGGCCGAGCTCTAAGTTCTCCTCCCCCCTCCGCCCACAGAGAGCTCCTCAGGGAGGAACCCTCACAGTCTAATCGCTGGGCCCCTTCTCCCCGCGATGCCAGTCCAGGGCACTTCCTGAGGCCCTGGTCAGATCAGAGGTGCCGGAGCTGCTGGGAGAGGCACGGTGCTGTGGCGAGACACTCATTTGATCACGTGTTCCACCAGCTGCCCAGGGCCTTCTCTTCTCTTCCACTGCTTCTCGCTCCAGCATCGAAAAGCAAGAGCAGAGCCCGGCCACGTGGCTGGGTGGCTGAGCATCGACCTGTGAACCAGGCGGTCACGGTTCGATTCCCGGTCAGGGCACAGGCCCGGGTTGCGAGCGTGATCCCCAGTGTGGGGGTGCAGGACGCAGCCCATCAGTATTCTCATCATTGATGTTCTATCTCTCTCTCCCTCTCCCCTTCTTCTCTCTCTAAAGATCGGTAAAAACACATTTAAAAAAAAAAAAAGGAAAAAAAGAGCAGGAAGTGTGAGCCACGTGCACGTCTCACACGCGCCTGGGATTCTGCATCCAGACCACGATCCTCCCAGACCTGGTGTTAAGTTGGAGTAGGCAGCACATCCCACAGCATCACCGCGTCAAACAGCCTCGTGCCTTCACGCCCTGGCCGGTGCCCTGCTCAGGTCCGAGCCACGAGGGGAGACCTGGGGACACTCCGAGATGGAGTCTCTCCGGACGCCTCTCGCCAGAGCCTTCTCATTTTCACACTTTACCCACAAAAAGAGGAAGTTCCAAGAGCAGCTCTGTTACTAATAGAAATAAAAGTTGAAAGGATCTATTCTGATGTAGAAAAATCTCTCAAACAAGACCCTGAAGACAGCTCAGCCTGGAACAGAAATCAAGGCTTCAGCATGAGCTCAGCAAAACAGCCCGAAATCAGTCATCCGGGCCTCATGTTTCAATAAACATGCCAACAGCCGTCTGCGAGGTGCGGCCTTCGGAGCCGGTCCCTGAGGCTCCCCAGCCCCTCTCGCTCGGTCGAACAGCCACGCGCAGCCACGTGGTTTGTCCGTGTCGGGATTTCTTTCCTTCAGAAGCGATTTGGCTTCAGTGGAATGCATCCCATGTGTGTGATAAAAACGGCGTTTCCACGCGGCGTATATTTCCTTTAACACCATTTCAGTCAATAAACGTTTCGGCAGACAGTTCCCAAGCCCCCCTCCCACCTCCCTCAGACAAGATGTTCTGAGGAAACAGCGGGGAACATGCATCACTGTTTACAGACAAGCACGGCTCCTGCTCTGGGGGAAGCGGGTCGGACCCTCATTCGCTCCACCAGCTGGAACCCACGTAGACACACCAAGGGCTTCCCATCCTCTCAGTCCAGTCACGGCGGCTGGAGATCAACCAGGACCCCTTTGGCCCGGCCGGCGTGGCTCCCTGGTTGAGCGATGACCTAGGAACCAGGAGGTCAGGGTTCGATTGCCGGTCAGAGCACCTGCCGGGGTTGCGGGCTCCATCCCCAGTGAGGGGCGTGCAGGAGGCAGCCGACCCATGATTCTCTCTCATACCTTTATTGTAGGTTCTCCGGCCCTGGTCGGGGTGCACGCAGGAGGCAACCACATCATTATCTCAGAACCTGACACATCGATGTTTCTCTCTGTCTCTCCCCACTCCCTTCCACTCTCTCTAAAAATCAATGGAAAAATATCCTCGGGTGAGGATTAACAATAACAAAAAGTTATATATACATATCTATATCTATCTATCTATCTATCTATCTATCTATCTATATATAGAGAGAGTGTGTCCCCAAAATGTACACATTTGTATACATAAACGTATACACAAATGTGCTCTACAGTATTGCACATTGTATCTATAATTAATACATCAATAGATTATAGATATACTAGTAGATGTTGATAGATGTGGATGTGGACACAGGTATAGATGCCTCACACACACACATGGAGCCTTATGAGACCAGCTGTTAGAAGGGACAAGTCCTTTCAGTTTGGAGTCGCAGCCTCTCTTGTCTGCAACCACAGAAGCCCCATCAGCACCTGCACCAGGGCCTGTCCAGGAGGGCACACCACGCCCCCTTTCCCTCCTGTTAGCGCCCAGGCCCCTCTTCCTTCTCCCCAAGACGCCAAGTGCACGCCCCCCACCCCCCCCCCTCGCCCAGCGCTGCCTGCGGCCTGAGGGCGGAGCCAAGAGCAGCTGGGCCTGAGCCACGCTGCGGGCGGGACCAGCACCTGCGTGCGGCCTGAACCCCCAGCCGCCCAGGGAACAAAAAACATCTCAGGTCCACGTGGGCTGAATGGTCTCAAGTCCCGAGAGAGACAGAGTCAAAAACAGCGAGGCTGGAGCTCCAGGAAGGCGCCCGCGGAGCGGCTGTTTTCTCAGCTCGGTGCACACAAAGGCTCCCTGTTCCGACCCACGGCCAAGCCTTGGAAACGCATCGCACTTCTGCCGACACTGAGGCTTCCAACTGGCTCCGCGCTGCCTGCGGGTGGTCTGCCCACCACACGGCCTCCCCGCGCCGGCGGCTCTGTGTGTGGATCTCCGAGCAACCACCACGCCGTGTGCTGGAGAGGGGGGCGTCCGGGCCCCTCGTGGGGCCGGGGGGAACAATGGTGCATTGAGAGGCTCCGGAGAAAGCCTCCATCTGTGGGAGACGCAGGCCTGGCTGGGGAGAGTGTGGCTGACTTGCAGTTCCTGCTGCGGAAACTCCAGTGATTTATTTCCACTGGGCACAGGGACCCCCGTGGGGACGGGACCTCACAAACGTGTGGCTGCCGCGCTGGGTGCCTTTGATCCCCGGCCAGGCCCTGCTCTGCGTGGGGGCGCGTTGCCGGGGGTGTGGGGGGGCTGGGTGTCTTTGCTGTGTCCCTGCTGCTCCTTGGGCTCGGCCGCTCGCGCCCGAAGGAGGGATGGCCAGCTCTGCAGGAGGGGGAGGCGGGGCGAGCATCCCCAGGGAGCATGAGTCCCGGACCTCCAGCCCCGGCTGAGATGGGGGCAGCTGGCTCTCCCCCTCTTCCTCTCGGTCACGGGTGGGAACCTGCCGGTCGGTCGGTCCAGTCATCGTAGCTCCCCCTCCCCCACCCCCCAAGAGAGAAATATTGTTGTAGTTGTTGGTTTTAATATATGTTTTTATTGATCTCAGAGAGGAAGGGAGAGAGAGAGAGAGAAACATCCATGATGAGAGAGAATCATGGACCAGCTGCCTCCCGCACGCCCCCCACGGGGATCAAGCTCACAACCTGGGCCTGTGCCCTGACGGGAATGGAACTGTGACCTCCTGATTCGTAGGTCGACGCTCAAGCACTGAGCCCGGTCCTCGCTTTGTAAAGCTCCCCCTTCTCCCCTCCCCCCCCCCCCCCCTTTCCGAAAAGCAGGGCTTTTAAAACGTGAGGCTCGCCGTCACTTCTCCAGGGCAGGCTCTCACTTGTTAGGCCACCAGGACCCCGACACCTCCCCCTTCTCTGTTGATGTGTAGGAGGCGGGTCTGGGGTGCGAGTTCGAAATGCGGCCTCAGGAAGACTCACTGAGAGTGAAAAAGCCCGGAGAAAGCCACGGGCTCCTTGCTGCCGTCGCCACAGCCAGACCTCAAGAGCCGCCGGCAAATTACCATGAGGTCCTTCCCCACAGTCACAGGTCTTGGGGTCTCAGACCAGAGGGGAGATGAAGAAACAGTGAGGGCAAGGGGTGGGGATGCAGACGGGTCCGCCACTGTGGCAGACAGTCTGGAGTTTGCTCAAAAATTAAACATGGAACTGCCCTCTGACCCAGCGACCCCCCTTCCGGGACGACATCCTGGAATCTGAAACCCCATCAGAACGAACGTGTGCGCCATGCTCCTCGCAGCACCGTGTACAAGAGCTGAGATCTGGAAACAGCCGAGTGCCCGTCAGCAGACGCGTGGGTAAGAGCTGTGGAGAGTCACACCATGGAATGCTGTGCAGCTGCAAAGAGGAGGATCCCTTACCCTTGGGGGCAGCCTGCAGGGACCTGGGGAGCATGACGCTGAGTGAAATAAGCCAGTGAGAGAAAGACAAGTGTCCCAGGATCTCACTCGTATGTGGAATCTAATGAACAACATAAACTGATGAACAAAAATAGATCCAGAGACATGGAAGCAGCGAACGGACTGCGAACTGCAGCGAGGGCGGGGGAGGGAGAGCGGGTGGGTGGGAAGCGATCAGACCTGTGTGCGTATCCGCATCACCCACGGGCACAGACAGTAGGTGGTGAAGGCCTGGGGTGGGGGGCAGGGTGGCCTTGGAGAGGTCACGGGGGAGAAGGGGACACGTGCAATTCTTCCAACAATACAGATTAGAAAATAGCAAATAAATAAACGTGACTGATGTCGATGTCCAGCCAGGCAGGGGCTCAGGCTCGGACACCGACAAGACTTACACCTGGAAGGTCCACACACACTCCCCTCTGGGGCGAGGCTCCTCCCGGGGCTGCGAGGAGGGGGGAGCAGGTGTCGGGAGCAGGCCCAGCCCCCGGCCATGAGGGAGGGTTCGTCCTGGGACCTCCTTCTCCCAGACGCTTCCCGAAGCCGAGCGCTCAGCCGGGAACTGCGGAGCAGCAGTCAAAGGTTTTCACGCTGGAAAACGCAGCCCTGGAGTTTACGGACGGCGCCAGCCAGACCCTGGGGTCGCCTCACCCGTCGGCCGCGATGGGAGGTGTGGGGCAGCCAGCGGCCCACGGCAGGTGGCACGGAGGACACGTGTCCCGTCCCAGGGGCCTGGCTCAGCCGTGGAGCCCACGGGAGGGCCGATGGGAAGACACTGGGGGGCGGGGGGGGGGGGGGGCTCGGTCCATTCCTCCAGCTTGAAGCTCTGCTCTGGGCCTCGGGGCTGACACAGAGCTTTGCTAACAAACGTGACCGGCCAGACCGTCTTGGTGGAGCTTCGCCGGACGCCGGAGAGAAGACGGAGGACGCACAAAAGCAACAAGCCCAGCAGAGCGCCCGCCTGTCTCCCCAGGGGACGCCGCCATTTCCCAGGAAACACAGAGAGCGAGGAACAAGGGGGGGGTCCCAGAGGAAGCCCGTGAAAGAGGAGGCTTTGCCCTGCGCTCCAGCTGCAGAAGAGCAACGATTCCTTACTCCACGTTCCAGAGAACGGAGGGGACGGAGGGCGTGGCGGCTGGTGTGTGTTCCCACCGCGTTCGGGAGTCAGGGAGCCGGCTGGGTGCTCCCGGTCTGAAGGGGCTCCGGGGCCGTAACCGGGGAGCACAGCGCGGATCAAGGCCGTCGCTTCCAGGAGCTGAGACAGGAGCTACAGAGGCACAAGCGCCACCAACGGCACAAACCACTGGGCACAAACCAGCGCCTCCCGGGCCTCGACGGAGAAGCACACCACGGCCTCGGGGCCGGGTTCTCGGGGAGCCCGCCGGGCGCATGAGAGGGGCTGCCTGTCCTGAGCCATGACTCAGCGCGTCCTGGAAACTGGAAACACGCGTTCGCAGCTGGAGACGTTTAGGGGGAGCAGCTGGGAAAACCCCCCTGGCAGGCGGCTCTCTCCGCCGCTTCTCCTGGAGCCAAGCAGTCAGCAGAGCCCTCCCTGCGGAGAGGAGCGGGAGAGGGGGGCCAGGCGTGCTGTTTTCACTGGCCCACGCCCACTCCCTCTCTGACTGAGCTGCTCCCTGGGAGCTCGCCTGGCCCCCCACGCCCCCTACGTGGCCGCTGGGAGCCGGCACCTAGAGCTGCCCCTGCACCTGCAGGGCTGAGGGCCTCTGAGGACAGGGCATTTCCAAGTGAGCCCGGGGCACGTGGCCCAGCGCTGGTTTCTGAACCGGCAGACACTGTGCCTCAAGGAGGACCCCCTCTTCTCGCCCCCCGCCCCCAGGTGGGAAAGTCTCCTCTCCCCATTGCACCCTTGGGCGGCCCCGGGAGGGGCTGTAGGACTGGAATGAAAGGAAACACAGCGACACGTTCCCTCCGCCGCCCTGGCCTGGCTCCCTCAGAACCACAGTCGTGCATATGTGTCCATCACACGTCAAATGTGGGAAAGGCCCGCCCTGGCTGGGTGGCTGAGTGTCCACCTAGGAACCAGGAGGTCAGGGTTCGATTCCCAGTCGGGGCACAGGCCCGGGTTGCGGGCTCCATCCCCAGTGGAGGGCGTGCAGGAGGCAGCCGATCCATGATTCTCTCTCATCACGGATGTTTCTCTCTCTCTCTCCCTTCCTCTCTAAAATCAATAAAAATATTTTTTCTAAATCTAAAGTTCTTAGAAGACTGGCTGGAACAGGGTCGCCCCGTAACTGCTGCCTTACTGCATTATTTCCCCACTACTCTCCTCGTCATTATGCATTTATCTCGTTTTATCCAACCCGTGCCCTGTGGTTGCCCCTGGCCATCCGGCCCCAGTGTGGACTCAGCAGCAAGGCAGTAGCAGTGATAGCAACAATCCTGTATAATAAAAGCCTCATATGCAAATCGACCGGACGGTGGAACGACCGGTCGCTATGACACGCACTGACCACGAGGGGGTAGACGCTCAATGCAGTAGCTGCCCCCTGGTGGTCAGTGCGCTCCCACAGGGGGAGCACTGCTCAGCCAGAAGCGGGTTCATGGCTGGTGAGCCCAGCGGTGGTGGCGGGAGCTTCTCTGGCCTCCATTGCAGGCAGGCGGTAGGAGTGAGGGGTCCCAGACTGCGAGAGGGCACAGGCTGGGCTGAATGACACCCCCTCCCCAGTGCACGAATCTCATGCACCGGGCCTCTAGTAATAGTAATAAATAATAATAATAATAATAATGGCTTCTCCGTGGTGCCGACCACGGCCGATTCTGACCTGCACACTCTGAATCAGAGGGCGCCTCCTGGACCCAACCCCGCCCCCGCCTGCTTTTGTCAGTCAGCGTCATGGGAACCTGGCCACGCCCACTTGTCTTGGCGAGGCCTTCGGGACACAATACAGAGATTAAAAGCTGAAGACCTGCCTGGCTGAGCCTTTGGGGACCTAACTCCCTTCTCCAGCCCCCTGTGGGCACGTGCTGTTTGTTTCCTGACTCAGAGGAGACCAGACCCCGAGCTGGTGCAGGACAGTGGATCGCTCCTGGGCAGCTACACCCCATCGGATGCCATCTGCCCCTCGGCCACGCTCTGCTGAGTCTGGGAGCCCAGAGCCGGTTCCCGGCGCCCGCCCTTCCCTGTCCATGGAGGCGGGAGATGTGTGGACACGGCCAGGGGGGCGGCTGTGGATAACGGCTCTCCTTCTCCCCGGGGTGGGCACCCTCGGAGCCTCGCACGGCAGGCGGTGCCAGGGCCACTCTCCCTCCCCCGTCACACCCGCCCGCCTGCCGTGCGAGGCAGAGCAGGTGCCCAGAGGCCTGCCCCGGGCCGGGCGGGGCACGGCTCAGTGACTCCTCAGGGACGACGGGGTAATTGCCGAGACCTGTCAAATGTCAGCCGTGCTCGCGGAGGTTATTGCTACCACATGTGCTGGGTGCTAAGCACTTTCCTGCTGGAAAAATGCCCCAGATCTCGACGTCTTTGAAGATGAAAGGAGCAGCTCTGCTCATGGGGGGACACCCAGCCTCACAGGGGACGGGTGCAGGGGGCGCTGGGCATGGGAGTGGGGACAGCCCCCGCCAGCCTGTGGGCCTCAGCGAGCCACTGCCCCCTCCAACGCTAGCAGGACCCTTGGCACATGGATCCAGGGCACATGCTCGTGTTTCGGGCTTGGTCCCCACCGGGCAGGGGAGGGGGCGCATGCAGGAGGCAGCCAGTCAGTGATTCTCATCATTCGATGTTTCTCTCTCCCTCCCTTCCTCTCCGAAATCAATGAAGGGGGATGAGGAGGAGGAAGAGGGGGAGGGGAAGGGGAGGGGGAGGGAGAAGAGTAGGGGGAGGGGGAGGGAAGAGGAAGAGGAGGAGGAGGAGGAGACGTTAACCAGGAGAGCTACTTTCATTCCAGTCTTTAAAGGAGGGATAAGTGGTCACAGCCCTGCTCCCAGGTGGGACATACCTGCCTGTCGCGTTACCCTTAACGGGTCTGTTTCACTGTGGCCAGGGCCTGGGTGTGGCCCCATGAAAGGCCCCCGGGGCTGGGTCACAGCCGGCTGCCCTCGCAGGACAAGAGGGGCCTTTGACGCAGGGGTGCAGCTGCCGGGAGCCCAGGAGGCTGGGGGCGGGGGGGGGGTGCGGGCACCGGGAGCCCGGGAGGTGGGCAGCTCGGCGCTCCCCAGCGGGTCTTCATATGCAGCCACTCGGGGGAAGGGGGCTGGTGCCCTGGCTCACACCGGTCACAGGGAACGGAGGGCGGTGGAGGAGAGCTGGCACCGCTGGCTGCTCTGTGATGTGCCGAGGGGCATCCCCTTGGAGATAAGGCTGGAGTCGGGGAGGCTGCGTCCCCGGGCGTCGCTGATAGCAGCAGAGACAGCGGGCTTTGTTGGGGCGCCGCTGGCTGCTGGAGCGAGACGAGCAGGAGGGCGCTGACCTGACGGCCGACGCCGGCTCCTCCCAGACTCGCCCCCCAGATGAGACGCAGCCTTGAGTCTCGGGCCCTCCCATCATTTCCCATTTACACGCCGTGTCCACGTGTGCTAAGCGCCGGGCCAGGCGGGGCAGGGCAGGCACAGTGGTTAGAGCGCAGGCTGAGGCAGCCTCCAGCTCCACACATAGGTGCTCAGTAGCAGGAGCTTCTGTGTTGTTATTTTAAATATGTTTTTATTGATTTCAGAGAGGAAGGGAGAGGGAGAGAGACAGAGGCATCAAAGACGAGAGAGAACCATTGATCGGCCGCCTCCTGCACGCCCCCCACTGGGGATCAAGCCCACAACCCGGGCCTGTGCCCTGACCAGGAATCACACCGTGACCTCCTGGTTCATAGGTCGACGCTCAACCACTGAGCCACGCTGGCCCGGCTGGAATCCATTTCTTAAGTTCCTATCAGATCAAAATTTCTGTGGCTTCTGAGTTGTATGCCAACTAGTTGCTTAAAAGCCAGGATTGTGCATTTTTGCCTTTCCATAAGTCTAGAAGATATATACATATACATATACACACACACATACATACACATACACACACTGAGTGGCCAGATTATGATGACCACCCCATCAGTACTTCGTTGGGCCACCTTTTGCCTTCAATACTGTGGTGATTCTTCTTGGCATTGACTCCACGAGATGTGGAAAGGTGATGCGAGGAATCTGACACCATGCCTGATGAATAGCACTGTCCAGTTCTGTGAGATTTGATGGCTGTGGAACCAGCTGCCTGGTGGCTCTTTTAACTTCGCCCACAAATGCTCCATTGGATTGCGATCTGGTGATTGTGGGGGCCACCTAAGCAAGGTAAAGTCTCCCTCATGTTCTTGAAACCACTCCTGCACAATACGAGCACAGAGGCATGGCGCCTTGTCTTGTTGGAAGAAGCCGTCTTATTGGGATACGCCATCAACATGATAGGATGAACTTGATCAGCAACAATACTTAGGGATGTTGTGCTATTCAGGCGTTTATAATGGTCTGGCCCTCTAGCAACTTCAGCGCGAAATTATAGCTAATTTGCCTACAAACGTCAGGTGGTCATAACCTGGCCACTCAGAGTGTGTGTGTGTGTGTGTGTGTGTGTGTGTGTGTGTGTGTGTGTGTGTGTGCTGAGATATAAGTACATAAGAAGTATATGTTCCTGAATATGACATGAATATAAAACAATTTCCCACTCTCTAATGTGATAGTAAATAAATATAAACATATATTGTTATAATATAGTCTATCATGTGTAGCTAAAGAGCTGTAATGGTGAATACTTTACGCATAAATGAGAAGTAGAGAGAGCTGGGTGATACATTCGAATGCATACTTTCAATATTTACTCTGTGAATGTAGGTGCACATGTGCATTGAAGATCTCACCTAAAACTGCTCATTTTCACTAAACAATGTCCCTCACACGCATGTGCGCCCATGTCACCTCTTTGTCATGAGGGAGCCCTGTCTGGGGCCTGGGACACGCTTCCCAGAAGCCACGCTGGTTTTGCTTCCAGTCACTGGAGACGCGGCCTCTGAGCCCCGAGTGGTGTCTTTGCCTGAAAGGCCCCCGGTCCCACCAGCCTCCGGGCCCCACACCCTCCCCTGTGGGTCCGGGCCCGGTCCCAGGGGCTCCCCACCACTCGTCACTCGGACACACTCCTCCCGCGGGGACCCTCTCCCCCGACGTGCACGGCGCACGGCTCACGGCCTCACGGCCTCCTGTCCTCCGTCTGCAGGCATCAGGTCCCGCTCCGAGGCCCCTTGCCAAGGAGGGGAAGCACGTCGATTCCTCCGGCTGCTGCTGGACGGCCAGACAGACATGGATCCCAACATCCCCCTGAAGCAGCAGCGGTTTCTTTTTCCTTCTTTTCTTGTTGCTGTTAATCCTCACCCAAGGATATTTTTCCCACTGATTTTTAGAGAGAGTGGGAGGGAGGGGGAGAGGCTGAGAGAGAAACATCCCCGATTGGTCGGGACCGAGCCTGCAGCCAAGGTGCGTGCCCTTTTTTTTCTTTTTAAATATATTTTATTGATTTTCTAAAGAGAGGAAGGGAGAGGGATAGAGAGTTAGAAACATCGATCAGAGAGAAACATCGATCAGCTGCCTCCTGCACACCCCCCACTGGGTATGGGCCTGCAACCCAGGTACATGCCCTTGACTGGAATCGAACCTGGGACCCTTGAGTCTGCAGGCCGATGCTCTATCCACTGAGCCAAACCGGTCAGGGTTGCGTGCCCTTGATAGGAACCCAACCCATCTCCCTTCAGCCCAGGGCCGGCGCTCTAACCACTGAGCCCCTGCCTGGGGGCAGCAGTTTCTTATTGGAGGAAGCCGTGCTGGACGCTGCAGCAGGGACCTCAGCCAACCTCAGCCCCATGGTGAGCGTCGGTCTCCCTTCGGTGACGTGCGCCTGTCCTCTCTCCTCCTCCCGGGGAGACCAGGAGGCTCCCTCTCAGGCTTGCAGCTCCCGCGTCCTGCACACGCGCAGTGGGCGGAGGTCGCAGGGGTGCTCCCAGGGGCCTTCCCAGAGGCGGTTCACGCCGCTTCACACACGTCCGAGCCAGGACTCAGTCACAGGGATGACAGCTCACTGCGGGGACTCGGTGCCTGGGCCAGGCGGGAGGAGGCCACGGGCCGAGGGCCGTGCAGAGCGGCCTGGTCTCGACCACAAGCACCGCATCTGCACTGAATTCTGCCCCGCCCACCTGCTCGGAGCTTGTGGGTCTGTTTCTCCATCTATAACTTGGGACGAGGATCCTACCCACAAGATAGGCAGGACCTCATGGACTTGGTAAGCGATCAATAAACATCTGAATACATTCCAACTCATCGGGAAGATTGTATAGGCCTAAATGCTTGGGGTAAGTTCCTATCAGCACCAACATATGAAGCATATCATGCTGAAAACCAAAGAAAAACATTGCATGCCAAGAGGACAGGTGGATAAATGGCACATCTCTATATATAAAAGGTTAATATGCTAAGTGTCCGACCATCCGGCCGGTCGCTATGATGCACACTGACCACCAGCGGGTAAACGCTCAGTGCAGGAGCTGCCATGATGGGCACTGGCCATTTACAGAGAAATGGCACCGTGGACCTGGCGCCCATAAAGCAACACTCAGCTTGCTCCAAGTGGGACACAGGCCCCGCCACCATCCCGGAGCAACAGCCCGCCAAATCGCAGCCAAAGCTGCCGAGACCCCATGGCACAAAATGTGGCCCACAGCCCAGCCCATCCAGGAAACAGTGACTGTGGGCACCGGGTAATGACGTCACATAGCAACGCCCGGCTTCCTCTCCCTAATGACTAGCCTCCTTGCAGTTTCCTCAGCCCAGGAACATGAGGTGCAAACATTTCACAGTTCAACCAAATGTCTGTGAAGCATTTTCTGTGCCTCATCTCATTTGATCCTAACAGAAGTCCTGGAATAGGTAGATAGGAGACTCGGTGAAATCCTATTTTCTTTTCATTAGTCAGAAAATGGAGACTTAGAAAGCTTAGAAGCTTGACCTGACTGGAAAGAAGTAAGAAATGGTGGACCTTGAAAGTGACTTCAGGTTTTCTCACTGCGCAGAATATAGTCAAACACCGCTACAGTTAAATAATTTACCCTTTGTTCTCCCTGCATGATGTACAATAATAATCTGCTTTGTGCTGATTTTACTGCTGTGTTGCTGACAATTACCTGAAAGAGAAGTTGGGGTGCTTCACTGGGCTGGAAAAAGTTTAGCTACATCAGAAAGCAGGTCTAATTAAGCAAATTTATTCTTTATCTATAAAAGGCTAAGTTGACTGGCGCATGTGCAATACCTATAAAGCTCTCGCTGGCGCCAATCGTACGCATGTGTTTCGATATGTCACTGCCGATCTTAAATTTGGTTGACACTCCTATTATAGAGAAAGGGCGAAGAGCGATATTAAAATATTTCTTCGAATTAATTTCCTTTCAATGTGTACGAATTCGTGCACCAGGCCACTCGTATAATATAAGCAATCCGTCGGCAAGTCCACGCCAGCGTCCTCTCCTTCGTTCCTGCCCATTTCCTGCACAGCCCTTCCTGTCCTCTGCCTTTTGCAACAGCTCCTCCTCGCCGTGTGAAATCAGAAAAATGCGAGGAATAATCTGCAAATGTCTCACATTCCAATGCACATAGCTTCCTAGGAGCAGGAGACGCAAATGAGGCCATCTGTCACGGAGGAAATCTCTTAATAACCCCCACAGCTTCCGAGGAGATCATTAAGGATGCATGAGTCGTCTATAAAGAGCTGCAGAGGATTAACTCTACCAGAGAAGGCAGCAGATAAAACTTAAACTTGGGAGCGAGAGTTTCTTAATTAATCACAAATAGAGCCCTAGCTGGTTTGGCTCAGTGGACAGAGCAGACTGAAGGGTCCCGGGTGCAATTTCGGTCAAGGGCACACGCCCAGGTTATGGGCTCGATCCCCAGTAGGGGGTGTGCAGGAGGCAGCCGATCCATGATTTTCTCTCATCATTGACGTTCCTCTCTCTCCCTCTCCCTTCCTCTCTGAAATCAATAAAAATATATTTTTAAAAATTACAAATAGGTTTTCTTTATGCCCAAAGGTGATAGAGGCAGCAGACGGGGAAACCAGGAAGGAAACAGAACAGGAACCCCCAGACCCGCAGGGGACTCCCCGAGATTAGTTTCACACGAGCTGGGGCTGTTGGGGGCCAAGGCCAGGGCGGAGCTGAGGGCTGACCCCCTACGTCCCTGGTCCCAGAAATGTCTCTGACGTAGTAGAGACTCAACAACCGTTTGCCGACGGCCTGACTGATGGTGACCGTTCCCTGGGGCACCCCCAGCTCGCAGGGAAGTGGTGAGCACAGCACAGCGCAGGGCCCGGGGTCTGGAGTCGGAATCCAGCCCAGAGACAGAGCAAGGCCCCGGACAGGGCCTCACCGCCGGCCAGGCCGAGGACCCCCAGCTTCCTCGTCTGCCTGTGGCTTGTTCGCGTTTTAGAGGTTTGCACAGGCGTTTTGTGACGCAAAAGGGAAAAGGTGGAGACGGTAACATTTCTTTTCTGAAAGAGAAACTTCTTGTCACTTAAAGGTCAAAAGAAACTTGTGATTTGTGCTTCTTTGGCCCAGGATTTTAAGGACCTGAGTTCCAAACAGGGATGACCTCTCCTGCCTAAATGTCTCCACAGCCGCGGGGGGCCCTTGGGGGACCGAGCCGAGGGGACGCCTAGAGACGGACACACAGAACCGGGGGCAGCACAGCATTGGCTACGACAGGGGTCCTCAAACTGCGGCCCGCGGGCCTCATGCGGCCGCCGAAAACATGTATCCAGCCAGCCGGGTGTTTCTGCCGCCGCCGCCTGCCCCGGCCCGCAGCGCATGTGTGGAATGTCTGAGGGACAGTGAACTGGCCCCTGTTTAAAAAGTCTGAGGACCTCTGGGCTATGATAATAATCCTCATTGGAAGTTACACACTAGACCATGGAAATCCCTGCACCCCATCACTGGGCCAGGAGACACCCCGACAGCCGGCGATGCCCCCAGGTAGGAGAGGCACCGCTGTGCAAATGGGCCATCTCCCCAGAAACATCCAGAACTGCTGAGGGTCGGGGTTCCTGACTGAAGAGTCTGGGCCGGCCTAGTGAGTGCACAGATAACAATGCACCCAGGCACCTGGGTACACAGGCACATGGGCACATGGGCACCTGGGCACACACACGCCCACTCCCAACCTCTCAACATCAATGTGAGGCACCACCATTAACTTAAAGACAGCCCATGAGCCAGAGATCAAAGCAAAATTAAAAAATAAACATGTGGGAAATCAAAGCAATGCTTAAAAAAAAAAAGAAGAGGAGGAGGAGGAGGAGGACAAGGACGACGAGGAGGAGGAGACTATAATTGCCATCCTCACAAAGTTAAGAGAGATTATTTTGCCGGTGAAATAAGCATCAGAGGTTACTGGGAGGGGGGGGGGGCGGGCTCATAAAACAGGAAGAAGAAGAAATCTTAGTTAAAAGGCAGAGAGCAAAAATGAAAGATGCAAAAACAGCTTTGGTGGAGGAAGAAGGAAGGACCAGAGAGGTGAGAAAGAAAGAAAAGGGAACAGCAGAGCCCAAGGGGGAGGCCCAACGTCGGAGGAGAGGAGAGAAAACCGGTGAAACTCGGGAGCATCCGGTTCCCAACCTGCTGGGCGGGAGACACGCTTCCGAATCCCGAGGCGAGAGGATTTCCCAAGTGGAAGTCCATTCCCAGCCCGACCATGCTAAGTGGAGGGCAGAATACAGATAGAGCCCGGCCCGTGGGGCTCAGTGCTGAGCGTCGACCTAGGAACCAGGAGGTCAGGGCTCCATTCCAGGTCAGGGCACAGGCCCGGGTAGCAGGCTCCATTCCCAGTGGGGCGTGCAGGAGGCAGCCGATCCATGATTCTCTCTCATCATTGATGTTTCTCTCTCTCTCCCTCTCCCTTCCTCTCTGAAATCAATAAAATGTATATATTTAAAAAAAAGAGGTATTTACCCAAGAACATGCTGATACACGGCAAAGTCGAGCTCCGACGCAGGCTGTCTGGTCCCCCTTCTCAGCTAGGAAACCCGACCGCCCACTCCGGACAACCCCTGACCGCAGCCACCCCCGAATTCTTGTTGGCAATCTTGGGGCTCCTGAAATTCCCGGGGCACTGCCAACTAATCACTCACCAAGGTACTGGTCAAAAGGATGCCTCATTGCTTCATTTCAGCTAAGATATGCTGGTGTGATTAATTAAAATGAATTATTAAAATTAAGATGAATGAACTCTCTCCTCCGTCTGTCTTCCCAGGCTCGGACCGTTCAAGCTGAGACAGGCGTCCAGGGTCAGGTGACCCACATTCACTCTTTCCTGGGCCCAGACAACGAGGCCAGGGAGGGCAGCCCCTCGCCCAAGGTCTTCCTTAACCTGACACTCACCCAGCGTCTGCGAGTGCCCGGTAGGCACCAGGCATGCAGCGGGCACCACGGCCAGGTCTGGACCAGCCCTTTCATCCTCACTCCAGCGACTCACCCACTCTGTGTGTAGTCGTTCCAAAACACGAAGAGCTGTTGGTGTGTTTTTAACGGAGATGTAACCCTTCCCCCGATAACGCAATGTACGTGGAGCCTTGGGGCCAATTCCTTGTCACCCCCTGTCGTCAGGTTGGACTGCTGGCCCCCCAGACGGCGCGGGCTGGAACGGGACCCCTGTTGCTCAATGCTCTCGGCATATGGGTGTCCCAAAGGTCAGGCCCGGCCTGCCGAGACCTCGTTCCCGGAGACCGAGGAGGGAGGCCGAGGAGGGAGGCTGAGGAGGGAGGCCAAGGAGGGAGGCCGAGGAGGTCCTGAGGTGACACGCCGTCCCTGCCTGTATTCCTTAACCCCTTCGGCAACTCTGCAAAAACAGCTGGCAAACGGCAAGGGATTCGAGAATTAATGAGCGGACACAGCACCCCAATGGCCGCCTGTGGGACCCCAGTTACAAAGCCCTCAGGACTAAGGAGCAGCAGGCCCACTGGCCCCGAGGGGGGAGGCCGACACAGGGCCCGGCTGCTGGCTGCACGCGGCCGCCCCAGGGGCTCGGCTCTGTCATTCGCGATCTGATGCTGCCATCGCTGCATGGGCTTGAAGAACGTCCCTCGCCCTGACTGGTGTGGCTCAGTGGATAGAGCGTCGGCCTGCGGACTGAAAGGTCCCAGGTTCGATTCCAGTCAAGGGCATGTACCTTGGTTGCGGGCACATCCCCAGTAGGAGGTGTGCAGGAGGCAGCTGATCGATGTTTCTAACTCTCTATCCTTCTCCCTTCCTCTCTGTAAAAAATCAATAAAATGTATTAATAAAAAATAAAAATAAAAGATATTAATAAAAAAAAAAAAGAATGTCTCTCATGAGCATCTGAACGGACTTTTCTGTTACGAGAGAACTCGTGTGCTCTTTGGAAGAAGGCAGGGGAGGTGAGGACGGGGCTCCCCAAATCCAAAGGACGATCAAGCCAGCAGTCGGCACACTTCACCCAGCTCCAAACACGCCCGCTCTCCCACCTCTGGCTTCCTGTTCATGCCATTCCCCTCGTGGGAAATGCTCTTCCAGGTGCCGCCCCCTTCCCCGGGCACCTCCCCCTTCCCCAGACAGTCCCCCAGCACGGCCCACACGGACATACCCCGCTTACACGCTAAGTCCCACCCACCTCAGAGCCCATGGCAGACCTAACAGAGGCCAGAAATGACGCACATCAGATCATCCGAGTCTCACACCCTTTCTCCGAACGGCACTGAGTCGTCGCACAAAGTTTCAGTCCTGCCGCGTGGGACCTGGGTGAGGCGGACCTCCCACGCGCCCCTCGTGCGTCCGGCCCCGGCTCTGTAAGCAGCTGACGCTCAGCGAATCTCTATTGGTCGATGAGCCGAGAGGCCGCTCGCCCCCAACCAACCTCCCAGCCCTGCGCACAGCACAGGTCTTCACACAACACCTTCTAGAGCAGGGGTCCTCAAACTTTTAAACAGGGGCCAGGTCACTGTCCCTCAGACGGTTGGAGGGCCGGACTATAGTTTGAAAAAACACTATGAACAAATTCCTATGCACACTGCACATATCTGATTTTGAAGTAAAGATACAAAACGGGAACAAACATAATATTTGCATTTGCATGTGGCCCGCGGGCCGTAGTTTGAGGACCCCTGCTCTAGATAGAAATGGTGCTTATTAATTACGAAGTGAACGAAGGCCTCACCGCAGTGCTAGTGGCCAAGAGTTCGTCTGGGAGCCCATCCCAGCGAGAACGGAGCAGATGCTGCGGCCACGATCGATCCAGTGGGCCTCCCCGGCCGGGACACCCCAGGCCCACGGCCAGCGCAGGCTGCCCCTCGGATCAGGCCAGGTCCCGACTCTCCAACTTCAAACAACCAGCTGACAGTCCTCACAGGGCTGGGCAGTCGGCACTTCTATTCGAGGGCGATGGAATCTGTGCATAAACCTTCATCTTCAGTTAAAATTCGACCCATGGAGCGGGGGAGCCCATTGAGAGTCCATGCACCTCAGAACCACGATACTGACAGTTACTACAGTCTCGTCCCTGGCCGTCTGTAAATTTAAAAGTCGTAGCACTTTCCCTCGAAAAGTGAAATCGATGGGAAGAGAAGAGAGGAAGGAAGAGGCACACAGTTCAACCAGCCGAGAGACGTCTGCTCGTGGCTTAGCACAGACGTTTCCAAGTCCTCTGTGAAATGGGAATTTTCACAATAGGCTGAAATCACCCTTTCCCAGAGAATTTGTGTTTTATTTGACTTTTTAAAAACTATTGTGATGATAATAAACTGGTGGCGAATTGAAATGAAGGTCCCTGAATATATATATTTTAAGGTAAAGTTAGCTGCCCATCTGGGAAATTTTAAAGCCCAAATTCTTTTTTGTGTGTGCAAAATGCATTATACCTGGATAAAGAAGCTCGTCTGAAATGACTAAAAGGTCACTTTATACTTCCATTACCCTCTGCTTTTTATTCTAATTTTTATTATGAAAATTTAAATGTTTGCAAAAACAGAGAGAGTAGTTTATTGACCCTAAAGGTACAATTAGCAGCTTCAAAAATTACTAATTTATGGCCAATCTTATGTTATCTATATACCCCATACATTTTCCTCCTCAAACCACAGTTTATTTTGAAGCAATTCTCAGGTATCATATCAATTCATCTATAAATATCCCAGTATATAAATCTAAAAGACAAGGACATTTTAAAACACCTCAATAATATAACCACATCAAGAAAAAATTAGCCCTAGCTGGTTTGGCTCAGTAGATAGAGCGTCGGCCTGCAGACTGAAGGGCACAGGCCTGGATTGGGGCTCGGTCCCCAGTGTGGGGTGTGTAGGAGGCAGCCGATCCATGATTCTCTCTCATCATTGATGTTTCTGTCTCTCTCCCTCTCCCTTTCTCTCTGAAATTAAACAGACAAAAAAAAAAAAAAAAAAACATTGGCAATAATAATTTGTTATTCCAAGTTATCTAGTCCATAGCCTGGTGTCCATATCTCCTTGATGCTATTACACATTTCGGAATTATTTGTTTGAAGAAGTGTTCCAATTGGGCCCATGTAATGAGACTGGCTGTGGCTCTGAAGCATTTTTTTAACGTTCCTCCCCATCTCTCTCCTTCAGATCCTTGGAATTTTTGTGTGGAAGAAACTGGGTCATTGTCCTGTGGAGTCAGCACTTGGCTGATTGCATCCCCGGGGAGCGAACGCGTCCCTCCGGTCCCTGCACTGCCTGTAATTAGAAGTCGAATTCCGATCAGATTCAAGCTGATTTTCTGGCAAGGCCTCTTCACGGGGCGCGCTGGTCTTTTATCAGCACGGCTGTTCCTCTTCTGGTGACGTTTGTGGCCACGGAGGCCGTTGCCCGGGTCCCCTGCCTCATTAGGGTTTGCACACCGGCCCCTCTGCTCCAGCCTGGGCCCGGGGGCGGGGTGTGGGGGCACCTGAGGCCGAGGGTTAACGCACCATCTCCACGACCCTGCCTCCCCCTCGTCCAGCCCCACTGCTTCTCCGAGGCACGTCCACTCAGAAACAGCAGGGCCCACGCTCGAGTCCTCACGCCCCAATTTTCGAACTAAGGAGCGACCGCCCTGATTCTCGAAGGGAACCAGTGACGCTTCCCGGACCGTTCTGAACTCGTGGGTCCGGCACGGCTGACGTGGTTCACTCCCCCTCAGTCCTGATCTTTGCTGATGTTAAAATCTTTGCCCAGAGGGAGCCTGTGAGCCTGTGTGCTGGCTCCTGAGTCGCATGTGTCCCTTCCCGGCGGGGATGCTGCCTCACCTTCGGCCGGGCTCACTGTGTGTATTTCCTCCCGGATCTGAGCTCAACCACCTTTCGCCAAGAAGCCGTGGGAAGCCGGACTTGGAGCAGAGCCTGGGTCTGGGTGCTTGTTGCTGGTCAGGCCGTGGGTCCCGGGCCTTCTGAGTGGACGGATCTTGAAAAGTCTGTCTCTATCGAGTTCAGGCTCCTAATTCAAAATCAAGTCGATCTGATTTTACCTAAATCCCTTGATCTTACAACCATATCTGTTTCCATGTCCCGAATCCCGTTTCTCAACGACATGGCTGTTGATGTCCTTTATCCCACATCAAACTCCAGTCTCAGAATAGTAACACCTTCAGCAGGATTCCCAAAAGCAATTTAAAGCTTCTCCTCGCAGCTCCTTTGTCCTTCGAGTGTCCTTCAACGTACAGTCCTGTTACCTTATTTTATTTAAAAGTGATTGGGGTCCGGCCGCTCTGTGGTGGAGCATTGACCTATGAACCAGATGGTCACGGTTCAGTTCCCGGTCAGGGCACAGGCCCAGGTTGTGGGCTCGATCCCCAGTAGGGGGCGTGCAGGAGGCAGCCGGTCCATGATTCTCTCTCATCATGGATGTCTCTCTCTCCCTCTCCCTTCCTCTCTGAGATCAATAAAAATACATTTTACAAAATAAAAGCGACTTGGAGGGAGGAGCCCTCTCTCTTTGCATATGCCCCCAGCTCAACACACAGGTTTGTTTCAAACGCTGGGAGACGATTGCTTTTAAGTGTTTCCTTTTATAATCCCGCTTTATAATTGTGTAAAACGTGTGCACAGTTCCAGTCAAATCTGCAAAACAAAATGTAGTGACCATACCCAGCTTTCGTCTTGCTCTTTCCACCCCAAAAGCAGCCATTTAAGAAAAAAAAAAAAAAAAAGGTGGTTTATTCTCTCATTGTTTTCTGCGTACAAGCGAGCGGCGCACACAGTGAGCTGACCAACGCAGCACACTCTCTCCTCTACCTTCCTTTGCTCGCCAACACCCGGGGACAATCACTCCTCGGCTGCACATGGGGTCCCCTCCTTGCTGTTCACGCTGTGCAGGACTCAGAGGGATGACGCCCCAGTTTATGCCGCCCCCACCCCCATTGTGGACATCTGTGCTGTCTCCAGCCACTGCTCTCAGACCCGGCGCTGCCATGAGGAGCTTGTGCGTGGTTTTGTTTGTTTGTTTGTTTCAGGTTTTCGCCAGGGCATCTGCAGTTTCCTGGGAGCGGGGCAGCGGCGGGAGGTACACGCGTGTGCGATTTTGTGAGATGACACCAGTCCCCTCCCCGGGGACTGTCCATTTCTCAGTCCCACCAGCTCCCCCCGGGACTCCTGTCCCCTCAGCGTTGCCAGCACAGCATGTGCTCAGCCTTTTAATATCTTTTTAAAATATATTTTTATTGATTTCACAAGGAAGGGAGAGGGAGAGAGAGAGAAACATCAATGGTGAGAGAATCATGCATCGTCTGCCTCCTGCACGCCCCCCACTGGGGATGGAGCCTGCAACCCAGGCCTGTGCCCTGACTGGGAATCGAACCCTGACCTCCTGGTTCATAGGTTGATGCTCAACCCAAGCCACACCAGCAGACTGGTCAGTCTTTAGATTTTGGCATCTAACAGGGGAGAAATGGTGACTGGTGTCATTTTTATTCTACATTTATCTTATTATGAATAAAGTGGGAAATCTTTTCACACCTTTAAGAGAGATTTGCATTTTTCTGCCGATCGTCGCGTGTTATTTCCGGCCAGTTTTTCTGTGGAGCTGTTGGCATTTCTGAACTTCATTTTTAGTGGCTTTTTTATGCATCAGGGCTACTAACCATTTCCCTTTGATAAAGTTACAAGTTTTCTCCCTACCAGCTTGTCACTTGTCTTTTTCTTACTCAGGATGGGTGTGTGTGTGTGTGTGTGCAGGGGGGGATGTTGCTTTTGTTCGATTGCTTTCATACAATTTTTAAAAATTCCACTACAGCCACATCGGTCCCTTTTCCCATATTGTTTTTGGGCCTGAGTCACAGCTCAGAAAGTTTCACTCTCCCCAAGGTGGGGGACTTTGCCAGTGCTTTGTGCTAATATTTTCATAGATTAGAGTTTTCCATCTACAGCTCTCGCCTGCTGGGAATTTAACTTGGATACGGTCTGAGGAAGGGATGCAAGGCTGTGTTTTTCCGACGGCGACCCACCCACCTACCACCGTGTGGGAAAGCCCCGCCCCCCCAGCCTGAGACGCCGCCTTTCATACACTCAGCTTTGATGCCAATGGCCCCCTGGTCCGCTCTGAGCGCGGCCGCCTTTCCCGAGTCCGAAACTCGCTGGGACCAGGGAGGTTTCCTCCTTCACGCGGGTACCTGGTGCGCGCACCTACCTCACTGCGTCTCTTCCTTAGCCTTTTCTCAGCTACTGTTGTTATGTTTTTCCTAATAACTTGCAAACTTCCCCCTGGAATTTCTATCAGCCAGTTTTTAAAATATAATTTTAATATATTTATTGATTTCAGAGAGGAAGAGAGAAGGAGAGAGACAGAAACATCAATGATGAGAGAGAATCACTGATTGGCTGCCTCCTGCATGCCCCACACTGGGGATCGAGTCCGGACCCAGGGAATCGAACCCTGACCTCCTGGTTCATAGGCCGATGCTCAACCACGGAGCCACACGGGCCAAGCTATCACTCAGTTTTCTAAAACTCACTGACAGCTGTCTGGCGAGGTGACCCCACTGGCTGCCCAGAGGCCTGGGCCGGAGCCACGACTTGGGCAAGTGAGCAAGCGATGGGATACACAGACGCTGTGTCACATGCGTGTGCACCTGAAACCCATATACTTTTATTAACCAAGGTCACCCCAACAAATTCAATAAAAAGGAAAATAAAATAAATGTTAGTGGAAGTGAAATGCCCTGAGGTGTTCTGCTCAGCACCCTCATAGCAGGTGTTGCCCCTGATGGCGACTTTAATCCCAGTAACTTCAGCACAACTGAAAAGAAGACTGGGAGGGAGGGAGGGAGGGGAGCACTGGCAGCACCGAGCTGTCCCTGAGGGCACCAGTCCCCTTCCAGCCCCGTGGGAAGGAGCCTTCGCTCACTGGGCGCTCCTTTGAATGTGTCGAGTTGCTATCACATGTTTTCGTTAGCTGTGCCTTCACATCATTAATCACCCAGCACATTCCACGTCCCTCATTAATCAGAGTCGCAATGACTGTTGTTCCCGGGGAATTTCTTTCCCAAGTCCCCCGGGGCCTGCAGGAGACCACGTGACGCTGGCCTGCAGGAGACCAGGTGACACTGGCCTGACCACATGATGCTGGCCTGCAGGAGACCACGCGAGGCTGGCCTGCAGGAGACCACGCGATGCTGGGCGCCTGTGGGAGCAGCCTCCTTCTCCCTGGGTTTCCCATGGCAACTGGGCTCGGGCCTCCCTATCTTGGTGTTTCACTGTTTTGGATTTCTGAAGAAAGTAACCATCTCAGAGAAGCAAGGGAAAGGGCAGCACCGTTCTTTTCTTTCCTTTTCCTTCATAAGTGGAACCACTCTTTTAAAGTATATTTTCACTGATTCCAGAGGAAGGGAGAGGGATGGAGAGAGAGAAACAGCAACGATGAGCCAATCATGGCTCCTGCACGCCCCCCACTGGGGATCCAGCCCCCAACCTGGGCCTGGGCCCTGATGGGGAATCGAACCGTGACCCCCTGGTTCCTAGGTCGAGGCTCAACCACGGAGCCACGCTCGCTGGGCTGCAAAAGTGCCTTTAACACAGAACAGAACAGAACAGAACACGGACCCTCCTCGTCCATTTCAGCATCACCGGGGTCACTCAGGCCGCGAAGGAACGGAGCGCGCCCTCCCGCCAGGTGAGGAGAAGCACAGGGGAGCAAGGCCCACGGAAACCACTGGGAACAGCAACAGGTGTCGACTGTTCCCTCCTTTATCTCCAAGGAACCAGGGCTGTTCTCCTCCCCGCCCCCCGACGGCGCCCGGTACCTGCCGGAGGCGCCCAGCGGACAGACGGTCGATGGACGATGGACGGACACACGCAGAGCCGAGGCCGGTGGGACGGACGGACACACGCAGAGCCGAGGCCGGTCGGACGGACACACACACGCAGAGCCGAGGCCGGTCGGACGGACGGACACACGCAGAGCCGAGGCCGGTCGGACGGACGGACACACGCAGAGCCGAGGCCGGTCGGATGGACGGACACACGCAGAGCCGAGGCCGGTCGGACGGACGGACACACGCAGGGCCGAGGCCGGTCGGACGGACGGCCACCCCCGCAGAGCCGAGGCCGGTCGGACGGACGGACACACACGCAGAGCCGAGGCCGGTCGGACGGACGGACACACACGCAGAGCCGAGGCCGAGGAGCAGCCGCGGGCTGGCGTCCTCCTCGCGGTGCAGGGCTGCGCGGAGTTGCGTGGCAAGAGGCGACCCCTCGCTGAGCTCCCTCCCGCCCCGGAGGCAGATCTTCTCATGGGGGTGGCGGGGGCGGCACTGAAGTCCGGGGCCGGGGCTGGAGCGAGGCCCCTGTGAGCAGCCGCCACCACGGGCCGCTCCTCCCTCCAAGGGGCCGTGTCTGAGGCCGGAGGGTCTGCGGGGCCAGGGATGCGGGTGGAGAGCCCGAGGGCGCACAGGCCCCTCGGGGAGTTAGACTGAGGGGACCCCAGGCTCGCTCGCTCGCTCGGTCGGTCGTGAGGCGCTGAGAACCCCCGGCTCAGGCGGTGCCCGGGACCCGCGTCAGAGGAGGCGCTTCTTTGTGCGCAGGCGCCTCTCCGGCCTCCAACCGGCCCAGAAGCAGCGCACCTGCCGCCCCTGCTGCACCCGTCGCACCTGCGGCCCCACCTGACGCACCTGCACCTGGGGCCGTGCCTGGCCGACACCCTCAGCTCCTCCCACGGGGCGGGGCCGGCACCCAGGTGCTTCTCCCCGATGGTTGCTTATTGGCGTCCAGGTCCACACAAGCCCGTGCACCAACCAGCGAGGTGCAAGCACCGCCCGGATAAACCGATAACCGGCCACCTGCCCCAGGACGGGCCGGGCTGAGATGCTGGAGCCCATCCCACCTGTCGCACCGGCCCGTCCCGGCGGGTTCACAGGCCGCTTGCAGTCCGAGGCCTGGGTCCCGTCTTGTGTCGAGTCTTTACGTGGACGGGGCTGCCTCCAGCCAGGACCGCTTCGCTTGACTTAAAGGGGGAAAGCCACGGCGGCGCATCCGACTTGAATGACGGCCAGAGCCTCCCATTCGGGGCCCGTCTGAGCTGCAAGCGGAGCTGCGTTCCCCTCGGGCCGGTTCCGGCGGCAGGTGAGCAGGCGACGCGGTTGGGCCCGCCGCTCAGGGAGCACTGAGAGGCCCAGCCCCCGTCGGTGGTAAAAACAGCCTCCAGCCCACCCCTCGGCCAATGTCCTAAAAAAAGGTTTGAATGAAGACGAATTTTCCAAACGAAATCGAGGGGTTCTGTTCTTCAGACCCCGCTCTCTGTCTGGGGAACCTAAATCAGAATCTCACATTGTCTCCTGCACGGGGTTTCTTTCCGCTGAATCCCAAGATGACCAGGGTTCTTCTTCTTTATTCATCTGCACCCGAGGGTATTTTTCCATTGGGTTTTAGGGAGAGTGGAAGAGAGCGGGAAAGATAAAAACATACGTGAGGGAAACACATGGAAGGGTTGCCTCCTGCACACGCCCGACCAGGGCCCCGGGCCAGGGAGGAGCCTGCAACTGAGGTCTGTGCCCTTGACCTGAGTCGAACCCGGGATCCTTCGGTCTGCAGGCCGACGCTCTATCCACTGAGCCACACCAGCCGGGGGACCCCGGGTTCTTCTTAACTGAGGAGCATTTGGGACTCACTTGGGCACAGAAAAATACATTCTGTGGCTCAGAATCCCAACGACAGCCGCTCCCTCCAGCCCTCCTTCCCTTCCGGAGACGAGGAATGAGACCCAGGCTGCCTCTGGTGGGAAGGACGGAGCAGGCGCGATTGCCCTGCAGCCGGGCGTGCGTGCTCCGCGGGGACACAGGTCGGGGGGTTTGGGGGCACCCCTACGTTCCCAATCCCAGCTGAAACTGGGGAGCGTAAAAAGTGTGGCCACTCACCTCAGAATCGCTCGGGATGCCGCCGTCCTAGGGAACTGGTTTCGGGCTCCGGAGCCAGACGAGTCGGGTTCATATCTCATTGCTCCTGCTCACTGGTGTTTGGACACGTGACTGACCCTCTGAGCACAGGTTTCCATATACACAGGGTGTCCCCCCAAAACACATGCACACTTTGAATGATTATGAAGTCGGTGTTTGTTAGCATACAGCCCGTCTTCAAAATGTCAAAGGCTCTACAGAAATGAATACCATTTTTTTGGTCAATGCCCGTTTTCAAACTGATGGCTGTTCTGGTCCAGGCACTGCTGATAACACGAAGCAACAGAAGCCCAGACATCAAGAATCATGTGTTTCGGTATTTGTGCGCCCTCCATGCGTCAGCTGTTGCCGGTTTTGTGCCGTAAACGTTATCTTTCGTGTAACCCCATGAAAAAAAGGCTGTGGATACATTTTCTTTGTGCAAAACTTCGTCTGGCTTCAGCCATTAGCTCAATACGATGAATGGACAACTGGTCAACCCAACAGGTAGTTTTGACTACAAAACACTGAGGCCTGTGGGTTCTGTTTTCTCGGTTCACGTCTGTGAGCGAAGCGGTTTTCGCCCATCACCCACGGCTCTCTGATGGGCCCTGCTTCCAGAGCCCAGGGCACATCTCACCATAACGTATAACATAAAGTTGCACACTAAAGTTAACAACTTCTGAACTATGGCCATAACAATTATGTGATTATATGTTCCCTGGATTAACATGTGGCCCATAATCCTTTGATACCACAAACTCAGCTGGGCCGGGGATCTAACGAGTTTCCTTTCGTAGCGAGAGTTACTTGGTAAGGGTGCATACCAGGGCGTTGTTCAAAACATTTATTGGGATTTAACACGGTGCAGCAGATAAACAAGTGTTCCCCAGCTGCTAAATCTCACCCCATATACTTTAAACAGCCCCCCGCGCTGGCAGTTTCTGCCACGCGAAGACGTCACATCCCGTGCACATGTTCCAACGCTACTGCTGAGGCTGCATCTGCTCCATGTCACGGAGTTCCCAGGTTCCTCTGGGCTCCTGAACGGCTAGGTCAGAGCGCGTGTGGGCCCAGGGCTGTGTCCACTTTCTCAAACCGAGGCCTGGATGTCACACACTTAGCCCGAGGGACAGAGAGATATCAAAGCTCTGGCAAGCGTATCAACCAGCCAGGGAGGCCCTGGCAGGTAGCGAATCACCTTTATAAAGTGCGAGGAGGGCCCTGGCTGGTGTGGGTCAGTGGATAGAGCGTCGGCCTGGGGACCGAAGGGTCCCGGGTTCGATTTTGGTCAAGGGCACAGACCTCGGTTGCAGGCTCCTCCCTGGCACCTGCAGGAGGCAACCAATTGATGTGTCTCTCTCGCACCGATGTTTCTCTCCGTCTTTCCCTCTCTCTTCCACTGTCTCTAAAGATGAATGAAGAAATATCCTCTGGGGAGGATTAAAATAAATAAGTAAAAGTAAAGTGCAGGGAGGTTCTCCCGTGGAAGTAGGAGGGGGCACGAGGGACTTTTCACAGCGAGATTGTGGCTCTACCGCGACGGGGTCACCCCTGGCCTCTGTGCCGTTTCTCCAGCTGCTCCGAAGTGACTCATCCTGACACGGAGCGTGCGCTACACGGAAATGTGTTGCAACCTTGGAGAGCGTTCCCAGCGTGATATGTGAGACGCGCGGTCGGCTAGGAAATGTTACAGAGCCGCTTCCCGGCGGGGCCTGGCGCTTTCGCAACCTCCACCGAGTGCCATGTGCGAGTTTGGAAATCTCGCCCCCACCCGTTCCCAGCAGGCACACCGCGCATTTCACAAGCAGGAAACTGAAAGCTCTGTGTGGACAGAGTTCGATGGACACAAAGGGAACGGGCTGCAGTCGCCGTGCGTGCTGTCGAGGATGCACGCTGGGTCTCCGTTAGAGCTGGCCCTGCTCCAGCCCCAGCCGTGGTTACTATCAAGAGAACAGAAAGAAAAGAAAAGAAAGAAAAGAAGAGAAAAGAAAAGAGCCCGGCCAGCGTGGCTCAGTGGTTGAGGATTGACCTATGAACCAGGAGGTCACGGTTCAATTCTTCATCAGGGCACATGCCCACGTTGCAGGCTTGATCCCCAGTAGGGGGTGTGCAGGAGGCAGCCAATCCATGATTCTCTCATCACTGATGTTTCTCTCTCTCTCTCCCATCCTCTCTCTGAAATCAATAAAGACATATTTTTTAAAATTGAGCGACCTCGCTGGAGTCCCGGCCTGGCATGGGCGGGCATATGCCTCTGAGGCTCATCTGTGAAATGGGTCCATCATTTCAGACCCTGCAGGGGATCACGAGGCAGGACTGGTGAGGAATGGCTCCCGGGTGACACGAATGCAGAGTTACACCTCCACCTGCAAACTCAGAGCACAGGTGTCGGTCCCACACACAGCCAAGGCCCAGCCCCTGGGCTCCAGTCCTCCGAGGGGCGGACGCTTGGGATCTGGTTTCTCCCTGAGAGGAAGGAGACGTTACCAGAACACAAAGGTGCTCAGAGGAACTGACCCTGTGGACTCTTTGTGTTGTTAATCCTCACCCAGGATATATTTCCATTGATTTTTAGAGAAAGTAGAAGGGAGGGGGAGAGACAGAGAGAGAAACATTGATGTGAGAGAGACACATCGATTGGTTGCCGCCCGCACGAGCCCCAACAGGCCGGAGATCAACCCTGCAACCGAGGTACGTGCCCTTGACCAGAATCCAACCCAGGACCCTTTGGTCTTCAGGCCAACGCTCTATGCACTGAGCCAAACCGGCCAGGACAACGTGGAATCTTCATAAAATTAGAAAAAAATGTGTCCTCCGTCGCACTGTCCTTTCTCTCTGATGCTGAACTCACGGTCACGCCAGCAGCCCTGCGGTCGGAGCCAGGGACCCTGACAGGTGAGGCCGCGGAGGGGCAGCCCCGGGAGGAGAGAAATCCGCGGGGAGTGAGGACAGGAGGGCGCGCTGGCGGCAGGAGCTATAAATAGCCGGCCGGAGGGGGTCCGGAGGAAGGAGGAAGGGCCTCTTCTATTTCTGCCCAGTGACCTTCTGTGGTCCGCGCCGTGAAGGTCGCCGTGAAGGGAAGACGCGGGCGCAGGACAATTCTGTCAGGAAAATTACACGGAGGCCGGCCTGGCACCCTCTTTGTTCAGACTGAAAAGTCAGCTCGCGCTGCCCGGGCCCCGTTCCGCTGAGTCTCCCGGAACGCTGACCCACTTTCACAGCTTCGGTGTCTTTTTTTTTTTTTTTAACACCGTGTATTATAGCAATTTTGGTCTTGGATTCAAAGGGTTTTGTTCTAGAACTGAGCATGCTCAGATCACCAGGCTCTGTACACACCTGCCTCAGCGGGCGGCCTGCCCATCGGACGGAGCCCTGAAACCGCTGTCCCTGGAGGCCACCGAGAAGGGGGCCACCCCGGCCGTGGCTCCGTGGTGAGCATCGACCTGGGAACCAGGAGATCAGGGTTCGATTCCCGGTCAGGGCACAGGCCTGGGGTGTGGGCTCCATCCCCCGTGGGGGGCGTGCAGGAGGCAGCCGATCCATGATTCTCTCATCACTGATGTTTCTCTCTCGCTCTCCCTCTCCCTTCTTCTCTGAAATCAATAAAAAATCTATTTTTTAAAAAAATACCACTTGACAGTTCCCTTTGATAATGCTGCTCATCAATGAGTTTGAATAAGCTCATCCGATATCTGGGCCCACCCTGAAGTCCAAGCGTAAGGCATTGCTTTGGATAAAGGGTGTTTTCAAGGCGCGAAGACTTGCTCAATACAAGGCGACATGCTGGAAGGTTCCAGAAAATAGTCTCAGAATCCCAAGGTTTCCGAACCTGAGGAAACTCACTCAGCCGCAGTCCGAGAGGCCAGGAGGCTGGCTCCCCGGACGGGGCTCTGTGCTGTGCTAGGGAGGCTGCGGATGGGTGAGCGGCTAATAATTAAGGGATTGGATTAAGCATCCTCTGGGAATGTGTCTAATGGCTGAGCGTGTTCGCCAGCAGCTCCCGGCCCCCGGTGGCTCCGGGCGGGAGGCAAGCGCCGTCGGAGGAAAAGGAGCTGGTTCTCTGGGAAGATTTGTCTCGTCCACGGAAAAAAGAAGCCAGAACCAGCAAGGACTCTGACAGCGAGGGGCAGAGAGGCACGGGAGCCCCCCAGCCCGTCCAGGGCCCCAGAACCCATCTCTGCCCCCAGCTCTCGCCTCCTGAATGAATCCCTGACGGGCAGCCACCTGAGTGGACTCTGGCATGGCAGCCGTCGGAAACCAGCACAAACCCCAGGCCTGGCTTTTCGCCTCACGAGTTTCCAGAACGAGGACCCAAAGGTAGAAAACATGCTGCTCCCACATCAGAAGGGGGCCCCGCTCCGACGAGCACACAGAGCTGCACCCGGGAAGGCCTCCTTCAGGACAAGCTGAGACCGTGGAGCCGTCGCCCGTGTCAGCGTCGCACGAGCGGCTCTCCCCGAAGCCAAGACCCAGAGCTCGTCCCCAAAGAATAGCCCAGGAGGCCAGGCGCCTGCCAGTTGCCAACCAGATGATGAGTGCTCCCAGCGGGCGTGCCAGTTCCCCGAACACCAGGGTTGCTGGGGGTCCCGTGACTTGCTGCACACCCACGCCCGGAACTGGCATGAAACAGAGTCCCGAGAACCTCAGCCCCCGGCCCAGGAGGCCCCTCCCGGGCGCTTGTCACTGAGGCTGGAGAGCATTGTCTTCCCCTGATCAGACCATCACCTCCCCCGACCCACCGCCAGGCCGTGCGGACACCCGGCCGGCCGGGACAGGCTGGGAGGGAGTCGCCCGCCTCGTTCAGGGCACCCCGGGTGTGAGTGAAAAACACGAGGAGTGGCCTCTCACACCCCCGACGTTTTGGGCCACATTCATTTCTCATCTCCCAGCTTCCCAGGCGATCCAACACGCACAAGAGAAGGGTCTGTTCAGCTGTTTGGGCTTCTTTTGTGAAACTGTCAAAACAATGACCTCATTTGGAGCCATCTGCTGGCGGCGGGCCTGGCTGCGGAGCCCGGACGCATGTCGCCGAGGCAATCAATTCAAGACGGCCACTCGGGCAGGCAGGGTGCGGGCAGGCGGGGCGCAGGCAGGCGGGGCGCGGGCAGGCGGGGCGCTACGCGTGCAGCAAGGACCAGATAACGGGTGGCTCCATCTCTCCTCGGTGACCAAATGTGAACCCAAGGCCGCCTGCCAGGTGTGGCACAGGGAAGACCCGGAAACGACCCCTGCCCGCTGGGGGGTGGGGGGAAGAGGGGGATAGGGGGAGCGTGCTCCCCACCAGGACCCCGCCCGGCGTTAACTTGCAAACGGAAAGGAATGAGTGTTCATCAGAGACGCGTGGCCTGTGGGGCAGAGAGCACGGGGTCCTGTCGGCACATGGGCACAGCAGCCCGGGCGGCCTTGATGGAGGCCACGGCTGCACCAGGCCCTCCCGGTCACGGCAGCGCCGTGGGCAGGGTCCCTCGGCATAACTCAGCTCCGTCTGCCGTGACCTGCGGAGAGTGAATCGGGCGCACCGAGCCCCGGCGTTGGGCCGAGGCCGCAGAGCCGGGCGGAGTCTGTGTTTAGGCAGCAGGTGGGCCTGTAGGGCTCGCGGAAGGGGATGCGAGTTTTCACTCATGCGCCTCCCCATCTCCCTGGGGAGGAAGACGCTTCAGGAAAACGCAGGACATTATTTTTGACCCAATTTGCTCCCTGAAATGAAGCACTGGGCGGGCGAGCTCAGCCCGCTGTTTGCCAGGAAGCCGGTTTCCGGGCTCCTCCGGGCACTCCCTCTGCCGAGAGATGAGCCGGCACCTCCTCGGGCCCCTGCTGGTTGTGCCGTCAGGGAGAGAGGAGGTGAAGGACAAATGTCTTGGGCTCCTCTGAGGGGTCAGTGTCCAGCAGGACTGGCTACGGAATCTGCAAAGGTGAAGCTGAGGGGCCCTTGTCCCCGTGGCAGCAGCGCAGCGTTAACCAGGCGTGAACCCTGGGGGCCCCCGGGCCGCACCCCCACCACCGGCCACCCTGCGACGCAGCGAAGCTCTCACCCACAGATGCGGGATCCCCGGCAATGGTAGCGGGGTCCCGGTTTCGGCACACGTCATCGGCACATGTCATCGGCACATGTCATCGGCACATGTCATCGGCATCGTCACAGATTTCAGCCTCTATGACAGTCACCTGGTCTCCTGGCGGCCCGTTGGTTTCTGACACTGGACCTGAAATTCAAGGCTGGAATAATGGCTGGTCCATAGTCACTCCCACTTAAAAGTCGCTCTGTGTCCTGGCCGGCGTGGCTCAGTGGATGAGCGGCCACCTGTTAACCAGGAGGTCACAGTTCGATTCCTGGTCAGGGCACAGGCCTGGGTTGCAGGCTTTACCCCAGTGTGGGCTGTGCAGGAGGCAGCCGGTCCATGAGTCTCTCATCATTGATGTTTCTGTCTCTCCCTCTCCCTTCTTCTCTGAAATCAATAAAATTATTTTTTTTAAATTTTTTAAAGCCGCTCCGTGACTACAGGGCCAGGGCAGGGGGTACGACATGAGCCGGGAGCCTCTCGAGGCGCCAGGGAAGGAGGAGCTCCAGGGGCCGAGCGGAGCCACTGAGCCTCAGAAGAACTACGACAGCACCAGGCCCTCACTGAGCAGAGCACACACCGAGTCCGCACGGACGCATTTACACTGACTAATGAACGAATGCGCTAACTGACGTGAATTCTTGTGTTAATTAACGGGAGGCAGGCGGCTCTTCCTTAGAATAAAATTCCACTAATAGATGCAGAAGGAAAGGGAACCAGAAAACCTCACAGTAAATGGCAGGCACACGTCACAGGATCCCACTCATCGGTGGGACCTAATGAACAAGACAAACTGACAAACAAACCAGAAGCAGAGACGTGGACGCGTGAACAGACCGACAGATCTCGGGGGTGGGGGGGGGGAGCGGTGAGAGATAAACCAAAGACCTTGTGTGCACATATGCACAACCCATGACCCAGACCATCGTGCAGGGAAGGCCTGGGGCGGGGGGTCAGTGGGGACAAGAGGGGACAAGATAAATCTAAGGACATAACAACAGGCAACGTCCAGAGTAGTCGCTGTTGCAGAAGGGACACCTAAGGATGCTAAATCTGAGGTGACAGAGGAGAAACAAAATTGCTTCGTCTACAAGTATCTCCCTGAGGGATTAAGTACAAGGAAAAGGATACGGAAAAATCAGCAGACACGGCCTTGACCAAGCGATGAAGGTGACGAGGGCCACCAGGCACCCCAACATGAGGAGGAGGATTCACGTCACTTCCCCAGCTCTCGCGAGTCTCGGAACCTCATTCCAATCACAAGAAACCACCACATAAGTCAAAAGTGAGGTGTGACCCACAAGGTGAGATGATCAATAATCTTAAAAGTGTCAACGTTGGGAAGACACGACTGAGGCGCTGACCACCTGGGGGAGACCGAGGGGGTCGTGGACGTGGGGGGACTCGGTGAGACTGAGACGGGTCTGGTCCAGCGAGCGGCCCAGGGGAGTTAATCGCCGGCCGTGACCATCCCTCAGCGACGCGACGCCAGGGGAACCGGGGGCACGCTGAGGCTCACCGCCCCATTTCCACGACTCCTCTGAGAGTCTAAAATTAGTCCAACAACCTTCGGCGACGTCTGCGAAACCATTTCGACAGTTTCTGAGCTCCTCGGAAATGAAGTGAACTCGCCCGAAATAGCCGGTGACGGTGATGAGCCCGCCGGCCCTCTCGAGGGAGCCCCTGGGGCCTGAACCACAGCTGCCCTTCCGGTTCCCGGACGGCCCAGCCGCTGGCAACCACACGGCCCTCTGGACCCTCACGGGCAGCACGTGCTCTGAACCTGACGCCCGCCGACAGGCAAGCAGGAGGAGGGCGCAAACGCCCCCTGATTGTTCATTACAAAAGCACCTCCTTCATTCCGAGCACAGGTATCCTGATTGTCTCCTCGCGCAACTCCCAGAGCTGAGCACCCGGACTCGCCTCCCAGACACTCTGCCCAAGTCCCACCTCCAGCAGATCCACAGCCATCTCTCCGCCCGTCTCTGCTTGTCGGCTCTGCTTGTCCTTGGTGGGTGGAGACCCCAACTTCTAACTGCAACTTCCCTGCGTCATGTTGGCTTCTCACTGGATGTCGGGTTTGGCTGAACGGCAGTAGGTGTGCGGGGCGACCCCCTGATGTTTCAGGAAACACTCCACCCTGAGGGCAGTGTGGCCACACAAACGCTGTCTCCTGCCTCAGAAGAACGCAAGCTGCTGGGGTTTAATGCCGACTCGGCGCTTCTCCACCATGAAAGCCTGGGACACATGACTCCGCGCGGCCTTCCGGACCTCCTAGAGCCGGAGAACCCCCACGGATGTGCACGCGCCCGGGCAAGGAGCCTGCGAGACCCTTGCCCTTTGGGGCACCCGCTGCGCACAGCTGCAGGGGGCTGACAGGGATGGAGGAGGAGAGGAGGGCCAGCCACGCTCCCAGTCAACTTGCTCACGGCAGACTCTCAAGGAGCCGGGTTTGGGGTGAGAAGTGGAGGCTTCGCTTGCGTTTCCTTCCCGCGGCTGTGCGGCTGGTCACTGGCTGGAGGCCGGAGCCAGTCATGGTCTGACAAATGCAGGGACAACGACAGGCAAGGCCTCAGAGTCCCTCTGTCAACAGAGTTGGCATGGGCAGTTGCCATGGAAACACGGGGAGGAGGAGAGTGACAGGCAGGTCACGGAAGGCAGCAGGCCAGCCAATGTGTCCGTCCTGGGGCCGTCCCCTCTGGAGACCTGGAGACGGCCCATCCCACCTGCCAGGGCGCCACAGGCAGGGACCACCACTTGGCCCTGCAGGCCAGCTCTCCAGGCTGCCAGGGAGCTGGCTTGGACCTAAATATTAACTGTAAAGGACTCAATGAGAGAGAACAATGCCATTGATTTATAATTAATGACCTGCCTCATTTTAAAAAAGGTTTTGACTTTGAGAGCCATAAGCATAAAGTTGTATGCATTAGAGCAGAAATGGGCAAACTACAATCCTTTACTCCTGTTTGAGTGAATAAAGTTCTGTTGAAACCAGGCTATGCCCATGTGTTTGCATGTGTCTGTGGCTGCTCTCTGTCTGCAAGGGAAGAGCTGAGTGGTTGTAAGAGACCGTCTGGCCTGAGACAGTTACTGCCTGGACCCTCACCAAAGGGCTTGCAGCCTCCTGCACGAGGGAGACGATCAACAGAGATAAAACGTTGACATTATTTATTCCCTGAGGCAGTTGTCATATATTAATTCACAAACTGACGTAAAAATTAGATTCAGCCTAAACGGCCAGCAGTAGCGGAGCGGTTGGGGAAAGACGGTCAACTTGTGGTAGAATAGTATGCAGCCGTCACAAAGCTCATGCACAAATCACATGAAGAGCGTATGGAAGGACTGCCTATATTTTGTTAAGTGAAAAGTACAGAATACGAAACACATTAGCAATTCATCTCAACTAAGTACAAAAATATATATTTTTAGTAAAAAAAAAAGATTACCAGATGGAATCAATCCACCAAAAGTTTAGCATTTGAGAAGTGGGAGTTTGGGTTTTATTTTCTTCATATACCATTCGGGTTTTGTTTTGCTTTTAAGCCATTTCTACAACAAATATTACTGGCATGAAAAGAAAAAGATTATTTTAAGAATAAGATGAAACCAAGTTCATAAACTACATATTACAGTGGAGGAACCGGTTTCTGGGATAAAGTCATCTCTTTGCTGGGCCCTGGTTGCCAAATTTTCACGAGAGAGAAGGAGAAGGCGGGGGGTGGGGGGCGGGGGAGAGAAAGACGAAGGTCCTTAGGATTCTGTCTGCGAAAAAGAGCATTTCCGTTTCCAGTAGAAAGAAAATAGTTTTCTGGCAAAAGTTTTCAGGGACGATCTCCCACGCACACACGCAGGCTCCTCAGAGGCGAAAGCAAAGGCGTGAGCTGACTCCTCGGGTTGGAGCCGTCTCGGACCAGGGAACCACGGAGCTTCTTGGGAAGGGTGAGCAAGACGGGCCCCTCCTGGGTTTTGAAAAACAAACAAACAAACAAACAAACAAACAGATGTCCCCACAACCTGTTACAGACACCAACCGAACCTTCGTGCGAACACACTGCCCGGGGTGCCTAGCAACACTTGCAATATCAAAACCACGCCAGCATCGCAGTTTGGATCCGCTGCATATGGTTTTTGCAGCGGCTGTAATCGTGCAAAACTAGAAACAAAACAAAACAGCAAGAGCAGAGCTGGGAGAACGGCGCCTGACGTGCGAAATGTAAATGTGGCTGCTTTTCCCAGACGGAGCACTGAGAGGCGGCGCAGCCACGGAACAGGCGGCTGCTGACCAGGTGGCTAGGCCAGCCTCTCCATGGGCAACGCTTTTGTATTCTACTAGGGGCCCAGTGCATGGAGGTCGTCCATGGGTAGGGTCCCTAGGCCTGGCCGGTGATCAGAGCCGATCGGGGCCTTCCGGCTGCCGGCTGCTGGCCGGGGACTTCCTTCCTTCCACGCCGCCCCCTGGTGGTCAGCGCATGTCATAGTGAGCGATCGAACGCCTGGTCTCCCGGTCAAACTCCCGTGGGGACACTTTGCATATTGGCCTTTTATATGTATATAGATTTACTCCGATGCAATGCTTGGGCCAAAGATGAAGAGAACACAGTGGAGGGTTATTGAATTAAACAACGTGGAGCACAAAGAGAAAGGCGAAGAAAATCGTCTCATCCGCAGACGCGGCCCCCGCTTTTCCCCTCACACGTGGGAGCTGAGAGTCACAGCTCAGCTCCCGGATTCACAAGAGAGCCCTTCAAGCCCCAACACGAGCTCGTGCAGCCAAATTAAACCGAGGAATGAGGTCTGATGGCTGTTAAAAGCAGAGAGTAGGCCGGACGTAGAGACAGCCATATATCACCGCACTTCCAGAGCCGGGGAGGGAGTCTTTGAACTCTGAAAAGAGCGACTGGAATGAAAACCAGAAGGAAGATGTGTCGAAAGCATTTAAATCGCCAGCCACACCATCCCCTCCGCTGGCTCCCGGAGACCTAACCCAGAGTGAGGTCTCCCCGGCCTCCAGCTCCGTGCAGAGTCGTTTTTGTGTGTGGTTTTTTTTAGCAGCAAGTTCAAGCGCATCCGTGAGTCTCCTGGTCTTGATTTAGATGAAAAGAGTCGTTGGGAATTCATATCCAGGGAGCCTGTGAGTCGGCAATTGACCATAAAATAACCTTTATCTGAGTATAAATGTATGTTATTTGCAGCGAGCCTCTCTTACTAGTATACATGGCAAGGAAGGTTGCCGGTGAAGAAAAAGGAATTTCGAGGCTGTTTCGGTAAAAAATGCAAAGATATACGTAAAAAAAAGCACCTCGTTCACAAGTCACCCCGATTTTCTGCGACCTGGCTTTGTGGGGACAGAAATTCTTCTTCTTAAAGTTCCAGCTGCACAGCAAACATACTTCCACATAAAAGTACATCTTTCAATGAATGGCATTGGACATGGATCTATTGTATAATTAAATGGCATTTTCTCATCTTAACAGCAGCAACCTGGGTGGCTTTGTGGGGGATGGGGCTTGATAGCCAGCCATCATCTCTGTCACCCTCTTCCCAAAGCTCTTTAAACAAAAATAATAATATTTCCTAACATGGAAAATGGGTGTTTTCTTGACCTTCTCTAAAGCACAAATAAAGCAGCTTTATTTTTATTTTCGTGTAACAAAAACTGTAAGTGACAAACAACAACAACACAACAGCTGCTCAGGGGCTGAGGGTTGACCTAGGAACCAGGAGGTCAGGGTTCCGTTCTCGGTCAGGGCACAGGCCCGGGTTGTGGGCTCGATCCCCTGTGTGGGGCGTGCAGGAGGCAGCCGATCCATGATTCTCTCTCATCTTTGATATTTCTATCTCTTACTCCCTCTCCCTTCCTCTCTGAAATCAATAAAACTATATTTAAAAAAGAAAAAGAAAGAAAGAAAGAAAGAAAGAAAGAAAGAAAGAAAGAAAGAAAGAAAGAAAGAAAGATGGATGGTTCCTGAGGCTAAATGACTTGATGAATTAGCATCAGCCTGAAATAACAAGCCTCCCTTGGACCCCAAGGACAAGGGGGTGGGGACCCCTCTCGACTAGACCACAGAGAGGAGATGCATTGATATTCGGAATCAATTATCTTCCATTTCTCTTGAATAACGTATCATTTGGTTTCCATAAAGTTCTGGCCCTTGCCTTCTGGAAAAATTCACAGAGCCAACCAGAAAAAAGGAGGAAATGATTAAAAAGAATTTTCTCTCAACGCCACTAATTCGCTGAAACCCCTTCAAAGCTCTGAGCCATGGGCCCAGGCATCCCGGGCAGCCCAGGGCCCGTTCTGTCTCCGCTCGCCCTGCCTTTCCACTCATCCTCCGGCAACTGCCAGCGGCCACGGAGGAGTCGCGGCGGGCACGGCGCGGGGAGCCGTGTGCGTGCGGGTGAGCGGTCCCCCGGATGGCAAAGGCCCAGCGGAGGAGAAAGCCTGGGAAGACGGCCCGTCACACCCATTTGCACTGGAGATGGATGAGCCCGGGGAGAAACCACAGAACGCCAAAGTGGCCCTTGTTGTCAAACCTCGTCCAGACCACAGAACCAGAGGCGGAGGAAAGAGCCAGTGGAAATTCTGAAGCAGAGCTGGGCTCCGTTTCATCGCCGCAGCCGTGGTGCGGCCCTGCTGAGCACCGGCCTCAACAGGAGGCCGCCTCCCCCAGGAAGCCCTCCCGGGTGCCTCCACATCACGCAGACCCCCTCCCTCCCCTTGGCAAACTTCCAGGGCATTCACCTTCTACAGCTATTTCCACCCTCAGCAGAGGCTGCCTGGCTGGTGAGCTGAGTCCTGGCTGTGCCCGGGAGGGTTAAGGTGCTGGCGTTGCCACGGGGAAGGTTTCAGATTCCTTACGTGCCCCTCAGAGCTCACGCGGTGAGTAAATAACATTTATCGAAAGAATGTAAATCGGGAGCATGACATGTTTCCTCCGACAGACCTGACGCGGGCACTTCCTGGAGGCGAGGTGCCGAGCCTGGCAGACCTGACCCCACCTTCCTCGCGTCTCTCTCTGCCGCCTGCACCGGTGATGGGCAGCTGTGGGCCTTCGGGACCGGGGCCGTCACATGCGGATTCGCAGGGGCACTCGCCTTGGTCTGCGGTGCCCGCGGTGCCCACGCCGCACACACCTGCCCAGGGCGGAGGGCTCCCAGCTGTCCCTCCCACACCAGGGACCTCCTGGAGCGACACCCGCACCCCAGGCGCCAGGGGTCTGTCACTCAGATGAATATTTACGTAACATTTTTAAAATATATTTTTATTGACTTCAGAGAGGAAGGGAGAGGGAGAGGGAGAGGGAGAGAGAAACATCCGTGATGAGAGAGAATCACGGATCGGCTGCCTCCTGCACGCCCCCACACGGGGGATCGAGCCCACAACCTGGGCCTGTGCCCTGACCGGGAATCACACCGTAACCTCCTGCTCACAGATCCACACTCAACCCCTGAGCCACGCCGGCGGCTGAGTAATAACTTTCCTGTTTCCAGCTTAACAACCTCAAGACTAGAACCTGCATGACACACGGTTTTGCAAAGACTTTCCAGAAGCGACTGCACATGGCAACTGCGAGTGGGAAAGAGTGTAACTTGGTTCATTCACGAAGCTCTGGTTTATTAACTGTGGCCTCCTCTCCCTTCCTCTGGGCCGGCGGGAGGCGCAGCACGTGTGTGTTAACGTTTAACGATGGCGAACGCTGCCCAGCTGACGGGGTAGCTTATAGTCGATCTCAGCGGGGGTGCGTTCTAGAAAAGCCGGAGAAATGCAAAACCGTGGCTACAGGCACAGAGAACTGCAGGGACCTGAGAAGGCTCGTCCCGGGGAGAGGGACCCACATTTCTGCGCCCCTTTTCCCGGCAGAGCACTTGCCGAGGAGCCGAGAGGCAGCCCCACCGGCTGGGGGGACTCGGACTCGGGGCCACCCAGCCGGGCGTGGGAGCGAGAGCCCAGCGAGGGGCCACGTGCAGGGGCCGGAGCCACCCAGCACCCGGGTTCTCTCGAGGCACTTCCTGTTCGGTCGCACAGAAAGGACGGTGCGAAGCCGGCAAAGGGAGCTCAGAGCAGAACAGGGTGTTTGGCCGTCGCGACGTGACGGAAAGTCCAAAACACTGAGCTCCAGGTCCCCCAGAGGAAGGGCCGCCGGGAGCCGTCATCGGGAGGACACCCAGGAGGGGGACAAAGCAGAGCGAACCCAGCACGGCGGCGGCCTCGGCCCTGCGACCCGAAATGACCTGCCTCCACGCTGGCCCGAGGACACGGGCTGTCCTCCCTGGAGGGACATCGCATCACACGGAGCTTCTGCAAAATTCACCCAGAAACACCTGGCCCGCGGCTTTACACGGCCTGGTCACACCAAGACACAGAACAAGGCAACGATTCGCGGTCAGGATGGGACACAGTTGACCCAGATATTGGAGGCACCGGCGTAGACCTTAAAACAGCTGTAATTAACGCGTTCAAAACCGAAATGCATATTAAAGAGGCAAACATTCTAGATCAGAAAGAAGTGGAAATGCTGGAAAAATAAAACGCCTGAGATGAAGAGCTCAATAGAGGGCGTTAACAGAGGAGGAGACGCCGCCGCCGGGGGAGCAGGCGTGCTGGGCACGATACGCGTTCTGAATCGTAATCTGGTGGCAGTTGCACAGGTTCGTACACACAGTAAAGTGAGTGAAGCTATAGACTTGAGGTCTGTGCCCTTTGTTACATGTAACTCCAACCTCAACTTAAAAAAAATTTAAAAACTGGAGGCAAAATAAAGACATTTCTAGAATAACAAAAATGAAGAGAATTAATCACTTGCAGGCCTGTGTCAAAGGAAATACTAAAATGCATTGTTTTTGCTTTGTTTTTGGGCAGAAGAAAAGTGATCCCAGATGGAAGCCAGCGCTGCAGGAAGAAGTAAGGAGGGGTGGAGAGTCGTTTGTGGCTGTAGTGGAACCTAAATAAATACAGAAATGATGGTATCTCGTGGGAAGGGACAGGTGTAGAATTAAAATGCATGGAGACGGTAAAAAGGAGGGAGGGGGACAAAGAGAGTGTTCAAATGTTCAGGAATGCCAACGTTGTCTGGAGGAGAGGAAGTGCTACTTTACATTAGACTCTGAAGGCCAAAGATGCATGTTGTAGTATCTACCTCAGCGAAGAATGTACAAGAAATAAGGCAACAGAGAAGGAAGTGTGGTATAATTTCAAAAACATTCACAAAACATTTAAAATAAGTGGGCAAAATATAGAACAGTGATAGGCAGATAGATATCAAAAAATCACACTAAACATAAATGGTCTGCATCTTTTCATTAAAAGATACATATTCATATATGTAATATATATAAGATCTTACAAGAGATACACCTTAAATATGAGAGTATGGAAAACTTTATAGTAAATGTTGGAAAAATATACTACGCAAAAGTCGCCCAAAGAAAGTAGACATATTGGTATTAGACTTAAAGACAATAAAACATTATTAAAAAGGTCTATTCCACAAGGATAAAAGCATCAATCCAAAAGGAAAGTGTGATCATTCTAAATCTGTAAACACCTAATAACATAGCTTCAAATATATAAAAGCCAAAACCAATACCTAAACAGCGAAATATTCAAACCCACAACCACAGACTGTAATTGTGACTTGATCACATCCTTCTCAGTAACAGTAGATCAGCCAAAAAAAAAATCAGTAAGAACATAGGCAATCTTAACAAAATAATGAAATAACTTGGCAAAAATAGATATACAGACATGTATAGGGAATATCTATATATTAATTGACACATATAGAACCCCAAACCCCAACACAGAATAGGGCCACACTGAAATGGGTGATGAAATTTCATCCGCAGAACGAAGTCATATGTAAAGGAACACATGCTGCCTAAGCCCAGTTATAGGAAGTTCAACGTAGAAAAAATGAATCGGTGGGGGTAGCAGTCAGGGGAACTGGTCCTGGGGGTTGTCAACATTCGATTTTTCAATACTGGTTCTTCTCTCTCAGGGTTGCTGTGACGATCGGATGAACGAACCTGTAAGACTTAGATCAGGGCCTGACCCTTGAAGAGCTCTCCGTGCTGGCCATGCGATCACTGTCAAATCCGGGTCCCGTCTGGAAAGAACAGCGCTGCCAGGACATCAACTGAAAATACCTACCCCGCGCTCTCAGACGGTTCCTCTGCTCAGAGGGTGGATGCAGACGAGACAACACCTTCTTGATTTCTGAGTGAAGAACTAAATTACATTCAGAGAGTGTTTTAAATATATTTTTCTTGACCTTTAGAGAGGAAGGGAGAGGGAGAGAGAGAGAGAGAGAGAGAGAGAGAGAGAGAGAGAGAGAGAGAGAGAGAGAAACATCACTGATGAGAGAGAATCATGGATGGGCTGCCTCCCACATGCCCCCTACTGAGGATCAAGCCCTCAACCCGGGCTTGTGCCCCAACAGGGAATCGAACCCTGACCTCCTGGTTCCTAGGTCGACGCTCAACCCCTGAGCCACACGGCCGGCGGGAGTGAGTTTCAGGCCTCTGTCCTGACTTATGGGATGTGTCTCTGAAGCTGATTGCTAACTGCTGTCGGACTTTCATGGTGAAACCAAACTTAATTCTGACCCCGGGCCCGTGGGAGAGCTCCATGCCCCGCGGCCGGTGCTGCCGGAGGGGCAGCGAGGCCACTCCGGCTGGGCGCTCTGGGCCAGGCCAGGCCGCTCAGCAGGTGGACAGCGTCCTGGCCACAGGCTGCTTTGCACCAGAATGAGCCTGACAGTGGCCGCGCCTCGGGAAGGCTCGCTCAGAGCTACCCGCCCCGACCCACGTCCCTGAGACGCATGCTGGTGCTGCCATCATTTGTTTATTTTTTTAGCAACTTGGTTGCTCACCAACATTCCTCCAGCCCTGCCTTCCTCGTCGCCTCCTGCTTTGCGAGCAGGGCCGGGCTGTTGAGAGATTTGTGCAGCGATAGCTCTACGTGATTTTAAACTACTCGGCGGGGAAAATCCTTGACTGTTCTCAGGAATTTGGTAAATTGAGCTCAGAGACCGTCTTCAGCACCAAAAAAAAAAAAAAAAAAAAAAAAAAGTGACTTTTTAGCCTCTTTAAAGTGGCGTTTCTGGCCCCGAGAACGCTTCGCTTTGATGAAGCCAGCGGGCCTGCTGGTCCTTCGGAGAGGAAGGGCGGGAGCCTGTGTGTTTTGCACATTCTTCATCGATTCCCGTAATTGATGTCAGCACCGGGCACGTTAACGCCGACTTTTGAAAGCGCGGTCGCCGGCGGCTCTGTGTTCGGGAGGGCTGCCTCTCCCCCTAGTGAAGGCGCATTCCTGGGCCCTGAAAACCCATAATGACTTAATGGCGTTTAAAGCACAACCCCAGAGGCCTTAATTACCTCCAGCTACTGGGGCCGGGAGAGGGACTCCTCGCAGCTCCTGCAGGCCTGACCCTGCGGCCTGGGGAGGGTGGGGGGGCGGAGAGGGGGGGTTCCTACAGCTGGCCGCTCCCCCCGGTTTATGACGATGGAGGCTCATTGACAGAAACCAGCTGAGTGTGGGGTTTGCTCTTTATATTTACTGTGTGTCCTCGATGGAGGACCGCCTGACCCCTCTCAGCGTGATCGCACACTGAGGAGTAATTATCCCTTCTCGGTAAACCTCAGGTTTGCACGCAGAATTCACCGGGACCCTTTAACGACGCCCCCACCTGGGCTCTGACCAGCGAGGGGGCCCGTGCTGGCTCCTCGGGAACCAGGGCTAAGGCTTCTCCCTCCGCGACGCGAGAGGACGGTTCCCAGTGCCGGTTCCTCCGCGGCGTGTTTGTCAAATAGCAGAACCTCACACAGAGCGGCTTCACGTCATTAAGAATATCTTTAACAGAAACGTGCTGACCAAGGTCACCCCAATAAATTCCGTAAATAGGTTAAAATACACACACGCATTTCAATGAAAACGATCAGGTTGGGCACTTGAGTAAGAAAATATAATAATGAGGGGAGAAGCATTTCAGTATCCAGTAAGATCCTATATGGGATGTAGTGTAGCACACACACTTGGAATAAATTAACAAGCATGAAATATAGGAATAAAAAAATCCAAGTGTAGCCTTCCCTCGGTTGCTTGGGTTTTAAAAAAGGTCCAAAGATTTGTTAGTCTAGTGATGTTTGCAGGTTTGTTTTTTTCCCTCCAAATCTTGTCAGAAACGAGGTAGTTTGGGTGTTTTTTAAAAATATATTTTTTTATTGTTTTCAGAGAGGAAGGGAGAGGGAGAGAGGGATAGAAACACCAACGATGAGAGAGAATCATTGATCAGCTGCCTCCTGTACGCCCCCTACTGAGGATGGAGCCCGCAACCTGGGCCTGTGCCCTGACCAGGAATGGAACCCTGACCTGGTTCATAGGTTGATGTTCAACCACTGAGCCACACCAGCCGGGCTCAACGTTTTCATTCATGCCACACGCGGGCACATTGCTGCATTTATTCAGCAAATATATAATCTGTGCCACTCACGTCCCAGACACAAGCTTAACAAACCAGTGGCTGAGACTGAGCTGGGGGGGGCGGGGGCGGGGGGGGGGCGGGTGCAGAAATGGATTCTGATGCGGGAGCTAAACCCCCCGACATATCTGCTCACGAGACACAGGGCGACGGCGGCAGATGGGCGAGCCAGACTGATCGGTTTTGTGGCCCAAGGAGAAGGCGAACGCCAGCGCGCTCACTCCGTCTGCTCCCAGGAAACTGCCAGGTGCAGGGAGGAGGGCTGAGCGCACGGCTGCTCTGTGACAAGCAGCTGAGGGACCCTCGGCGCTCGGGGAAGTCATGCTTTGCCGGCTCCTCCCTGCGAGACGCTTTATGGAAAACGCAACCTGGCTCAGAGCTGCCTCACGGCCGGCCGGCGATGAGCTGCGTCTTTATGCCGCTGACGGACTTGCCTCCTGCGGCAGCTCCAGCACCTGCTCGGGATGCTGTTCAGTGTTAATTTGCTCTGAGGTTAAGCGTCCGGAAACCGACAGGAGGCAGCCGTGCGGGGTTCGAGTCCTGGCCTGGCTGCTTCCGGGGACACAAATCGGGGGGTTACCCAACCGTGTCTGAGTGGGTTTCCCGCCCGGTGGGAGGGGCAAGGCCCTCTCTCTCCAACAGTCCCTGAAAGTAGCAGTGTGGTGGCTGTGTGGCCCCTGGGACGTGCTCACGTGGCCGTGGCTGCTGTCAGGCCCCGACAGGAGGCCAGCGGCCGGGCCCGGGGTCGAGGCGAGGTTGCCCCGAAGCTCTAAGGACAGTGCCGTGCGGGGCTCTGGGGTGAACGACAAGATGGGGAGCTCCATCGGCCTGAGACCCGGCCGAGGACAGACTCCCATCGGTCACTAGGGCCCCACTGGTCAGCTGCCTCCCTGCCTCCTGTCCAGCGAGTCCCCAGGAGCGAGGGCGGCCCACGCACAGCACAGCTGTTGAGTGTCTCCCCAAGGTCACCGCCAAGGTCACAGGTGGGCCGCTCCACCAGCAGGTGCTGAGCCCCACCCCCTGCAGCTGACGCTCTCCTCCCCTCCCAGGGGCCCAGGGCCTTCCCGGCGGCCGAGTCTCCGAGGGCAACCAGAGTCAGTCTTGGCTCCGGGTTCAAAACCACAGTCACAAGAGAGCTGCCACCCGGGGCATCGCACACGGAGCCTGCCTCACCCACGGCATCACACACAGAGCCTGCCTCACCCGGGGCATCGCACACGGAGCCTGCCTCACCCACGGCATCGCACACGGAGCCTGCCTCACCCACGGCATCGCACACGGAGCCTGCCTCACCCACGGCATCGCACACGGAGCCTGCCTCACCCACGGCATCGCACACAGAGCCTGCCTCACCCGGGACATCGCACACGGTGTCTTCCCAGTAGGAGAGGGGAAGGTTGGGAGGGAGAGAGGACACACTTCAATGAAGGCATCCAGGGTCCTGTTGGGCAGGGTCGTGGGGCTTCCAGCTTCGATCTTTAAATGTTTATCTTTCTACTCATCTCAACATATGCATTAGGGCCCTGAGATGTGCAGGGGACAGTGCTAGTGAGGGGAGGGGAGGGGGAGGAGGAAGGAGGAGGAGGAGGAGGAAGAGCCGTCCCAAGAAATGAGGAGCCAAAGAGAAGCTTTGCTGGAGGAAGGAGGCGGATCTTCCCTCTGAGCCGGCGCCCCCCGGGCAGGTGGGTTTGGGCTGAAGGTTCTCGGTCGGTCGGGGGGGGGGGGGGGGGGGCGCCCGTGCCCAGAGGACGTTTCATTTCCCGGCTCCTCCGGCTCCACCAGCACACGCTGCAGCGCCCTCCCCTCCCGACGTGACAACCAGAGCCAGCTCCCGGCCCCGATGTCCCTGGGCAAGCGAAGTGCCCCCGTGAGAAGCCCGGTCTCGCTGGCGCCGTCGCCCTCTGCCCGACGCCGGCAGCTCAGGGAGAAGTTTCGGGTCTGACCAGACGGGCAGTCACGGCCCCGCCCCCAACCCGCACCCTCACTCGCCCCCACAGCTCTTCGCCCCCAGGAACGGACAGTGAGCTCAGCAGGCAGCCGGCTCCCAGGGGGCGGCCCTCTCGCTTGTGCCCACAAAGCAGCCACTTCTCTCGAGGCTCCGTTCCTCTGGCTCTTTGATCGTCAAGTTTGGTTTGGCAGCTACCGAGCTCGGAAAATGCAGGCTTTCGGCAAGAAGCAGTCACCCCGCCCAGAGCCGGGACCGCATGCATCACACAGTGGGGGCTGGGGTGCCATGCCCCCCCTCTACTCCCCCCTCACCCCCCCCCACCCCCCGCGTGGAGGCCCGGGAGGCGACGGGCTCATTTCTCTCTGACTTTGGTCACTTCTGACGGCACGACCAGCTGTCCCCCTGTGGACGGGCCTTTTCCTTTAGAAGCGAGGAGCCCGCGGGGCCTGCAGGCCTTTGCTTGGACGGGTCGCCAGTCCAGTCCTCACACCCGTGATTAGCCCGCGGCTGGACCTGCCCGGACGCTTCCAGGGACGCAGGAACCAGGGAGCCAGCGATGGAGACCGCGCTGGGCGGGCGCGATCGCGAGGCTCATGGAATCCAGATCAGCACCCTACCCTCTCAGTCCACCCTCCGCGCGGAGCGAGATTACACGGCGCCCGAGCCAGCGTCCAGCCAGAAACCGCGCCGGCCAGGAGGCAGCCGCCTCCAGTTCCGCGGGTCAGGCAGCGAGGGGTGTCATCACACGGGCCCTCGGCGTCTCCTGCCGGCGGTGGGAAGAGGGGTCCCGGGGCAGCGCCGGCGAACTCCCGCGGCAGGCTCAGCGCGGCTCGCGGGGAATTCACACCCAGACGTCTCCAAGGGCAGAGAGGCGACCGAGAGGAGCATGGACGTGTTTCCGCTTCATCTTCTCCGATGGATTAAACGTCGGTTTCAGGAACGTTCCCCAGACACCGCCCTGTCACGGAAGGGATTTTGCTTAAAATGAACCAGCTGTGCTTGTGCCCTCCCAGACGCGGCAGCACCGGGCGACCAGGCACGGGGTGGACCGCCGGCTTCGCCCACGGGGTCTCGGGAATCGGCGTTGCGGTTTGACCGGAGGCGGCACAGAAGCCGGTTTTATTAGAGGCCCAGACGGGGGGTTATTGAGAACGTGGGGGGGGGGGTGCGGCGGTGGTGATATCTGCTTTCCAGTGCAAAAAGCCTCGCCCCTAAAAAGCAGGTTAGGCATCGAGAATTATACGGAGCTGCACACCAGGTCACAGCACGTCCTTCAGACACGAAAATCCTCCCACACTCGCTCCTCACACCAAACACGCTTCAAACTGAAGAGGAGGCCCGGCCGGCGTTGCTCAGTGGTGAGCGTCGACCCAAGAACCAGGAGGTCAGAGTTCGATTCCCGGTCAGGGCACAGGCCGGGGTTGTGGGCTCCATCCCCAGCGGGGGGCCTGCAGGAGGCAGCCGATCCGTGATTCTCTCTCATCATGGATGTTTCTCTCTCTCTCCCTCTCCCTCCTCTCTGAGATCAATTACACACACGTGTGTCTAAATATATTTAAATACAAACAGCCGCAGGACGGAGGGGCTCTGCAGGAGGCCTGGGCAACCAGGAAATAAACCTGCTCCTCTGAGAGCCGCCCCCAGGTGACCCCAGGCCAGGGAGCCGAGAGGCGCCGGGCTCCCCCTGTTTGTCCACGGCCCCCCAAACACCCTTTTCAAAAACAACAGCACCCCCAGGAATTCTCCCGCGCCTCACGTGGGCCGGCCGCGGCTCAGAGTGTCGTGTTGGGTTACGTTTCCTGAAGACACATGCGACCTTTTGTCTCACGGTCGCACTTGGCACGGGTCCCCAGCGCACTCGCCCATCAGATTAGCTCGCGTTGCATGCTTGTGCTGCTCCTCCAAGCTCGTGCGGGAGCCTACAATTAACTGCGGGCCGCCTTAAGCCCTAAATGGAGCTGACGCCGCCCCAGCCGAACGCCTGGGCCTGCTCTTCCCCGTGAACTGCGGTTGTGTGGGCTCTCCTCCAGGTGCCGAGCCCAGAACAAGCTGGGACGGTGAGCCTACCAGCGCCTCCCCCATGTGCACGCTCTCCGAAAGCTCACCAAAACGCACGTCTGCCCGGCCGGCGGGGCTCAGGGGGGAGCGTCGACCTAGGAACCAGGAGGTCGGGGTTCATTCCCGGTCGGGGCACAGGCCCGGGTTGCGGGCTCGATCCCCAGTGTGGGCGAGCAGGAGGCAGCTGAGCCATGATTCTCTCTCATCATGGATATGTCTCTCTCTCCCTCTCCCTCCCTCCCTCTCTGACATCAATACAAATATATTGTTTAAAAAATGCACAATATTGTCCTCACTTGGAAGGCAGAATGTCCGCTCGAACTCGTCCAAGTTCCCAGAACAGCAGAAGCGAGAGGAAACCGCCATCGCCTCCTGCTCCCGTGGGTGGCGTTCCTGTCGCGTAGGGGAAGACCTGGGGCCGCCGTGTTCGCATCTGCACGTCGAAGGCTGGCTCCTTTCTAAGGAGAACAAGCCTGCCTGGCACCGGGGCTGGAAGCACCCGTTCGCCCCGAAATCCCAGCGCCGAGAGCGAGGCGGCGACGGAGGACGCACGCTCGTTCCGCCTGGTCCGAGCCTGAAACCCCACAAAGAGCAGATGAACGGACACGCGCACGACCCTCCTCACGGGCTCCGAGGAGAAGGAGGGTCAGACGGGGACCCCCTCCCTCCCCTCCCTCCCCCTCCCCTTCCCCTCAGCGACGCCTGACCCCTCAGGCCCCAAAGGACAGTCAGCTGCCGCCCAGAGAGGCCTGTGGAGGAGCTGCTCCCGGCATCAGGACCGAGAAAGCAAGAGGGGTTCCCGAGCCAGTCCGGGCCCCGACGGTGGGAGGGGGGCGAGCATGCACCCCCTCGGTCGCATCCCCCCCCCCCCCCCGCCCGCTGCTGTCACAAAGGAACGGGAGGCGGGTCCCCCATGACGGGACGGAGCGGGGCCTGCACTGTGACCTCACTGCCCGCCTCCGGGGGGATCTGACGGAAGGAGCCGCGTCCACCCCTTCGCCTGAGAGCCTGACGCGCTCAATGGTCCAGTTAGGCCGCCATCGCTCCGAGCTCAGCTTTCACTCTTGAACGGTCGCCCTGGACGGGGAATGCCGGGTCACACAGACAGTCCAGAGCCCAGGAAACAGACGCCTTTGTTGCTCCTTGAAAAGCACCCCTTCTTCTCCCGTTCACGGTGGAAACCAAGTCCCCCACCCGCCTGGCCGGGAAGGCTGGTCCGCGTCCTCCGCCACCGCTCTGCCTCCTCCCGGAGGCGCGGCTGTTTTCAAACATGCGTGGACGTCACGACGATGTCACACACACATTTTTAAAATGGTTCACTTCTTATTGATTAAAGGGGTTGGGCTGACGCTGGGCAACAGGAACGTTTGGCTTCAGGGCTGGGTTTCCATGAGACAAACTCTGTGCACGGCACGGCGCCCTCCCCCAAAGCCAGCTCTCCTGTCACCCCCAACGAGCCCCCTTCCCTCTGGCAGCCGCCACGCTGCTGCTGTGTTCACGGGTTTCAGTGTGTGCCCCACGTCTGAGTGAAATCGGAGGGTTCTTAGCCTTTTCTGTCTGACTCACGGCTCTCGGCATCCGTCCTCACGGCCCAGCCGTGGTGCTGCCGATGGCGCCCTCGCCCTTCTCGCGGCCGAGCGGGACCCGCGGTGTGGACCACACCTGCGTCCAGTCCTCCCTCACAGGGACCTGGGTGGGTTCCAGGTCCTGGCCACCGTGGAGAACGCTGCCGCGAACACAGGGGTGCGAGTGTCTTTGCGAATACGTGATTCTGAGTTTTTCGGGATATACCCGGGAGTGGGGTTGCGGGGCCGCATTCTCAGTGTTTTGAGGAATCGCCTGTGGCTTCCGTAGCAGCTGCCCCGTCTGCATTCCCACCGGCCGTGCACACATCGCCCCAGGCACGTCCTCACCTGGAGCCGCTCCGAGCACCTGCGGACGCTCCGCCGTGGCGGCCACTGACTCAGAGGACCACCCAGCGTCCTGTTGTCTGAAGTCGCGCTCAGAGCCCATGAGCATCCTTTCAAGATTAAAAAAATCTGCCCTGCCATGGGCGAGGCTCAGTGGTGAGCGCCGACCTCTGAACCCGGAGGTCACGGTTCGATTCCCGGTCAGGACACAGGCCCGGGTTGAGGGCTTGCTCCCCAGTGTGGGGCCTGCAGGAGGCGGCCGATCCATGACTCTCTCGTCATTGACGTTTCTCTCTCTCTCATTCCCTCTCCTTCCTCTCTGAAATCAGTAAAAATATGTTTTAAAAAATATTTAGAAAGTCTCATGATGCCACAGCCTCCTATCCCCGCATCGGCCGTGATGCGTCGGCAGGACTGCAATGGCGATGCCGCCCGGAGGAGCCCAGGACAGGACGCCTCCCGGCGATGTGGGCCTCCGCCCTCCAGGCTCCCGTCCGTCCCTGCGCCAAGCCAGGGCCACACTTGCGAAGTAACAACGTTGGGGCCGAGCTGCGTAGTCTCCATCCCAGCCTCGCCCCCGCCCGCCCCCGGCCTGCCCAGCCTCCGCGGCCCACCCTCTCGGCCTCAGGGTGCGCACCTGGAAAACGGGTCCCGAGAGATGGGCCGAGGACGAAAGGCCTTCGCCCCGAGCCCCGTCCAGGGTCCCGCCTTCGTTCTCTCACTCCCTGCAGCCCCGGCCTGTTGGCCGCACGCACCTCACAGAGGCCCCTTCAGACACAGCCCCGAGCCCGGCCCAGGGTCCTGCCTTTCGGGTCCGCTCGTCCTCGCACCTTCCACACGGTCAGCCTGCGGCTTGTTCCCCATGTGATTCTCAGTTTCTGAATCTATTCATGAGCCCTGCCCCCTCCTGCCCAGGTACGGAGCGTGGAGAATGCCCCAGCTGCCTGTAAGGACACAGTTAACCAGTGCACACACTCACATACACGTGTGTGCACACGTACTCGTGCACACATGCACTCACGTGCACACACACATGTGCATGCACGTGTGCTCATACACACAGGCGCACATGCACTCATACATGCACGCACATGCACTCACACACACACACATCCAGGTCCACATCAGAGACCTGTCAGCAGGTAATTACCTTCCGTGCTGACGGCTCTGAGCTGCTGGGCGCCTCCCAGCACGTTCCGTTCGCTCTGCGGGCCTCCTTCCTGCCCTCTTCGCCGCGGTTCCTGGCTCCAGGCGCCCCGGCAGGCCCGCTCAGCCCCTTCGATCTTGCCTCTTCTTGCCCCTGCACAGACGTGCCGCCTGGAGCCATGCGATCTCCAGGGCAGGTGCGCACGAGGCCGCACCGCCCAGCCCCGGCTGGGGGCAGGGAGCTGCCTTCCTGAAAGTCACCCCACGCCGTCTTACTCCTTCGCATTTTATTGCCCGATGGTGCTTGTCCGGACACGGCGCACGGTGGGCTGTTTACCGGCTGCCGCTCCTAGATGTGGCAGGAGAGGCCGCCGGGCCCGCGTGGCCCCCAACACGGGGAGCGAGGGCGGCTGAGCCCTGTCGCCTGGGACCCTCCGCCCTCTCGTCGGCTCCGGGTGGCCCCCTGCACCCACGAGCACTCCAGTGGGTGGAGAGGACTGTGTGAGGGTGCACTCCCTAGAGGATGGGGGCAAATGGTTCTCCCGAGTTGGCCTGACATCTGGGGGCTCTTGGGGGTCAAGGGTCACGCTCCCCACGGTCAGTCCCTCTGCATCTGCCCGATGGTGTCCGGCCTCTGAGTGTGACCTCCTGTGGGGACCACTGTTCCCATTCGGCACGCGGGGGGCCGGGTGTGCGTGGTTATAACCGGCTGAGGTCCCGCTGCTAGAGTTCCCTCAGCGCATTTCTGTGCCTCCCCACCCGCTCCTCCTCCAACCCCCCAACAACAGCCGCCCAAGCCTGTCTTCCCTGCGCTCAGCAATCTCCGGCCGGGGCTGCCTGCCTCGCCCGGCCGGCGTGGCTCAGGGATTGAGCATCACCCTATGACCCAGGAGGTCAGGGTTCGATTCCCGGTCGGGGCACAGGCCCGGGTTGCAGGCTGGATCCGCAGTGTGGGGCGTGCAGGAGGCAGCCGGTCCGTGATTCTCTCTCACCATTGATGTTTCTCTCTCTCCCTCTCCCTTCCTCTCTGACATCAATAAGAAGAAAGTAAAGTCCTGAGACACAGGCAGCCCAGGGCTTCCGGAGGGGCCGGTCAGGCCACTCTCCTGCCCTCAGGGCCTGTGACTCCGCTTTCAGCCGGGCCGGCTCCTTCTCCCCTTTTCATGGTGGGTCCCCCACCCCCGCTGGCCCCGCTCCCGGGCAAAGCAGGAACGAGACCACCACCGGCCTCCTCTTTGCGCGTCCGTGTGTCTCGGGCGCTGGCTGGGTTCTGTCTTCACTCCTAACCTGGGTGAGGACGACTTTCCCCTGGCCTGCCCTCCCCTCCCGCCGGCTCCGTTCTGCTGGGTTTCGGCGTTTGCATTCCCTGGCGGCCGTCAGCTCCTCTGTCAGAGGCAGCGTGGCCCCAGACGGCCCTGCCGTTCGCGCAGGAAGCGAGACAAAGCCGGCTTGTTCCCGCGAGGGGCGCGGGGCAGGGACCGCGGCTTCAGATCTCCCCCAACGCGTTTGGCACCAGCGCGTCTGTGTTTAATTCTGCGTCTCCTGCCCGACTCGGGAGCCGAAGTGATTCTATCAACATGCAGAAGGCGGGGCACATGGGGGGTCCCCCAAACACAGACACACTCACACAGAGACGCACCCGCACACCCGACAGCCACGCCCACAACACGCAGCTGTGTGTGCGCACACACATGCTCAAGTGTACAGACACACACGTGCACACACTGCCACACGCACGGCCACAGTCACAGGGACAATCCTGAATCCACACGCAAACATACAGGGACACACGTGCACACACTGACAAATACACACCCACAAGCGCAGTCCTGTGTGCACACCACTCTCCCACACTCACACATGCAGGCACACACAGGCACACGCTGATAAAATGCATTTCCACAGAAATCATGTGCACAATCATGAATATACATACAAATACACATCAACTTGTGCGCACATAGACACCCACAGACACATGTTCACCCCAACATACACACTCATCTACACAGACACAGGACACACTCCCACTGAGTATCATGTGCACACGCTCAGACACGCGTGCACACACAGAGGCGAGGACAGTTGGGGCTGTGGACGCAGGGCAGGGGGAGGGGTACGGAAGGAGAGGGGAGCTGTCACGGCACTGCCCGCCCCTGGTCCCAGGCCTCCCCGGAGGCGGGTTGTGGGGTCCCACTCATTCCACCCGCCGATGGCTCCACGGAGACATTCGCTTTCCTTGGCGCCGGGCTCAGCAGCGCCTGTGTCCCGCAGACGCGGTGAGTGAGGTCGTGTCCAACATGACCCCAGGCTCCTCAGGTCTCTGCACAGATAACTGGGTGTCATGGGAACGAGACGGCACCGACTGGCCTGGCACGTGCGACCGAGGCCCAGCGGACTCGCAAGGACCCAGCCAGGCTGTCCCAGGGACGAAACTGCCCCCTCCCCACACGCACAGGCTCTCCCTCCCCGCAGCCCGTCCCCAGGGCAGCCAGACCCAGGACGCAGCCAGTGGAGCTCATGGTGGTCTAACCACTAGGCTGTGCACCCCAAACTCACACAAGCAACATGGCTGCACATGGTCACTGGGAAGAGGGTGCAGCCAGCCGAGGGCACCACGGGGGCCGGAGAGGTGCCCGTCTGTCCGGGCAGCGGCTGGAGGGGACAGGCGGCCGTGAGCAACACAGAGGGTGGAGAAGGCCCCTGTGGCAAGAGGTCCTGTCCCCTCAGGACAGCACAGGGGGCAGCGCCGTCTCCCCGCCCGGGGGTGGCAGGGACCAGGGGAGACGGGACACGCGGGTCTGCCCGTGGCCACCCAGCTGGTGACCTCAGCTCCGCTGTTACTGCCATTGAGCCGTCCGCTGCCCAGATCCTGGAGAGGAGTTGATACAGGGCGGAGGCTCATCACCAACACACTCACCTGCTGTGGGTGCAGTGTGTGCAGTGTGTGTGCATGAGTGTGCGCGTGAGCATTGTGTGCACATATGTGCATGTGTGCGCATGAGTGTGTGTGCGTGTGCGCACGCATGTGTGTGTGTGTGCATGGGTGGGTGTGAGTGTGTGCATGCACACGTGGGTGCACACTCATGTGTGTAGCCACAGGTGTCTTTCCGTCACTATAGTGGGAGAAACTGATCTGGGAGAAGCCGCTTGCTGTGAGGAGGAAGCCGGGAAATGGACGTGCAGGGAGGACCCCTGGGCCTGGCACCTGGAAGCTGCTGATGAAAGTAGCCCATTGGCTTCCGTGTCACCATCCAGGGGCCTGGTTTCGCCTGGTCCCGGCCTCCAGCAAAGAAGATTATATCCTCAGAGAAGGAACCTGCAGTGACGGTGGGAGGGGGGCCAGTGCCCGGGGGGGGGGGGCAAGGGCCGGGCAAGGGGGCTGGGGTACAGCTAGCACCGGTGGCCCAGGGAAGGGTGAGCCTGAACGGACTCACTCCCCTCTTCCACATGAGGCTTCCACGTGTGTGCATATGTGTGCATGTGTATGTGTGTGTGCATGCATGCACTGTGTGTACGAGTGTGAGTGTGCGTGTGTATGTGTGTGTGCGTGTGTATGTGAGCATGCATGCACTGTGTGTACGAATGTGTGTGAGCATGCATGCACTGTGTGTACGAGTGTGTGTGAGCATGCATGCACTGTGTGTACGAGTGTGAGTGTGCGTGTGTATGTGAGCATGCATGCACTGTGTGTACGAGTGTGTGAGAGCATTCATGCACTGTGTGTACGAATGTGTGAGAGCATGCATGCACTGTGTGTACGAGTGTGAGTGTGCGTGCGTGTGTATGTATGTGTATGTGTGCATGCATGCACTGTGTGTACGAGTGTGTGTGAGCATGCATGCACTGTGTGTACGAATGTGTGTGAGCATGCATGCACTGTGTGTACGAATGTGTGTGAGCATGCATGCACTGTGTGTACGAGTGTGTGAGAGCATGCATGCACTGTGTGTACGAGTGTGTGAGAGCATGCATGCACTGTGTGTACGAGTGTAAGTGAGCATGCATGCACTGTGTGTACGAGTGTGTGAGAGCATGCATGCACTGTGTGTACGAGTGTGAGTGAGCATGCATGCACTGTGTGTACGAATGTGTGAGAGCATGCATGCACTGTGTGTACGAGTGTGAGTGAGAATGCATGCACTGTGTGTACGAGTGTGTGAGAGCATGCATGCACTGTGTGTACGAGTGTGTGTGAGCATGCATGCACTGTGTGTACGAATGTGTGTGAGCATGCATGCACTGTGTGTACGAGTGTGTGTGAGCATGCATGCACTGTGTGTACGAGTGTGTGAGAGCATGCATGCACTGTGTGTACGAGTGTGTGAGAGCATGCATGCACTGTGTGTACGAGTGTAAGTGAGCATGCATGCACTGTGTGTACGAGTGTGTGAGAGCATGCATGCACTGTGTGTACGAGTGTGTGTGAGCATGCATGCACTGTGTGTACGAGTGTGTGAGAGCATGCATGCACTGTGTGTACGAGTGTGTGAGAGCATGCATGCACTGTGTGTACGAGTGTGTGAGAGCATGCATGCACTGTGTGTACGAGTGTGTGAGAGCATGCATGCACTGTGTGTACGAGTGTGAGTGAGCATGCATGCACTGTGTGTACGAGTGTGAGTGTGCGTGTGTATGTGTGTGTGTCCGTGTGTGTGTGAGCATGCATGCACTGTGTGTACGAGTGTGAGTGAGCATGCATGCACTGTGTGTACGAGTGTGAGTGAGCATGCATGCACTGTGTGTACGAGTGTGAGTGTGCGTGTGTATGTGAGCATGCATGCACTGTGTGTACGAGTGTGAGTGTGCGTGTGTATGTGAGCATGCATGCACTGTGTGTACGAGTGTGTGTGAGCATGCATGCACTGTGTGTACGAGTGTGTGTGAGCATGCATGCACTGTGTGTACGAGTGTGTGTGAGCATGCATGCACTGTGTGTACGAGTGTGTGTGAGCATGCATGCACTGTGTGTACGAGTGTGAGTGTGCGTGTGTATGTGTGTGTGTACGAGTGTGTGTGAGCACGCATGCACTGTGTGTACGAATGTGTGTGAGCATGCATGCACTGTGTGTACGAGTGTGAGTGAGCATGCATGCACTGTGTGTACGAGTGGGTGAGAGCATGCATGCACTGTGTGTACGAGTGTGTGAGAGCATGCATGCACTGTGTGTACGAGTGTGTGTGAGCATGCATGCACTGTGTGTACGAGTGTGTGAGAGCATGCATGCACTGTGTGTACGAGTGTGAGTGTGCGTGTGTATGTGTGTGTGTGCGTGTGTGTGAGCATGCATGCACTGTGTGTACGAATGTGTGTGAGCATGCATGCACTGTGTGTACGAGTGTGAGTGAGCATGCATGCACTGTGTGTACGAGTGTGTGAGAGCATGCATGCACTGTGTGTACGAGTGTGAGTGAGCATGCATGCACTGTGTGTACGAGTGTGTGAGAGCATGCATGCACTGTGTGTACGAGTGTGAGTGAGAATGCATGCACTGTGTGTACGAATGTGTGAGAGCATGCATGCACTGTGTGTACGAGTGTGAGTGAGCATGCATGCACTGTGTGTACGAATGTGTGAGAGCATGCATGCACTGTGTGTACAAGTGTATGTGAGCATGCATGCACTGTGTGTACGAGTGTGAGTGTGCATGTGTATGTGTGTGTGTGTGCATGTGTGTGAGCATGCATGCACTGTGTGTACGAATGTGTGTGAGCATGCATGCACTGTGTGTACGAGTGTGAGTGAGCATGCATGCACTGTGTGTACGAGTGTGTGAGAGCATGCATGCACTGTGTGTACGAGTGTGTGAGAGCATGCATGCACTGTGTGTACGAGTGTGTGTGAGCATGCATGCACTGTGTGTACGAGTGTGAGTGAGCATGCATGCACTGTGTGTACGAATGTGTGAGAGCATGCATGCACTGTGTGTACGAGTGTGAGTGAGAATGCATGCACTGTGTGTACGAATGTGTGAGAGCATGCATGCACTGTGTGTACGAGTGTGAGTGAGCATGCATGCACTGTGTGTACGAATGTGTGAGAGCATGCATGCACTGTGTGTACAAGTGTATGTGAGCATGCATGCACTGTGTGTACGAGTGTGAGTGTGCATGTGTATGTGTGTGTGTGTGCATGTGTGTGAGCATGCATGCACTGTGTGTACGAATGTGTGTGAGCATGCATGCACTGTGTGTACGAGTGTGAGTGAGCATGCATGCACTGTGTGTACGAGTGTGTGAGAGCATGCATGCACTGTGTGTACGAGTGTGTGAGAGCATGCATGCACTGTGTGTACGAGTGTGTGTGAGCATGCATGCACTGTGTGTACGAGTGTGTGAGAGCATGCATGCACTGTGTGTACGAGTGTATGTGAGCATGCATGCACTGTGTGTACGAGTGTGAGTGTGCGTGTGTATGTGAGCATGCATGCACTGTGTGTACGAGTGTGAGTGTGCGTGTGTATGTGTGTGTGCGTGTGTATGTGAGCATGCATGCACTGTGTGTACGAATGTGTGTGAGCATGCATGCACTGTGTGTACGAGTGTGTGTGAGCATGCATGCACTGTGTGTACGAGTGTGAGTGTGCGTGCGTGTGTGTGTCTAGTGGGTGGGTGGGAGGGGAAGGCTGGATAAATAAAGTCACCTCACCGGTCCCCACTCACCTCTAATCCGTCGTATAAAACGTGGGCGGGAGAGGCCGCCAGACAGCAGGGGGTGGAATGTTATCTGCTCGTCCATGAAAAACAGAAATGAACTGTTTCTGAATTCTGACCCTCCCCTATTTAAACCCACTCCGTGCCCGGCCGGCGTGGCTCAGGGGCTGAGCATTGACCTAGGAACCAGGAGGTCAGGGTTCGATCCCAGTCGGGGCACAGGCCCGGGTTGTGGGCTCCGTCCCCAGTGGGGGGCGTGCAGGAGGCAGCGATCCGTGATTCTCTCTCCTCATGGATGTTTCTCTCCCTCCCTCTCCCTTCCTCTCCGAGATCAATAAACATATTTAAAAAAATAAATACACCCACCGTCACTCCCTGCTGAGGACGGGGCAGCTCGCCCACCACTGACGCCTGAGCTTCCGCGTCTACAAAGGGGGACGCGTGAGCCCGGCCTCGTAAGGGCCCGTGAGAACCACGGAGGCGACCTGCCCACCGCGCCCTCTGACACACGGACCCTCTCGGTGCCTCTTAGCTTGTTTACGCTCCACATTTTCCAGAACTGAGGGGGAGTGTGTGCGAGCACACACATGTATGTGTACGCATGTGAGCACGTGTGTGTGCACGTGTGTGAGCGCGTGCGTGTATGTGTCTGAGGGGTGGGGTGGGAGGGAAGGCGGGACAGATAACTGCACGGCTCTGCCCGTGTCCTCACAGCGCCCGCCCTCAGGTCACGCCCGCGGCTCACAGAGCGGGCGTTTCTTCCTGGTTAGAGCAGATAGGATGCCCCCAGGGACACCTCTTTAAAACAATTATAAACACATTGCGGTCGAGGCCTGACAGTCACAGTGGGATCAAACCCTCTCCTGAGACAGTCCTTCCAGCTTCCTCGTCGCCACGTGTTACCCCGACAGCGCGTGGCTCCCCTCTCCACTCAGCGTTACTGAAAGCACCAGCCGTAAAGTCTCCGTAAAGTTCAGGTCCCCGGAGGAGCCCCCGGCCAGCGGCTGCCGCTCCCGGCGCTGAGCCCCAGCCACACCCCGGCCCCAGTGAAACACCAGCCGTGCGGGTCGGCCCCAGTGAAACACCAGCCGTGCGGGTCGGCCCCAGTGAAACACCAGCCGTGCGGGTCGGTCCCAGTGAAATGCCAGCCGTGCGGGTCGGTCCCAGTGAAATGCCAGCCGTGCGGGTCGGCCCCAGCGAAACGCCAGCCGTGCGGGTCGGCCCCAGTGAAACGCCAGCCGTGCGGGTCGGCCCCAGTGAAACGCCAGCCGTGCGGGTCGGCCCCAGTGAAACACCAGCCGTGCGGGTCGGCCCCAGTGAAGTGCCAGCCGTGCGGGTCGGCCCCAGTGAAGTGCCAGCCGTGCGGGTCGGCCCCAGTGAAACACCAGCCGTGCGGGTCGGCCCCAGTGAATTGCCAGCCGTGCGGGTCGGCCCCAGCGAAACGCCAGCCGTGCGGGTCGGCCCCAGTGAAACGCCAGCCGTGCGGGTCGGTCCCAGTGAAATGCCAGCCGTGCGGGTCGGCCCCAGTGAAACACCAGCCGTGCGGGTCGGTCCCAGTGAAATGCCAGCCGTGCGGGTCGGCCCCAGTGAAATGCCAGCCGTGCGGGTCGGTCCCAGTGAAATGCCAGCCGTGCGGGTCGGCCCCAGTGCAACGCCAGCCGTGCGGGTCGGCCCCAGTGAAATGCCAGCCGTGCGGGTCGGCCCCAGTGAAACGCCAGCCGTCCGGGTCGGTCCCAGTGAAATGCCAGCCGTGCGGGTCGGCCCCAGCGAAACGCCAGCCGTGCGGGTCGGCCCCAGTGAAATGCCAGCCGTGCGGGTGCCGCCGGCGCCACCGCGATGAGGCAGACGGGAGACGGCAGAGCTCGTCACGTGTTTTATGATCGTTGTCGCCCGGCCAGCGGCCGAGAGCTGTCACGGCCCCTTAGTGAACGATTTTCCAATCAAACACCCTATGGACACGCTGCCTGGCTGGGGGCGGCCCTATTTGATTGGCCGTCCGTCAGGCCCCGACAGCCCCTGGGGGCGGGGACAGGGGCGGGGACAGGGGGGCTGGTGGAGTCAGAGCCCAGGAATGGGGGGCTGAGGCCCAAGGCAAACCCGGTGGGTGACGAGGAGCAGAGGGGAAGGTCCAGGCCGTCCTCACGGGCTCCTAAGAAGCGAGGTCCCGCCGAGTCCCTTCTTCAAGAAAGAGCGAATATCGGACACGCCAGCCAGAGACAGACAAGTGTCACGTGGCCTCACTCACGTGGACCCTAACGGGCAAAGTGAACTGAGGAACAGAATAGATCCAGAGGCATCGACGCCCGGAACAGACTGAGGAACCTCAGCGGGGAGGTGGGGGGTTGGGGGGAGGCCCAGCAAAGAGCTTCCATGCAGGGACGCATCCCCACGGACAGACGACAGGAGGGGCTCAGTGAGGGAAAGCGGGGACGTCCGTAATGCTCTCAACAATAAAGAGGAATTTTTAAAAAGAGCCCGGCCGGTGTGCTCAGGGGCTGAGCATCGACACAGGAACCGGGAGGTCAGGGTTCGATCCCCGGTCGGGGCACAGGCCCGGGTTGCGGGCTCGGTCCCCAGTGTGGGGCGCGCGGGAGGCAGCCGATCCGCGACTCTCTCATCATGGATGCTTCTCTCTCCCTCCCCCTGCCTCTCTGACATCAATAAACGCATATTTTAAAAAATAAAAAGCGTGATGACCAGGCCAGCGTGGGCCGCTGTCCTCGGGAGAGCAGTGGGGTGAGGTCTGCTTGCGGCGCAGGAGGGCGCAGGGTCACCATCCGCCGTCTGCTCAGCCCTCCAACCAGGAAGGAGCGTCAGGTGGCAGAGGTCACGCTGCCCGCTCCCCCCTGTTCCCCATCCTGGCCCCACAGGAGGCTGCACCTCGACACCCTACAGTCCGGCTGGGACACAGCTCCTGTGCCCTCTCTCCCTTCCCTCTCCTCTGCGTGGAGCACCCGGCTGGGGGCCTGGTGGGGCAGCCCAGGAACCAGGGCAGGGGAGGAAGAAGAAAGCAGGGCCATGGCCCCCCGTGACCCCCCTTGAATCCCACTAGGAAGTCACCTCCCCTTCTCTCCCAAGAGCCCCTGGAGGCCCTCAGCAATGTCTCGTGTTGGGGGCGGATTTTAAAATATTATTATTGATTCTTAGAGAGAGAGGAGGTGAGAGGGAGGGAGAGAGAAACATCGATGTGAGAGGGAAACATTGATATGCTGCCTCCTGCACCCGCTGCCCACCCCCCTGCCCCCCACCCTAGGATCAAGCCCAAAACCCAGGCATGTGCCCGACCGGGAATCGAACCGGCCACCTGTCGGTCACGGGAGCCACACCGGCCAGGGCTCAGCAGCGACTCGTGTTGTCATTCACTCCACAAACGTGGCTGATCCAGTGCCCCCGGCCCTCTAGGTCCTGGCTCCACCGGGAAGGCAGGCTGGTGTCAAAGCAGCACATGGGGTGAGGAAGCAGCAACGGCGAACGGGAGACTGGAGCGTCCCTCGTCCCAAAGGCGCCCCAAGTGCCACCCGAGGCCCCACCGGGAACAGGCAGTTTTCCCAGATGTCCGGTGTGAGCCCCTAGAGCCCCCACCCCCATCCCCGCCCAGCAGGGAAGACGGTGAGGGTCTCGGTGGAGGGCACTCGGCTTGGGTTCTCTCGACAGACACTTCCTCCCAGGTCCTGGGCCGGGGCACCGACGCCCTCGTTTCCTTCCACGGGGAAGGTGGGTGTGTGTCACGTTCCCAGGGAGCTGCCCGAGGGGCGGGGCCTGCCCAGGAAAGTCCATCCCAGCTCCCCTCGCAGCCCTCCCGTCGCCATGAGGACGGATGGACAGGCAGGAAAAATCCCCCAGAAAACCCACACTTTCCGCCCGCGTTCCTCCGACGGGGAGGCCCGAGGCCAGCGACGCGGCTGGGAGTGACCGCAGAGCATCTGCAGAGCCGGCGCCGAGGCGCGTGTCACAGGCGCGGACGCGGCCGTGTAACCCGAACAGAGACCCGCCCGGGAACGACCAGAAGCCAGCGAGGCTGAGCTGCGGCCGGAAACCGCGGAGCCGGCGCTGGAAACGCTCCCTGGGAATCCAGGGCCGGGAGCCGCCACAAACAGCGCGGGAGCCGGCCAGCGAGGGGAGACGGGTCTTGAGAGGAGAGAGGACGCAGCTGCGAGGCGGGCGGACACCTCCGTGGCCTGGTTCACGGGGTCGGGTCAGCAGCCCCACGGCCACCGCACGAGGGGTCAGCCGCCTCCGGAGGCCGATTCCGGGAAAGAGCCGCCCGGAATGCTCGCAGCCGCCGGCAGCGTCCTCGCCGCCCCCCGAGGAGGACGGGTCCCTTCTGCTGGACGCAGCAGTTTCACACAATGTGGGTTTGAGGGCTGTTCTGTGAACCGGAGGGAGGGAGGGAGGCAGGGATTGCAAAACCAACTGTAACTGGAAATGCCTTTGTGCTTTTACTATAAATGAAAACAGCTCAGACCACGGGTTGCCCTCCAGGAGGAAACCCAAACAGGCCGCTTTCTGCCGGAATCCAGGGGCCGGAGCAGCGAGTCCAAAAGGGTTGAGATCCAAAACCTAAACCCAGCAGAGGCCATGGCAGAAATTAAATACAAACCATTGTTTTGTTTAATATGTTTTTATTGATTTTAGGGAGGAAGGGAGAGGGAGAGAGAGAGAGAAACATCCATGATGAGAGAGAGTCATGGATCGGCTGCCTCCTGTACGCCCCACACTGGGGATCGAGCCACAACCCAGGCCTGTGCCCTGACCGGGAATCGAACCCCGACCTCCTGGTTCATAGGTCAGCACTTGCCACTGAGCCGCACCAGCCGGGCATGGTTTGGCCACTTTTAATCGATGAAATCGTAGCATCACGAAGGAGCTTCATGCATGTTGGTTTATCTGTAAGGCTCCGTCCCCTGAAATCCTGTGATTCTGAGGCAAAGGCAAGTAGGAACTATCCTAAACCAGGGTTCTTGGCAACGGAAGCCAATCAGCATTGACCGAAGCAGAAGGAGCAGCTCCTGCAAAGCTGGGGGGGCCAACAGGACCGAGGGAGGAGACGAGCTACCCAGAGTCCGAAAGGGGAGAGCTGGGACCTTCAGCAGCCGAGGTGCAACCTCCTTAGGCTGCAGTCGTCATTCCACCCTCCAGTCGGCATGCAGATTCCCAGGCGAGAGCATTCCGATTGGCTCAGCTCCGTCACACGCTCGTGTCTTGGCCAAGCGAGGGCGGGGCCTCTCCCCTGAAAGTCCCGCCATCGTGGCAGGGAAGGTGGGTCGGATGTGCCCTCAGGAGGGAGTGGGCGCCCAACGCCCCCTCAATCCGCCCGGGGTCAGGTGTCGGGGGGGTGGGAGGGGGCAGGTGGGACCAGAAGGAAAGCAGGAGCGAGGCTCAGCCCAGCCCCGTGCGTGACCCCGCGGCGGCTCGCCAGGCCCGAAAGGCCTCGAGGACACACACCACTCGGAACCCGCGCCCAGAGCCCCAGGAATCAACAAGAAATCCATCACGCAGACAGCGCTCGCACTGTGTTTATCAACTGCAAGTTCCACATCAAATGAGCCAAACAATGGGGGGGGGGGCACCCCAGCTCTCGAGCTCAGGAAGGGCCTCGAACAGTGACAGGAGCCACAGCGGGGCCCACGGCACAGGAAGCCGCGCTGTGGGCTGGCCTCAGGCTCCGCTTTGAACACAAGGGAAGTTGTGTGGGGTTTTGTGTGTGTGTTTTTTCTCAAATAAAACAAATATTTTTCCCTCTCCCAGGGCAAACGAAAACAAAGCCTTGCTCTTTCAGATTCCGCTCGTCCCGAAGCCGCACGGATCCGGCCCGGTGCACAGAAGGCCTTGCCCGCCCTGCGCAGCGGTTCCCAACCCGTCCACGCACGGGCAGGACGGCCAGGCGGCCAGGCGTCCGCGACGCTGCTCGCAGAGGGGGGGCGGCTCGGCCCCGTTCACATGCCAGCGACAGCTGCTCGTCCCCGAGACGTCGGGGCGGACACGGCAGGCCCGTCAGCAGCGGGTTCGGGTCTCTGCAGCCCCGATGCCTCCTCTGTCGCCCACACCTGCCGCTCATTCCCCTGGGCTTTCAGGACTCGAATCGAGTGGTGTTTGCCGGGCCTCGTGTTCAGGTGCAAACGGTAACGAGGGAAGAACCCGCCGGCCGGTGCGGCTCCGTTGGCGGAGCACCTTCCCAGGAGCAGGAAGGTCGCCGGTTCCATTCCGTCAGGCGGGCGCCCGGGTGGCAGGTCCAATCCCTGGATGGGTGCAGCCGGAGGCAACCAATGGGTCTCTCTCTTTCCCTCTCTCCCTCTCCCTTCCTCTCTCCATAAAGCCAATAAAAACATATTTTTCAAAACATTTCTTGCCCAGCTGGTGTGGCTCAGTTGGTGGGATGTTGTCCTGTACACCGAGAGGTCACTGGTCCAATTCCCGGTCAGACACAGGCCCGGGCTGCGGGCTCCATCCCCAGTGGGGGGTGTGCAGGAGGCAGCCGAGCAATGTTTCACTCTCACATCCATGTCTCTCCCCCTCCCCTTCCCCCTCCCCCTTCCCCGTCCCCCTCCCCCTCTCCCTCCCCCTCCCCTTCTCCTCCCCCTCCCCCTCCCCCTCCCCTCCCCTCTCCTCCCCTCCCCCTCCCCGTCCCCTCCCCCTCCCCCTCCCCCTCCGCTCCCCCTCCCCGTCCCCTCCCCTCCCCCTCTCCCTTTCTCTAAAATCAATAGACACATTTTGTTTCCACTGGGCGTGGTGACTAAGCCACAAAGGTCTGGAGCTCTATTCTACTTCAGTGGAGCTTAACCTGCTCTAACTCACTAGTGATTATTGTTTACAGAGGAGACCAGACTCACAGCACATACGTGACCCGCGGACGATCCCACTGAGAGCAACGCAGGCCCGTACACAACCCAAACCTCCTGACGCCGCGGCCCCGACCACACGTTCCGATGCCGGCCGGGCGCGTAGATTCACGACCAGCCGGCCCTCTGTCAGAGCAACACGGGCTCTCAGAGGACACAGCTCCGTCCCTAACCTGTCTGTCTGACCAGGGCCCCCCCCCCCCCGGGCTCCCCGCACAGGCCCTGGGAACAGGGCACCCCACCCCACGCCCCGACGCCTGGAACGCGCCACGGCCTCCACGCAGCTCGCTCCGGCTGCAGCGATTCCGTCGTGAAATCAAAGGCGCATTGTTAAGGGTAAGTGGGGAGAACCGCCTTGGGAACCACAAAAAAAAAAAGTAAACATACGTCCAATTTCTCATTCTGCCAAATTCAAACAAACACCGTGCTCCTGGCCCAGAGCCCCCACCACCCGGCAGCCACGGCTCCATGAAAAGCCCATTCATTCCAGACCAGCGGCGTCAGCACCGCGGGTAACGGGCGTCCGGCCTCAGCAGCGTGGCCCTGCGGGGCGGCACAGGGGGCGGGGCGGCCGCGCCCGCATAGATGCAGGGACACGCACAGACACCCCCGACCCGAATCCCACCCCATCAGGGGCCGATCCCCATGTAAACGGGGGCGGGGGGAGGGGGTTGGGGGGGAGTCGGCATTTTCAAAGTCTGTCATCCACCCGTCCGCAAAGCGCAGTCTCCGTCCCTGGTCAGAGGTCGTGAAAAGTGCTGACGACCAACTTTCCTCGGTCAGAAACAGACACTGGCATGGACGCCCCAGAACAGCCCGCCGTGTGCCCGTAAAACGTGTGGGCACGTCGTTAGGGCCCTGGGAGAGGCAGCCACGGCTCAGAGGGACACGGAAAGCTTTAAGCGTCGAAGAAAGGGTCGCGTATCGAGCAAAGTCAGAAAGTGACGTTTCTGCCTGAGGGTCTACGCCGGCGGTTCCCAACCTGTGGGTCACAACCCCTTTGGGGGTCGGACAACCCTTTCACGGGGTCGCCTAAGACCATGGGAAAACACATCTATAATTACATATTGTTTTTGTGATGAATCACTATGCTTTCATTATGTTCAATTTGTAACCATGAAATTGGGGGTCACCACAACATGAGGAGCTGTGTTAAGGCTCGCGGCGTCAGGAAGGTGGAGAACCACTGGTCTACGCCGTGAAGAAAACGAGTAGCAAAGCCGCAGACGGGGAGGGGACGCAGAGTCCCGAGGACGCCATCGTAAGAGAATCGTAAAGAAGAGAAACCCCATAAAAACATGAGCAAAGCATGTGCATCGACATGGACCGAAGAAGATACTCCGTGACCGACGGGCTCATGAAGGACCCTGGACCTCAGCAGCCGTCAGGGGTGTGGATCTCGGCGACAGGAAAGCTCTCCCACTGGCACCCGACGACCAACACGGAAGACGGGCAGGTCCCCATACGTCTCGGGGGGAGGACACAGGTCACAACCTCTTCGGTTAGACAGTTAGATACCCGCTGTCCCACGACCCAGCAGCCTCCAGGTGCTTTGCCGAGAGAAACGAAAACACGTGTCCCCCAGAGACTCGTTCACAGCGGCCGAAACCACTCAAGTGCCGGCGGACAACAGAAGGATAAGCAAACTGTGGCAGGTTCACACCACGCTACCTGGCACCAAAAAGGCACCAAACCAGCCCGGCCGCGTGGCTCAGCAGTGAGCGTCGACCTATGAACCAGGAGGTCAGGGTGCGATTCCCGGTCAGGGCACAGGCCCGGGTCGTGGGCTCACTCCCCAGGGTGGGTCGTGCAGGAGGCAGCCGACCTGTGATTCTCTCTCATCATGGATGTTTCTGTCCTCTCTCCCTTCCTCTCTGACATCAATAAAGACATTTTTTTAAAAACGGTACAAAATCAGAGACATGAACTGGCATAGGGATGAACGTCCAGAACAGGGTGCTGAGTGGAAGAAGCATCAACAGAACAGCACATACCAGCTGGCCCCATGGGCGTGGCGTTCTCAGCATGGGAAGGCGACTCCGTGGTGATGGGAGCCACATCGGTGGCTGCGCCCGGAGCTGGGGTGGAGGGCTGATGGGGGAGCGATGCCGAGACGCCTCTGGAGGTGGAAGCAGCCTGTTCTCCCAGGGGCTGGCTGCACAGGTGAATGCATTTACCAAAACGAATAGAACTAAACACTCGAAGCCTGTGCATCGCACTTTATGTCAACGATCCTTCGGCTTTTAAACGGCATGGGGGGTGGGGGCTCCTTCTATTTGAGGCCAAGACCACGGGCAGCCGCTACGAGAGCCTGAAACCCCGGGACAGAATCCCACCGGAAGCCAGGGCCTCGTCCCGACCAGGAGCGGAGACGGGGGCTTCCCCCCACTCACCTGCAGGCTCGGCCAGGGCCGGGGCCGATGAACAGCCAGCCCCCGATCGCGGTGACGAAGGCCTGAGCCAGCCCTGCGCGCCTCCTGAGACTGCGACCTTGTCGGGTGTCATTCGTTTGTTCGTTTGTTCGTTTGTTTCTCTGACACCTTTCCGGTGGAGGCGCCTGCGATGCCCAGGTCACTGCACCTCGGCCAGCTTCCTCCAGGGGCAGCTGACGCCTCTTGGCCACGCCTCCCTCACACTCTTCCCTTTCTGCCCTGGACCCTCTCGGAGGCCCCGTGGGGGGACCCAAAACACACATGCGCAGCCAGGAGATGAGGTGAGCTAGTGACCCTGGGCGACCTTGGGTGACCTTGGGGAGCCTTGGCATGGCCTTGCCCAGGGCTGAGCACACGCAGGCCAGGAGCTCACAGACGCACATCACCATCGGCTCCTCCGGGCGTCTCGGCCGCCTTCCACCTCCCGGGAGGCCTAATATTCGCTTCATATCACGATTTTGTTTTGGGGGGTTTTGTTTGTATTTTATGTTTCAACGAGGAAGTGAGTCCGCGAGAGGCGCGGGGCCTCTTGCTGGAGCTCTATCCCTGGCTCCCGAACGTGTCTCACACGTGCCAGGTGCTCAGTGCGCGCTCCATCGGGGACGCAGCACCCCCATCTCACGGGGAGCTCAGTCCCCCCCCCCCCCCCCCCCGCAATCAGAGGCAGAGTTGCCTTCCACACACGGGTATGTTTCTCTAAGTCTCATCAGAGACGGAGACGTGCTCACGATTGAGGGACCTGGGAGCGGCAGATCCCCCTGGTTCTGGCCACGGGTGACGCAGCACAGACGTGCCCGTGAAAGGCCTGGCGTCTGTGGCCCGGGAACCCGTCCGGAGAAGGAGCAGAGTTTAACGTTTCTCATCGAGGGGATGTCCCGCCCTCACAGCATGCGTCACGTAACGGATTGAGACAGAGCGTTAGAGTGACAGAGGCTAAGTCAACCCCAACCCTGGGGAGAGGACGGGGGTCGCTCCGATGAGCTGCCGACCGCGACCAATTCCACGGACGCCCATCACGGCGGAATGGGTGTTACTAGGGGGGCTGCTAAATGCCTCGAATTACATCCTTCCACACGCGCATCACCAGCTGGAGCGGCTGATACAACACAAGCTGACTGCAGGGAGAGGCGGAGGCCGTGCGGGACCTGCTAATAGGCTTAGGCTCTCGAGCATTTACTGAACGAAGGACGTTTTCCAGATGCGCGTGTCTTCACCGAAGCTGAGACCGGCCTCGCGGAGGATGGGGGAGCCCCGTAAAGGGACCTCCCTCCGGAGGGGCCTGGGGAGGCAGGAACTATTATGGCCCAGAGTTTCCTGAAAATAGGGTCAATACACAAGAGACTTATCACCTGAACCGAGGGCAGGAGTGGGGGGTGCTGGCCTCTCGGGGGCCCCGTAACGGCTCACTTCTTCCTTTCGGGGGAAATAAAGGCCAGCTCAGGGGAGGAAGTCCTGCATTCGAACGCATCTGCTTTGCACCGTGTTACAAAGAACATGTGGCTAATCTAACAGAATCTTCATACCAATAAACGAATCCTGAGAAGCTATTTGATGGGAAACCGGGAGGCCGTCTGCCGAGCTGGTGGCCGGGAACCCCCTGCATCCGCCTGGTGGGGTGGCCAGGGGGTCAGATACCAGCCCGTCGGGTGCGAATCCAGCTGCTGCAGTCGGGTGGGGAGGGCAGCGTCGACCCCTGAGAAGGGCCGCATGGCAAAGCCGAGGGGGTGGGAGGAGCCCTCCTGAAGACGGGCTTCTGAAAACAGGTCCCGTGGGGTTTCTCCTCAGGCTCCCCAGGGGCGCCGGGAACGGGAGAGGAGACTGGGCTGGGCCCTCAAAATTAAGGACGTGGACCACTCATTGCCTCCAAGGCCCGGTAACCAGGGACTTCGTTCTTCCTTCAATGGCGATGTCGAAGTTCAAACACCTCCCCTTTCACGTTGCTCACGTGGATGGCAACGAGGAGCTCCCCCGGGAGCTGTAGAGACCGAGCCGTTTTGCTTGCTTTCTGGACTTCAGAGGCAGGTGGGTACATGTGTCTTCTGTCCCCGTTCTTGGCCGATTATCCTCACGGACCCAGGAGTGTCCGCTCTATTGTCTTATTTACTTACTGCCTTTCTTCTCCTCTAATTTCCCATCTGCACCCCACCCCCTGTGGTAATACCTGCAATTTGACCCTGTAAACTACTGAGGTTTTGTGTGTATTTTTAAAATATATTTTTATTGATGTCAGAGAGGAAGGGAGACGGGGAGAGAGAGAGAGAAACATCAATGATGAGAGAGAGTCATGGACCGGCTGCCTCCTGCACAGCCCAGCCTGGGGGGGGAGCCCACAACCCAAGCATGTGCCCTGACTGGGGATCGAACCCTGACCTCCTGGTTCATAGGTCGACGCTCAACCACGGAGCCACGCCGGCCGGGCTATAGATATACATATATATATTTTTTACTTTACATAAATGGCACATTCGCTGTTTTTCCTTTTTTTGATTCAGCGCCATGTTTTCAAGCTCCGTGCCTGTTGCTACGAGTGTTGATTTGCGGCCCCACCTGCTGCCTAGTGTTTCGGGGTGTCCATCCACCCTCTTATGGAGCTCTCTCCCCTCAGGCTGATGCACACGTAGCTCCATTTCCCACCACATCGTGAGCACCGAACGCTTGCATCTATGTCGCCTCTGGATTCCTGAGCTCAGCCACACCCGGGTTCTGAGTCCCTGCATGAACACACACCGTTCCAGGAGGCCCGCCCCGCTGGCTGCAGGAGGCCCGCCCCGCTGGCTGCAGGAGGCCTGCCCGGCTCCCGTCCCCCCAGCGGGCACAAGGGCTCGAACCTGCTGCCCCACACCCCGCCCACTCCTGCACCAGCCTATTAGAGCGATGATCGTTTCTGCAGTGAAAGTGGGAACAGGATGCTGCCGTCCTCTCTTTAGCTCACATTTCTCCGTGTCACTGAGTGGGAGCAGCTCTGCAGATGCCTGTCCACCACGGGGTTGCCCCTTTTTGAACTGCTGTTCGTCTCTTTTGTTCCTGTTTCTCCACAGACGTTTCTCTCTTTCCTTGTTCACTGGCAGGGCTCTCTGTGTTCCATCGATTGGTCTCTCCATGTCTCAGCTCTGCGCCCTCATCTCCCGTCTGCCTGTTACCTTTGTGTTGTCTTTTTAAAATGTGACTGTTGGTTTTACATCCTGGGGACATGAAGGGCTTGTTGTTCGGGGTCGTGTTGAAGGAAGCGCTTCCTGTTCCCAGGGCCCTGCATTCCCTCCAATCAGCATCTAGTTTTACTTTCACGTTTAGGCGTTCCCTCCGGCCAGTGCCCACTGAGTGTGTGGTGTGAGGGAGGGATCAGGCTTTGTTTTCTCTGTACAGTGAGCCCATTCTCCCAACACCTCCTCTTATGTCACTGGCCCTCTTTCCCATTTGTGGTTCTCATACTCTGTTATTTCTCTTCAGTTGGTCCACTTCTCCGTTCTTGCACCCAGAGCACACTTTTTACTTCTGCGATTTTGTGCCAGGCATGGAGGTCTGCCTTCTTCCTCTTCTTTCCCCGAGCAGCGTAGCTGTTCCTGGGCCTACGTTCTTCTATGTATAGAAAACTTGACCGCGTCCCTCACAGAATAACTGGAATTTTGTTCAGGATCGCATTGGAGTTGTCCATGCGTGTGGAGAGAACCGACATCTTTATGATAAAGCTCTCCATGAACGTGGAGTGGCTCTCCATTTAACCACATTTTTAAAAATGTTACCCATAGATAGCATGTTGATTCTTTGTTCGTCCCTAACTAATCTAAATTTTTGTCGCTGTTATGACGACATCTTGTTTTCTGGTTTTCCTGATTGGTTGCTGGCGGAGTGGAGTTTATCTGTGTCTGGCTAATTTCCTGAACGCCCTTATTCTAATGTTTTTCTGTTGATACGGAAAGATTTCTATTGAGATCATAGCATTGGCAAGTGGCAGTTTAATACCGTCCCTCCCAGGCATTACACTGAAGTTCTGTTTTGGTTGGGTTTTATCTTACACGGTTGGCAGGGACTTCTGATTCCACGTGACCCAGCCCCCGCTACGTTCCTGATCTTTGCGGGGGAGAGTCCTACGTTTCTCTGAAGTGTGTTGCCTGCTGTAGGTCAGGACCATCAACCTTCACTATTTTAAGAAAGCTCCCGGGTGGGGCGGGCACCAGGGGGCAGTGGGAAAAACAGGAGGACGTCCACAATACTCTCAACAGTGCAGATTTTAAAAATAAATTACATGCAATAAAAATAAATTTTAAAAGTCCCCTTCTAGACAGGATTTGCAAGAGATTTCACCATAAGTAAATGGTGGGCTTTATAACTATGCTTCTTTTTTTTTCTTACAACTGAGATGACCGAGTCATTTTTCTTCCTGGGATTCACGTAGCAAACACCATCTCTGAGCTTGAGCCATCTTTGCTTTTCTGGCCCAAATGCTCCAGGATCGCCATTGACCTTTGCCCTTTTATGTCTGTGGCTAAGGTATCATTCTGTATGTTTGCATCTGGCATCTTCATTCAAAAATCCAACGGGCCCTTTGTGCTGAACTGGACAGAATTTTGCATCCAGAATACGCTCGCCTCCTACCATGATTTCTCACGCTTTGACCCTTTTTCTGTTTCCGGGAACCGTCTGCATTTTTTAACTGTGGTAGAAATTAACTATACAAACAATGAGGTCTGGGGCTTTTGTGGGAGAAAAGGAGCTTCATTTTAACCTCACTGTTGCTTATTCAGCTCTTTCAGAGTTTGTTTGAAGACCTGTCTTTAATTCCTTAGGGCACACACTGAGAGTGGAGTCCCTGGGCTGTGTGCTAACTCTATGTTTAGCTTTCGGGGACCCTCCACATGCTCTCCTGTGGCCGCTGGTCTGCGCTCCCCCCCGGCAGGCACAGGCCTCCCGTCTCCCCACATCCTCACCAGCACAAGTTCTTTTCTGCTTGTTTCATCCCAGCCGCCCCAGGCGTAGGAAGTGGCATCTCCTGTGGGTGTGGTTTGTGGCTCCTCAAGGACGAAGGACGGGGAGCCTCGTTGCCTGTGTTTCTGGCCCTTTGTGGCTCTTCCTGGGAGAAATGTTGGTTTCATCTTTCACCCCCAGGCTGTGACCCCAACAACAGGGTGCAGCCTTTCCTCTGAGGGTCCTCAGTGCAGACGGCAGCCCAGCTGCATGGCCGACGCTCCAGAAAAAAACCCTCTTTTTGTTGTTACTCCTCACCTGAGTATACTTTTTCCATCGCGTTTTCACTTTTTCCATCTATTTTTATTGATTTCACAAGGGAGAAGGAGAGAGAGGGAGAAACATCAATGGTGAGAGAGAATCATGGATCAGCTGCCTCCTGCACGCCCCACACTGGGGATGGAGCCCACAACCCCGGGCATGTGCGCTGACCGGGAATCGCACCGGGACCTCCTGGGTCATAGGTCAATGCTCAGCCACTGGGCCACGCCGGCCGGACCTATTGCTTTATTTTAGAGAGTGTGGAAGGGAGGGGGCGAGAGCACTACAGAAGTCATAGCATAGGAACAAATTACCTACCATTTACGGGATAGGATGACTCGGCAATGCTATTTCCAAATGGGTTAGCGAGAGTTAAAATTCCCTGCCTTAGTTTCCAATTCTCTTCACATTTTTCATATTTACTTTCTGGACAATTTCTTGGCAAGGGAGCCAAACAAAATCTCAGCCCTAAGCTGCACACCCTTGAAGAAATGACTGGTTTTTCCCAAAATAGTCCCGGCAAACGGTTCCATGTTGGGCTCCGTGGCCGGAGACGCAGCTGGGGCAGAGCGCCACACGCGTCCCTCTGTTTGCTGGGAGGTTCCTGCTCGTCCTCACGGGCGGCTCTTGGCAACTCGGTCACGCACCCCTCTGCTGTGCCTGCCGCCAGGGCGCTAATTTAAACCATGTCCGTACGCCCGCAATATGACTGACAAGAGGCAAAAAGTTAAAAGAAAAACAAGAAACTGTTCTTCAAATTCAATGTGTACTGCTCATCTGCAAACACCATGCTTGGGCTGCCGGTTAAAAATTCTCTCGTCTCTGTCTCTCCTCTCCCCCCCACCCCCATTTCCTCCCTCTCTCTCCTCGTTCTCTCCCTCCCTCCCTCTCCAGCCCTGTCTCACGCACACACAATCCCCACTGGACCCCTTCCAAGCCTCTAACATACACTTCGCTGAACAGGCTGGGTGGACCACACACAACAGCAAATTGCCTAAATAAGTCAGATGCATAAGCAACAGCCACTCAAGGGCAGAGAATGTTTAACTTGAGGGAGAAAAACACAATAAACCAAACCTCAGCCTTTCTTCCAAAGTGACTCCTCGTTGAGGCTTCTGCTCGGACCGGGGGTGGGGGGTGTGCATGGCCGGCCCACCCAGAGCGCCAGGCGGAGTCGGGGGCTCCGGGAGGTGCCCCTGGGGAGCAGGGTCTGTGCCCGGCTGTGGGCTTTGGGGTGAAGGGCCAGCCCGGCTCCAGCTCCTGTCATTTCCTGGGGCGGCCTTTGCCGCCTTTGAGACAATGCCTCTGGGGGTTGAGGTCGCCTCCTTGTAGGTTTTCATAGCTGACCCGCCCCACCTGCCTGCCCACAGCAGACGCAGACACGCCGAGATTCCTGAGAAAACATACGAACATGTCACCCCCTCTCCTCCCCCTGCAAAGCCCAGACCTCACGGTGCCCTGCGAGGCCCACAACCAGTGCCGCCCAGTCTCCCCCTTCTCCCCTCTCCACCCACTCGATGCTTTTCTGTCTCATCCAGTCCTCCAGGCCTGTCCCTGCCGGGGGACCACCCCCAGGCCCGACCCTCTGTGGGGACCCCTCCAGCTGGGCCCTCTGTGGGGGCCCCTCCAGCCGGGCCCTCTGTGGGGACCCCTCCAGCCGGGCCCTCTGTGGGGGCCCCTCCAGCCAAGCCCTCTGTGGGGGCCCCTCCAGCCGGGCCCTCTGTGGGGACCCCTCCAGCTGGGCCCTCTGTGGGAACCCCTCCAGCCGGGCGGGCCCTCCATGGGGACCTCCTCCAGGCCTGTCCCTGCTGGGGGACCTCCTCCAGCCGGGCCCTCCATGGGGACCTCCTCCAGCCAAACCCTCTGAGGGGGCCCCTCCAGCCGGGCACTCTGCTGGGAGTGCTGCCCCGAGTTCAGCGCAGGGCTGGGCCCCACCAGTTTGGTCTCAGCTGGACGTCGCCGCCTCTGAGGTGCCGAGCCCTGGGTCGACCAGATGACCGTCCCCAACTCTCTATTCCCGGTAACAGGGCCAGATGTCCGCACTCTCGCCAGGCGTCGGCTCAGTGCCTCTCCCCAAGGCAGAGCAAGGACTTCCCGCCACGGATGTCAGCCACCTGCGTGGCTCTGGCCGGTGGAGTCGGGTGGGTGACGGGCCAGGTGTGAGCTGAGGCCTGAGGGCCATGCCGGTTCCCACCTGCTCTGCTGCGACCCCGTTAGTCTGCTGGGAAGAAGACGCTCAGGCGATCACGGGTCCAAGCGCATGAGGAACCCGTACGTAACGGAGACGCCACAGAGCCAACCCCTGCTGTCCAGGCGCCTCACACTTCACTGCTGCTCGTCTGCCCGGAAGGTCCCTCGGGAGCAGCCCCCGGCTCAGGGGGGCACTTTGTCCCCATTAGTGTGTCCACTTCTCACGTGGTTGTCATTCATCTGCTTATTCCTCTTCCTTCTGCGACATCAAGCTTCCAGGCAATGCATCCCGAACCCTGATCCGTGTCACACGCACATTAGACCCGCGATAAATACTTGTTAATTGGAAAAATGAAACCCCAGGGTTGGAAGGATTCGTATGTTTTCCAATCTGAAGACCTAAGCTCTCTAAAGCAATTTTTAAAAATATGTTTTTATTAATTTTAGAGAAAGAAGAAAGGAGAGAGAGAAACATCGATGTGAGAGAGAGAGAGAGAGAGAGAGAGAGAGAGAGAGAGAAAGAAAGAAGAAAGAAAGAAAGAAAGAAAGAAAGAAAGAAAGAAAGAAAGAAAGAAAGAAAGAAAGAAAGAAAGAAAGATGTGAGAGAGACACATCGATTGGTTGCCTCCCCCATGTGCCCCGACTAGGGCTGGGGATCGAGCCTGCAACCAAGGTATGTGCCCTCAACCCCTCGACCGGAACAGAACCCAGGACCCTTCAGTCCAAGGGCTGATGCTCTACCCACTGAGCCAAACTGGCCAGGGCGAGGAATCCCATCTTAACCCTAAATAAGCAACAACTGGAAAGTGTTCAGCCATGGAACCCCGTGCCCTGCCTTCTGAGTGGCCGGTCTGCTTGCTGTGTGGTGAGCGAGGAGTGAGGGAAGGTGGTGTCTGGTGGCTTGGACCAGAGTGGTGCTGGCAGATACGGAGACAACACACCATCACTGTTTAGAAGCCAAACTGGGCCTGGTTAGTGTGGCTCAGGGGCTGAGCATCGACCCAGGAACCAGGAGGTCAGGGTTCGGTTCCCGGTCAGAGCACAGGCCCTGGTTGCGGGCTTGAACCCCCGTAGTGGGGTGTGCAGGAGGCAGCCAATCCATGATTCTCTCTCATCATTGATGTTTCTCTCTCTCTCTCTCTCCCCCCCTTCCTATTTCTCTAAAAATCAATAAAAAGCATATTAAAAATTAAAAGAAGCCAAACTGGTGCTGAACTAGATCCGGGTGGAGAGAACAGCGAGCTCCCAGCACCGGCTCATGTGCTGAAGTAGAAGCGCTGCTCCCTAAGGTGGGAGCACCAGGCGGACAGGCTCGGGGCGTGGAGATCCGTCGGACCAGCCGCGTCTGAGTTTCCTGCGAGGGATCCGGGGAGACGCCACGGGGACACCAGATCCGCGGCTGAAAGGCCGTCTGACGGGAGAAGGAAGGGGTGACTCAGCGGCCCAGGTGGTGAGCCTGGCTCAGGGGTGAAGGAGGCGTGACCTTGGTCAGACTATGTGACCTTGAGCAGCCATGTGACCTTGCACAGCCATGTGACCTTGATCATGCTGTGTGACCTTGGGCAGAGCCATGTGACCTTGAGCCAGCTCTGAACTTCTCTGAGCCTGAGAGCCCTGTGAGCTGAGGACAGCTTCCTAGGTCAGGCTCTCCCTCCCAGGCTCCACTGTCTGCTGCTGCGTCTCTCTCACAGCACTGCCCACAGCCTGGACTTGCGTTATTGCTTGTTACCAATTGGATGCCATCTTCCGTATTTCCACGTTGGTGAAGACATGGGTGCAGACAAGTGCTGCCCTACTCTTAAAGCTACAGCCGGGTCAGCCAACTGCACGCCGACACGCAGCCTCGGGGCGGGGAGACCGCGGGGAGGGGTGGGGACTGTGGCTCTGGGGGAGCACAGGCTCTGGGGGGCCCACAGCTGCTAGATCTTTGGATATTTCAAGAGAAACTACAAAGCCAAGTTTTTATCTTAAAGATCTTTTTTCCTGTTGTCTCAGAAAATATTTAAACAGCAGCTAAACCAAGCAGAGTGCGCACAGGGGAGGTCAGGCCGGCCACACGGAGAAAGAATTCTAAACGCACTCGTGTTCCGTTCGACGGGAGTCCGAGGACCTGAACCCCCATTCATCCTGAGGCGCCCACCGGCGGGAACACAGTGCCCTCTGCCCGCTCACAGGGCGCAGTTCGGGGACCCCTCTCCTCAAACCCCCCGAGGCACCTGTCCAGGCACAGGCTGCTCCGAGGGAAGTACAGGAACGCGTCCAGCGTCTGCGTGTCCGGCTGCAGGCGTGCACCTCAGAGGAAACCCGCTCCCGGAGTCGGCGCTGCAGGCGTCCGCCAAGCCCAGGGGGGAACCGCCTGAGGAGTGGCCAGGCCTCGCTGCCCCTCAGCACGGTGGTCGTTCCTCACGGTCCCCCGACGGCGGCCGTGAGCTCCGCGAGCAGGCGGTTTCTGTGCGGCTCCCACACAAACGCTTGTCGTTTCTCTGCGGGAGTTTTGTTTAGATTTAGATCCCGGAGACCAGCCCGCGAAAGCCCTCGCAGAGGGGGCGGCGGGGGAGCCCATCAAGGCCGCGGCCGGGCCTGGAGAGCAGCAGAGGCCGGTAATGTGTTTTGTTTGGACCCGTCGTCCTCCCCGATAAGGAGGCCCCCGAGGTTCAGGCCCTCGCTGCTCCCCTCGGCCCCTCCCCTCGGCGATGCTGAGACAATGCCCCTTTCAGGTCGCACAGCCTGAGTGAGCCACACGCGGCCGCCGGGCCAGGACGGGGCACCGATCCGCCGGGACACGGCGGGGCTTTGTCAGCCGCTGCCTGCCGCCCGCTGCCCGCTGCCCACGGGAGGCCCAGTGGCCAGTTCACTGAGCTCATGTGCCCGCTGTTCTCTGCTCCCAAAGGAGGGGTGCTGCCTGTGGCTGTAGTACCTCTGCACCCCCTCCCTCACCCCCCCACCAGGAACTCTGCAACTTGCAGTTTTGTTTCTGTTAATTCTCACCTGAGGATATTTTTCTTTTCTTTTCTTTTTAATTATCTTTATTGATTTCAGGGAAGAAGGGAGAGGGAGAGCGAGATAGAAACATCCATGATGAGAGAGAATCATGGATCAGCTGCCTCCTGCGCGCCTCTCACTGGGGATCGAGCCCACAACCCGGGCCTGTGCCCTGACCAGGAATCGAACCAGTGACCTCCTGGTTCCTAGGTCGACGCTCAACGACCGAGCCAGGCCGGCCGGGCAGCACCCAGTATGTCAATCACGCCTCAGGTCAAAGCACAGCAGGGGCTGGGAGCCCGCTCTGCCCCCAGCTCCCACGTGGCCACACACAGGCCACCTGCAAGCCCAGGGCAGGCGTTGCTTCCTGTCAATCCTCACCCGAGGGTATTTTTCATTGATTTTTAGAGAGAGTGGAAGGGAGGGAGGGGAAGAGAGAGAGAAACAACGATGTGACAGAGACACATCGATTGGTTGCCTCCCACATGTGCCCCGACCAGGACCGGGATCGAACCTGCAACCCAGGTACATGCCCTTGACGGGAATCAAACCCGCGACCCTCTGGTGTGCAGGCCGACGCTCTAACCACTGAGCACACGGGCCAGGGCCCGAGCAGACGCTTTCCCCAGAACCCTGCGCCCTCCAAGTTTGGGGTTTGGCTGGTTTTAGTGACTATGTCTTGTCCGTGACCGAGGTCGTAGTCAACCCAAGACCCCACTGGGTTTGTTTTCCAAGCTGCCTCCAAACCCACTCCTCCTCGGGAAATGCAGCTGGGATTACAAATCAGACGTTAATAAGAGAGAGAAGGATCCCAACAGGAAGACGCCAGGAGCCGCAGGCGGTAGAAGAATCGGCAACAGAGGGGGCGGGAGGTGCCCTTGGCTTATTTTTCTCCACGACTCTCCCTCCAAATCCCACCTGCTTCGGGCTGTCAGCAAACGAACGCTCCTTTGGGCCTCAGCGCACCCGGACTCGCTGCTGGGAAGCAGGAAATGGGTCGATGGGGAGCAGACCTCCTGCTCCAGTCGCCGCCCACGGCGCGTCCCACCCAGCTCCCGGAAATAGACTTCTATGTCCCCCAGGAGCAGCAGAGACCCCCAAAGACACGGCACCCACAGTCCTTGGCAAATTCCGAGCAGATCTAAATCAGAATATCCTTTTGAGCCCGGCCGGTGTGGCTCAGGGGCAGAGTGCCGACCTAGGACCCAGGAGGTCACGGTTCGATTCCCGGTCGGGGCACAGGCCCGGGTTGGGGGCTCCATCCCCAGTGGGGGGCGTGCAGGAGGCAGCCGATCCATGATTCCCTCTCATCATGGATGTTTCCCTTCCTCTCTGAAATCAATAAAAATAAATATATATACACATTAACCTGCTCCGTCCGGTCAAACATGTATTAACTCACCCTAATGCCTTGGCAGGGCCAGACCCGGCCCTCGGGCCAGCAATCCCACCCCTGTCCACACAGAGTCCTCCCCCCCTCCCATGAAGTCTCCCCTCTGGAAACCAGACTTCAGGCTGAAATGCAAAAGGCCCGCAAAGCACTGTGGTGTGGGGATCCCACAATTCCCTCCCGTGGGCCAGATTGGGGCGCGCAGAGGAGGGCAGCGGAGACGGCCCGCGTTCTGAGCTACAAAGCCCTGACCCCTCCGTCCCAGCGCCGCCCCTCCCTGCGCCCCTGAAGTGGCCAGTCCCCACCCCCTCGCGGCCTCAGTCCCTGAAAGGCTCTGCCCCGCCCCACGTCAGGCGGGGGGAGGGGTGTTTGGGTCCCTGGGACAGAGGTCCTCCAGCAGCCAGGCCCTCTCCCCAGGAATGGACCTCCGACAGGAGAGGGCCAGCCTGGCCCCAAGCCTCGTCCGTCCGGGCAGACTTTTAACTCAGGCCCTCGGGTCTGCATCCCTTCGGACGGTTCAGTCAAATGGGCTCGGGGTCCGTGGTGTCTTTATACCACCTCACACTCTCCAGGCAGCAGCGGGAGGCCGGGGCCGGGGCGAGGGGCGGGGGTGCCCATGTCGCTTCAGCTCCCCCTCTGGCCTGAGCTGCAAACCCTGACCCTTCGGAGGGTCATGAGGGAGCATGGGGTGGGGGGGGGGGGGTGAGGGCGGGGGGTGGGGACGGGGATGGAGACAAACCTGCCCAGAGGCGGCCAGCCGCCTTCGGGGGGGGGGGGGGAGGGGGAGGTCACAAGAAGAGGGCCCAGGCTCTCCCGGGGAGGGCGGGGGGGGGGGGCGGTGTGGGGTTCCCGGGGGAGTGAGGCCTGTGAGACCCATGTGGCTGGGCGTGGAGTCGTTACACATTTTAAAGCTGGAAGAGAGCCTGAGGCTTCCAAGCTCCACCGGAACCAGGAGCCAGTGCACTGACTCCCGGGGCCTCTCTCCTGGAAAGAAGGCTGTTTTAATCCTCAGGAGACATGTGGTCATTGATTTGAGAGAGAGGACGGAGAGAGGAAAGAGAGAAACATCGACTGGTTGCCTCCCATACGTGCCCGACCGGGGATGGAACCCACAACCTGGGCACGTGCCCTGACCAGGAACTGAACCTGCGACCCTTGGTGCACAGGACGACACCCAACCCAAGAGCCACACCAGCCGGGCGATAAAGAAGACTTTAGTAGAGAAAAATATAAAAAATATAGAGAGATGATAGATAGATAAATAGATAGATAGATAGATGGTAGATAGATAGATGATTGATAGATAATCGATAGGTATCACTTGTCAGGTTACAAAGTCCCTGCTGTTCTAAAAGTTCGTTTGCTTTGTCCAAATCCCCAGAAAACTGAGGGCAGAGGGAGCGCTCACGGCAGGCTGACCCACGCGGTCACTCCCCTGGATGACCTTCAACCCCGGACCCTTTGTTGGGGACAGACCCCAGCACAGCCACACGGGGTGACTCAGAGGGTTTCCTGGGACGCGAGTGGGCGTGAGCCTGTGCAGGAAGGACACCCCTCAGGCCTCTCCCCTGGGCCTGCCACCTGCAGCCCCCGAATGGCCCAAGAGGCCCACGCGTGACACAGAAGCCGCGGGCGATGGGGGCAAACAGCAGAGGACGATCGCGAAGGCGCCTCATGTCCGTGCCGTGGCGGCTGCACTGAGCACGGAGCCGGTGAACTGGCTCCAGGAACACGATCAGGAGGAGAGCGCGGGTCAGAGCGCCAGTGGCACCGCCGTGGGAGCCCCCGCCGGGGGAGCCTGCCGGGCGGCACCTGGACAGCGGCTGGGCCGGAGCCGGCCACCAGGTGGGACTGTTTCTTTCTTTCTCTTAAATATATTTTTATTGATGTCAGAGGGGAAGGGAGAGACAGAGATAGAAACATCAATGAGAGAATCACGGATCGGTGCCTCCTGCACGCCCCCCACTGGGGATGAGCCCACAACCGGGGCACGTGCCCCGACCGGGAATCGAACCCTGACCCTCTGGGTCATAGGTCGACGCTCAACCACAGAGCCACGCGGCCGGGCTGTGTTCTAGGCTGTGGTTTTCCATCTGCTGTTGCCACACTTTACAAGAACCCTCTGCATCGATTCATCCCCTTTAAACGCGGGGGAGTCGTCCAGCTAATGTGGCTGCTTCGAGCCCTCCAGTTTCTTACTATTAGTTCCACATTTTTAACTCGCGACAGCCTGGCCCACCAGGCATTCGAATTACGGACGATGAGCATGAGGAACAAACATTTATGTTATCTCTAATTATCCGGATAGTTGGTGTTCTCCGGGGAGAGGCTGGGGGCGGGGCGGGCAGGGGAGGGGGCAGCTGCTGCCGCCAGGGCCCTCACCCCGACAGGGGCTGCCCTGCCCCGAGCTGGCCGGAGCTCTGGGCCACGTGAGACGCATTAACCGTTCGGGGGCCGTAACCCGACACGGCTAGTTTCTTCTCACACGAGAGGGATTGTCACCCTGAGGAGGGCCAGGCGCTGACCCGTGTGATTCGGAGCCGGGGAGGGGAGGGGCCGTGGGATGCGCGCTTCGCCCTCCATCCCCCAGAGGCTGCAGGCAGGACGGGGCCCCCGGGCGGAATGAAGACGGCTGTGGGCCTTCTCTGCGGGAGGAATCGTCCTCTCGGGAGGCGGGCGGCGGACGGCTGGCCCCAGCACCGGGGGCACCGGCTCAGCAGCCGGGTTCCAGGTCGAGCCTCTTCTGGGAGACAAATGGGTCTTCCTCTCCCCGGGCGCCTGTGGCCGTCGCTGGGCCCCGCGGGAGGCGGCCCATGGAGGGGGGACGTCAGGCGTGTGGGAGCCGCGACTCGGTCTTCACTCCAGTGGCTCTGGTCCGGGGCAGGGAGGTGATGGCCTTCCGTCCCGCGGACTCCCCTGTTCGAAGCTGGTGCTGCCCTCGGCGTCGCCAGGAAGAAGCTCCAGAACGTCTCTCCTCCTCGTCTCGTCTCCGCCGTCCTCCGTGCGACCTTGGCCCCTTCCCCAGGTCTCGGTGCAGCTGCCACCCTCAGAGGGTCAGCCACGCCCAGGCCACAGCCCTTCTCCTGACAGGAGGAGCCGCACGCCCTCTGCCCTCTGCCCTCTGCCCTCTGCCCGCCTGCGGCAACTTCTCCCGGCCACGGGCGCATCCAGTCTCCCAGGCCCACGTCTGTCAGTGGCCCGGAGCGCGTGCCCTTCCAGCGTCACCGAGGAAACACCCCAGGCGGCAGCACGCAGCTCGGAGCAGACGGGCCTTGGATGCGTGTGTCTCCCCTCTCTCTCCGCCGCTGTCATCCGACGAGCTTCTCCCTTTTCCCGACCTCAGTTATTTTCTTGGGAGCGAAGAGCATGTCCTTTACTCCTTTTCGTGTCCAGCAGGAAGCCCAGGGCGCAGCAGGACATGACGTCTGAGGAAGGAATGAAAGAATGATGACGAGCTAATGAATTTATTTCGTGAATATTTACTGAGAACCTGCTCTGTACTAGGAATCGGGGCGACGCGCGAACGAGACGCGACGGCGTGAGCTCCCAGGGAAGCTGAAGTCAGAGGTTGGGGCGGGGGGGGGGGCGGGGCAGCAGGCAGGCCAGCGCACAGGCATGGCCCTGGGTGGCACTGCTTCCTACAGCGGTCAGAGGTGGGTGGGTGGGCGGAAGGACGGGTGAAGGAAAGGAGAGCAAATGAGAATTTCTGAAGGAAGTTCTAAAAGGACCCACAAGTCACCCCATTTGGGCCCAAGCCAATAAACCATAAACCTGGATGTCACAGGCTCGCGTCCGGCGATTGCTGACACTGTCACACCGATCGCTGCTTCTCAAGACTCGCAGTTCATACCAAAGCCTTTCAGAAGCCACGGACTGGGCCCGCTCTCTCTCTATATACATGTTCTTATTGATTTCAGAGAAGAAGGGGAGAGAGAAACATCACTGAGGAGAGAGAATCACGGATCAGCTGCCTCCTGCACGCCCCACACTGGGGATGGAGCCCGCAACCCGGGCCGGTGCCCTGACCGGGAGTCGAACCCTGACCTCCTGGTTCACAGGTTGATGCTCAGCCCCTGAGCCCCGCCGGCCGGGCAGGGCCTGGTCTTGTTGCTGCCTGCTTTGCTGCTCTTCCTGCTGCCACGCTGGTGCCAGCCGCCACCCGCCCGCTGCTGTGGCCTTCGGCCAGCCTTCCGAGTGCCCTCCTACGCCCCAGACCCTCTCTAAGGCCCCTAGGCCGTTCCCCCACACCGGCCAGTCTGAGCAACGTGGGTAACCCTCCCCCGCCCCCCAAAAAAATGCTTTGGAGATGACACTTCCTGGGTGTCAACCCGCTCCCCCACTTGGCGCTGAATCCTCAGATGACGGAGGGGAAGCCACTGCCAGGGGAGAGTTTACGTCTTGCAGCTCCCCACGGATCGCAGCCCCAATGACAGGAGAAGAGCTTTGTTTTATTTTTAAATAAAAGAAGTGCCTTTTAAGTCCAGGGTTTCCAAGTGCTCTCAGCACGTGGCCCATTTCAGCCTCCTTGTAAGGGCTTCGTCGGGGAGGACACGTGAGGACCTGGGAGAGGCTGGCCCAGGAGCGGCTGGTGTCCTTGGCAGACCCATGGCAGGACGACCGGCAGGCCCATCCCTCCGACCCGTCCGAGGCCAAGGAGCCCACCTGCTTCCTTTCTGCCCGTGACCCGGCGTGGTCCATGCTCAGGGCCTGGCTCGTACCCCACGCCCTCTCTCAGGAACCCCAGGGCAGCTAATGCGAGCAGCCGCACCCACACAGGCCACACGTCTCTGCCCCCTCACCCGAGGCCGCACACTTTGCTGTTTGCCCCCCAAAATGCCCTCATTCATCTTTGCCTCGTGAAAGGCCGCCTCCCTGTCTTTCTCCCTTTTTTTTCATATATTTTTTATCAATTTCATTGAGAAAAGGAGAGGGAGAGAGAGAAACATCCATGATGACAGAGTCATTGATCAGCTGCCTCCTGCATGTCCCACACGGGCGATCGAGCCCACAACCCAGGCCTGTGCCCCGACCGGGAATCGAACTGTGACCTCCTGGTTCCTAGGTCGGTGCTCGACCCCTGAGCCCCGCCGGCCGGGCCACCCCCTCTCAGTGGCTAGCTCCACGGCCATCCTCACTAAGCGTCTCGCCCCCCAGGCATGAGCGCGTTGCCCTTGTGCCGGGTTTGTTGCGGTGACGACGCGGCGGGTTCCTATCTGCTCTGCAGCGACATCCCTCATCCTGTGCCTGCAACTGTCAGTCAGAGCCTGTGCCCGGCAGCCTTGGCATCGAGGGAGCTGCGCTTACGCAGGAGGCAGCCAGCCGGCGCTCACTGATGAGTGAATGAATGAGTGAGTGAATGAATGAGTGAGTGAATGAGGGAATGAGTGAGTGAGTGAGGGAATGAGTGAGTGAATGAATGAATGAGGGAATGAGTGAGTGAGGGAATGAGTGAGTGAGGGAATGAGTGAGTGAATGAGTGAGTGAGTGAGTGAATGAGTGAGTGAGTGAGGGAATGAGTGAGTGAGTGAGGGAATGAGTGAGTGAGTGAATGAGTGAGTGAGTGAGTGAGTGGATGAATGAGTGAGTGAATGAATGAATGAGTGAGTGAATGAGGGAATAAGTGAGTGAGTGAGGGAATGAGTGAGTGAGTGAGGGAATGAGTGAGGGAATGAGGGAATGAGTGAGTGAATGAGTGAGTGAGGGAATGAGTGAGGGAGGGAATGAGTGAGTGAATGAATGAGTGAGTGAATGAATGAGTGAGTGAGTGGATGAATGAGTGAGTGAATGAATGAGTGAGTAAGTGAATGAGGGAATGAGTGAGTGAGTGAGGGAATGAGTGAGTGAGTGAGGGAATGAGTGAGTGAGTGAGGGAATGAGTGAGTGAATGAGTGAGTGAGTGAGTGAATGAATGAGTGAGTGAGTGAATGAGTGAGTGAGTGAGTGAGTGAATGAGTAAATGAATGAGTGAGTGAATGAATGAGTGAGTGAGGGAATGAGTGAGTGAGGGAATGAGTGAGTGAATGAATGAGTGAATGAATGAATGAGTGAATGAATGAATGAGTGAGTGAATGAGGGAATGAGTGAGTGAGGGAATGAGTGAGTGAGTGAGGGAATGAGTGAGTGAGGGAATGAGTGAGTGAATGAGTGAGTGAGTGAGTGAATGAATGAGTGAGTGAATGAATGAGTGAGTGAATGAGTGAGTGAGTGAATGAGTGAGTGAGTGAGTGAGTGAGTGAGTGAGTAAATGAATGAGTGAGTGAGTGAATGAATGAGTGAGTGAATGAGTGAGTGAGTCAGTTTGGGGAGGACTCATCTTTGACATGGGTTTCCTCTATGTGTAAATCTATGCAGATGAGGAAGTTAATTTTTTCCGTCTTTGGAGTTTAATTGTACGTCTCCGGAGCGAGGGTTCTATTAAAGCACCTTTCAGAAGTCCCCCAGGCTCAGTTAATAAGACTAATGGAGCTCTTGCCTCCACCATCGCTCTCCTGTAATGGAATGTTCTGAAAGTGCCTTTCTTCCTCCGTCACTTTTCTTCACACAAAATGGCTGTTTTTACTTTAAAAGTTCTTTATATATATATATTAATTGATTTTAGAGAAAGAGAGAGAGAGATAGAAACATCAATGATGACAGAGAATCATGGACCAGCTGCCTCCTGCAGGCCCCCCACTGGGCATCGAGCCTGCAACCCGGGCCTGTGCCAGGACCTGCTGGTTCCTCGGTCGATGCTCAGCCCCTGAGCCACGCCGGCCAGGGAACTGCTTTTATTTTCTATCAGTAACTTTAAACACCCGGAACCACTGGCTCCGAGACAAAACCAAACTGTCCTAGAGATCTCCCGTCTCAGAGGCAGGGACACGCTCTCACGCGGTCGCCTGTAATTAGGAGGTTTCCAGTGAGCTGGCTACTTGGCAGCTGGTAGCGAGAGATGCGAATATATTTTGCTTCTGAAAATTGAGGCCAGGTGAGCTAATTATTCATTTACATTCGGGATTCAAGTCCCAGAGGCTCTCCCGGGCCAACGTTAGAGGCAGTGACTCATTCCTCACAGAAGGAGTAATTAAGGACCAGGGAGCGGTTTCAGAAAGATGAACGCCCACACGCTAGTCCACAGGGCGGGCAGCGATGCATGACACCGCGCCTGCCGCCGTATTGAAACAGGGGCACTCCGGCTGCCCCTACATTGGTTCTGAGGACACAAAATCTTCTCCTACTAAAAAGTCTCTTTGAAAAAAGAAATTAGCCCGGCTGGTGTGGCTCAGTGGTTGAGCATTGAACCAGGAGGTCACAGTTCAATTCCCGATCAGGGCACATGCCCAGGTTGCAGGCTCCATCCCATGTGCGGCGTGCAGGAGGCAGCCGATCCATGATTCTCTCTCATCATGGATGTTTCTCCCTCTCTCCTCTCTGAAACCAATCTATATATAAAAGCCTAAGCAGCCGTCCAACCATTGGACCGTCCGACGGGTAGCTATGACGTGCACTGACCACCAGGGGGCAGACACTCAACGCAGGAGCTGCCGAGCCGCGGTGACTGGGCAGCTGGGGTTCTCGGGTGACACACCCGGAACCAGAGAGGAGGGAGCCCGGTTCCAGGGTGTCACCCGAGAACCGCCCTCTCTCAATCCGGGACCCCTGGGGGGATGTCAGAGAGCCGGTTTCGGCCCGATCCCCACAGGCCAGGCCGAGGGACCCCACTGGTGCATGAATCCATGCACTGGGCCTCTAGTAAGAATATATTTTAAGAGAATTTTAAGAAAAAGAAGACACACTTGGCCCACCGTCCCTGGGTGTCGGGAACTCCTGCGTGTTGACTGGGAAACGCTGAGACGTGCAGAAGGGCTCGGTGATAATTAACACGCTTTCTAAGTTTCCAAGAGAAACTGTGAGCACACAGCTAGGGTGTCACACACATGTGGACGTTGGCGCAGAAGTGCCCTCCCTGGTGCCTGTTTACTTCCTGGACTTTATGGCGCGCTGGAAGCTCAGTGTGGAGCTGGCCGCGCCCCTGGCACCCAGGAGGCAGCGCGTGAGGCCGCCCGTGGGGAGGGAGGCCGTCAATGCCCCGATTGTAACTACGGACCCAAGATGGAGGCGGAGCTGCTATTTTTTATTATTATTTCAGAGAAGGGAGAGGGACAGGAAAATAGAAACAACAAGGATGGGAGAGAATCATGGACCGGCTGCCTCCTGCACGCCCCACCCTGGGGATCGAGCCCGCCACCCGGGCCTGTGCCCGACGGGGAATCGAACTGTGACCTCCTGGTTCCTAGGTCAACACTCAGCCCCTGAGCCTCCCTGCTGGGCTGGGCCAGGCCAGGCTGAGCTGAGAAGGCCGGAGGCTGGTTTTAAAGGTTGTGTTTTTCACGGACGACTGTGTTTCTAGCCCACTGTGACCACTGGCTCCCTGGTCGATAATCCCGTCACCTCTGCTGCTGGCAGGTCAACATCCCCCCGATATTGCCCCGGTGCCAGCCGATCGAACCCGAGGCTTTGCTCTCCGTTCGGTGATTGTCGCCAGTCGCCACAATGGATGCCCACCAACACGTCGGACCCTCTGCGTGGGGAGAGCTTCCACTGTGCTCAGACTCGCAGGCCCTGCCTGAGTAATGCCAGGTTCCCGACAAAAACATCACCCCCCCGCCCCAGCGGCCTCCTCCTCTCTGAGGGGCACCTCGCCCCCCGAGAAAAAAGAGGACAGAAGAGATCGCTCCGCGCCAGAGACTTTCCAGAGCCGTTCAAAGGCCCGAGAGGGTGGCACCGAGAGGCAGGCCTCGGGTTTCGGGGACAGGCGTGCGCCTCACAGACACGGGTCTCTGCGTCTCGGGCTTCTCCCGGGGAAACCACAATTGCAGGGAAATGGCCCCGCGTTCGCCGAGTTCAATGTGGTAGCAATTACGTGGCTGGCGGCGGAGGAGGGTCTCGAGGCCGAGGCCCGTGGGTCGGGATTAAGTAAGCGTGTCTGTTGGAGTTACCCTGAGGGCTTGGACCGCTCCGTCGGGGCCGCCTGCCCGGTGCTGCCGCGGCTGCGGGACCAGCGTTTCCCGTTGACAAGCCCGTTCCACCCCGGCCACAGGCACACGGGACACCTTCAGAATAAAGGTCTGTTTACAGCCCGGCCGGCGTGGCTCAGGGATTGAGTGTCAACCTGTGAACCAGGAGGTCAGGGTTCGATTCCCGGTGAGGGCACACGCCCGGGTTGCGGGCTCGATCCCCAGTGTGGGGCGTGCAGGAGGCATCCGGTCCATGATCCTCTCTCATCATGGATGTTTCTTTCTCTCTCTCCCTCTCCCTTCCTCTCTGAGATCAATAAAAATGGATTTAATACTTTCAACAATAAAGAGTTAAAATCAGTTTACAGAGAGCATTTCCACATACCTGTGTGCGCACACGCGCACACACACACACACACACACACGCACACACACACACGCACACACACATTGCGAAAGCCACTCCGAAGTCATCTCGGACGGGATGATTATGAAATGCTCTCAGGTCTCAGGAAATAACTGGGAAATTGCTTTCCTGTATCACGTTTACGAAGACGGTGCCGTCGCACACAGGGGAGGGACAGGTACGGCGGTGACCTGAGCGAGGACGAACGGCCCCGACCGGCCGAGGCTGCCGCTCCCTTTGGGTCTCATCGGGGCCAGAGATGGGACAAGACGCCTGGAGCAGGACGAGGCCAGACGGCCGTTTTCTTTTCTTTTTTAAAAATTGATCTCAGAGAGGAAGGGAGAGGGAGCGAGAGACAAACATCCATGATGAGCGAGAATCATGGATCGGCTGCCTCCTGCACGCCCCACACTGGGGATGAGCCTGCCACCTGGGCCTGTGCCCTGACTGGGAATCGAACCCGGGACCCATTAGTCCCCGGGCCGGCGCTCTACCCACTGAGCCACGCCGGCGAGGGCCAGAGGGCCATTTTCAAGAACAATACGTCTATGTTTAAGGTCCCAATTCTCGTGGGAACAGCAGGGATTCTCTCTCTCTAGAGCCCCCACCTGCCCATAATCTAGACCAGGAGCCTCCCAGGCCCACAACATATGAGCAGAAGCATAGATCCCACCGTCTCCTGCCGCTCCCACGCGGCGGCTCCCGACCTGGGAGGGAGAGGCTGCGTGTGATGGACCCGGTGGGGGAGCCACGCTGGGAAGGGGCATTTCCCAGCCTGAGAAACGGCGGGGAAGTCAGCCGTTTTCTTCTCATTGGAACCAGCCGCGATACTGAGTTCGGAAATCCACCGATCCCATACGTTCACCCGTGTGTCCCAGGGCCTCAGCCCGCCGGTCTGATGTCACAGTAACCTGTGAGCAGAAGGCCCCCAGGGAAATAGATGCCGTGGCTACGAAGGGGAGCAGTGCGTACAGAGCAGAAAAACGCCTGAGAGGAAGATAATGTCCCCAAAGGGGAAGGTACTGTGTTAGGCAGAGAGAGAGGCAGGTGTGCAGGTGGGTAGATGGTGGCTGGGTGGCTGGGTGAACGATAGAAAGAAAATTACATAGATGACCTACTATCACCTGTTAGATAGAGAGAGAGAGAGAGAGAGAGAGAGAGAGAGATAGAGAGAGAGAGATAGCTGCCCGGCCGGCGGGGCTCAGGGGTTGAGCGTTGACCTAGGAACCAGGAGGTCAGGGTTCGATTCCCGGTCAGGGCACAGGCCCGGGTTGCAGGCTCAATGCCCAGTGGAGGGCGTGCAGGAGGCAGCCGATGCAGGATTCTCTCTCTTTATTCCTCTCTGAAATCAATAAAAATATATATTTTTTTAAAAAAAAAAACAGAGATTTCAGCCTAAAGACAACACATCAGCTTCCTCTTTTCCCCAAATTCCCTGCTATCCAGCCCTGCAACCCTCCCCCCTGAATCTCCCTGAAGCACAGCCTGGAGCGTCCTGGGGTCACCCCACCCCACCCCCACCCCGATGGCACCACGCTGTCCACATTAACACCTCGCTCTGTGTGCAGCTCGGTGCTGTAGCAACACCAAAACACTCGAATTCATGCATTAAGTCATTTGAAGACATTTCTTTCCACGGGAGCCTTTAAAAACAGTCGCTGAAAAGCTCTTTTCTCTCTTAAAAGGATCGTCTTCCCCCGCCCGCCCCGGCAGGCGGCTGACTGTCACAGTGTCAGCGGCCCCTCGTAGGAGCGTGGCTGAGGCAAGGACTGATTCTCTCCTGAGTCTCGATTTCACTGCGTGCGTAAAACCTGCTATGATTTTTAATAAAATCTCGGGCCACTGTGGCCGCAACTGAGTCGTGTCCTATTTCTAAAGGGAGCCCCGTGTGAGGGTCAGTTCCGGGGAATCATAACAGTGTGACCTCCCGGCCAGCGCGGCTCAGAGGTTGAGAACTGACCTGGGACCCAGGCGGTCAGGGTTCCATTCCCGGTCAGGGCCCAGGCCCGGGTTATGGGCTGGATCCCCAGTGGGGGCGTGCGGGAGGCAGCCGATCCATGATTCTCTCATCACCGATGCTTCTATCTCTCTCCCTCTCCCTTCCTCTCTGAAAGGCTGACTCCTTTTAAACTTTATCAGAAAAGCTTTTCAACGTCCTATCCGCCAGGAGTAGAACCTAATTCAGATCCCACTTGGTCGCCGCTCCATCACATAACTGAGTGAATGTCCACCAGCGAGAGCACGTCTTCCGATCCCAGAAAGCACTTCACGCTGTGCCGCCAGCCAGACCCAGGCCCGCCACAGGACAAAACAGGTGCACTTAGATCCCCGACCCAGGCCTCTTGCAAGTAAGTGGATCAGGAGAGTTGAACAGAGGCGTTTTACGTATCAGGGGACGCCGTTGCGCCAGGACTGATGCTAGAACGTTCCTCCATAGAAAGGAAATGGAGTTCGTTCCTGCCAGCAGATTCATGACAAAGAACTAGCAGCTCCCTGGGCCACGGTCCACTCAGCTCCAAGGGCAGGGCCTGTCCCCCTCACTCTGGCCCCTCCCTCGGTCACTGAGTGCTGAGAGGAGAGAGCCTAGCACACGAACAGAAGTGGATCCACAGACACAGAAGCGCCAAACAGACTGCCCAGCCTCAGAGGGAAGGCGGGGGTTTGTGGGGGGATCAACCAGTGAACTTGTATTCATACAGGCTTCACCCACGGACCAGACAACAGGGTGGTGAAGGCCGAGGGCGGGGGGTAGAGGGGGGTGGGGAGAGGTCAATGGGGGGAAGGGGACATATGTGATACTTCCAACAATAAAGATTTTAAAAGATAAAAGATAAACGTAAAATACGAGGCCGTCGCTCCCTAAGACCAGCGCTGCAGCCGCGGTCCCCATCGGTCCGCGTGACAACACGCACTGCACGTCCTCGGAGGCCCGGGAAACGGGATTGTACCTGGTGCTGAGAGAGAGAGAGAGAGAGAGAGAGAGAGAGAGAGAGAGAGAGAGAGGAGAGAGGCGGTGGGGGGGGGAGAACAGCTCAAGTAGCCATCGTGTGGAAGTGCAGGCTCCACTCGTGTGCACCGGGGAGGGTTGCATGTTGCATAACCCCCAGGACAAGAGCGCCGGCCGGGACTCCTGGCCTGAGATGTGAAAGGAACCCAAACAAGAAATGCTGAGGTTCAGAACGGGGCCCCCCCACTCTCCTCCTGTCACCCTTGAGCCGCTGCTTCCCGTTCTGGCCCAGCCCTGCAGAGCACACCGGGCGCCATTCCCACAGCCCTGCCCGCCCGCCCGCCCGCCCTCCGCCGGAAGCCGGAGAGCCCCTTGTGCAATCCCAGCTCCGTGTGCAAACCCAGAGATCTAGATAAAGGTCATGTGATGCCTCGGAGCCCGGTGTGACCTGCGGGAGACCTTTTGGGCACCCCCAGCCCTGCGCCTGGGCCTCTGCCCGCTCCCCGCGCAGCGAGGACCTGGACAGGTCTGAGCTGACACCACCCCTTGGACTCCCGTGGGCCCAGCTCACAGGAATTCTCCATTCGCAGGACGTCTGCTCCTACACGGCTCCCGTTCTAGGGGGTGGAGGGGTGTGGGGGTGACAAACAGCATCGGGCTGATAGAGACTCGCGTGTTAGAGCGCTGAGCTCAGGCCCTCACAGCGGGGTCGTCCCCACACGGGGTCGGATTTAACCGCCCACCGCCCGGGAGGCTGGGAGGGTCATTATCACCCTTTTACAAAGGAGCAAAGTGAGGCTTAAAGCTGTTAAAAATAATTCACCAACGCCCGGCCGGCGTGGCTCAGTGGTTGAGCCATGACCCATGAACCAGGAGGTCAGGGTTCGATTCCCGGTCGGGGCACAGGCCCAGGTTGTGGGCTCCATCCCCAGTCAGGGGCGTGCAGGAGGCAGCTGATCAATGACTCTCTCTCCTCTCCCTCTCCTTTCCTCTCTCAGAAATCAATAAAAAATATACATTTTTTTAAAAAAGAAAGCACAGGCGATAGTAGATGTAAGAAGATGTGAGATAAACTGTGGAGCAGGACACCTTTCCCGCCCCTGCTCTGTCCTTGCACCTGGAGCCGCCTCCCCCTCCCCCTCGTTCACACACTCACGTCGAGGACTTAGGTCAAAGGCGGGAGCAGTTTGGGGGCATCTGGCCTGGGTTCCAATCTTAGCTCTGCCTTTAGCCGTTACGTGATCCGCAGCAAGTCCCCTTCCTGAGACTCAGTGTGCTCACCTATACAATGGGCACAATCATTGTTTCTAAGAATTCAACTAGCAGATCCAAAACCCACTGAGCACACACTGTGTCCTCCTTCACGGGGCTCTTTTCCTGCTGAGTTAACAGCCGATGCCCACATCACGCCGCGTGCTGACGGCTGCCTTTATCTTCCTCAGCCGTGGGTTTGCAATTTTGGTCCGGACTCTGCCTTCAGACCGCTCCCCCTCGCCCCTCTCCCTCCCCCCCCCTCCCCCTCCCTCCCCCACCCGGGGCACGTGGCCCTCTCTGCATCAGCAGAGTAAGACTAACGGGCGGCGGCAGGAGGGACATGAAAGGAAAGAAGGCGTGAGCGAGGAAAGGAGTTAATGAAAGCTTCCGCGCTGACCCCAGTGCCCGCACACAGCAGGAACTTAATAAACACTTTCTGTGCCAACGGATTGGCACTGAGATCCCACGGGCGGTGCCCGGGGAGAGGGGCAGAGCCGTGGGTTCTGAAGGCTGGTGAGCCAACCCCAGCAGAATGGGCCGGGGGGAGGCAGGAAGGGCAGGGGGCAGAATGGGTTCTGGAAACTTCTTCACACAGGGTAAGGGTGGGTGACGAAAGTGCCTCCAGGGGCCCCACACACGCGTGGTCTGTGCCGTCACGCGGGGCCGCAGCGGCAGGCCCACACCTGGTTCAAGGCCGCGCTGTGGGCACCTGGGAATCCTCGACACTTCCCCACCCTCACCCGGGACCGCAGACCCCGCCGGCGGCGCTGACGCTGCAGCAGAGCCGCCCCACGTACCCCAGAGCGGCGTCCGCGAAGGCAAAGGGCCTTTACCCAGCCCTCGCCCCGGAGGGAGCACGTGCAGCGACGTCATCCTCCGAAATGAAACCACGGCTCTGGGGGCGGGGGAGGGGCCACCGACCAGGGAAGGAAAGCGATCTGGGTCTGATTTTCCCGGGGAGCCCCCTCATGCAGGAAGGCGGGGTGCACCGGGCGACAGCCGAGCTCGTCCTGCAAGCCGGGCACATCCTGCCGGGAACAAGCCGCAGGGCTCCTCAGCTGGTGATGTTCCAAGAGCATTAACAAGAAGCCACCCTCTGGCCAGTTGGCTCAGTGGGTAGGGAGTCGCCCTGAGAACGGAGGGGTCCCGGGCTTGGTTCCAGTCAAAGGCACAGGCCCGGGTTGCAGCTCCATCCCCAGTGGGGTGGGGGGCCTGCAGGAGGCAGCCGATGGATTCTTTCTCATCATTGATGTTTCTGTCTCCCTCTCCCTTCCTCTTGGGAAGCAATAAGAATAAAAAAAAATATTTTTAAAAATATTTGAAGGGTCCCGTTTCAATTCTGGTCAAGGGCACGTACCTCAGGTTTTGGCTCGATCCCTGGTCGGGGCGCATGTGGGAGGCCACCCATCGAAGTGTCTCTCTCACATCGACGTCTCTCTCTCGCTCTGTCTCTCCCCCTCCCTTCCACTCGCTCTAAAAATCGATGGGAAAACCCTCAGGGGAGACTGACAGCAACAACAAAAGCCACTGAGGGCCACGCAGAGACCGGGCCCGGAGGAGTTAACGTCGCCCCGCCATCCGAGAGGGTTCACGGGAACCAAACACACAGACGACAGCGAGGGGCCGCTCTGCTCGCTGTGTAAACACGGCTGACGTGGCGCCTGGAACTCCCGAAAACCTTACATTTTATGCTCAGAGGGCACCCCCCCCCCCCCCCCGCCACGACGGCACACGCTTCCCTTCTCTAAAGCAGCAGCGAGGGGGCGGCGCGATGAACAGATTCCACCCTCTGTTCAGCTTTTCCACCCGCGGCCTCGCGGGCCAGATGGCACCGAGCAATTGCGAGTAAGTCAATACATCTGGCGACATTCCTGACATGACACGTCGGCCGGCGACGGCCAGGCCCACACAAAGCCCCTTTTCAGAGCGTGTTCCCTGGGACTTGTCTGCCGTAAGCAGAACCTAATGTGTGAAAACAAAATAAAATAGAGCCTTTCGCCGCCCGGCGCTGGGTTCTCGTTTTCGCTGCCTATGCTCACTCGAGGCTCCCCCGTCCTGCTCGCTCCTGCGCGGACCGAGGCCCGAGGCCGTTCCCGCCCCGCGGGCTCCCCCCGGCACTGGAACCTGGAACCGGGAGGAGCTCAAAGCCCACGACCACGGCCCCATTGGTTTTGGGGCCACAAGCTCCAAGCTCATCCAGCAAATTATCTGGAGAAAAGGGCCAGTGGGAGGGGAGAGCCGCAGAAGGACTGGGAGCCGCCCGACGCCGATCTCTCACCAGCAGAGTCTATGAGGTCGGCCCCGTGAGTGACCTCTGACCTGCAATTGGACAAGGACCTGTTAGGGAGCTGCCGGCAAGACCACAGAGACCGAGGGGAGATGGTTAGGGAAACAGGGGTCTGCCTGGACCGAGGGGTTTGAAAAAATCACCGCCCACAACCGTTCAGGCAGGTCGGCCCGGCTCAGCCCATTCACAGCCCCATCCTCCGTGAGTCCCAGCCTGGCGTGAGCGCGGCCATCTGGTCGACTTCCTTAGCCAACTCTTCGTCATAATTCCACTGAACTGAAATGTGCAGAGTGCCAACCTGGAGACAGAAATAAGATAACGTCGCTTCTCGTCTCAGCAGCTCACAGTCCAGGAGGAGACAGATGAGAAACAGGAAAACAAAGGAAGAGCCGGCTGGTGTGGCTCAGGGGTTGAGCGTCGACCTATGAACCAGGAGGTCAGGGTTCGATTCCCAGTCAGGGCACAGGCCTGGGTTGCAGGCTCCATCCCCCGTGGGGGGCGTGCAGGAGGCAGCTGATCAGTGATTCCCTCTCATCATTGATATTTCTCTCTTTCCTCTCCCTCTCTCTAAAAATACACACACACACACATATAAATATAAATAAATAAATATGTATATATATATATATATATATAGAGAGAGAGAGAGAGAGAGAGAGAGAGAGAGAGAGAGAGAACTGGCACCTCGTAGGTAGAGTCCCGAAATGCCCTAAACATCCCCCCATGTACAGACAGGCCCCACATGCCAGCAGAGGCGACCCTCGGGAACCCTGCTGTGAGCGGGGAGACGGGGGCATGGAAGATTTCATCAGAGGAGAGAGAAACTGCAAAAATTCTCTATCGTAACCTAGGATGTGAGACTCCTCACGGGTCACCCCGAAAGCTAGCTCGCCGGGGAGAACATTTGTTCTCCGTCTGGAAGAGACTCGACAGATCTTGGTGCCACATTCCCACCCCGCCCGTCCCCAAGCACAGCTCCCCCCGCCCCCCACCAAGGCCCCACGCCCCGGAGCGGCAGCCAGCGTGGCATCGCCTCCGCTCCCCGCCCCACTGGCGTGTTCCTCTGGCAGACGTGGCTCAGCTTCTTGATTCTAAGTGACATTTGAGCTCCATTCGGTTGTCAGACTGTTGGAGCTGTGACTGGCAGGGGACGCCTGGTTCTGGGGATGGACCGGGAGGCCCTGGTGGTGAGTCACAGGCAGGAAGCCTGTCCCCAGGGTTGAAGGAGTAAAAAATTCTGGCCACCGCCAGGCCCGTCCACTCCGCTCAGAAAAAGAAGGTTAAAGCCGCCTTGGCCAGTGTGGCTCAGCAGATAGAGCGTCGGCCTGAGGACCAAGGGGTCCTGGGTTCGATTCCAGTCAAGGGCACATTCCTCGGTTGCAGGCTCCTCCCCGGCCCAGGCCCTGATCGGGGCGCGTGCAGGAGGCAGCCCCTCGATGTGTTTCTCTCACACACATGCTTCTCTCTGTCTTCCCCTCTCTCTTCCCCTCTCCTTAAAAAAAAAAAATAAAAAATAAAAAATCAATGGAAGAATATCCTCAGGTGAGGATTGAAAACCAAGAGGCCGGAGCCACTCTGAACAGCGTCAGGACCAGCGATGCGCTCTTCCTTCCTTCGGGAACACGCAGGCTTAGGCGCGTCCGGCGCCCGAGACCCGTTCGTCACAGAGGCCACGGTGAGCAGCGCCTTTCGCATCCTGCTCGCGAGCTTCCTTCTGCGGCTCTCCACTTCCTCCCGACCGTCCACGCTCCGCTCTCCGCGGGACCCTCTCCTGCTGACTTCCTGCCGTCACACACAGGGAACGCGTCCTCCTCCTCCTCGCGAAGGCCTTGCTCTGCAGCTGTTGCTTCGTCACTTTACGTCGATGCGCCTACCAACCACAGCCCCGTCATAAAGGCCTTAAAAGAGGCAGGCATCCCCGGCTGTCTCTCCATCTGGTCACGGCCCCCATTCCATGCCCTCCCTCCCCCCACACACACACCCCTGTCTGGCTGTGAAAGGGTTAAGCTCTCTGCAGAGCCCAGATTTGTTGTATTAATATGAAGCGCTTCTCTCTTTGAAGTCAAACACTGGAAGAATTTACGAAGGCCTAGTTAGCATCCGAGCACTAAATGGAAACCATATTCAGGAGTCCTCTCCGTCAGGAGTCCTCGCAGTCGGAGACGTGGTCCCGGGTCCCGGGTCCCGCACCAGCGATGCTGTGGTGTAAACACAGGGGTGCGTCTCCTCACGTTTAACAAGGAGCCGGGACGCTATTTGAAAGTCAAACGGGCAAGATGTGAAGTGTTTCCGTTTTGATTTTGCTAAACGCACGTTCCCGCCATTCATTCCATCCGTCGTAAGGTCCTGGAGGTTGGTTTCGAAGCCGCCGCACACACTCCCGGTCCACAGGGCCAACGGTGGCAGAACTCGCGTGGGGAGCAGCGTGTCCACACCTCCAGCGTGGAGATGTGCGTCCGTACACTCCACGCGCCCAGAGGCCTCCGCCATGGACGGCCTCTCACACGCCCCAGGGGCTCGTCACAGCCGCACGGAACACCCAGACTGTCCCTCGGGGAGCGTTCGGTAAACGAGCTAAATCTCAGTCATATAATTGAATTCCATTCAGCAACTAAAATGAACTCTCTGGATTTACATGCATCGGCGCCTTTCAGATCAAATGTAAAAGCATATGCATGTTCTAACCACTGCTCACGGGTACACCAGGGGTTAGAAACACACAAACAGACATAAGAACAACAATCATCAAGTCCCAGAGGTAGACTGGTGGTCTGGAGGCACTGAGCAATAGTACTGACAATATTAATATCAAAAATAAGTGACATGGCCCAGGCTGGTGTGGCCCAGGGGTTATAGTGTTGGCCCACACACCAAGGGGTCTCAGGTTTAGTTCCTGGTCAAGGGCACGTACCTGGGTTGTAGGTTCCATCCCCAGCCCTAGGGCACGTATGGGAGGCAACCAATCAATGTGTTTCTCACATCAATGTTTCTCCCTCTCTCTCTCTCTTTAAAAAAGAAAAAGAAAAAAGAGCAATGGGGAAGGATTCACACACAAAAAGTGACATTTACATCAAGTGTCGACTAAGAGCGGGTGACGGAGGACTGGCCTCCCCCATGTCTGATAGGTTCTTTCTTTGAAACGGGTCTGAAGCGAGTTTGGTGGTGTTCACTTTTGATGTTGGTGTGTTCCTAACTGTTTTGTTGTTTTCTGTGCTCTGATATCTTTTAAAGGGAATAATAAAGTTTTCAAGTGTTTGAAAGCTCAAACCACAGCCAAGTTTTGGAAATTAAATGTGGCTCTTATACCAGCTTAGAGCAACAAGAATGTCTCTACTGATGACAACTTCTACTCCCCCAGCCCCCTTGGCCCTAGTCCCCTCCTGCACATCCCCGCCCCCCCCCCCACGCTCACACACACACACACACACACACACACACACACACACGGGGGATCGAGCCTGCAGCCTGGGTGTGGGCCCTGACTGGGAATCAAACTGTGACCTCCTGGTTCATAGGTCAACGCTCAACCACTGAGCCACCCCAGCTGGGTCCTCCTTTGACTTTTTAAAACCTGAGTGAGCAAAACCCCCTCCGTGGGTGCAGGACTGTGGTCCTGACCTGTGGGCACAGTCCTCGGTGAGCTCGGAAAGAGAATCGTGGATCGGCTGCCTCCTGCACGCCCCACACTAGGGATGGAGTCTACAACCCGGGCCTGTGCCCTGAGCGGGAATCGAACCGGGACCTCCTGGTTCATAGGTCGATGCTCAACCACGGAGCCACGCCGGCCGGGCAAGACCTGTGCTGTCAGAACCACAGGGCCCCAAACCCAAGCCCCCTCCAGCCGGAGCGTAAAGGGAAGAGCGGTCACCTGGGGTTGGGGGGGGGAGCTGGAGGAAAGGGCTGAGCTGCGTTGGTTGAGATGACCCTGAGCCCCAGTGTCTGACTCGATGCAGGTTTTGCCTGTGGACTAACTTTAGAACCTCACCCCCTTCTGAGACACGGCCCCCCTCTTACCTGTGTGCCCCTCCCCTGGACCTCGGGCCCCTAGAGGACAGGGATGAGTCCTTCGTCTCTAAGTCCCCACGGATCTCAGCCCTTGAAAGTGCCTAACAGCCTCGGTGCCTCCTGCCGTGCAGGGGTCAGACATAAGCCTCTCAGCGAGAGCTGTACCCCACGTAACTCATCAATAGAGACGGCCTACGGGCACTGGATGACAGACACTCTGATCAGAACAGGATCAATTTCCTAACATTCCCAAGTCCGACATTGCACTTGTTGCCTGTGTCATCCTATCTAGAACTACAACTTCTTTTTTTATTATTATTGACTTTATTTTTAGAGGGGGGGGGGAGGAGGAGAGAGCGGGAGAGAGAGAGAGTCAGGGAGAGAGAGAGAGAGAGAGAGAGAGAGATTGACTTGCTGTTCTGCTTATCGATGCACTCACTGGTTGACTCGTGTGTGCCTTGACTGGGGATCGAACCCACAACCTTGGCCTGTCAGGACGATGCTCTCCCCAGCTGAGCCACCGGGCCAGGCGGGAAGTACAACTTTTGACCAACACCCCGAGGAAGCCTGGTGCTGGGGCCTCCTTGGAAGGTTTCAAACCAGGTTCTCATCTCCCTGCCACCGGCCCCTACAGCCGCGTCCTCACAGCTCCACGTTAATTGCAAAAGGAAATGAGCTGCCGGCTGTTTCAAAGGACAAAACGGAAAACTGGGAAAGATCGATATCAAGGCGGCAGCGCTGCCACGGCCGTAAATAAAGACGCCTGTCAAGGCCCATTAACCATGCGGGTCCCTCGGAACCAGCCGAGCAGCGGCCGTTGTTTGAAGGGGCCTCGTCCTGAGCAGCCAAAGGGCCGCCCTGGACTTTTCACTGTCTGGGCTGCCGGGGGGTTGGGCGGGGGGCCCGGCGAGGCCTGAGCAGGTGCCTAGTTGGACGGAGAGCTCCCGTCTCGCCTGCACGTGCAGGTGCGTCGTGGTTAGACTCCCCGACTCCCCGACTCCCTGAGAGAACCGGCTCCACCTGACAGGCCCCGCAGGGGGGGCGCCACAGCCCCAGGCTCCCCCCCACCCCCCACCCCCGCCTGGAATAGCCTGGCTCCTGGGAAGTCCCGCAGCCTCATCCCCACCATCCGCCCCGCAGCCGAGCCTCAGACCCGCTTCCTGGGCGGGTCCGGCCTCGCTGCTCCCGGGGGTCCGTGTCCGGCCGCATGGGCCTCGCCGGGAGCTGGTGGAAATGCAGGCCCTGCCCAGACCCAGACCCGCTAAGCACAGCCTGCGGGTTGACAAGACTCCGCGTGATCTGCAGACACGTTAGATTGAGAAGCGTGAGCCCGGCCCGTGTTTCAAATGGACACCCAGGCTCCAGCCCAGAGGCGCCTCCAGGACTTGGGGGAGGTGCAGGCACCGGTTTAAAAACAAACACGCACATAAAGCTGCCTGGAAGCTGGTCAGTCCGGGCAAGTGTGTGCCGAATGCCTGCACAGATGATGTCCCCGACCACGCCCTCGGTTCCTGACCACGCCCTCAGCCCCTGACTCCGCCCTCAGCCCCTGACTCCGCCCTCGGTTCCTGACTCCGCCCTCAGCCCCTGACTCCACCCTCAGCCCATAACTCCGCCCTCAGTCCCTGACTCCGCCCTCAGTCCCTCACTACGCCCTCAGCCCCTAACCACGCCCTCAGTCCCTGACTCCACCCTCAGCCCATGACTCCGCCCTCAGTCCCTGACTCCGCCCTCAGTCCCTGACTCCACCCTCAGCCCCTGACTCCGCCCTCAGCCCATAACTCCGCCCTCAGTCCCTGACTCCGCCCTCAGTCCCTAACTCCGCCCTCAGCCCCTAACCACGCCCTCAGTCCCTGACTCCGCCCTCAGCCCATGACTCCGCCCTCAGCCCCTGACTCCGCCCTCAGTCCCTGACTCCGCCCTCAGCCCCTGACTCCGCCCTCAGTCCCTGACTCCGCCCTCAGCCCCTGACTCAGCCCTCAGCCCCTGACTCCGCCCTCAGTCCCTGACTCCGCCCTCAGCCCCTGACTCCGCCCTCAGCCCCTGACTCCGCCCTCAGTCCCTGACTCTGCCCTCAGCCCATGACTCCGCCCTCAGCCCCTGACTCCGCCCTCAGCCCCTAACCACGCCCTCAGTCCCTGACTCAGCCCTCAGTCCCTGACTCCGCCCTCAGTCCCTGACTCCGCCCTCAGCCCCTGACTCAGCCCTCAGCCCATGACTCCGCCCTCAGCCCCTGACTCCGCCCTCAGCCCCTAACCACGCCCTCAGGCCCCGACTCCGCCTCTGCCTGGTGCCTGGTGTGACGGAGGAGGAAGCAGAGGACGATTAGGAGGCTGAGAAGGGACTTAACGAGCAGTGGCTTTCAAGGGCGGAGATCAGGTTTCCTTTGCCTTTTGTCCTGTTTAATTCAATGTGTTGGGGTGACATTGGTTAATGTGATCAACAGGTTGCAGGTGTGGGTTTCTGTTACAAGACCCGTGTGTTGCTGTGGAACATGTGTTCTTAGATCGATTCATAGCCCCGACCTGGGCTGACCAAAACCAAACCAAACCTCAAGTCCTCCCTGTCTCCCGGGGACTGGGCTTCCCTCTGCCTCAGTTTCTCACCTTGTTGTTCACGCCAAGGCCCTTCCCGCCAAACCGGGGTTTATGCTAATGAGACCTCCTGGTGGGCCCCCCTCCCCCATAGCTTCCCAAGGGGCTGGGGGCCGGAAGAGCCGCCCTGCCCTGAGAGGGGCGAGGACCCCAACCCCCTTGATAATGGTGCTTGAAAAAACAATGTACAATAAAGAGGTACCGTTAACTCGGAAACTGAAGCGACTTGCACTTCTAATGCTAAAATCCTCCCTGTACCTGGTGACTAGCAGCCTTGCTAGGCGATCGCTTTGCTGCACAGGAATTCAAAGCGGTGTTGGCGGGCGCTTTGCTGGGCTGGACCACCAGGAGGCGCCGACGCCAACCCTGAGACGCAGCGATGAGCTGCTGCTGCCCCGGGCGTGGCCTGCTCCCTCTTCCCTCGAGGTCCCCCCTTTTATCGACTGTGCATGGTGGCCCATGAGCCTAACCTGATCCTTTTTCCCCTCTTCCTTTATTGATTTTGAGAGAGAGAGAAACATCCATGATGAGAGAGAATCACGGATCAGCTGCCTCCTGCACGCCCCACACTGGGGATGGAGCCCGCAACCCAGGCCTGTGCCCTGACCGGGAATAGAACCCTGACCTCCTGGTTCATAGGTTGACGCTCAACCACTGCGCCACACAGGCCGAGCTTGATTTTTGTTTTTTAAACTCAGAAACTTGAGTGCTCACTGCTCACCTCAGACCTACTAGTGAGTCCGAATCCCCAGGTCTGGGATCGGATGATGAACATTTTTTAAAAAAACTCTACAGATTTACCAATCACGATGGGATAACAGTGCTGGACTCAGCATCTCACCTGCAGCAACCACAAACCCAGACCAAGTGTACGAAACACAGAGATGGCGATGCCTGGCAGCAGGCCCTGAAGGAAAGCCGCCCCGAGAAGCAGGAAATGCACAGGCTCGCCTTGTGATTGCCTGGAGAGAGTTTGCAGGAGGGGACGCCAGGAGGGGAAACTGAGGCAGGGCTTTGTGGACTCTCTGACTGCAGATACGGAGCTGGCAGTGTGGGAAGAACAGACAGACACGGTCTGTAGGACAGAGGGGAGTGAACTGTGCAGAGAAAACGCCCCCTCCACAGATCCCGCAGGGCGCCAACCAGTTCACGTGGGGGAGAAACCCCCCCAGGTCAGGGAAAGAAACATTCACAGGATCAGCAAAAGCCCGGCCTTCAGCCCGGCTGGTGTGGCTCTGGGGTTGGGCGTCAACCTATGAACCAGGAGGTCAGGGTTGGATTCCCGGTCAGGGCACAGGCCCGGTTGTGGGCTCCATCCCCAGTGGGGGGCATGCAGGAGGCAGCTGATCCATGATTCTCTCTCATCGTTGATGTTTCTAATTCTCTCTCCCTCTCCCTTCCTCTCTGAAATCAAGAAAAACATATTTAAAACACACACACACACACACACACACACACACACCTGGCCCTCACGCATCTTGCCGCGTCCTTGGGCCGTTCCCCTCAGCCAGGGCGGTGCGGAGCCCAGAACAAGCCCCGCTCCGGGCAGCCTCACAGATCGTAACTGCAGCCTCCGGCTCCCTGAACTGCAGCCCAGAACAGAGCTGGGCGTGTTCCTGGAACACAGACGCAGCACCTAACAAGGTAAAGCCTCAGCGTCGGCGCCCCATCAAAGGCTACCAGGCGCACACAGCGGCCGGCGCACCCGGCCCGGGAGGAGGAGGAGAGTCGGGCCGTTGAAACTGACCCAGAACTGACGGAACTCACAGAGAAGGACCTTAAATCAGCTGTTACCGCCTCGCAGACACGGGAGGGAGAGCTCACTAGACACAGCGAGATCTGTTTTAAAGTCCCCAGTTACATGTCGACACCGGGCGAGACGGACGGCAGGTTAGACACGGCAGGAGAAAAAAATTAGTAAACTTAAAACATAGCAACAGAAATATCCCAAATAAAACGCACTAAAAAAAAAAAGGAATCAAAGTCACCAGCGCATCACATGCTTAATGAAAACTGGAAGTCCGCAACCCAAGGAGGCCACAGAACCCCGCGCAGAAACAAGCTACCCCGCGTCCCCTCCGAGCCAATGGCTTAAAACCAGCGGCAGAGAGAAAACCTTAACGCCCGTCCCAGAGGACCTGGCCGCGTGGCAGTGGCTGGGCATCACGCTGGGCACCAAAGTGCTGCCGGCTGATTCCCGGTCGGGGCACAGGCCCGGGGTGTGGGCTCGGTCCCCGGGGGGGGGGGGGGGGGCGGCGGCGTCAGGAGGCAGCCGACCCCTGATTCTCTCTCATCATCGGTGCTTCTATCTCTCGCTCCCTCCTCCTTCCTCTCTGAAATCAATAAAAATATATTTTTTAATGGGGTGTTTTTATTTTCAAAAAGCGTCCCTGACTGCACATCGCCTGGAGCCCAGAGACACCCCAATACCCTCCCCTGTCCCTCTTGGGGAGCAGCTGGCCTCCTTGGGTGTCCCTCCCTGTCAAACACAGCCCACCCCCAACAGGTAACGCCACAGGGTTCTGGGACTCAGCACCCCCCCCAACCCCCCCCACCCCCACCCCGGCCCAAGAAAAGCAGGAGGAGTGGGCGTGTTGCCCAAGATTGGAAAGCGCCGCAGATAAGCTCGAGCGAAACAAAGAGGCTCCTGTCCCGGGCTGCTGCGTCCCACAGGCTGAAGGTGGGGAGATGCTAGGAGAGGCGGGGATCATCTTACAGGGTCTTGCCCTTTCACTTAAGTGGCTCCTGGGACCCAGGCCCGGACGGCACAGGACCGGCTCTGGGAGGAGAAAGACAAAGAGTGACAACCGCTGCCCGCGGCGGCGAGGGCTGGAACCTTGTCCCATCGCCTCTCCCGGCTGTGCTGCCAGGCACCTGCCTCGCAACCCGCAGGACCGCCTGACAGGGACAGAGCGACCCCACCGCATGCTCCCGGCTCAAAACCAGGCACACGGAGCCCTGCCAGTGTGGCTCAGTGGATAGAGCATTGGCCTGTGGACTACAGGGTCCCGGGTTCGATTCCGGTCAAGGGCACAGGCCTGGGTTGCGGGCTCCATCTCCAGTAGGGGGTGTGCAGGAGGCAGCTGATCCATGATTCCCTCTCATCGTTGATGTTTCTCTCTCTCCCTCTCCTTTCCTCTCTGAAATCAATAAAAATATATTTTAAAAAAAACAAAACACAACAGGCCCATAGATCAGTGGAAGAGCGAGGCCAGAACAAGCGCATGCACAGACGGCCCATCAGCTGCGACACAGGAGGCAAGAGCATGCGGGGACACAGCCTCTTCCACGTGTGGGGCCGGGAAACGGAGCAGCTGCCCGCGAGGGAACGAACCGGAACCACCTCTTACTCCAAAAGTAAACCCAGCGTGGACGGAAGGCTGGCGGGTGGGACCTGAGACCGTGAAACCATTAGAGGAAAACACCGACGTACGTTCTCTGGTGTTAGTCTGAGCAATCGCGTCGTGAACAGTCTCCGCAGACACGGCTACAAAAGCAAAAATAAACAAACGGGACCTCATCAACCTGCAAAGCTTGTGCACAGCGATGGACGCCGCCGACAGCACAGACAGGCAAGCTCCTGGCTGGGAGGAGATCAGGGCCACTTATACTTTCATTGGGGATTAAGAGCCAAAATATACCAAGGACTCACACAACTCGATGGAGAAACCAGCCCAATTAAAAGACAGGGCAGAGGACTTACTTGAATAGACATTTTCTCCAAACAAGACGGACAGATGGCCAGCAGGCCCCTGAAAGACGCTCCACATCACGAAGTATCAGGAGAACGCAGATCAAAACCCCAGTGAGACATCACCTCACGCCTGTCAGAACGGACGGCCACAAAGGCCATAAACAGCGAGTGTTGGCAACACCGGGGAAAAGGGAGCCCCGTGCGCTGCCGGTGAGAGTGCGGACGGTGCCACCGCGACGGAAAGCAGTGTGGAGGCTCCTCAAGAATTAAAAATAGGACTGCCATCCCCCCCGGCAATCCCAAAGCCAGGCATTTAGCTCCAGAAAATGGAAACACAAATTCAGACAGACACACGCCCACCGTGCTCATCTCAGCTCTGTTTACTGCAGCCAGGATCTGGAAGCAGCTAAGTGTCCACCGACAGATGAATAAAGAAGTTGTGGTCAGCCCAGCTGGTGTGGCTCAGTGGTTGAGCATCGACCTATGAACCAGGAGGTCAGGGGTCGATTCCCGGTCAGGGCACAGGCCCGGGTTGTGGGCTCCATCCCCAGTGCGGGGCATGCAGGAGGCAGCCGATCCATGATTCTCTCTCATCATTGATGTGTCTATCTCTCTCTCCCTCTCCCTTCCGCTCTGAAATCAAGAAAAACATATGTATATATATATTTTTTAAAGGCGCTTGTGGTCATATTCAATGAAATGTTACCCAGCCATAAAAAAGAGTGGAATCTTGCCATCTGAGACAGAATGGATGCACCGGAGGATATGGTGCTAAGTGAAGTACGTCAGACCGGGACAGGCCAGCACCGTGTGACTTCACTTAGATCGTCACCGAAAAATCAAAGCAAACAAACAGCACGGACTCAGAGACACAGGAAACAGCCTGGCGGTTACCGGAGGGGGAAGAGTTGGGGGCAAGGGAATAGGATTCCGAGGCACAGATTCCATTTTAAAACAAAATAGAGAAGCCATGGGGATGTCAGGCACAGCACCGGGAGTATAATCAATAAAAACATTGGAATAACTTTGTATGGTGACAGACGGTACCTAGGTGTACCCTGGGGATCGCGCTGTAATGTACATAAATACTGAGTCCCAACGGTAATGCCTGAAACAAACAGGGTATTGTATGTCAGTTACGTGCCAACTTAAAAAAAACAAAACACCAACTAATTCTGGCTCCTGGTTCCCTGGAGTTCTAAGTGTGTACCCTCTGCAGCCCAGAGCACCCCACCAGCCCACCCCCACCTCCCGATACCCCGTCAGCTCCCCACACCGGCCACAGGCCTACTGGGGCCGCGTCTGAGCTATGTCTCTGAGGTGTGCTGAGGGGTGTCCTCCCTGGGCAGGGGAGGGGGGCACAGCATAGCCTCCGCCAAGGGAAGGAGCAGATGCAGGGAATGTGGATCCATAAGGGCTCCCTGTCCCGTCCCCGGGAGGACGGCCAAAGTAAGAGTGAAAGCAGGGCCCCTTCCAAGAGTATGTGACACCAGCCACAAGCACCAGGGAGGCCTCCAGACAGACTCCCGGCCAAGGGGCCCAGGAAAACGTGAGGTCCACGAGGGGACGAGAGAAGGGGGGGAAGGAGGTGGAGAAAGAGGCCACAAAGGAGATGAGAGTCATGTGACCTCAGGGAAAGGCTCTTCCTTCAGGGCTGTGGTCCGCAAGCCAGGTCTGTGATACCTGCAACAAGCAACACCAAGAAACTCCTTGGAAATCTGACACAGACACCTAACAGAACTGCTGCCATGGAGGCCAGGATGCGCACAGACAGTAACTCTAACCCTCACTCAAACCTGAATCATAAACGTAAACCTACTTGTAAATCTAACTCGCACCCTAACTCTAACCCTAACCCTAACCCTAACCCTAACACTAACCCTAACCCTAACAGAACTGCTGCCATGGAGGCCAGGATGCGACCAGACAGTAACTCTAACCTTCACTCAAACCTGAATCATAAACGTAAACCTACTTGTAAATCTAACCCTAACCCTAACAATAACCCTATCCCTAGCCCTAACCCTAACCCTAACCCTAGCCCTAACCCTAACCCTAACCCTAACCCTAACCCTAACCCTAATCCTAACCCTAACCCTAATCCTAACTCTAGCCCTAGCCCTAACCCTAACCCTAACCCTAGCCCTAACCCTAACCCTAACCCTAACCCTAAACCTAATCCTAACTCTAGCCCTAGCCTTAAGCCTAACCCTAACCCTAACCCTAACCCTATACCTAACCCTAACTCTAGCCCAAACCCTAACACTAAGCCTAACCCTAACCCTAACCATACCCCGAGCCCTAGCCCCAACCCTAACCATAACCCTAACCCTAAACCTAACCCTAGCCCTAACCCTAACCCTAACCCTAACCCTAACAATAAACCTAGCACTAGCCCTAACCCTAACCCTAATCGTAACTATAGCCCTAACCCTAACCCTAACCCTAGCCCTAGCCCTAGCCCTAACCCTAACCCTAACACTAACCCTAATCCTAACTCTAGCCCTAGCCCTAACCCTAACCCTAACCCTAACCCTAGCCCTACCCCTAGCGCTAACCCTAACCCTAACCCTAGGCCTAACCCAAACCCTAACCATAGGCCTAACCCTAGCCCTAACCCTAACCCCTAACCCTAAAACTAACCCTAACCCTAGCCCTAGCCTAGCCCTAACCCTAACCCTAACCCTAACCCTAACCCTAACACTAGCCCTACCCCTAGCGCTAACCCTAACCCTAACCCTAGCCCTAACCCTAACCCTAAACCTAACCCTAACCCTAGCCCTAACCCTAACCCCTAACCCTAACCCTAACCCTAACCCTAACCCTAGCCCTAGCCCTAGCCCTAACCCTAACCCTACCCATAGCCCTAGCCCTAGCCCTAGCCCTAACCTTAGCCCTAACCCTAACCCTAACCCTAGCCCTAACCCTAACCCTAACCCTAGCCCTAACCCTAACCCTAGCCCTAACCCTAACCCTAACCTAACCCTAACCCTAGCCCTAACCCTAACCCTAACCCTAGCCCTAACCTTAACCCTAACCCTAACCCTAACCCTAACCCTAGCCCTAGCCCTAACCCTAATCCTAGCCCTAACCCTAACCCTAACCCTAACCCTAGCCCTAACCCTAACCCTAACCCTAACCCTAACCCTAGCCCTAACCCTAGTGCCCTCTGTGCAAGTCTGAGCAGGGCCCTGGTTCTCGACTGGCCCACACATTGGAATCACCTGGGGCTTGAAAGCCCAGTCCAGGGATGCCTGGCTCTCACACCTGGGACTCCGACTGGATGGGTCAGGGGTGGCCCTGAGCATCCTGCCTGGCTCTGCGGCCGGTACAGGAGCTTCTGAGACACGCCCTCGCCGCCTCCCCTGGACGGAAGGAACCAGAACCCCAGGACTGAGTCAGCCGGTTCTGATGAGCACCTTCCGTCCACGTGACCCTAACTTCCTGCCTCGCAGAACCATTACTTTGGAAATTTGCCCAAGAGATCGTTTCTCCGGAGCTTTGCCAAACAGACCTCGCCTCCCCACATGGCTCCCAGCCTTCAGACAGCATGGCCGTCCTCCATCAGCTCGAAGGCCCTCCCGTGCCCCAGGCGGGTCCCTGGAAACCACAGGAACCGCGAGGGAAGGCAGCGAGACGTCGGCCCATTTTCAACGGGGAGCAGGGGGAGGAGGAGGAGAGCTGAGCTGCGTGTGGTTGGGTTTTTACTGCAACGAGGGAGGGAAACCAGGTGAGTGGGAGGAATCTCTGGAAACACGCAGGGAGCCGGCCGGGGAACAGCGAGCCGGCGGCCTTCCCACGCCACCCCTGGCCCACTTCTTCCCGGGAGGCTGAGCAAACAGTTTGTTTTGTCTTTGAAAAGGGGTGTAGACATCCATCACCAGGGGAAAGAATGAAGGCGCCCTGAGCCAGCTGAGCCACTTCCAACAACGACCGAGGCCAAAACCCGCGGGCAGGGCAGGCGCCATCCGAGAGCCACGGGGAGGTTAACCTGTGAGTAGCCGCCAGCCCAGCCGGGAGGCAGGGGGACCCCCAGGGGCAGGCGGAGGCGCCTGGAGCGCCGGCTCCCTGACCAGGTGGAAGCCGCCAGCGATGGGAGCCCTGTTCTGGGCGCAGTGCTGGGCCCACCACCTGATAAACAGGAGGCCTTTTTAAAAATACGTTTTCATTCATTTCAGAGAGGAAGGGAGAGGGAGAGAGAGAAACATCAGTGATGAGAATCACGGATCGGCTGCCTCCTGCACGCCCCCCACTGGGGATGGAGCCTGTAACCCAGGCACCTGCCCTGACCTGTAATCGAACCCTGACCTCCTGGTTCATAGGTCGACCTCAACCCCTGAGCCACACTGGCCGGGTGGTAACCAGGAGTGCTGTCATGACTTGTTTATACGTCGCTCTGTGAGACCACGGGCTCCAGAGGGGCTGGGACTGGGCCCACCTGGCTCCCGGCTCCCAGCATCCGGCCTGGGACCCCCTGGCCAGTGACCCTACAAGGCCGTGTCTGAGGCCTTGTGTGAACAGCCTGCCCTTTCCAGGGGACCCAGGCGGTACCTAACCTTCTGCATGGGCCTCGGAAACCCAGCTCCGCCCACAGCCACCGGTGGAGTCACGGCGCCTACGAACACCCGTCGGCCAGGAACCTGGAGCTGGGCCTGGTCTGGAAATCAGGACTTGACGGAGGAACAAAGGGATGGAGATGAGGTCGTGACTACGCGTCAGCCCTCGCCCCATCAGGGTGTCCTGGTGGGGGACAGAAAAGGCCCCCCAGGGACACAGAGGAGGCCCAGGAAGACAGAAGCAGAGGCTGGGGTGATGCGGCCACAAGCCAACGTGTGCTGGCGGTCCCGGGAGCTGGAGGTGGCGAGGAAGATCCTCCGGAGCCTCCAGAGGGAGCCCGTCCGCCCTGGCCCCTGACGGCCAGCTTCCTGCCTCCAGGACTGTGCGCGAATGCATTTCTGTGTGTCAGCTGTCCCGTGGGTGGGATTTGTCACGGCTTCTGGGGTTTAATGCTCCCAACAACCCCAGTTCACAGGGCAGGGCGGGAGGGGGGCGCGAGGAGCAAGGGGTGTCCCTCAAGGTGACACCGGGGCCGGATCCAAGCGTCACTGCTCTCCTACCCCCTTGGACTCAATTCCAGACCATGCAGCCCGGCCGCGTGGCTCAGTGGTGAGCGTCAGCCTAGGAACTGGGAGGCCACGGTTCGATTCCCAGTCGGGGCCAGGCCCGGGTTGTGAGCTCCATCCCCAGTGGGGGGCCTGCAGGAGGCAGCCGATCGATGATTCTCTCTCATCATCGATGTTTCTGTCTCTCTCCCTCTCCCTTCCTCTCTGAAATCAATAAAAAAAAAAATTTTTAAAAGAACCCGTGCCATGCAGCAAGACGGCCGATGGCACCCGCCGAGACGGGAGCCCCCCAGACGCCCGGCCGAGCGGCCGGCAGGCGAGGATGACGCTAACCCGCGGTGACAGGCCCGCTCCGGCAGCCTGGCCGAGACGCTGCCGCGGACGCGGGTGTTTATCAGGAAAACCTCACCTTTGCAACTACAAAGGCCGGAGAGACAGGGCGCGTAATGGGAAGGGGCACATGAAAGGGAGAGACACATGTGCAAACCATAACGTGCTACTTCTACTTAGAGGAGAGGAGAAAATCGCCGCATTTTCTGGAGTCGGCGTCTCACGGTTCTGTTCCAAGATGAGAGGAGAAGGCTACTTGCACCGACGCAGGCGTGTTCAGATCTTAAGAAGGCGGAACGCAAAGGGGAGACATAAACCCCACCCCGCCCCCGCCCGCCCTCATTCCGCGGGCACGCTCTCCGCTCCCCGAGGAGCGTTTAAAGCGGCATCGCGGGAGCCGGGCCCCGTCTTGGGGATTCCTCTTTCCCGTCCACGGAACAGAAAACACTTTACCCACAAACCACAACCCTCCTTGGCCCTGAGGTTGTCTCTCAGGATTTTAGAACTCCTGACATTTGATGGAGGAAAAAAGACAAACTAATAGTGGTGGGAAGAGCCCGCCTCTCAGTCCCCTTGTCCGATCACGGACTCTGGGAGCCCCCAGTCAGCATTCGGGATAACGGGGCGGCCGGCCCCCCGCTGCCTCCGCTCAGTCCCAGCTCCCGCCACAGGCAACTGGGGAAACGTGTACTTTCAAACGTCTATTTAAATGGCAGCTCCGGCCCCGCCGGCGTAGCTCAGGGGTTGAACCAGGAGGTCACGGTTGGAGTCCCGGTCAGGGCACAGCCCGGGTTACGGGCTCCACCCCAGTGGGGGGCGAGCAGGAGGCAGCCGGTCCATGGTTCTCTCTCATCGTTGATGTTTCTCTCTCTCTCTCTCCCTTCCTCTCCCTTCCTCTCTGAAATCTATAAAAATGTATTTTTTAAAAAACAAGGCCGCGGACCCCAGCGCTCGCTGTCCTGCTGCCCAGCCGTCCCCACATGTGGGTGAGTCTCCCCTCGCGGTCACAGAACGGCTGCCGAAGCTCCGAACATCGCACCCTCGAGTGAGCGCCCCATCCGCGCAGGAAGGAAAGGGCGGGAGCGGCTGGCTTCCTCCTCTCTGCCTCTTATCAGGAAGGAGCATCCCAAGTCACACACCAGCTCCCCCCCCCCAGCGCCCTCCCAGCACAGGGCGGGTCCCACGCGGGCGTGGCCTAAGCTTGTCCGGGACGGGGAGACAGGCTCTGGGGAGGCCTCTGCCATCGGGGGCTTGTGCGTCCACCTTCGGGAAACAGGACTAACACACCAGGCGGTGGCTCCCGGCTTCCCCCACGCCCAGCTCAGCGAGCGTCTTAGTCCTTAAATTAAAATAAGATCCGACTAAGCCAGAGGCAAAGGCACGGACGGCAGGAACTATATTGGGATTCCCTGGAGCCGGAGGAGGTGAGCAAAAGCCGGGGGCTGGGCCCGGCCGGCGCACAATCTCATCCGTGCCCGTGGCAAGGAATTCTAAAAATATAGCCTTTTGACAGCCCTGTTTAAATAGCAAACTCCGCACGTGGAACCCGCTCCCTCCTGCCACGGAGCCTCCCGGGACGAGAAAGGAGTGGCAGCTGCATTGCGTTGGCGGGACCAGGGGGGGAGACCGGTCGGTGCTGGGGTCAGCGTTGCCCAGCCTGGCCTCTGTCCTCAGTTTCCTGTCGGTAACAGGAGGGTATGAGGACGTCGCCCTCAGGGGGAGTGGCCAGCGACGCACGTCAGCTTGGCCGTTCCCGACGATCAGGCTCTTGGGTCACGATCGGGAGCCGCCAGCCATGAGGTGCAGGTGGGCAGGCGGGCGCCTCCCTACGACATCCCCCCAGCCACAGTGAAGACCAGTCCCAGGCTCAGCGCGGCCCCAGACGTCGGTCACAAACGCTGGTCAGCGAACGGCACGCGGCGGCCACACGCCTGCTCTGTAAACACGAGGACGTCTCAGGGGTCCCCCCTTCTCAAAGGGGCTGCAGTCCACGTGCATGGACCGTCATGTCACTCAAGGTCAAGGTCACTCCAGGTCAAGGTCACTCCAGGTCGATGTCACGGTGTTCGTGCATGGGCACAGGCAGCCAGAACCCTCCACAGCACGGCTGGACATGGCGGGTTCGGACCCCGGCCCGGGCACCACTGCCAAGGGCACGGTGTTTGCCCCGTGAGGTGAGGGCAGTCCCCTCGTCGGCTCCAGCCCTGGTTTGCTGGGAGGTAAAGGCGGTGAAGCCTGCAGTACCCCCTGGGAGAGCGCCCTTCGCAGCAACATCGCAAATACCAGCCCACCCCCTCTGGGTGTCTCAAGCAGAGCATGGCGGTCCCTAGAGCGTGGTTGTGACTGCCCAGCCCACACATTCACAGACTAGCCCAGTGACGGCGAACCTTCTGAGCTCGGCGTGCCAGCGTTTTGAAAAACCCTAACTTCACTCTGGTGCCGTGTCACATAGAGAAATGTTTTGATATTTGCAACCATAGTAAAACAAAGATTTATATTTTTGATATTTATTTTATATATTTAAATGCCATTTAACAAAGAAAAATCAACCAAAAAAATGAGTTCGCGTGTCACCTCCGACACGCGTGTCATAAGTTCACCATCACTGGTCTAAACTGTGGCGTTTTATTTATTTATTTTTATTGATTTCAGAGAGGAAGGGAGAGGGAGAGAGAGATAGAGAAAGATCAATGATGAGAGAGAATCATGGGTCGGCTGAGGCAGGGAGCAGGTGGGCAGGCTGATCCCACGGGAGCTGAGCTGACGGACAGGTGGAGAGACACAGAAGGCCGCCCCTCTCCCCCCCCCGGGAACCGTCAGAAGCTCCAACTGCGTCAGCACTGAGGGCTGGAAACCGCTGACCCAGCGGCGGCCGCAGCCCTCGATCCGCCTCGTTGGGAACCGGCTTTTCAGCAAAACCTCCCGGACTCACTGGTCTCTGAACAGCGTCCAGCCCCTTTCTCCCTCTTTCCATTCAAAGAATTTCCAACCCCATTTCCTTCTGCAAACACCTCTGAACGGGGGCATGTGTGGGTAGCATGCTGGTGGCCATGCTTCTGGGTGGTGTGCGTGTGCATGTATGTGCGTGCGTGTGTGTGTGCGCGCGCACGCGTTTAATATGATGCCTGTCCTGTTTCTGTGCTTGAAGCAACCTTTTACGGGCATGAGCACACAGCCAAGTCCCAGCTGGCAGTCCTGCGAGCAGCCCGGCCCCGCGCTGTGCCCGCCGCCAATTCTGCTCCAGCAGAAACACCGCTTTGTACTGGGGCCTGAGCTTTGGGGCGAAAGCAGGAATTTTCTGATCCACATGCAGCCTCAGAGCCACGGCGCCGAGTGCACAGGCGGGAGCAGTTCAGAAACTGGTTGGTTGTCTTTCTGGAGGAGGGAGAGAGAGAGGGAGAGAGAGACAGAGAGAGAGAGAGAGAGAGAGAGAGAGAGAGAGAGAGAGAGCGAGACAGAGACAGAGAGAGAGAGAGAGTTCCGATGGCCAAAAAACAGCCTGGGCCCCAAATACTCGTTGTTAAAAGGACTTGGATAACCAGAGTTCCCGTTGTAACAGCTCTGCCCAGGGCTGTGGAGCCTCTGGCCGGTGGTCGTGCCGAGAATCACTCCAGTTCGAGCTGAGACGGACTGCATTCTCTTAGGACCACAGTGTGGCCCCTGGGGAGAGAGGGGGGCAGAGAGCAGGAGGGGTCGGAGGGCGCTGGGTGCTGGCGTTCCCCGACTTCTCGACCGGGTGAGCTGACACCACAGCCCAGGGTTCCCCTTGTGGACGGCTGTGTGCTCTGTGCACATTCCTCTGTTATCTGTTTTACTTAAATTTTTTTGAAGTTTCTTTAGACCAGCCAGTGTGGCTCCGGAGTTGAACGTCGAGCTATGATTCAGGAGGTCACAGCTCGATTCCTGGTGGCAGAGGGACCTCAACATCAGTGATGAGAGAGAATCATGGATCGGCTGCCTCCCGCACGCCCCCCACTGGGGATCGAGCTCACAACCTGGGCCTGGGCCCCGACCGGGAATCCAACCTGACCTCCTGGCTCACAGGTGGACGCTCAACCACAGCCACGGCGGCCGGCCCACGTTGGCCTTTATTTGCAGATTAATTCAGCTTTGTTACGGGGCTCCAGTCCCCCAAAACGTCAGGCCAACAGACCCCAGGAGCTCACTCCTGATGCCCACTGAGCCAGGCACCAGGCCCCGTTTTGGCCTGGGCTCCCACACTCACACGCTGGCCGCCAATTCCACGCTCTGCCTTCCTATCAATGAGATCCACAGCCCTGTCCCGCCGGCCTCGGCCCAGGGGGAAGCTGAGCCGTCCCACCGACCTTTCTCTCGTGGGGCCCTCAGGGTTAAATCCAAACAGAGCCGCCCGTCCACCTGCCAAGACGTATTATCCATTTAAGTCCACGTCGGCCCGACACCAGGTAGCGAGCGGCCGGTCTCACCAGACGCCGTGCAGACCCAGACTCGGCGGCTTTGGCAACGCTGACGGGGAGAAACGCCGCTTTTGCCAGTGCTGCCCCGGACGAAGCGACCACAGGGCGCCTGCTTCCTACAACTCGAGCGGCTGGGGAGTGCGCTGAGAAGCTGGGCCGGCCCCTCGTTGACAACTAGGAAGCTCGCTCCCCGTCTCGCCTTTTCGGGGCAAAGGTAACCTCTGACCAGAGCGCCCGGCACCACGCCCCACGGTCCTCGCCACCGAGCGCGTGACATGCAAGGGACGGTGCTTGCAGAGGGGGTGTCGCCCAGCAGGCGTGGCTACCGGTCCTACCCAGAAGCCCCCGGCAGTGTCCCACACACAGCCCAGCGACGGGGCCACCTGGATCCCAGCACCCTCTACCCTCCTCCACTGCCTGCTGGAGCCGCAGAGGCTGGAACCTAAAACCACATCCCCAGACTCCCCTGCCACGAGGATTCCAGGGGTGATTTAGTCTCAGCCAATCAGATGCAAACAAGTATGATTGGAAGGTGGAAGTGGGCGAAAGTCATACGTGTGTGGACTGTCCCTACCCATCAGTGTGGCCTTGCAGCTGGTCAGCTCCCGGCAACGGGACCGGGGTCAGAAGGCAGAGTGTGGGGCACCGTTTCGCTGCCGTGGAGCTGGTGGAAGCCAGGGCGGCCTCCTGCTCAGGGGGCCTCTGGACGGCCCGTGCCTGTGGCTCCTTTGCATGGAAGAACCCGTGTGGCCGGGCCGACGTGGTTCAGTGGTTGGCATGGCTCAGTGGTTGAGCATCAACCTAGGAACCAGGAGGTCACGGTTCAATTCCCCATCAGGGCACATGCCTGGGGTTGCAGCTCAATCCCCAGTGGGGGCGTGCAGGAGGCAGGCGATCCATGCATCTCTCTCATCATGGATGTGTCTCTCTCCCTCTCCCTTCCTCTCTGACGTCAGTAAAATAATATCTATTTAATTTTTTAAAAAGAAGAGCCCTGTTTCCTTGGTGTCGGCTGGCACTCTGGGATCTGGGCCTCGTCCTGAATGGTCAGCCTGGATCCTGTTTCCTCCGCCTTCCCAGCGAGTCTGTGAGCCGCCTCCCACGGAGAAAAACAAAACAAGGCCCCTGGGTTAAGCGCACGAGTGGATTCTGTTCTCGGCCACGGAAATGGGAGGGTCGCGCTGGGAGGAGGCCTCGCCCGAGTCGCTCAGCTCCACTGCGCCCTCCACGCAGCCGGAGCCCAAGCAGCCTGCCCAGAGCCCGGTGCCCTCCCTGCTCAGCGAAGAGGCGACCGCGGGGACGCAGGGCACGAGGAAGGAGGCGCCAGCGGTCCCTACCCACCGGGTCCTCCCTGAAACCCGTCCCCAGGAGACCTGCCCACTGCTCCCCACAGCCCCCTCCAGGTGAGCCTGGTCATCGTCCGCACCTGATGCAGCTTTCTCAGCTTTCGGGCTCCCCGGACCCCCCCGCCGTCCTCGGGTAAGCAGGCTTCTTCCACCTTTGACCCCGGCCTGTTCCCATCATGGACAGCCGGCATGGCCCTCCCACCGCCCTCCCTCCCCCCGAGGCCGGTCCCCAGGTGCCCGCCTCCTCGCACCCCTGGCTTCTTCTCTCGTCCACCTTGTGCTCCACTCCCGTCAGCCACGGCGGCCTTCACCCCAGATTCAGGCTTTTCTCCCTCAGACGGCCGCTGCCCTTCCTTCTCGCTCGCCCGTCCATGGCCCCAGGTCTCCATCCACTCGCCCTCTGACCCAGTCACTCCCCCACTCGTCCACACACACACACACACACACACACACACACACACACAGACTCTTTCTCCATCTTCTTCTTTCCCTCCATTTCAACTTGGGTTGGTGAGTTCTTCAAACTCCCTCTATCAGCATGCTACCTTCCTCTCCCACCTCCTACCTCCCACCTCCCACCCTTCCAACCTCCCAACCTCCCACCCTCCCAATGTCCCACCCCCCCACCTCCCACCTCCCACCTCCCACCTCCCACCTCCCAACCTCCCACCTCCCACCTCCCATCCTCCCAATGGCCCACCCTCCCAATGTCCCACCCCCCCACCTCCCACCTCCCACCTCCCACCTCCCACCTCCCAATGTCCCACCCCCCCACCTCCCACCTCCCACCTCCCACCTCCCACCTCCCAATGTCCCACCCCCCCCACCTCCCACCTCCCACCTCCCACCCTCCCAACGTCCCAACCTCCCAACCTCCCACCCTCCCAACGTCCCAACCTTCCAACCTCCCATCCTCCCAATGTCCCACCCTCCCAATGTCCCACCCTCCCACCTCCCACCTCCCACCTCCCACCTCCCAATGTCCCACCCCCCACCTCCCACCTCCACCTCCCACCTCCCACCTCCCACCTCCCACCTCCCACGGGCGAGACTTAAATGTTGGATCCACTCTCCGCCCCAAAGCACCCAGGCAACCGCGCGTCTTGGCGTCAATGGCACGCGGAGCAGGTTGGTGCCACCGTGAAGACACACCCACCAGCACTGCCCAGAGGGTGGGCACAGGGCAGGGAGGCGGGAAGGAGACGGAGGGTCCGGCCTCCCTGGTGAGTGAAAGCCGCCGGAACCTGTATGTTCCTGAGATGGATCAGAGAAACGGCATGGGGCCTCTCCCGGCCACAGGAGAGTCCATGCTCAGCATGGGGGGGGGGGGGGGAGGTTCCTACCAAGTCAGCGCTTCACGCTTCACGCTGGGCCTCAGAGCTGTGCCTGCCTGGCCCTGGCCCGGGAGAGGGGCGCTGTCTGGGGGAGATAAGGCGGAGCCTGAGAGAGTGGAGATAGAGCGGGAGCCAGAAGAGGGAGAGGCTGGAGGGAGAGGCTGGAGGGAGAGGCTGGAAGGAGAGGCTGGAGGGGGAGGCTGGAGGGAGAGGCTGGAGGGAGAGGCTGGAAGGAGAGGCTGGAGGGGGAGGCTGGAGGGAGAGGCTGGAGGGAGAGGCTGGAGGGAGAGGCTGGAAGGAGAGGCTGGAGGGAGAGGCTGGAGGGGGAGGCTGGAGGGAGAGGCTGGAGGGAGAGGCTGGAAGGAGAGGCTGGAGGGAGAGGCTGGAGGGAGAGGCTGGAGGGAGAGGCTGGAAGGAGTGCGGTGTGAAGGCCAGCCCTGGCCTGGGCCACAGAGGCCAGTCTTACCCCAAACCCAGGGCCCCCGCCCAGGCCGAGGACAGAGTGGACCAGGGGGAGGAGCAGATGCTGGACCCCCCGTTGCCAACCTCAGCAGGGTGAGCCTGGCGGGCATCCCTGAGCGGCAGGAGAAATCCGGGCGGGAATGGGGCCCCCACTCATCGTCACGTGGGCAGGTGACGTGTCCCAGCCTCAGTGTCCTCCCGGTAACTCGTGGGGGACAGGCGGTGAGGAGAGCGCGACAGGGACAGACGCAGCTTACGGGCACGGCTCCTCGGGGTTGAAGATGTGACTCCGTTTCAGACGCGTGGACCAGGCCCCCGCTGCCCCCTCCCCCCACGCCCCCGTCTGGAGAGGCGTTTGTCCGTCCTCCCTCCCAGAGGTGCGGGGGGCTGAGTGCCACCCAGGCCTGCGCAGCTGCTGCCTTTCCTCCCGGCCCTTTGCTGTCAAACGTCCCCCGCAGGGCGGACACTCAGACACCACCCGTCCCCTGAGCTCCATCGATTACGTGTATTTATTCCGAACTCGAAAATTGCCCATTTAACCAACAAAACAACACAAAACCGACCTGTAGCGTCCCCGCCGAACAAACCATTCCCGCAAATCACCCCTTCTCCTCGGGACACAGATACACGCCCGGCTCTCGGCGCCCGGCTCTCGGCGATTCCCACGCGCTGCCAGCGGGGCTGGAGCTCTGGGCCGGCCTCCCCGAGACGCGGAAAATCCACAAAGAAGCAGGAGCCTGGCCGCCAGCTCCCAGGGAGCAGAGAGGACTGGGCGCTCACCGCAAACCCCAGTGTCAGCAGACAGCTTCGCGGCGCCCCCCTCTGCCTTTCCGGGTTCTTTTCTTCCAATTTTGTTTTGTGTTGGTTTTTAGCAAATTTTTTAGAAACTATATTTTTCTTGATGTCAGAGAGGAAGGGGGAGGGAGAGAGAGAGAAACATCAATGATGAGCGAGAATCATGGGTCCGCTGCCTCCTGCACGGCCCACTGGGGATCGAGCCTGTGCCCCAATCGGGAACCGAACCGTGACCTCCTGGTTCATAGGTCAACGCAGCGCTCAACCACTGAGCCACGTGGGCCGGGCGGTTTGCTAGCAATTTTTAAAATTTTATTTTATTTTATTTTATTTTAACAAACCTGTACTATTCCACTAGGACTTTTTTTTTCCAGCTGAGGTTTGGCCATTTTTCCTAACGTTCAGAAGCAACTGGAGCAAGAATGCCGACCGCACACGCTGCTGGCAGCCCGGGGTGGATTCCACGGCCTCGCTCGGCTGCCCACGGAGGCTCTGACGCGCCTGGCACCCTCTGTTCGCACCAGGGCCTGCTCCCGGGCTCCCGTTCGGGTCAGGCGGGCTGCTGGCCTCCGTGTGTCAGGCTGGATTCACAGAACGTCCTCGAAACGGCCCGCCTTGTCTAAAAAGCCTCCAGCGTCGCCATCGACGCCAAAACTGCCGTGAGTGGAAGGGCCGGTTCCTTGGTTTTTTCTGAGAAACAAAACGGGGCTTCCGCGGAGACGGAATGAGAACTGGCGCAGGGAAGCTAAAGCGCGAGCTCAGGCCGAGGAAGCCGGAGGCCGAGCTGCCCGCCAGGCCCGAGCGTGAGCATCCTGGTCCTGCCCCGCCCTGCCGGGACCCAGCCCGGAACCGGCCTCCGGACCACCCTGTGCCGATTGGGTGGCACGGGTTGCTTAGCAACCCACAGGCCCGTTACATTTGGCTTTCAAATGCCAACATCTGCACCGCGTTGCAGATATAATTTTTAATTCAAACTCTTATGGCTTCAGACAGAGGAGAAAATGTCTCTTTTTTTTAATAACACACTAGAGGCCCAGTGCACGAATTCTTGCACCAGTGGGGTCCCTTGGCCTGGCCTGTGGGATCGGCCAAAGCCAGCTCTCTGAGATCCCCCGAGTGGTCCCAGATTGCCAGAGGGCACAGGCCAGGCCGAGGGACCCCCCTGGGGCACGATCAGGGCCAGGGTGGGTCACGGGAGGGCTCCAGGGCATGTCCGGCCCATCTCGCTCAGTCCCGATTGGCTGGGCCCCAGCAGTCAGCTCACCTACCATTTGGAGCATCTGCCCCTGGTGGTGAGCGGCCTTAGCATATCATTAGCATATTAGGCTTTTATTATATTAGATTTTTTATTGTGAGAAATGTTTTTTTAAAGAAATAAAACAATATTTATTGCCTTATATACAATCCCCCTCCCCCAGCCCAAACAATTCATGATTCAGGACGCTGCCCTTCACAGCTCCGTGTCTAAAACCCAACGGAGACGCAGTCTCGCCTCTCTCCAGTTTCTTTTTTGAGGAGAGATGCGTAGAAAAGGGGAAGAAAGGGGACAGTCCTTCAGGGGTCCAGAGGAAAGGTAGGAACCGTGCATTCCATTTTCAATGTAAGTAGGAAGGCATTAGAACAGAGCGGAAAAGTAGTTCAGTCTCCCTTCTGTTGAAAAGATGGGTATTGCGCTTGGATCCAAGTTTCAGCCCAAGTCAGATAAGAACCTGGATATGTGTCTTTAAAAAGAAAAGGCTCCTATTGAATTTTTAGGGAGGGAGGGAGGGAGAGTTAGATGGAAGCATCAATGAGAGAGAAACAGTGATCGGCCGCCTCCTGCACACCCCCCGCAGGGGATCAAGCCTGCAAACCGGCGTGTGCCCTGACCGGGAGTCAGACGCTGACCTCCTGGCTCATGGGTCGATGTGCAACCACTGAGCCACACCAGCCAGGCAGGAGAGTGTCCTGACAGCTGCCCCAGGATGGGGCCTTGGTCTTCATGAGGCCCTGTCTGCTACATCTGATGAGCCCACCACTGCTACCTTCCCCCCAAAATAACTCACCTGCACCCCCAAACGAAATCAGAGAAGCCAACCAGCAGAGGAACTCAGACCCGACACGGACTCAGGAGTTACCGGCGTGACCTCCGCGCGGCCAGCACGCTCTCCGATCTCGGCCTCCAATAGCAGCCCTCACGCAGGTGCCGGGCCTGCCTGGGCCTGACAGGCCTTGGCAATTGCAGCTTCCAGCTCTGCCATGTCCGAGCTGATACCCGGCGTGTTGTTTGGTGACAGTGTAACAGGACCCCAGGGAAGTCAGATTTGCAAAGAATGAGGGCAAGTCCAGAACAAGTTTCTTTTAAAAACTCCAAATGCACCGCAGCGATGCTATCCTCCCCAGCCGGCCGGGGCGAACGCGTGCGCCTGCGCTCCCCGCAGCACTGCGGTCAGGTTACCTGTGGGCAGCAAGGAAGCCCTGATCGCTGCAGCAGGACACAGGGGCCAGGAGGCTGAGCGAGGAGAGGAACGGGGTCTCGGCCAGGGCGGGGGGCCCCTTAACGGGCGACGTCTGCAGCTGTGCTGAACCAGCCTCTGGCAGGAAAAGGGTGCCAGGTGCTCCGACAGGACAAACACACCAGCACACATTCCCGCCCGCCCGCTCCTGGCTCCGCCGCTGGGGTTCCTGGCCCCTGGTTTTGCCTGGGATCTGATTACTGTTATCTCTGCTTGCATAACTACAAATGTTAGCGTTCCTGCTCAACTGATACGGCTCTGTTTTACCAACACAAAGGGAGGCTGTATGCACACTTGCCCTCTCCCCAGAAGGGCTGCTTAAATGAAGGGAAAAAAGAGAGAGAAGAAAAAAGAGAAGGGGGGGGGGGCTGGGAACCCGAGGGCAGGCCTGCTGAATGGGCCTTTCAGAAAGAATGATGGGCGAGGTTGTGTGTGCACGCGCGTGCTTGTGCGTGTGTGTGCATGTGTGTGCACACGTGTGCTTTGTGTGTGCACATGTACTTGTGTGTGCACACGTGTGCTTGTGCGCATGTGTGCATGTGTGTGCACACTTGTACTTGTGTGTGCGTGGGGGCACACGCTTGCTTAACAGGCTGCAAAGCTCAGGATTGAAAACCGTTCACTGGGCATCACCTCAGAACCACGATGATTTATTTTGCTGGTTCTTTTCCAAACACGGGCTTTCTCCTGACTCCCTGCAATTGTCCGGGGCCCCAGCCTTCCACACGGAGGCACAGAGTTCTGCCGAGAGCAGGTCTGGTTCAAGACAAACAAGGGCTCGGTCATAAATAAGACAGCGGCATATCCTTGGCCTCCGACGCGCCTCGTCTGCCCAGACGGCAGACATTCTCTCCGTCCAAAACGGAGGGAACAATCCTCCAGCCGCCCCCACCCCAAGCTCATAAGGTGTGGGCACAAGCCCTCCCGGCTCTATCTGCCCCCCTGCCCCGCCTGGGGGACTGGGTCCCCTGGGGGAGGCGGAGCACAAGGGGGGAGGCAGGTGGAGGCTCGGCTCATGGTCAGGACAAGCAGTGCTGCTGCTTTATTCTCCGTGCCACCCCACGCGGAAGCCCCACCTTCCTCCCAATCTGCTTTATTCTCCGTGCCACCCCATGCGGAAGCCCCACCTTCCTCCCGATGGCATCAAAGTCCCCGAGGCCCCGAGGCCGGGGTGGGAGGCAGCGGGGGAGGGGTGGGCCCCCTTGTCTCCCCCGAGGGCCCTGTGCCTAATGTTTGGTAAACGGTGTTTTTAGGATGGAGACAAAATTCACATCCCACAAAATCGAGGGCTTTAAAGGGTGCGTTTCAGGGGTTTTAGTCTATTTGTCAAGTTGTCCTGTCACCACCACCAAGTCCGGCCGGTTTCACCGCCTCCCAGGAAACCGCCTGCACCTCATTTTGAATCCATCCCTTCGGATTCTGTTTTCTGAGGAAGGTGCCCATCTGTCAGCCTCCAGCTCCACACAAATTACGTTTGCCCCGGTTCAGAGGCCTCCTGCCCAGCGGGTCCCCAGCCCTTCTACCCCAGCCCAGCCCCCAGAGGCCAGCCCCCAGAGGCCAGCCGGGTAGGGGGTGGGGGGTGGGGAGGCGGCGCCCCACCTGCCGGGAGGCCCCTGACCCTAATCCCACCTCCTCCCCGGCCTCTCCAGGTCCCAGGGCCCTATCGCTTCATCTGTTTCTCCTTTCAAACTCAAAAGGCAAGAATTCGCTTCCTTTGTTGCCTGAATGGCCTCCCTTCCCTGAGGCCGGGAAGAGAAAGCATCAAAGGTGACAAAACAGAAAATAATCCTCCAGGCTTCCCTCACCCAGTCACACGTCCATAGGCAGCCGCACAGCTGGGGGCTCAGGCGCTTGGGGTCACCGGCCGGGTACCCCTCGGACCGAGGGGGTGCCAGGGCAATGTCAGGTGACCTTGTGCAGGGACCCCCCCAGGAGAGAAAAGGCCTGCCCCCCCCCCACCCCCCCCACTGCTGAGGGGCTGAGCCGGGAGCCCAGTTTGCATCGCCCACGGGTCAGGGCCTGCGTTCTGTTTCCCAGGAAGTCCTGGACTTGGGGTCACCTGTTTACGTTCTCACTCACCCCGTGAACCCCCCAGGTCACCAAGCTTCATGCCAACCCTCCCTGGGCTCTAATCGCCCTCCGGGGCTGCCACTCAATGTGTGTTTTTATTTGATTTCATCTGATTAAAAAGGTTAATCCATGGATGGGGCACAAAATTGCCCAGAAGCCCGCCAGGTGGCCGAGGCCGGGCACGGGCACCACGCCTTGCTCCCCGGGAAGGAGCCGGTCCCGGTGGAGGGGCAAAGGTCAGAAAGGGCAGATGTGCCCTGGCTGGTGTGGCTCAGAGGGTAGCGTGTCAGCCTGTGGACTGAAGGGCCCCGGGTTGTGGGTTTGATCCCATGTGGGGCGTGCAGGAGGCAGCCGATCCATGATTCTCTCTCATCATTGACTCGTCTCTCTCTCTCCCTTCCTCTCTGGAATCAACAAAAATATATTTAAAGAAAGAAAGAAAGAGCGAGCAGACCTGGGGTTGGAGCCATCACAGGTGCCCGGTGACGGCGATGGTGATGGCGGGGACGATGGAGGTGTTTGCCACTTGCTGGCAGTGCGCTGTGGAGCGTCCAGACCGGGCTGTGTTTACTTCTTTTTTATTTTTTTCAATGCCCTGTGGTTCATTTTTATTTATTTGTTTGTTTGTTTGTTTATGTTTGATCATCTTTCACCTAAGGATTTTTTCCATTGATTTTTAGCGAGTGGAAGGGAGGGGAAGAGACAGAGAGACACACATCGACTGGTTGCCTCCCACACGCGCCTGACCAGGGCCAGGGATCCAGCCTGCATCCGCGGTACCTGCCCTTGACGGGAATGAAACCCTGGACCCCTCAGTCCAAGGTCGGACGCTCTATCCACTGAGCCACCCCGGCCAAGGCTGCGTTACTCCTCGTCCCCGTTCTATCGGGGAGGCCCTGTTACGATCCCCAGGATGCAGACAAGAAGAATGACCCGTCGGGAGGTTAGACGTTTGAGCAGGTGCAGCCCCTGCAGCCAGGCACGGAGGGAGCAGTGCGTGTGCCTGCCTCTGGCCGAGCGCCTCGCTCTTCACTGCTGCTCTGCATCTCCTCACTCACCCGGAGCCAAGACTGGGCCGCCCTCCGGGTCCCAGGCAGGGAGGCCCTTCCGACTGGGCCTCTCAGCTCAGGACAGAGGTTGGCTGCCTGGTTTTCTTGGGGAGACTGAGGGTTTATGGCCTCAAAAGCCACCACCTGCATATCTAGAGGGAAAAGGAATCCCTACCTCACACCATATCACCAAACGAATGCCCGCTGGCCAAAGATGAAGGGATACAGTGGAATAATAAAAGTACAAGGAAAAGAATACGACAGTATTGGAATGGGAACGGCTGTTACAAGCAGCCACCTCACCCCTGAAGCCTTAAGAGGAGAGAGCGAAGCTCTCTCTCTGGGGAAGGGAAGCACATCCTGAGTCACGCTGAGCACGGACAGACGCCATCCTCGCTTGATTTATAAAAACATCTCCAACAGAACAAAACAAGACCAATGATCCAACGGAAATTACAGGCAACGGCTATGAAGTCCACAGCAAAGACATTACAAGAGGCTCTGAACACGTTAAAGGGTGCACCACTGCGCTCACAATAAGAACATGCCAAGTGAAAGCTCTCCATGCGGTTGGCAAAGGTCTACGGGACCAGCACGGATGTGGGGACACAGCCCCAGGCAGGGCCGGCGGACGTGCGGCCATCGGCCTCCAGGGAGAGCAGCGGGCCAGTCCATCTTCGTCCCGAGATTCCACCTCTAGGAATCTTCCTACAGATAGTGCCCAGACAGGAGGTGTTACATCAAGAACATTCACTGTATTATTGGTTTTGCAGTAAAAGATGGGAAGGGACCCGGACATCGGACTGAAAAACTGGCCAAATCAACTCTAGACCAGAATGCTATGCAGACATTTATGAGGATCCGAAAGAATGAAGTTGGCTTATTACTCACACAATCTGCAAAAATTAAACCAGTGGATCAAAGAACTAAATGCAAGAGCTACAACACTTCATCTCTTTTTTTTAAAATACGTTTTTATTGATTTCAGAGCGGAGGGGAAAGGGAGAGAGAAACATCAATGATGAGAATCATTGATGGGCTGCCTCCTGCACGCCCCCCACTGGGGATGGAGCCCGCAACCCGGGCCTGTGCCCTGACGGGGAACCGAACCGTGACCTCCTGGTTCCTAGGTCGATGCTCAGCCCCTGAGCCACGTCGGCCGGGCAATAATTAACCTCTTAAAAGAAAACACAGGAGTCCATTTTTATTACCTTCGGTTTGGCAATAGGTTCTTAGATATAACACCAAACGCACACGCAACAAAAGAAAAAAAAATGGACTTCAACAATATTAAAAGCTTTTGCATCTCAAAGAATATTATCAAGGAAGCGAAAAGACAGCTCCTGGGAGACGGAGAAGAGACTGCAAGCCCTGTGGTGACGAGGCGCAGTGTGCAGACCGTGAAGAACTCGCAAACCGATTACACACGGCGAGAGGCGGGACAGCCGTGTCCAGAGACACAGACGGCCGGCCAGCTCGGCGGGAGCCTCCGCATCATTAGTGGTTAGAGAGGCAAACCAGCGCCGGGGACCCGCCGCCCCAGGGCCGCTCCAGCCGGCACAACGCCGGTGCCGAAAGCTGGTGGGAATGGGGATGCCGGGTGTTGGGGAGCAGTGTGATGGGTCCTGAAAGTGTAAAACAGAGTCGCCGTGTGGCCCAGCGTGCGACTCCTGGTGTTCATCGTGTTCAGAATAAACCCTGTAGTCCTGGCCGGTGTGGCTCAGTGGCTAGAGTGTCGGCCTGTGGACTGAAGGGTTCTGGGTTCGATTCCCGGTCAGGGCACAGGCCTGGGTTGGGGGCTGGATCCCCAGTGTGGGGCGAGCAGGAGGCAGTCGGTCCATGATTCTCTCTCATCATGGATGTTTCTGTCTCTCCCTCTCCCTTCCTCTCTGAAATCAATTTTTAAAAAATAGATTAAATTTTTTTTTAAGACACGCATGCGCCAGGTAGAAGATGAGAGAGCTACTCTGACACCCCGTGAAGTCACACCGTCAGCCCAGACAGGACGGGATCAGCGGGAGATCCCCCCCCCCCCCCCAGCCGGGAGAGCGAGGCTTAAAGCCAGAGGCGCCAAGCAGCCGGGTGGAGGGGGGGGGGGGGCACAGAGCAGCACCGGCAGGTCTGGTCGGAGAGGCTTCTCTCCTCAATGGTTAACCGGCGCGGGCCCGCAGGAATCCTGGGCGCCTGTTGTGCACCTGGGGACTCGCGGCCCTAATGGCTCCTAATCTGGGTTTCAGGGCGCAGCCTCCCAGCTCCACATGCCCCGGCTTATCGGCAGCAGGAGCCTCTGGTTTATGATCTGGAAGCGAAGCCCAGACCGTCTCCAGCTTATCGGAGCCCAAGGGGCGTTGCTCGCCAGCCCGATGCTCCCCTCTGAGCCCTCCCGGCCCCCCTCCCCCCCCTCCCTCCACCTCCCCCTCCCTCCCGGCCACAGCGGGCCTCCCGCCCAGCCAGGCTCCTGCGGAGATAGCACCAGGACTCATTTAGGTCAATGATTAAGTGGAAAGTTATACTGTTACCAATTAGGTTTGAGCAAAGAGAGAACAACAAAAAACCCGTGCATTCCTCGGGAGGCCAGGGCCGGCCCTGTCCCCACACTCAGCCCCGCACCCCCCCCCCAAGCCCAGGCGGAGTCCCAGGGAAGCCCCGAGAACCCCACCCCCTCCTTCGGGGCTCCGCTTTCAGCCAGAACAAGGGCGCACTGTCTCCCGCAGCTTATCTGGGAGCCGCGTGCCCACTGGGCTGTGCAGAGCCCTCCAGGGTCAGCGCATTTCCCAGGACGGGACGCCAGCCCCGGGGGCTGGGGAGGAGGACGAGGCCGGGGTGGGGGGGGCGGGGGGGAGGAGGACGAGAATCGCTGCTAGTGCGCAGCACTCAGGTGCGCAGGCCGGTGACAGCTCTGAAGGTTCCAGCAGCGATGGCGGGAAGGCTTGTCGGGCACCTGGTGCAAAGGCCTCGCCGGCGCCTCCCCAGGCGGCTCTCTTCTCACCTGAGCCCACCCTGTGCTCCCAGGTCCCCAAGGCCCAAGGAGGCAACCACAGTTCTGTCCTCCCGACCTGGCTTGTTTAAGAGACGATGGGGGCCCGGCTGGCGTGGCTCAGTGGATAGAGCGTCGGCCTGCGGACCGAAGGGTCCCGGGTTCGATTCCGGTCAAGGGCACGTACCTGGGATGCAGGCTCCTCCCTGCCCAGCCACGGTCGGGGCACGGTCAGGAGGCAACCCATCCATGTGTTTCTCTTACATCATGTTTCTGTCTGTCTTTTCCTCTCTCTTCCACTCTCTCTAAAAATTCAATGGGAAAATATCCTCAGGTGAGGATAAAGGAAGGGAGGGAGGGAGGGAGGGAGGGAGGGAAGGAAAGGCCCGGCCGTGTGGCTCAGGGGTTGAGCACCGACCCAGGAACCCGGAGGTCAGGTTGGATTCCCCGTCAGGGCACGTGCCCAGGCTGCGGGCTTGACCCCCGTGTGGGGCGTGCAGGAGGCAGCCGACATGATTCTCTTTCACCGCTGATGTTTCTATCTCCCCCCATCTCCCTTCCACTCTGAAGTCAATAATTAAAAAAAGATATTTAAGAATAAATAAATAAAAGAAGATTGGGGGGGCGGTCATTGCAAACCGAAGCTTGGCTGCCTGAGTCCGTGAGGGACTAAGAGTGCGCACCCGGGGCCAGCCCCGCCCGCCGGCACCGACGCCCCCTCCCCGTTGGGTCCAGGAAGCCCCAGCGCCTGGAGAGATGGGCCCAGACAGAACCCTCGCTTCCTGAGCGAGGAGCTAATAGGGCCCATTATCCCCGATGCTGGGCGGTGGTTCTCAAGCAATTAAACAGCCGGGAGTCTCTCCAACCGCCTCTAATTACCAGTCTCACTCGGAATTACACCCTCAAATCCCCCTGATGCTACTGTAGACTCGGAGCCGGGGAGACAACCGGGAAGGATCCCTAGAGAACGCCTCCGTCGGGCCTGGGGCTGGGGGCGGGGCCTAGAGCTGAGGGTGGGGCTGGGGGCGGGGCCTGGGGCTGGGGGCGGGGCCTGGGGCTGGGGGCGGGGCCTGGGGCTGAGGGTGGGGTGTGAGGCTGAGAGCAGGGCCTGGGGCTGGGGCTGGGGCTGGGGGCGGGGCCTGGGGCTGGGGGCGGGGCCTGGGGCAGGGGGCGGGGCCTGGGGCTGAGGGTGGGGCCTGGGGCTGGGGGCGGGGCCTAGAGCTGAGGGTGGGGCTGGGGCGGGGCCTGGGGCTGGGGGCAGGGCCTGGGGCTGAGGGTGGAGCCTGGGGCTGGGGCTGGGGCTGGGGGCGGGGCCTGGGGCGGGGGGTGGGGCCTGGGGCTGGGAGCGGGGCCTGAGGATGAGGGGGGGGCTGGGGGCGGGGCCTATAGCTGAGGGTGGGGCTGGGGGCGGGGCGGGGGCGGGGCCTGAGGCTGAGGGTGGAGCCTGGGGCTGGGGGCGGGGCCTGGGGCGGGGGCGGGGCGGGTACAGTTTCCCCCGCATGATCATGGCAGTTCTTCAGGCGTTTCCAGGGGACATCCCAGCCCCAAACCCCGAAGAGCCCTGGCGGAGGCCCAGACCCGCAGGGATGTTTTGTTTCGCTGGAGAGCAGCGTCAGGGCTACAGAAAAATGAGGGGACCGTACAGAGTTCCGTGTAACCTTGTCCGTCCCTCTATTATTTCCCCTCCTATCAACACCCGCATCGGTGCGTTCATTTGTTACAACGGATGCACTGATCTGGATACATTGCTGTTATTATTTTAATCCTCACCCCAGGATATTTTTCCCCTGATCTTTTTAGAGCGAGGGGGAGGGTGGGAGCGAAGGGGGAGGGGGAGGGGGAGGGAGAGAGAGAGACATCGATTGGTTGCCTTTTACACTCGCCCCAACAGGGCCAGGATGAACCTGCACCGAGGTATGTGCCCTTGGCTGGGACTCGAACCCACAACCCTTCAGACTGCGGGCTGGCAGTCAAACTGCTGAGCCAGACTGCCCAGGGCCGGATGCATTATGATTCACTGAAGTCCGCTCTCATTATAATCCACCCCTGGGAGGTACATTCTGTGAGTCTTAGCAAGTGGATGGCGACATGTGTCCACCATCACAGACTCGTATAAACTGGTCTCACTGCCCGGAGCGTCCCCTGGCCCCACCTACTCACCCCACCTCCCCCGCCAACAGGCAGCATTTGGATTCCCAAGTCACTGGAGAAATGTGCCTATTTCTTCTTTTTTTCCCCCTTGAAAATAAATGGTGGTGATTCCTTCAGGCCATCGGATCGCCAGGACGCTGAGTGTGGGCCAGAGCACAGTCACGCCCGGTGCCGTGGCGTGGACAGCACGAATGCCCACTGGACCGCAGCAGCCTCCGCCAGGAGCCCGCGGCAGAGCCCGCCTCCACGCTGCCCGTGGTCCAGCCCGCACGCTCCCCGCCGGCGGATGGGTGGCGGCCGCCTGGGCCCCGGCAGCCCGGGCTTCATCGGAAGGTCGAATGATCACGTTATGCTTTTAGTATACAGACTGGAGGCCCAGCGCGCACGAAATCGTGTGCAGTTCGGGTCCTAGGCCTCGCCTGGCCTCCGTCGCATGGCCTCTGCCGCCCTGAGACGCTACATGAAGCTCCCCGCCCAGGACGCCCGGCGATGCTCACGGCCCCTCGACGGCTCCACAAGGCTCCCCCTGCCCCTCGACGGCTCCACGAAGCTGCTGCCACCCCGCGAAGCTCGCCACTGGACGCTCCACGAAACTCCCCCCGCCCCGCCACTGCTCCGTGAGGCTCCCCCCGCCCCGCCACTGCTCCGTGAGGCTCCCCCGCCCCGCCACTGCTCCGTGAGGCTCCCCCCGCCCTGCCACTGCTCCGTGAGGCTCCCCCCGCCCCGCCACTGCTCCGCGAAACTCACTGCCGACACCGGGATGACTGCTCCCTGAGCTCAGGGCCACCCCGCGAAGGAGCCCGCCACCGCCACTCAGCAATCCCCAGTCCTGCCCCGCTGCCAGCCCCCCTCATGGTGAGCGGCTCGGGGGCCGGGGAGGGGGTACCGAGAGGTGCTCCATGCACTTCATGGTGACCGGTCGCCGGTTCGGTCGTGATGGCACCTAGCTCTTTATATATATTAGGATAGCAGTGGTTCTCAAAGTATGGCCCAGGCACCCCTGAGGTCCCTGAGACCTTTTCAGGGTCTGGTGGGTTCGAAATGATTTTTGTAACAGGACTAAAAAGTGATTTGCCTTTTCCACTGATTGTCTTAAACGTACACAGCGGAGGTTTCCAGGGCCTCCGTGATCCGTGGTCTCAGACGTGGACGGACCACACAAGCGGACACAGGAATCCAGCGGACCGTTAGGCACACAACGGAGAGTTTTGCAGAATGTGAAGCCACGCCACTTCTCTCTATTTTTTTGTTTTGGAAAATATAGTTAGGTTTTATTTAGAAAGGCAGATGTTTTATGTGCGACGGCTTTTTTATTTTCTGTGAAATAAGTCCTTTCATGTTTTTCCCAGTTTTAATTTCTAACATGATGGATATCGATAGACACAACCCACATTAACAAAAGCTTTTTGGAGCCCTCCATCATTCTGAAGAACGTAAAGGAGTCCCGAGACCAAAGAGTTGGAGGATTGCTGATTTATAGCCAAAGATTGGAGTCAGGCCTGGTTGGAAACCCAAGTCAGCCATTGAGATGAGTTATTTACTGCCCCTCCGCCCCCCCGAACCACCCCCGCCCCCCAACACACACACAGAGCCTCGCTTCTTTATCTATGCAACGGTGATGATAATGTTTGCTTTATGAGGTGGTTGCAAAGATTAACGAGCTGGCGTACGAAAAAGCACCCGCGTGTCCCTGGCATGGGCCGAGGGCAGCGGGAGGGGGAGAGATTTAACGCTTGGCGCCCACTGGCTCACAGGGTCCTGCTGGGGGGGGGAGCAGCAGTGATCACGCGGGCCTCCCTGGGCGGCGGGATATTTTTCCACTGAGTTTATTTTACTTTAATTATTATTATTTCTTGTTAATCCTCACCCGAGGATATTTTTCCATTGATTTTTAGGGAGAGTGGGGGAGAGAGGGAGAGACAGAGAGAAACATCGATGTGCGAGAAATACATCGATTTCCTCCTGCACACGCCCCGACCAGCACCTGGGCCAGGGAGGAGCCTGGACCAAGGTATGTGCCCTTGACCGGGATTGAACCTGGGACCCTTCGAAATGCAGGCTGACACTCTATCCACTGGGCCAAACTGGTTAGGGCTTTCTATTGATTTTTAGAGAGAGTGGAAGGGAGGGGGAGAGAGAGAGTGAGAGAGACACACTGATTGGTTGCCTCCCGCATGTGCCCTAACCAAGGCCAGGGACCGAGCCTGCAACCCAGGCATGAGTCCTTAACTGGAATCGAACCCAGACCCTTTGGTGTGCGGGCCAACTCTCTAACCACTGAGCCAAACCGGCCAGGGCAGGACTATTTTTCAAATGGACCATATCAAGGGGCCATGGGATCATAAGAGCTAGTACCTGCTCAGTATTCTGAGGCTCACCCAGGACTTTTGTACAGAGACTCTTTTATTCAATTCTCAGATCCTTGGAGGGAGACAGGCGTCAGAATTCTACCCATTTCACAGATCAGCAAACTGAGGCTTAGGAAAGTTCGGTAGCTGGCCCAGTGGGAGAGCTGGGCTGGGACTTCAAGCTCAAACCTAAGTCCTGCCATGGCCGCCCCACTTGCCACATTCTACCTCCACAAAGCGTAACGCCCACTTCTGATGGTTTTGTGACCCCAGAGTGGATAAAGCATTTCTGGCAGGTGCTACGTGAGAGTTCGCCTGGAAACGCCGGGGTCCACTGGAGAGAGGACACATTTGTCATTTATCCCTACTGTGTGCAGGGTGCCTGTGCCGAGCGCTCCCCCCCCCCCGCCCCCTCCCGCCCCCCCAGCCCTGGGCAGAGCCTTGGGGAGACCGAGCTCTGGTCCTGATGCCCCTCAGCTGTCGCCGTGGCTGACCCCGCCCCTCTGGACCTCTTTCCTCGTCCCTAAAACAGGAGCATTTGGGGGCCTGGGGCCCGGGTGGGGGTGGGAAATGCACCGAGAGCCCCCAGCACGGGGCCTGGGAGCCGGCAGGAGCCTGGGGGCTGGAGGGGGAGGGCCGGTGGCTGTTTCCATGCCTCCAACGAGGACCTCCCCTCCCCTCCCTCTCCTCAAGCGAGTCCGCTTCCATCTGATTCTCGCGCCTGAAATCACCGAGGGTTCGGTCGCACGAAACACCACGTTGCTGAGAAAAGCTGTCTGGGCCCCTTTGGAAAAAGCGCTTCTTTTTCTGACTTGAAACAAGGAGCCGTTTGCCAAACCGAAATAGCACGTAAGCCTGAGAACCCACAGGTCCCAGTGCATCTAATCCCAGGACACGGGCAGGAGAGCGTGTGTGTGTGTGTGGGGGGGGGGGGCGGTGAGTCAGAGATTCCACCCTGCGGAGGGGCCCTAATATGGCCGGGGGGAGCCGCGGAGGACGGAGCATGCCCGCCGCCAGACTGGAGCCACCGCTCTGGCCGGCAACCAGCGCCCCCACCTGCCCCCGCGTACACGGAGCAGGGACTTGGGGTGCAGCCAACACGGGGAGCCCAGGTCCGAGGGCAGGAGCAGTCGGGAGACCAACAGCTGGACCCCAGACAGGAGGGCGAGCGCCTTTCTCCCGCTGCCCCGGCCTCGGCCGCGGTGGACCTGCCTTCTCGGAGCCTGGTCCTGGCGACCCCACGGCCCTGCGTGCGAGCACGGCCGACACCGAGTCTGTGACTCGGACGTGGACACGTGAGGACGAGGCAGGCTCCACCCCCACAGACTCAGACAGAGCCCCGGGCGCCCCGTCTCCCTCCCCCGCGCCCCCTCTCCCTCCTGGGCGCCCCGTGTGGGCCGGCACAGGCACAGGTGCCGAGACTCAGGGGTCATCAGTCCTCGCTTCTGCCGCTGGCACCTGAGGCAGCCCCCCCCCGCCCCCCCGCGGGTCCCTGGCCTGCGTCTGAACAGGAGGAAATGGAGGCTGGGAGAGTGAAGCGTCCCCCTGAGGTCACACAGCGAGGAGGAGGCAAGAGGAGCCTGGAAACTGAGGCCGCCCCCCCCCCCGAAAGGCCCCCACTTGCAGGCCATGAGACCCAGCGGCCACTCTCAGGTCCTTCCACCCCCCCCTCCCCCCCAGGGCTCGCTCCGCCTCAGGCCCGGCGTCCGTCTCCCCACCCGACCCCACCGCTGTGCTTCTGCAGGGCTCCTCAGCCACGCGGCCCCTCCACCCTCCACCCTCCACCCTCCACAGCCACTCCCAGAGCCAGGCACCTGGAGATGCGTCTTCTCTTCCCCTCCGAGGGCTGTTGGCTCAGAGCCGGGCGGCGGGAGGCACAGGCTGGCGATGCTGTGACCCTGCAGGGCTCCCGCCCGCGGGCGTGCACTGGCCGGGCCAGGACGTGGCCCCGGTGCCCGTGGCTCGGCCGTGGCCCTGGGTCTACGCAGAGGCGGCTGCTTCGTGGCCCAGGCCCGTCCGTTCTGCTCCCGTGCGCTCAGGACACCGCACACCTGTGCCCGCTTCCCGCCTCCTGGCTGACCTCGGGGCAGCAGGTGCAGGCAAGAGCCCGAGGGTCAAGGGCCCCGGGGGGAGGCCCAGCTGGTGGAGGTCCGGCTCCTGGACTCCGCGGGGGCTGTGTCCCCACAGGGAGGCAGCGGGAGGCGCCGGCCTGGCCCTGAGCTGTGGCCCTCAGAGGCCCGAGGGCCTGGGAGACGGGGTAGCACCCAGCCCCGGGCGGTGGTCACTGGGAAAGTCCAGTCCTGGGACCCAGTTGGACAATGTGGTGGACACACGACCCGGACAAAGGCCAGAGGGGAGGGAAGGGCCGCGAGGACTCACCGTGTTCCCCCAAACTCGGACGGGACCAAGTTTACTTAATTTCTGACATGACGGGTATCGATAGACACAACCCACATTAACAAAAGCGTTTGGGGGCCTCCATCATCATGAAGAACGAAAAGGAGCCCTGAGACCAAAGAGTGGGAGGATTGCTGATTTACAGCCGAAGGTTGGAGTCAGACCAGCACGAGGAGAGAAGAGAGAGCCGGCCCCATGGCTCTGATTGAACCAGGAACCAGGAACCAGGAGGCCAGGGCTCGATGCTGGCCGGACACATGCCGGGTGGCGGGCTCCTTCCCCAGTGGGGGGCGTGTGAGAGGGGTGAGGATGCTGGTGACCAGGGGTCCGCAATGGAACTGCCCAGGCTCAGGGGGCCCCCAGGCAGTGGTGGGCCAGGGAGGGCAGCGTGGGGGGGCGGACGCTCCGGGTCCAATCTCAGCCCCTCGAATGCAGCCACACGACAGCAGGACCAATGGTTTACACGACAGCAGGGCGCTCGATACGCAAAAGCAGCTGGGCGTCCGTTCCCCAAGTCCCACGCCCCCCCCCACCCCGGCCCACGCCAGAGCCTCGACACCCCCTCCCCCAGTGGCAGGCGTGCACCTTGCAGGCCCAGAGCAGCTCGGACTCTTTCTGAGAGGCACCTGGTCGCGGGAGAGCTTAAGTAACCAGGAGGCCCTACGGGTGAGGCCGCCAGGAGACTTCTAAATGTTCTTATTGTTCTGAGAGGCGGCGACAGCCGGTCAACAAGGGGCTGTGTGCACACACGCAGCCACAGGCCCTGCCCGCTGCCCGCCGGCTCCGGTTCCCGTGGGCCCACAGGTGCCGTGTAAAGCAGGTCGGCCAACACGCGTCCCTTCCGGGGTCACCACGGCATCCGCCTGCTCCTCACCCTCCCCACTCTGGAAAGGGTCTAGGCGCCCCCCCCCCCCCCGCAACCCCCTCCCCCTCACCTGCCAGAGGCTGGGCCGGCCCAGAGCAGCCAGAACGGGTTCCCAGGGTCTGCTTCCTCTCATGTCTCCTGCACTTGACTGAACTCACCTGCTTTCAGGTCAGAAAAATAAGGGCTTCGTGCTTGATGGGCCTGAAACCCCGTCTGGAAGACAAGGGAGACCCTGAAACCAGATCCCAGCGTGTTCCTGGGGCCCCGTTCCCTGCATGCTCACTGCCTGTGCAGTTTTCTCCGGGTCCGTGTGCGGGTGGGGGCGGGACCTGCGTGCTGACTGATGGAGCAGGTGGCCCAGGCCCTGCAAGCCTCCAGCAGCCCGACCCGTGGCGACGATCCCACTGCAGCTATTTTGTTGTTGCTTCTCCTCCGAGGATGTCTCCGTTGGTTCTTAGAGCGTGGGAGGGAGGGAGAGGCAGAGAGAAGCGTCCAAGTGGAGAGACACATCGATGGGTTGCCTCCTGCACGCGCCCCAGCCAGGGCTCAGGCCGGTGAGGAGCCTGCAACCGAGGTACGTGCCCTTGACCGGATGGAACCCGGGACCCTTCAGTCTGCAGGCCTGGATGCTATCCACTGAGCCGCCTGGCCAGGACTGGCTGCTGTTACGATGACGTTAACTCAGTCGCGCGGAGTCCTGTGTCCAGGGGAGACGGCGGCCCCCACGTGCCCTGTCCCGGGACTGCCCACCCCCTTTTCCACGGCACCTCCATGTGTGCAAGACACGGGAGCGACAGGAAATAAAACCGGGCCCGCGTGACCGCGCCACGAGCCCTCTGCCCTGAGCCCGGGCGCCTGCCCACCTGCCCCCAGGCTCGAGGTGCCCGCCCACCTGCCCTGACCCCAGTGTGCCCACCCTGCCAGGCTCAGGGGGGTGACAGTGCGAGGTGCCTCCCCACCCCCTCCACCCCGTCGCTGGGGGAGGTCAGCTTTACTTCCTGCCAAACAAGCACCCCTCAGCTCCGCCTCAGCCGCGCGCCCCCCCCCTTGGGGGAGCCGCGTGTTTGTTCAGCCTCAGCGGGCGGGTCTCTGCGGCAACCTGGTCTGGCAGCGCCGGACGTGTCGCTACACGGCGTCCCGTCGGGGGAGACGCGGCGCCAGGAGGGCCCGTTCAGACACGTCACTGAGAGCATCCTCATAGGATCAACACCCCACGGGCCAGCGGCACCACCTTCTGTGCCCGTCACGCCCGCCGCCTCCCCTGCAGGCACCCACTCCTGACAGCGTCCCCACCTTCAGGGCTTGGGTCTGCGCCTGTCCCCACCCCACGCCACCTGCCGGGGCCTGACCCGCTCCCTCAGCCGGGGTCGCCGGCTGCTGGCAAAGGGCAATCGAGTGTGACATTCCCAGCCGTCGTGGGCCGGGCGGTCCCTGTCGCAATCACGTAACACAATCCCTGGTGCACAGTGCACAGCGGACGCCGGCCGAGCGCCCGGACACCTTCCCTCACGGCCCCTGAGACCTTCACGGGCCACCAAGTGGACCTTTCGTCTTTTCTTTCAACCTTTAAACATGTACAAGCTGCCCGGCCGGCGTGGCTCAGGGGTGGAGCATCGACCTATGAGCCAGGAGGTCACAGTTCGATTCCCGGTCAGGGCACAGGCCCGGGTTTCCGGCTCGATCCCCGGTGTGGGGCCTGCAGGAGGCAGCTGATGCATGATCCTTTCTCATTGACGATTCTCTCTCTCCCCCACTTCCTCTCTCTGAAATAATTAGAAATATATTAAATAAATAAATGAAAGTGTTGAATCGTCCCGTAAAGCTTTCACAGGCACGGCCTGGCAGTGTTTACAGGGCAAACCTTGTTTAAAAAGGGGACGTAACAGGTCGAATGCCGTAAACATAACTTTACGGTTTTAAAACACTTTGAGGCTCATTTTCACGGACTTAAAATATAGAAATGCCTTTGGTGTGAGGTGGGGGCGGACGTGACCCCAGTGGGTCTCACGGGGTCTGGCCCCTTCCAGAGCGGAGGACACTGACCTCTATCCGGGTCCCCAGAGCCCGCTGGGCTCCTGACTGGTCGACGCTGACTGTCCCGTGTCCGCTGTCCCCGGCAGCACTGTGTGACCCCCCCAGGACTGGGGGGCAACTTCAAGGACCCCCCCACCCCCCCACCCCCGCAACCCCAAGGAAAAGAGGACGCAGAAGGGCCCTTCTAGGTGTCACTCGGGCCGGCAGCTCTGCCTCCCTGCCAGCCGCGTCGCTTCCAGGCTTCCTGGGGACGAGACGCGAGAGAAGAGAAACATTGCGTTCAGCTCTGAAAACATCACAAGGCAAATACATCCCACGCGGACGAGGAGGCTCCAAGTGTGAGCACAAATAACGGCGTTCAGCCCCGCAGCCCGCTCACGCTCACACACTCACACACACACACATGCACGCTCACACACACACACATGCACGCTCTCACGCTCACACACTCACACACACACACATGCACGCTCACACGCACGCACACACACGCTCACACACTCACACACATGCATGTGCTCACACGCACACACACTCACACACACTCGCACGCACGCGCGCGCACGCTCACACACTCACACACATGCATGTGCTCACACGCACACACTCACACACACTCACGCTCACACTCACACACACTCACACACACTCACATGCACACTCACACGCACACACGCTCACACACACGCTCACACATGCACATACTCACACACTCACATGCACGCTCACACGCTCACACACACTCACACACACTCACACGCACGCACACACTCACACACACTCGCATGCATGCTCACACGCTCACACACACTCACGCTCACACTCACACACACTCACACACGCTCACACATGCACATACTCACACACACTCACATGCACGCTCTCACGCTCACACACACTCACACGCACGCACACACACGCTCACACACTCACACACATGCATGTGCTCACACGCACACACTCACACACACTCGCATGCATGCTCACACGCTCACACACACTCACGCTCACACTCACACACACTCACACACACTCACATGCACACTCACACGCACACACGCTCACACACACGCTCACACATGCACATACTCACACACTCACATGCACGCTCACACGCTCACACACACTCACACACACTCACACGCACGCACACACTCACACACACTCGCATGCATGCTCACACGCTCACACACACTCACGCTCACACTCACACACACTCACACACGCTCACACATGCACATACTCACACACACTCACATGCACGCTCTCACGCTCACACACACTCACACGCACGCACACACACGCTCACACACTCACACACATGCATGTGCTCACACGCACACACTCACACACACTCGCATGCATGCTCACACGCTCACACACACTCACGCTCACACTCACACACACTCACACACACTCACATGCACACTCACACGCACACACGCTCACACACACGCTCACACATGCACATACTCACACACTCACATGCACGCTCACACGCTCACACACACTCACACACACTCACACGCACGCACACACTCACACACACTCGCATGCATGCTCACACGCTCACACACACTCACGCTCACACTCACACACACTCACACACGCTCACACATGCACATACTCACACACACTCACATGCACGCTCTCACGCTCACACACACTCACACGCACGCACACACACGCTCACACACTCACATGCATGTGCTCACACGCACACACTCACACACACTCGCATGCATGCTCACACGCTCACACACACTCACGCTCACACTCACACACACTCACACACTCACATGCACACTCACACGCACACACGCTCACACACGCGCTCACACATGCACATACTCACACACTCACATGCACGCTCACACGCTCACACACTCACACACATGCATGTGCTCACACGCACACACGCACACACTCGCATGCATGCTCACACGCTCACACACACTCACGCTCACACTCACACACACTCACACACGCTCACACATGCACATACTCACACACACTCACATGCACGCTCTCACGCTCACACACACTCACACGCACGCACACACACGCTCACACACTCACATGCATGTGCTCACACGCACACACTCACACACACTCGCATGCATGCTCACACGCTCACACACACTCACACACACTCACATGCACACTCACACGCACACACGCTCACACACACGCTCACACATGCACATACTCACACGCTCACATGCACTCACACGCGCACACACTCACACACATGCATGTGCTCACACGCTCACGCTCACACTCACACACACGCTCGGGCTCACACTCGCGCACGCTCACACTCGCGCTCACACTCACACACACGCTCGGGCTCACACTCGCGCTCACACTCATGCTCCCCAGGCTTTCTCGGAAGGAAGCTGGGGTGTGGGGTCGGGTCGTGCTCACGCTGCCAGCCAGGAATCGCTCGCCTTCACGTGCCCGGGCTCCGCTCCCTTTTCTCAGCCACGAGGACTGAGACGCGGGACCGAGCCCCCCACACGTCGGCTCCATGCGGCTCCGCTGAGCCCCTGGGCTGGCGAGGCCACACGCTAAGAGCCAGCGCCAGGCCTATAACCGCGTGGCATCTTGTTCTGGGAAATCCCAGTCGGTGGGAGGATGCAGCTTTGATCCAGGATCCGAATGGCACCTCAGCTACCAAGTCTTAGGCAGACGTTTCACCCCAGAGGACGAGGCTGCGATAAACGCGGACACACGGCGACACGGACGGGGACATCGGGACCCCGGCATCGCTGGTGCGTGTCAAGGGTGCCACCGCCGAGGAAAGCAGACCCTCACGAGGTGAAACAGGAACCCGCCAGCCAAGCAGGCCCGCGGGGCGGGGGACAGACCCCCGGGAGGAGGCAAGCTGTGTCCACACACAAACCTGTGCCTGGCCCGGCCGGCGTGGCTCCGTGGGTGAGCGTCGACCTATGACCAGGAGGTCAGAGTTCAATTCCGTTGGGGCACAGGCCCGGATTGCAGGCTTGATCCCCATGGGGGGCGTGCAGGAGGCAGCCGATCCATGTTTCTCTCTCCCTCTCCCCAAAATCAATAAAAATACATTTTTTTAAAAAACTTGTACATGAATGTTCACAACAACTCTATCCCTAACGGCCCCAACGACACCTCGCACTGTCACCCCCCTGAGCCCAGCAGCAACAAACGTACAATCCACACAACGGAACGCGAATCGGCAACAGGAGGAAGGAGGTCCTGGGAGAAGCGGCCACGAGGGCAGATCTCAGACACGAGGCCAAGTGACAGAAGCCAGACCCAACCCGCGCACGCGACTCCGTCTGCGTGAAACGGCAGCGCAGGCAGCGCCCCAGGCCGGGCGGCCGGGTGGTGGCCAGGGCGGGGGGGGGGGGTGCTTGCTAACTGGTACAGGGCTCTTTTGGGGTGAAAGGCCCCCGAATCAGGTGGCGGGGATGGTTGCACAGCCTCGTGGGAACACTGAGAACATCACCACAGACGCACATTCGTAAAAGGAAACAGAGAGAACGCCTGCAGCGGAAGCGGCCCCCGGGTCCGCCCGAGGTGGTGGAACCGGCTTCAGGGTCGAGAGGAAGGTCCAGACAGATCCACGAGGTGCCACGGCCCCAGCGGCAGGAGGTCAACAGTCGGATTCGGCCGCGATCTCGATGGTCGTTTCTCCGGGCGCCGCGCACAGCCGCCGCCTGGCTGACTCGACCGTTTCCCAGGCAGGGGGCCCGGGGAACCTCAAGCTCCCGCCTGTGAGCGCAGAGCCCTCGCACCACCTGCCAGGCCCCGCACACGGAGCCGCGAGCAGACCGACCTCTTGTTCCCAGCACTGGAGGCCGGGCCCCGTGTAGCCCCGACCGGCTGCCGAGGGTCTCCCTGCACCCCCAGGTGTCCACTTCCTGTGGGCCCCGACCTTCCCGCAGGAGGGATGCTCCGCTCCGCACACCCACCCCGCCCCCCGCCCTCCCCCCTGCCGCTTGAAAAGCCCTGCTCCTCACCACCCCCACCTGGTCCTCAGGGAGCCAGGAGCCCAGGAAGGAGATGGTGTCCTGCAGCCTGTGAGGAACCCACCTCCCTGGGGCCCCCGTGTCCTGGGCACCGGCCCCGGCCACCCTGCCCCCCGCAGGTCCCTGTTTGTAACAAACCCGACCCCCCATGCCGCCTCCTGCCCCAGCGAACAGCACCGGCCCCCCCTCCGAGCCCAGGAAACCACCGGGCGAGACACGAGTGTAAAAAAATAAGCTGCGTGACATTTATTTTGTCTTGTTAACGTTAATATCTGTAGAGACATTTTTATTGTCAGTATAAAAATTAACAGGTTTTATTAAATACTTTCCCCAAGGCCCTGGCACATACATGTACAGTCAGTGTATTCTGCATGTGCGGCGACCGCAGCGTGAGGGGCGTTTCGGAAGCAAAACACAGTCCTTTCGCACGGGACCCTCGGCTGGCGGGAAGTACGCTTCCTCTGCCGCCGGAACCAGCCGGTCCCGCCAGCGAGGCCCGCCAGGAGCCGCCGGGAACCACCCCTTAACAAGATGGAGGGGACCCCAAACTCTCAGCGGAAGAACCGGCGTCTCCGTTCCCCACGGTGAGTCATGGAGACCCTGAGAGCTGCTCTGCCGCCCACGAACCTGGAGCCGCTACCCAAATCCCCGACGAGAATACAGGCCGATCCGACGACTGCGCCGCGGGCAGGGCTGCCGGGAGGCGAGGCCGGGAGGCGAGGGCAGCTGTTTAAGGAGCTGGTCCCACCGGCCTGGCAGGTGCAGGGAGCGGCCACGGGGGCCCATGACCAAGCCGCCCATCAACACCCTCGCCCGAGCCCCGGCTCCAGCAGGCGGTTCGACAGCCCGGACAGCAGAGCTCGCACCCCAAACCTCGCCTCCCCCACCAGTCAGATCTGCCATCAGTTCTCTTTTCAAGGGACCCGGCCACCAGCTACGTCGGAGCAGCCAGTCAACTCGCCCGCATAGAAATGCCACTTAAATTAAAAACAAAAAAAACTATAAATGATTAATTGTTTTGTATATTACCAATCCATTAATAAATTAATGTTTTATACCATTTTCCCTGAAAGCAAAAGTACCTCCCACCGCTGCTCGGTGAAAATTAGGAAACTCTGGGTAAGAACAGCATTTAGCAAATAGCTATTTAAAAAAAAAAAAAAAAAAAAAAAAAAAGACCGATTTTCCAGGTGCACTGCGACATCCATTTAAAATCAATACAAAAAATAATTCCTTGTAAATATATAATATATATTTATACATAATTTGCGTCTATGTACATACACCCAGCACCTCTGTGCCCCCTGTGCCCTGTGCGTGCGCCGCCTCCCCTGCTCCCCTTCTTACAACATCCACAACGAGGCCAGACGCGCGTCTGTCTCCTGAGTCCGGCTGGCCCACAGCCGGCCCGGCGGGCGGCGGGCGGCGGGCGTGCGGTCCCACCGCGGCCGTCCGTGGCCCCGGAAACGTCCCTCTTCCCCTGGCGAAGACGACAGGTTTCCGACGGTGTCACCTTTACACGCCTGCCACCGGCTCTCCCAACGACGCGCCCTCCGGTCCATATGTACAGTCGGAGACACAGCTCCGGAGGAGGCCCTGCTCTGTGCGGCCAGGCTCCCGCGCTGCCCGCCCGCCGGGAGGGGCGGACACATGCCCGCTCAGGTGTCCACGCTGCCGCTGACAGGCGGGTACTGCGGGAGGCAGGGGTCGTAGGGCATGGGGTCCGGGGAGAAGACGGAGTCGTCCCCCGACGAGCAGGAGCTCCTGGTGTCGGGGTAGCTGGGCGAGTACTGCTCGAGGGGCTGGCTGAGGTCCAGGTACTCCTGAGGGGAGGACAGAGACCTGTTATTTCTGTTGTTGTTTTTAAAGATATTTGTACTGATGTCAGAGAGGAAGGGAGAGGGAGAGAGAGACACATCCATGATGAGAGAGAATCATGGATCAGCTGCCTCCTGCACACCCCCCACTGGGGATCGAGTCCGCAACCCAGGCCTGTGCCCTGACCGGGAATCGAGCCCGGGATCTTCCAGTCTGCCGGCCGGCGCTCTATCCACTGAGCCACACCAGCCGGGACAAGAGAGACATTTATCTCCTCTCGGGTTGGGTAACCAGTGAGGACGCGTGCAGGAGGCAGCGGATCCATGATTCTCGCTCATCATTGATGTTTCTCTCTCTCTCTCTCTCTCTCTCTCTCTCTCTCTCTCTCTCTCTCTCTCTCCTTCTCTGAAATAAAAAATTTGAGCCCAGCACAATGACAGGGTATAGATGTGGGTCCCCTCTAAGTAGTCCAGGCCATGCACATTCACTTAACGAATTTCGTTTTATGCCTGTAGTTTCTAGGATAATGTAGGGGGAGCGTGTCTTCACTCGGGGGCGATCTCACAGACGTCACTCATGCGCTCAGACACTCTCTGCCTTCGAAACGCACACAGGGTCCCCCAGACCTCGGACGGACGCGTGGACATTACATCCACAATGGACCGTCAAGGACAGCTTAGGAAAACAGGTCCTGAAGGTTTACAACTCAAAAGGCTGGTCGCCCCCTGTGGCCAAGGGCGGGCGGGACCCACCGCAGCCGCGATGGCCGGGGACCTGAGAGCAGTTTTACCATTTTTTAAACGGCTAGAGAAAAAGTAAAATCAACAAAAAGACGAAGAATAGCTCATGGCGTCCTGGCCCGTTTGGCTCAGTGGACAGAGCGTGAGCTACGGGCTGAAGGGTCCCGGGTTCGATTCTGGTCAAGGGCACGCACCTTGGTTGCAGGCTCCTCCCTGGCCCGGGCCCTGTGTGTGCAGGAGGCAACCAACCGATGAGTCTCTCTCACATCGATGTTTCTCTCTCTCTGTCTCTCCCCATCCCTTCCACTCTCTCTAAAAATCAATGAAAAAATATCCTCAGGTGAGGATTAACCAAAAAAATGTTTTTAAAAAATGTCTCACGGCTTTAAAATGATATAAAATGACATGTGAGGGTCCATCCAGCTTCCCCAGAACACGGACACGCATATCGGTTGACGCAGCGTCTGTGGCTGCTTCTGGGTCCCAGGCAGAGCGGAGCTGTGGCGACAGAGACCACGTGGCCCCACGTGGACTCCTACTGCCCCCTCCCCGCCCTGAAACTAGGGAGAGACCCCTGAACGGGAGCCCCGGGCCCCACTGCCTCCTGGGGCAGCGCATCGGGCGTCGCTCCCACACCCGGAGCCAGCTCCCCTCCCCCCGTCCTATGCTGGGAGGCGGCGAGAAGTGCAGACACAGCACAGCAGCCTGTCGGGTTGTCAGAAGGGAGCCCACAGAATGCTGGCGGCTGAACATTGAAAAGACAACACCCTCTCCTTCCCCCCCATTCCGCCTCCAGGGCTGGCGAGAGCGAGTCCCGTCCGACGGGGCTGCGGCCGCCCCCACAGCCTCCGGGTAACCACCCGCGGGGAAGAAGCCGCCACATCAAGCCCGCGCTTTGCTGACGACGATAAAAGTGAAACTTCGTCCTAAATGGAACCGTTTTCCCGGAGCATCTGGCAGTGATTTTCAGACGGGAAGAGACTCGGGTTCTGTAACCGCGGCTTCACCAGGCGCTGCTGTGGCCTCGGCCCGCACGGCCCACGTGAAATGCAAACATGACTGGCAGCCCTGAGCCTGGCCATCAGCTCGCTGAGCTGGAGGCTCCGTGACTTCCCAGCCGTCCACTCTCGGCTCTGAGGGGGGAGCCGCACGTCCCGATCCCACGTCCGGGGCTGAGGCACTGACACTGGAAACACCACTTGGCGGGAGAAGAGCCGTTCCCGGCGAGGCCGCCCCTCGGCCCCTGCAGGGCACCCGCACTCCCTGAAGCGCAGCCTCTCCCCTCCCGGCCAGTCAGACGCCCCGACAAGGTGCTGGCTTGTTTCTTAATCACTCTGAAGCCATGACCTGTATTATTCAAACATTTAAATCTATTATTTTCTTTCTCAATTCAGACAATGAGGGACCATGGGCACTGATTCTACATATTTTCTAGAAAATAAGTATTTTAGCAAAAGGTGCCAGTTTTCCCTTAAACATCCTAGTGGTCACTCGTTATGACACGGTGTGTCCACACTGTGCACACGGATGAGGCCGCGAGCCACACGCCCCGCCAGGCGGGGTCTGGGAGGGACTGACGGCTCCTGTGTTGTCTGAAGCGGGAGGGGCGGGGCCTCCATGCATCACGCCCATCGGGACCTGAGCATCAGCAGCTCGCACCCTGGTTACCAGAATCCACATGCATGCATGCACACACACATGCATACGCACACGCGCACACACATTCATACATACACACGCACACACGCCCAGGCCCAGCGCCGGAGCACCATGGTGACGGGCGGCTCGCGCAGGGCCCGCAGGCTCTGCTTGTGTGAGTCAGACGCTCACCACGCAGCTGAGAAAAACCAGGACCTGGGCGAGCACAGGTGAACCTGCTGACCCCTGCCTGACCCCTGCCTGACCCCTGGCCTGATGATGGACGGCCGCGCACTCGGACAGGGCAGGTGTGCTTACAGCGCGGAGCGCCAGGCCAGGAGCCGGGCACGAGGGCGCCTTACCTCGTTGGTGGTGAGCGTGAGCACCCGGTCCAGGTCCTCCACCAGCTGCTTGAAGGTCGGCCGCTGCGAGGGCACGGCGTGCCAGCAGTCCCTCATCATCATGTACCTGCGGAGAGGCGCCGCCGCGTGAGCCCCCGAAACGGCGCCCACAGCCCACAGCCCACAGCCCTCAGGGCCGGTCCACCCGCTCTCAGCTAATCCCAGGGGAGGGCGGGCCAGACACGTCACAAACGTCACACCATCCTGCCCCCGCCGCGTGGACAGGTCTCTCCTGGTTTTACAGCCACATCGAAACGCTAAGGAAGGCTCTGGCCAACGTTCAATTCTCTGCACTCCAGTGCGGGTCGAGCCGCAGGCAACTGGAGACGAACTAGTTCACTGACTGAGGAAATGCGGCCGATGTCAAACAACAGCAGCAGTTTGCACGGTCCCAGAGGGGCTGCGGAAGCACCGGCCTCCACATGCTGTGCAGGGGCCTTCACGCGCTGCGCCGGGGCCGGGGACAAGCACTGAGGGGAGGCCGGGCTGGTCCCCTGACCCTGTGCTCAGCCGGGCAGCCCCGTGGCTTCCTAGTGTGTGCGTGTGTGTGTGTGTGTGCGTGTGCGGGTGCGTGTGCATGAGGGGGCAGGTCTATCTTCCCGCCACTCTGAGGAGGGTCAGCGGCAAAGCCCAGCACACGGCCCATGTCACTCAGGAAGCGGAGCCCTGGCCGGGCAGCCCGACGCCCCCTGATTGAAAGCTGGCTGCCTGCACCCCAGACGCTGCTCTTTCCCAGACAGGCCTGCAGCCGGGTGGAATCTGTCTCCCTCTGGGGGGGAGCCTGGGGCTGGAGGGGGGCCGGGATGGGGCGGGGAGCCCGGGATGGAGGGGGGCCGGGACGGGGTGGGGAGCCCGGGCAGACGCCCCCTTACAGCTCGTTGGTGCAGTTGGCCGGCTTGTCCATCCTGTGCCCCTCCTTTAGCAGCTTGAACAGCTCCTCCACGGGGATCCCCGGGTAGGGCGAGCCCCCGAGGGTGAAGATCTCCCACATCAGCACCCCGAAGGACCAGCTGCGCAAGGAGAGAGCGAGGTGACTCACCGCCGGCCCAGGCCGCCCGCATGCCCGTCCGGATAAACGCCCAGCGGCCGGTGCCTCCTGCAGCCCCCACGTGCCCTCCTGCCCCCCAGCATCTCAAGGAACAGGACGTGGGGTTCCCAGGGAACCCCGCCGATGGCGGACGGTGATGGCCAAGCGTCACCTTCTCTCCTTGGGGGAGGTTTGGGATGGCTGGGTGTTTTCCTTCGGGCGCTCCCAACCTTATTCGTCTTCAGTGCGGTGTTTGCAACACGAAGATCTCCACTCCTGGGACCGCCCACCCGCTCTGCCGGCCACGTGACCGACCCAGGGCTGCGACCTGCCCGGATGGGCAGCGGGCAACACGCGGCCAGCGAGCTGCCCCCCGAGGCTCAGAGGCCGGGTGGCCGCGGAGCCCACAGGGCACGGAGGCTCCCGCCTCAGCCACCAAGGGGGCCGCTGCGGGGGAGGCGGTTCAGGCAGCAGGACCCGGACGTCTCCCGGGCCCATTCACACCTTCGGCGAGGGAGCCGAGACCACGCCGGCAGCTGGGCCATGAGACCGCGGCTCCGAGCTGCACATCGTGAGTGAAGTCGGGGGCGGGGGCACTCGGAAGCCAGGCCGATGAGCAACAGCCACAGTTACCGGCCTCCTAAGGCCGTCCTGTGTGCAGCCGCCTCCAGCAGCTTCCCTCAACATGTGACACGCAGCAGGCGCCGAGGAAGGCACGGCACGTACACCGGGTTTGCAACTGACGCGGGGGAAGCGGGGAAGGGATCACTTACACGTCACTCTGATGGGTGTACACGCGATCGAAGAGGGCCTCCGGAGCCATCCACTTGACGGGAAGCCGCCCCTGCGCGTGCGGGAGGAAGGAAACACCCACACGCTGGAACCCGTTTACACGCAACAAGGACTACACGCTACGGGGACTACACACTACGGGGACTACACGCAACGGGGACTACATGCAACGAGGACTACACGCAACAGGGACTACACGCAACGGGGACTACACGCAACAGGGACTACACGCAATGACAGGGTGCGGATTCGGAAACACTGAAATGTCATCTGCGTGGACCCTCGGGGCTGTGGGCCTCCCTGACCATCGTCTGGAGGGAAAGGTGACCAGAAGCTCCGGGCCCTGCCGGTGGCTCGGAAGTCTGGACCCAGAGCCCAGGAGGGCGAGAGGCCGCCGACTCTCCGTGCCCAGGAGGCTCACCCCACGACCCGTTGACACGTCGCCGCGGGGAAGCGTGTGAGGAGCCAGACAAAGACGAGGCCCAGGGGCTGGAGGAAGGCGCCCCGTCCGGGTCTCCAGCGCGGAGCACCCATCGTTCCTTCTGGAACGTTCCGGGCCACGCCCCCTCCCCCAGCGGCCACCTGCACTCACGTTCGTGGTCTTCTTGTAATAGTCGATGTTGTTGATGTCTCTGGCCAGCCCGAAGTCGGCTATTTTCATCACGTTGTTCTCCGTCACCAGGACGTTTCTGGCCGCTAGGTCTCGGTGGATACACTGAAACGAGAGGAAAACACCCATTTAGGAGGCTTCAGGCCTAAAAAAGAAACAGACTCACTTCTTGTAACATCTGAAGCCGAACACTCGCTTCCTTTCCAGTTAAAAGTGAGCGTATGAGACCCTTTCGAGAGCGCCGGCCGGCCGCGCCCGCGTTCTCTCCTGCGGCTGACGGCACCGCGCCCCTCACCCGGGCTCCGCGCTGACCACCCATCTCTCCTCCGCGCACCGGCTCTGCGGCCGCCACCGCCAGACCCAGAGGCGCTGGCCGAGCGCCCGCATCACGGGCCTCCGCCCCCTGGTCACTCCTCCAACATCCGGCCCGTCCCGCCCGCCCTCCCACGGCCGAGACCAAGCGGCCGATTAGAAGGCAGCCAGCGAAGCTCTGGGAGGAATGAGTCAGCAATTCCCTTCTGTCCCCCCGCCCCGACCCCATTCTCTTGCTTCCATGGACCCTGGATGGGGCTGAGCTCAGACCAGGGAGGGCAGGGAGCCCCGAGAGCCTGTGCCGGCCCAGGGTTAGGAGGCCTCTTCACAGTGAACCCCAAGGCCTGGGCCCAGCTCCCCAGGCGGAGAGCTCCCGCCAACACCAGCTCGGAGCGTCTGGCCGGCGTGTGGTCAGTGGGACCCGCGCCCCACGCGCTGGGCTCCGGCCACACATCAGGGATCAGAGCAGAAACACCAGGACACGACCTCCAGCCTCTGACCTCCACCCTCTTCTCTGCGAGAGCCAATCCAGCCCCCCGCCCCCCCGGCCCCCGGGTGGTGACCCGACCAGGGCTGCCTCGCTTGGTGGGACTGGCAGGGCCATGACCCAGCCTGCCCCGGTGCCGGCAGGGCCACGCCCACCAAAAGCCTCTCTTCCTTGGGGGCCAGGCGAGTCCCGAGGTGACACCAGGCTCCAGGCAGGTAGGTCAGACTCACCTGAGCCCCAGGAGGTCACCATGCAGCCCCCCCTCACCCCCACCCCAGGTGCGGGCTCAATGGCCCCAGGCCACCTGGGCACCTGGCTAGCTGCTCCCGGAATAACTCGGATGCTTTGAGTTCCACTGCAGGCGGCATTCCTGGAATGCAGGGCTCCCGGGGGGACGGGGGGGGGGGGTTAACTGCCTGCTCCCCCCATGGGGGCCCCTTGCTAGTCAGTCCGACAATAAACCCCCGAGGAAACCCAGGACTCTGACTCAGCCCCTCCCCATGATCTCCATTTCCAGCCTCTACACCGTAAACATGACACCGAAAGCCACGTCCAAACCCCCACCGACCCTGAAACAAGCAAGGCCCACCCACCATCAGAGCTAAAGGCAGTGTGTCCGCTCCCGGCCCTGGCCACCGCCTCTGGGACGGCCATGCCCCCGGGCTCAGGGCAGGCGGCTCTGCTCATCTCACGTGTCCCCAAAGGTCATGTTAGGGGCTGCGCGGGCTGTTGACCCCAACGTGACGGACTCCTTGGTCGCACGAGACAGGCCAGGGCCCGGCAGCAAAGGCGGGCCCGACGCCTGCTTCCCGCCCAGCGGAACCCGCCCCCTCTCGCCCAGGAGCACGCGGCCGCACTCACCTTCTGGGAGGCCAGGTACTCCATGCCCCGGGCCAGCTGGTAGGTGCAGGACACCAGGTCCTTGAAGGTCATCTGCTCCTCGGGCACGTGGTTGATGTCGTAGGAGTACTCCATCCCGGGCGGCCGCCGCGCCCGCAGGTACTCCCGGAGGTTGCCCTTGGCGGCATACTCCACGATGACATAGAGGGGCCCTGGGGGGACAGACAAGCTCCCTCAGACGGAAGGGTTCCGGGTTCGATGCCGGTCAAGGGCACGTACTCGATCCCTGCAACCGAGGTCACAGGTCGGGGCGCATGCAGGAGGCAACCAATCCATGTGTCTCTCTCACATCGATGTTTCTCTCCGGCTCTCCTCCCCCTTCCACTCTCTCTAAAAAGCTATGGGAAAATAGCCTTGGGCCAGAAACAGAAAGTATTTTTTAAACAAAAAACCTGGCGTCCTCAACCCCCACCTTCACAGGACACGTCAGCCAAAGCCGAGGGCCTGACTCTGAGAACCTTCTCCCGGCGCGCACGTCACAGAAGCCCCAGGGGTCAGCCGTTCCCCAGCTCCGTGGGGGGGTGCCCCTCATCCCAGGCCCTGCAGGCCCCTCATCCGCAGTCACCCAGCGCCCACCTCCCCCCAGGCCCCGACCCCCAGCCCCAGCGCCCACCTCCCCCCAGGCCCCGACCCCTGGCCCAGGGACACCTCCCTCAGGGGACTGTAAACAGAGCCTCCTACATGCACGTGAGGTGCCCGGGAGCACGTCCCCCATCCCTGCCCCCCAGCGAGGCTGCCATGGCCGCCAACGGGGTGCGAGCGCCCCACGCACCGTCCTGCGTGCAGGCGCCCAGCAGGTTGATGATGTTCTTGTGCTTCCCGATCATCTTCATCATCTCCATCTCGGACACCAGGTCGGAGAGGTCCTTCTCCGTGGCGTCATCTGCGAACGTCAGGGCGTTAAACCCGTCCCACGCCTCCCATGGCGGGGGGGGGGGAGTCTGGGCTCTGCCACGGGCACGCGGGTATTTACAACATCGTCCCGTTGACATAACTCACTGAATAGAAGCTAATGTGCTATGGCCCAGCCGGCTCAGTGGTTGAGCATCGACCTATGAACCACGAGGCCGATCAGGGCACAGGCCCAGGTTGTGGGCTAGATCCCTGCTGTGGGGCGTGCAGGAGGCGGCCGATCAGTGATTCTCTCTCATCATTGATGCCTCTCTCTCTCTCCCCCTTCCTCCCTCCCTCTCCTGTCTTCTCTGAAATCAATTTAAAAAATACTTCTTAGAAAATTTATGTTGCTATGAAAAAGCCCCTAGATGTATTGCATTTGGAGCCCCGCCTGTGACCACCTTGGCAGGGCCAGACCCAATGATGGCCAGCCCTCGGGCCGGACGCTCCCCACCCTGCACCCTCGGCCGCGCGGGGAGCTGCCCAGCGCTGGGCTCAAGGTTCAAACAGCATGAAATTGAGTGTCAGAGCCAGAGGGGACTCCCCCACCTTCCCTGCCCTTGTGGGTCGGGGGCAAAGGCCCAGGCGGGAACGAACTGCCCGCCCGCGTCCAACGGCCAATGTGGGGTCAGAAGTCAGGACGGGCGTGGATTTAGGCAGCTTGGGCCGAGGCCGACTCGCTTCCAGCCGAGCTCGCAAACGTGCGGCTGCACTTTGACAAAACTGGCTTTTCGTTTTTATTATTTTTTTGAATCCTCACCAGAGGATACTTTTTCTGTTGATTTCTAGAAAGTGGGGGGGGGGCAGAGAGAGAGAGAAACATCGATGCGAGAGACACATCAACTGGCTGCCTCCCGCACGTGGAACTTGCAACAGAGGTACCCGCCCTTGACTGGGAATCGAACCCGGGACCCTTGGGTCTACAGGCCGACGCTCTAACCACTGAGCCACCAGCCGGGCAAACTGAGCCAAACTGGCTTTTTTTAAAAAGCGCACACAGCTCAGGATAAACCGTCTCCGAGATGCTGATTCATACTGCAAACCCCTCACCCCCGAGGTCAGCTATGTGCCCTCTGACCCCCTTCACGTGCGACCAAAGGAACTTTCTCAATAAGGCGTCCCCCCGCCCCCGGCCCCCGGCCCCCACTCACCTTTCAGCATCTTCACGGCCACGGTGACCGCCTCCTTGGGCTTGTCCTTGTCGACTCCCACGGCCTCGGCCATGACCACTTGCCCGAAGCAGCCTTCCCCCAGGGGCTTGCCCAGCGTCAGCCTGCGTGGGGACGGGGATTAGCACTGGCACCGGGCGGCGGGGGCGGCCGGGAAAGGCCAGGACCCAGTAGAGCCGGCTTCTGGCCCGAGCGCGGGCGCTGATCGTATGGAACTAACGCGACGGCCACGCGCCCGGGTGTCCTCGTGACGCCGTGGAGACTGTCACTCGGGGACAGCTAGTAAGTTCCACATTTGGGCTCCGGTCTGTTTTCCTGACGGAAGGGACCCTGGCCGCGGGCGGGGCGGCCGGCGGCCCTAAGAGCCGGCAAAGGGGGGCTCGTTACTACACGCCCGTCGTTCAGAATATCCCCGAGAAAGCCTGCAAGCCCGCTGCTTCCTTTTTCGTCTCCGTGAAGCAATGTCTTTAAAGTCGCTGTTATTCAAATACCAATGGGTTTACACTCACATTCTGGGGCCAAGACACAGGCTCTGAATCTTAAATGCATTTCAAGGAATCTCTCTAGTTTTTCAATAAAAGGAAAAAAAATCTAAAAATTGGGGGGGAGGGAGGAATTTTTTTTTTTTTTTTTTTTTACATAGCAGCCTGGAAAGCCGTATGACAACTCAAAATTATCATGAAGACAGTCCAGAGTGAGCACAGCAAACTAAATTCTCAGCTTGGAAGCGCTGGGCACGTCCTACTAACGCCCACATCTTGTCCCTGGGCCTCAGAGAAGCCACAGGACGAAGCCGTGTCTGAAACATGTGTGACCGTGGCTTCTCACGCACACGCAGCGCGGGCCTCAGGGTAGAGAGCGTGTTTGTGGCGGCACAGCCTGGCGTGCAGAAGCCAGGCCAGGGCCCAGGGCGACGGACGCTGCGCTGAGGTCACTCTGCTTCTACGCTGAACTGAAATTAAATTTAACGTCTTGGCAGAAAATAAACATTTGCGTTGGAAAAAGGGCTAATTTATGTCCCAGCGCCGGCCACCCCGGGCGTAACAATCCTCCCTTTGTGCAGCCCCTGCCTCCGTCTCACAGCGGCTCTCAATGCCTTCATTCACGGGCCGCGCTCCGCCCTCGCCGGGCTCCGTCCTGTTTTGAAAGGTTTAGCGCTCAGACTTTCCACACACGGGCCCGGGCGGGAGCGGGCCGCTCGCACCGACAGGCCCGCCCTGGCGACGGCGGCGTCACGGGTGGCAAAGCCACGGCTGGGCCCGAGCTGCGACTTCTCACCATCTGGTCCCAGCTGCCCACCAGCCCTTTAATCCTACCAGACCTGAGGCCCTGACCCTAACTGTCCCCTATACCTGGGCTCCTGAGCATTAAAGAGAAAAAACCAACATGATACAGAAAAACGTTAGTTACATGCAAACAGGTGGTTAGAATAAGACGGAACTTGGAGACATTGTAGAAAATAGGTCTACCTTTCATCTGGCGCCAATATTCCACCTTCGTGTGGAAATTACCGAAACATCGGGACAGCGGTCTGGAAGGGTTAAGGTCTGTGGTCCAGGGCCCCCAGGTCACCCACACGAAGGGAATCGAAGGGCGACGCGCTCATGGGAGCCAAGAGCCAGGCTCCGTCCCTGAGGGCTGCCCCTGACCTGCTCGTATGGGAACCATGTCCAGAGCATCAGGCATCAGGCATCAGGCACCGCCGGCAAGGTGGCCGGCCTCTGGCGGGCAGGGCAAGGACGCAGGTCCCGCCCCACAAAGCCCAGGACCAGAGCAGGAGCGACCCGCGCCCAGCAATGCTGTCAGCAGAGCCCGGGTGGCCACCCTTGGACGGAGCCCGCCTGGGGCATCCCTATATCATCCAACCAGGAGAACATTGGGAATCACGGGAAACGATGCCGTATCGGAAGCTTTTCAGCCCGAAGGGGCACTAACCCCCAGAAGCAGTAACACTGGATAACGTCTCCTTTTCTGTTTAATCCTCCCCCGAGAGTATGTTTCCATTGATATAGCGAGAATGGAAGAGGGAGGGAAAGACAGAGAGAAATATCGATGTCCTGCATCTCCCCAACCAGGGCCCGGGCCGGGGAGGAGCCTGCAACCGTGGTAGGTGCCCTGACTGCAATCGAACCCAGGACCCTGCGGTCTGCAGGCCGACGCTCTATCCACTGAGCCACACCAGCCAGGGCTGGATAAAGATTCTTAAGACGACACAGTCTACACCCAATTTCTCCAAAGACGTGGACCACAGAGCAGCCTGTTCCATAACCGGAGGGCAGAACAGAGGACTTCTTCCTGGACGGGGCACTCCCGCTCCTGCTGCACTGGACGGGGACTGAACTGTCCGGCGAGTTATTAAGAAAAAGAAAAGCCGAAACCGGTGTGGCTCAGTGGATAGAGCGTCGGCCTGCGGACTGAGGGGTCCCGGGTTCGATTCCGGTCAAGGGCATGTGCCTGGGTTGCGGGCACATCCCCAGTGGGGGATGTGCAGGAGGCAGCTGATCGATGTTTCTCTCTCATCGATGTTTCTAACTCTCTATCTCTCTCCCTTCCTCTCTGTAAAAAATCACTAAAATATATTTAAAGAAAAAAAAAAAAGAAAAAGAAAAAGCTGACGACGAGGCACCAGCTCGGGTGGGGACCAGCCTGGCTGAGTGGCTCCTCAGAACCACAACCTCACTCACTCCTGCCGGCGTCGCGACTGCAAGACCGTGCAAGTGAGGGTCACGCAAAGGCCGTGTCCACCCAGCACCCCTCCTTCCCGAGCCTCCGTCCAGCCTCCGTCCAGTGGGCGTGCCCCCCGAGGTACTCACTTGTCTCTGGGGAACTCCCACTTGGGGTCCTCGGGCAGCTCGTACTCCGAGACGCCCGCCAGCATGGGGGTGTCCGCCGCGGACGACAGGCGGGTGGTGATCCGCACCAGGGGGGTGTTGGAGTTCATGGAGGAGCTGGACTCGGCTGACACCTGGATACAAAACCCAGAGACACAGGTGTAACCCTGGCCCCCCCTGAGGGGGCTGGGGGCCGGCCAGAGCCCAGCCGGACCGTCAGCCCTCAGGAAGGGAGACACGAGGGGCTGGACACGGTCACTCCTTCAAGACCCAAACCACCGACTCAACGCCCCTGCCCTCCCGCCTACGGGGGCCTAAATCGCATCCGAATCCTGTGTCCCTAGGGCAGGTGTCCACACGTGGGTGCGCATGCTGCTTCAAACACGCCTAGTCCTGCCCTCACCCCAGGACAGTCACCAAGGACAGAAGAAAGCCCCACGGACGTCACTGCTCCGGTATCGCCTGCCCCAGGCCCCAGGACTGCTCTCCCCGCAGCCCAGCCCAGACCAGGGGTCAACGTGGTGGTTCAGACAATCAGCTCTTGGATGGGTTTTGTGTCGTTGACGTGTCATGCCGTGACCTGGCCGGTGTGGCTCAGTGGATAGAGCATCGGCCTGCAGACCGCAGGGTCCCGGGTTCGATTCCGGTCAGGGGATGTACCTGTTGCAGGCTCCTCCCTGGCCTGAGCCCTGGTCGGGTGTGGGCAGGAGGCAACTCATCCATGTGTTTCTCTCACATCCATGTTCCTCTCTGCCTTCCCCTCTCTTCCTCTCTCTCTAAAGATCACTGGGAAAGCACCCTCGGGTGGGGATTAACAGGAAAATGTCAAGAGCATCGCCCGGAACTGGCTCGAGGGAGGATCTGAACCTGAAAGGCTTCCCAGCCGCGCCAGGGCCTTTACTCAGGGTCACCTTGGGCCCAGGCGGGAAGGGGGGGGGGGGGCGCTGCTCCTCCCCAGTCCTGGGAACGCCCAGGCCTTCCATCCAGGGAAATCGAGGGCCTCTTGTCAACTTCGGTTTCAGAGCCTTGAAGACGTGGGACGAAGAGTCAAGAGAAAGGGAAACACACCTTTTACCCACAATCACCTGGGAAGGCCCCTCGCCTTCCTGGGAGCGCACGGCTTCGCGGAGGCGTCTCCCCGACCCTCACCCGCGTCGGCCGCGGCTGAAAACCGCTCGTTTCTTAAACACAGCCCTTCCCCGAGCTGGGCTCCATGAGGGTCCGTGCACGGCCCCCTGAAGGCCCCCTCTGGGGACCACACACCCTCCGGTCCAATCAGGGGCTGCCTGGTCCAATCGTGCCCGCCCACCCCCCACCGTCAGCCACGACCAAGGCTTTGGCCAAGACAGTGGGACCATGGGCTTCAAGGTGACCCGGCAGAGCGGCTCCCCGCCCACCTCGTCCTGCCCCCGGCACACCTGCCCAGGTCAGCCGTCCTCCCGCTGTGCCCACCAGCCCCGTCCAGGGCAAGGAGCAAAGGCGGGGCCAGGAGAGCGAACTGATGGCCAAGTGTCACAGTGGACAGAGCGCCGGGCTGTGGACGGAAGAGCCCAGGTTCCATTCCCCCAGGGGCACACTTGGCTGCAGGCTCGATCCCTGACCCAGGTCGGGGTGCGTGCAGGGGCAACCAATCCGTGTCTCCTCACATCGATTCTCTCTCCCCCTCCCCCCTCTCCCCTCCCCCCTCTCCTCTCTAAAAATCAATGGAAGAATATCCTCTGATGAGGCTTAAACTTTTTAAAGCTTCGCCGTCTTGGAGGAGGACTAGGAGTTGAGGGCGGGGCAGAGCATGTCTCCTCCAGGCCGTTTACATGTCATCGCCAGGCCCGCTTCTCCCCGAACCCGGAGACGGATCTGGCCGCGTCGGGGGATCGCTTCTTTCCTTCTTGGCCTCAAAGCACCTCCTCCTGTCAGACGCCCGGGCCAACTCCAGGGCTTCCTGTGTGTCTCACTGAGAAGATGCCCTTGATGGTGGCAACTACGTTATTCATAAACAGCAACGCTGACACGCTAACACGCTAACACACGCCTTCCCACACGGACCTCGTGGCGTGTGAGCTGCGCTTCCACGGCCCCCCTTCCCGGGATCTCTCCGCCATAAATCAGGCTTTTAACGAAATGCGCTTTCTGTGTATTTCCAGAGCCCATATGGGGGATTAAGCAAAGAAGTGGGGTTTTTTTCTTCTCTCTTTAAAGGGCCACCAAGACACTGTGTTATCTCCTTCTACCGGGTTAGAAGGAGCAGCCGGCGGGCACCTCACAGGGCACAGGGCGGAGATGCCAGGGCTGGGGGAGTGAGGGGGGATGTCTGTGTGTTTATTCCTGAGGACGCAACACCCCCGGCCACACAGGCCCCCGAAACCCTGGTTCGGGCCGAGAATCTCCGTTCGCCACCCAGAGCGTGCGGCCTCCCAGAGGCGGAGAGGACACGGCCAAACGGGCGGAGGGCGCGGCGCCCACACGGGAGGGCAGGTTTCCCGGGAAGCCGCCCGGCCACTCGCTGCCCAAGTGCCTCTGCACCCAGAGCTTCCGTGGCCGGGGAGGGGGGGCCGGGGCGTCCAGGGTGAGGCTTCGGGGCGAGTGAGTGAGTGAAGGTCTGACCACGTGCACCCGCCAATGGGAAGTGAACGCTCTGTCCGGCCGTGAACGACGTTGTCAAGACGCGCCCGGCCCGGCGGGAAGAGGCCCCACCCTGCATGCGCCGTCCCACCGACCGGACGGACACGCCCCGGCCACGGTCCCAGCTGCGAGGCGGGCAGTGAGCCTGGAGCCCTGGCGGCTCGGCTCCGTGGACAGAGCGTCGGCTGCGGCCGGAAGGGCCCATCGGGCGTCTCAAAGCCTCCTGGGAAGTAAACGCAGCCGGGCGTTCCCTCCTGGCACCGGAGGAAAGGCTTTTGGGGGGAAAAGGCTGACATGTCTGACGAGTGTCAGTGCGTCCAGGACAAGCTGGTGACCGTCAAGCAGGAAACTCGACAGGACCAAGGAGGAGCGTCTCCGGTTCTAACAGCCATCGCTGAGCTCAGGGTGCATGGGGGGAGGGGCGGGGGCGGGCCAAGCAGGTAAGTTCAGGCTCCACCAGGATGCACCCTGTGGGGAGGGGGAAGGGGAGGAGGGGGGGGGAGAGGAGGGGGAGGGGCAAAGGCAGCCTGAAAGGTGGCCTCGGAACTGCCCAGCGACAGGCTGTCCACAGGCATCCGGTTACAGGCTCACCTGCCCAGGTGAAGGCACGCCTGGCATCCCGGTGGAATTTTCTCTTTCATCAACGCATCTGCCGGCCTCTCTGGGGCCTTCATTCCGGCTCCAGGCCAACAACCTCGGTCCCAGACGCCTGACAGGCACCCCCCACCCCGCGGGCCGAGCTCAGGGACCAGCGTGCCTCCCCAGGAACCGCGCAGCCCAGCGGACGGCCGCGAGGGGCTGAGCGGGCAACGTGCCCCCAAACCAATCAGTCTCCCCGACATTTATCCTCCGGGGACTGGCACTTGCCCGCCTTCCTCTGCTTTCTTATCCCGACTCCCCGACCTACGCAACGGGCGACCCCATTTCAAATGGACCCTCCACCGCCCGTCGCCTCAGGGCCAGTGGGGAAGGTGACAGGCCGAGTCCTACCGGGGGTGAGACCAGGCACTCGGAGACCAGAAGAAAAGAGGAAGGAGGGAGGGAGAGGGCGGGGGAGGGGCCCTCGAGCGGGGGGGGGGGGGGGGGTGGCCGTAGGTGGAGACAGACCGAAGGCAGGCCAGCGGCCAGCTGGCGAGAAATGAAGCCGACAACTAGGGTCAGTCGGGGTTGAAGGGCGTCTGCCCCTTCACAGGAAGTAAAACAGTTGCAGAAAAAAGATGATGAAATAATTACGGGCGATGGCTGGGCGGCACCGAGCGACAGGAGTCCTCCAGGGGTGGCGCCCGTTAGAAAAGGGGGGCCGCAGCGCGGCTCAGGGCGGAGCATCGACCTGTGAACCAGGAGCTCAGGGTGCGATTCCGGTTCGATTCCGTCAGGGCACAGGCCCGGGCTGTGGCTCGATCCCCCGTGTGGGGCGTGCAGGAGGCAGCCGGTCCATGACTCTCTCATCATGGATGTCTCTCTCTCTTCCTCTCCCTTCCTCTCTGAGATCAATAAAAACATATTTTAAAAAAATAAAGAAAAGGAGAAGAGAGGTGGGACACCACCCTGTCACCTGCCTAAGCCCAGCCTCTCCTGCTGATGGCGCAGGGGGAGGGGGGAGGGGGGAGGGGAAGGGGGAGGGGGAGGGGCAGTGGGAGGGGAGGGGAGCGGGAGGGCCCCTGAAGGGCACTGGCCAGCAGTCCTGAGGGCTGAGCTCTCCCTGTGGGTCGGTGCTGCCGTGGCCGTGGCCGTGGCCAGAGACAGCAGAGGTGTCACTGAGAACAACGCCTTCCTTCTCGGGGGCCCAGCAGACGCCCTCCCTCGCTCTCCGTCCAGCCTGAGCGCTCCCCGCGCCTCACACGCCAAACCCTCCCTCGACCCCACGGGGAAAGGCCTGCTGGCGACGCCTTCAGAGCTCGGAGCGCGGAGCGGCCCTGGGAGGAGAGCGGCCAGGCCCCGCCAGGCCCCGCGGCCTCGGCCAGAACATGACACGGCACCTTCGGTCCCGGGAGGCGCCCGGCTGGACCGACCCCTGCAGAACCGGAGGCCTCGCTTCCATGGCAGACGCCTGGCTCCACTCCCGGCCTCGACAAGCCCCCCGTGACCTCTGTGACCTCTGCCAACACACCCTGACCCAGGGCCAGGGCACGGGCCATGTGACTCGTTTCAAAAACAATTACCTTTATTGGAACCAAGTTCCAAGTGATTCAGGAAACACTGTGCACGGACATCTGTCCGCCCGCCCGCCTCTCGGACACGGAGGAAGAGATGAGGGCTGCCTGTCCCCAGGGCACAGGTCCCGCTCGGCCCCACCTCCTGCCCTCTCCCCAGAGCAGCACTAGGCCCACCAGGGCTCGGCCAGCACGCGGGACCCACTGACGCCCCCGCACAAGGTGACCGACAGCCTGGTGCCTGTTCAGCAGAGAAACCAGCCAGCCCCAAACCCACGGCCACACCCTGACCGACTCCAGTCACCACACACGCACGCACACGCACGCACACACACGCATACACACACGCGCGCATGCACACACACGCACACATATACACACGCATGCACGCACGCACACGCACGCACACACACGCATACACACGTGCGCGCACACACACGCGCGTGCACACACATACACACGCATGCACACACACACACGCACGCATACACACGATTCTATTTTAAGGATCGGAGCAGGGGAGCCAAAGCTCCGTCTGAAAAGACATCACGGCCGGTTTAAATCAAGCAGTAGCTCAACTGCACCTCGGGGACCCAGGTTTCTGACCTCAATTCAGAGAAATAAGTCCAGTCCCGGCCGGTGTGGCTCAGTGGATAGAGCATCGGCCTGTGGACCCAAGGGTCCCGGGTTCGATTCCTGTCCAGGGCACGCACTTCGGTTGCAGGCTCCTCCCTGGCCGGGCCCTGGTCGGGCTGCGTGCAGGAGGCAGCCCATCAACGTGTCCCTCACATCGAGGTTTCTCTGTCTCTCCCTCTTCCTCCCTCTCTCTCTAAAATCAATGGAAAAATATCCTCGGGGGAGGATTCAAAAATAAAATAAGTTGACGGGAACGACAGTCCCTCCCTTTCCAACCAGGGGCATTGTTAGCCTGTCCCCTCCCCCCCCACCCCAAAAAGCAAGACCATTCGATCACAGGGACAAAGTGGCCTGAGCCTCAGAGAGACGCCACAGAGTGTCATCAAACTCGCAGCCCTGCCCCCCGCACCCCCCTGCCCGGTGCCCCTCGTCCTGCTGATGAGCTCCGCGAGCCTCGCCCTCTCACAATCACTTGCCCTGGGAGCTCGACGCCGTGGACCCATCGGACGCGTCGGGTTTACCTCTCCGCGCTCCCCACACTGACTGGACAGCCGCAGGCCGACCGCTCGCACTGGGAGCCCCTGGGAGCTGGGGCGTCGGGCGGAGGGGAAGGGAGGCCGAGGAGCGGCTGGGCGCGCAGTAGGTTCTGCAAACTCTCCATCTACTTTCTGTTACCTGTCTGCGCAGGGGGATGCGCTTGGAGAGCTTGTGCACGGCGGGCGGGCTGCTGAAGTCCGGCTTCTTGGCCGAGGCCTTCATGCGGCACACGACGACCGTCACCACCATGCAGGCGATGAGGAACACGCCGATGCAGTAGATGGCGATCTCCAGGTAGTCGGGGGCCGCGGGCAGCTCCTTCTCCCGCACGGGCGCTGGGCGGGCGCGGGAGGGGGGTAAGCAGGCGCAGTTAGGAGCTGGACGGAGGCGTCCGGGCACAGCTGGAGGCAGCGGGCATTCACAGGACGGGCCTCCCGATGGAGCCCCCAATGCAGCCGGGCTGCCCGGGCCCTGCGCCTGCCACGCCCCTCGCTCTGCCACCAGGGCCCGGGCGCCACTCCTCCCTGCCACCCAGCGGTCGAGGGCCGGCTGCCACCTTGCACGGAGGGCAGACTGGACTCTGAGACCTGGCACATTGGGGCAGAGCAGGCCGGGCCCGCACCCACAGGAAGGGCTATGCTCCGTGGGCTCCCCATGCAGACCGAGTCCTCGGATACAGACGAGGCCCACTGTGTGTCTGAAGGGACCGTGCCCGTCTGAGGGGGGCGAGCTCACCCACAGGGAGGCGGGGAGGGGGCTCAGATGCGCCCAGGTCCGTGTGAAACGGAGTAGAGACGCACCGGGCAGGCTGGCCGGCCCCAAAAGGGGTCCAATTCCTTAGCGCAGCGCCGCTCGTTAAGCTACTCGAGAAGCAAATGCATGTAACACGCAGGGGGGCTGGCTGACGGAGAAGCATCGTCTGCGTGCCACAAACGGTCTCGGTGATGGTCCTTAATCAATCACCAACACAATCTCTTTGCCCTAGGGAGCTGGCTCAGTGAATAGAGCGTCAGCCTGTGGACCAAAGGGCCCCGGGTTCGATTCCGGTCAAGGGCATGTACCTCGGGTGCAGGCTCCTCCCAGCCCGGGCCCTGGTCAGGGTGCGTGCGGGAGGCAACCCACCAACATGACATCGATGCTTCTCCCTGTCTTTCTCTCTCTCTTCCACTCTCTCTGAAAACCAATGGGAAAATACCCTCAGGTGAGGATTCACACATCAAAATAATAGCAAGGGTAACAATACCCATGGCCGTGTTTTGTGTATCTGGTTATACCGATACAGCACTACAGCTTTTAAAGGAAAAACAGAAGTGGTACTGCGTGTGCGTCCCCGTGTAGTTACTCAGGTGAGCACGTTCTTGTGTCCGTTCCAACAGCGTGTGCTGCCTCCTGGGGCCTCGATGGCTGACCTGCGAGCAGGGATCTGCACAGCGCTGTCCTGGGACGCGTTCTCGGTTAGTGCTCCGCACTGCGGGGCAGGCTGGTTAGGGCGGGCCCACCGGGCGCCCGTGGCGCGCAGGGCGGCGAGGACAGCAAGCTCGACGCCCGAGGCCTCGCTGCTCGCAGCAAATGCTCAGAGCAGGTTCCCGGTGCCAGGGGACACGAGTGCAATGGTATGACTTGAAGCTCACACGTTTTCATCAGAAAAATGCTCGCAAGACAGTCAACACGCTCAGCCGCACAGCGTCACGTGGAGCGATCCCCTCCCTCTACCGGGTGTGGCACGGGCATGCAGGCGGCACCGCAGGCCGACGAGGAGGCACTGGCAACGTCGTGGAACGCAGGCCAGCAGCACAGTCACCACGGAAAGGACAGGAGCAGGCGGGGACTCTAGCTCGTCTGACCCGACAGACACTGTGCTCAGAGTCAGACGGCAGCGAGGAGGCAGCTGCCAGGGCAGAAGCAGCATAGAGCGAGAGGCAAGCGCATGCTCCGCGGGGAATCAGACGGAAAGCCCCTCCCAGGGTCACATGCAGGGAGCCACCGAGCCCCGAGGCGGGCACCACACCGCTTCTGTGCACCCACACGCGGGCGCCTCACCCGGGCGCCGCGACACCCGCTGTCTGTCCACGTCTCGTTGAAAAGGGAACGTGGAGCCAACGTACAGAGCAAAACGGAGTTTAAAATGAGAACAGCAAACTACTCTGCGTGCCACCAAGTAACTTCCACGCCTTAAGGGACGCGGGGATGGGGGGCGACTTTCCACGTCGACTCCGTGACCCACGGAGAACGTGAGGTCCCCTGGGGGGCGGGAGACGCGTCACGTGACCGTGCACGTGCGCGTGGGGCCTCACTGGACGTGACTTTCCCAGGCCATGGCTTCTATCCTGGGGGGTGGGGGTCGTGGACATGCTCCAAGTCTTTCTGCAAAGACGCAAGGGGCCGTTTCTGAGGACAGAAGCGTGTTGACTCCATAGCACCCAACCAGGAAGGGGGACCACGCCCAGGACACCCAGTCGAGGCGGGAGCAGGCGGTATGTACCTGGCAGGACTGTCAACCATGCAGAGTGAAAGGAGATGCCGATAGAGTTACCCGCCAAGCACGTGTACTCCCCCGCATCCTCAAAAGTTACATTCCGAATATAGAGCACCTCAATCTCCTTGTCCGTGGTGTTTACCCCGGCAGCCTAGAAGACAGGGAGCGAGAGAGAAGGTAGACGACACAGGACCGGGCGGAGGGGCCTGGGCCCGGAGGCGGCGCGGGGCCCGGCGGGGCGGCCGTGCGGGATCCGGCTGCAGCCCGTCCACAGAGCCCACGACCAGAGACAGCGACAGGAGCGGCCACCGCGCAGGCCCGTCACCACACCAGCGTCACCCCGGAGGTGCCTGCAGACACATGGACACAGCAGCCCACGGGCGGGTCCTGGCTCGGCTCCACTTGGCGGGGAGGGGTCCCCACACGTGTGCACCCCGCGTCCACCTGGGGCTTCCTTCTGTGGGCTGCGGACTTCCGCCTCGAGGAGAGGGTGGGCCTGTCTCGATGGCTGGGGTGCAGAGCGGAACTCCACAGGCACGTCCAAGGGGACACCTCGCACGTCCTTCCGGCCCCTGGGGGCCAGCCAGGAGGTCACCTGGCGGCCAGGCTCGGTCACTGGGACGCGAGTCAACCACCTTGACTTCCACAGCGTAGAAACGAAATGGAAGGAAAAGCTCCATCTTGGCAGCAAAACAACTGGGCTTTTTTGCTCCCTTTTTTAACTACGCATTTGAATGTGAGTCATGGCGGACGACAGAAGCCACCTGCTGCCTTCAGGAGCTCCCCAGGACATTCACTAAGGGGGCTGCCTCTGGTCGGGGACAGCAAGGTCCAGGGCACCGAGGTCAGGACAATAAGGTCCAGGGCACCGAGGTCAGGACACCAAGGTCCAGGGCACCAAGGTCAGGACAATAAGGTCCAGGGCACCGAGGTAGGACACCAAGGTCCAGGGCACTGAGGTCAGGACACCAAGGTCCAGGGCACCGAGGTCAGGACAATAAGGTCCAGGGCACCGAGGTCAGGACACCAAGGTCCAGGGCACTGAGGTCAGGACACCAAGGTCCAGGGCACCGAGGTCAGGACAATAAGGTCCAGGGCACTGAGGTCAGGACACCAAGGTCCAGGGCACCGAGGTCAGGACAATAAGGTCCAGGACACTGAGGTCAGGACAAGGTCAGGACAAGGTCAGGACACTAAGGTCCAGGACACCAAGGTCAGGCTACCGAGGTCAAGGGCAGCATCTCACAAGATCAGTTATGCAACCAAAGAAACGATGCCCATCGGACAGACGACACCAAGCCCACATTTCTCTAAAAATCGGGGGCCGGAGGAGGTGTGACTTTAGTGGATCCGCGATGCCACACCATCAACGGGCACCCAGGTATGCGTTTCAAATGGCGTTTATGTGCCGCGATGAGGGGGTCTGTGCAGCCTAAACACGATGCCCCAGAAGGAACGAACGATTTAAAAACCGGGGTGGGGGGGCCTTCGGAAGGAGCCAGAGCGGGCGCTGCGAGCACCGTGGGCGCGTTCCATGGCTGCCGGCACCCGCCAGCCGCGTCACCCAAGAAAGATGGTTACGAACATCCCGAGGCCACAGAGGATCCTAGAAGCTGCCTGCCGGCTCCCAAAGCACCAAGTCCTTTCAGCGTCTACATCTGCCTTCTTAAAACACAAAAAAAGAAGGAAAAACCAGAAGCGTCGTTACCTTGCTGCTTGGGCAGGACCGTGAGCCAGGCGGACTGGTTGGCCTGCCCTATGTAATTGGAGACCTTACACATATACTCCCCCGCGTCCGCCTCCGTCACATTGAACAGAGCCAGCACCTCTGCATTGGAACTATTTATCCCCGAGTGCTGGAACAGACAGAGAACAGCGTCGGCTGGGCCCCGGGTCCGCCACCCACCCCGGCCACAGCCTCCGGCGTCGCCTCCACCGCGGGGCCGGGCCCCGAGAGAACAGCACCGTCCACGGCGGGCGACGGGAGAGGGACCCGCTGCAGAGGGCGACACCCGGGGGGCCCCTGTTTCCCAGCTCTCTGACCCTGAGTGGTCTCCGCTGGAGAGAGCACCCGGGGGTGCAGTTCTCGGGGGACCCCGCTGTGGCCTTGTCTGCGAGCAGCTCCGTGCGGGAGAGAACGGGGGGCCAGGCTTAGGGCGCCGCCCGCCCCGACAGCAGGAGGATCGACAGCATCGAGAGGCCGATGCTGCCGCGGGGACTGCGGGGAGCAGGCCGAAGCGCAGGGAGAAAGGGCCCCACATTTCGTGGGCGCAGAACCGGCTTCTACGGTTCGCTGTCTGCCCAGCTGGTGTGGCTCGGTGGATGGCGCATTGGCCTGCGGACTGAAGGGTCCCGGGTTCGGTTCCAGTCCAGGGCACAGGCCCGGGGTTGGGGGCTTGATCCCCAGTGTGGGGCGTGCAGGAGGCGCCGATCCATGATTCTCTCTCATCATGGATGTTTCTCTATCTCCCCCTCTCCCTTCCTCTCTGAAATCAATAAAAATATATTTAAAAAATAAAATAAAATAAAATATAAAGTTTACTGTCTAAACCACATGTGAATGAATTTCCACAGCAAAGGGGTCTCTCTAAGAAGGAGAATCTAAATGGTCTCTAAAAGGTGGCTGCGAACACGGGACCCCAATGTCACATGAAAAGAAAATATCAGCATAACAGTAACATCGGTCCCACCCCCAGGGGTTGAAAAGCTCTTTCTGGCGACCGCTCCCCTCCCCCACCCCCCCACTCGGTGCAGCCGCCCTGCACGGGGAAGATCTCGGGGTCCCCACCCTTACAGACGGCAGCTGAGCTGAAACGTCTCCCCAAAGACCTCAGGCCAATAAATGACTGAACTTCTCTGACTCCCACTTCAGGGGTTCCCCCCGCCCCCAAATCCCTTCTGGTTTTGACTAGGGAGCTAACTCCCCAACACTCTCTGTACTGGCCCGACAGGAGAATCATGCCTCAAATTCAACAGGAAACCCAAGCACCGTGGCCGGGCCCTCCAGGCCCGTGGGGCGGCCCCGGCCGCAGGAGCCCTCACCTTCAGCACCTTGAGGTAGGGCAGCCCATCCGGCCCGTACTTGCTGCCGTTCTTCTCCACGTGCTTGATCCACTGGATGTGGGGCTGGGCGTCGCTGTACACTTTGCAGACGAACTCCACGTCGCCCCCGACCACCGTGGAGGCGTTGGCGGGCAGCCCGGCCTGGAGGATGGGCCGGTGCGGGGACCGCTCTGGGGGGGGATGGGAGGGGAGAGACGGGTAAGTAAGTTGTGCTGCCCAGACGGCTGCCTGTGAACTGGAGCCAGAAAGGTCTCAAGTCTGCTGGCCGAGTCCCTGGAAATCACAGGGCCCCCCAACCCTGAACAAAAGGGGCTTCACGGGCGCGGCGAGAGGGCGGCCCTCGTGCAAAGGAGACGCGCTCAGAGCACGGAGAAAAGAGCTTGTTAGGCTGAAGGCTGTTGGCTGTCCGCGGCCACCCAAGGAACAAGGGGCTGCGTTTACCGTGACGACGAGAGGCGCCCGGCCAGGGCACAGGTACCCATCCCCCATCCCACGGGGCAATGTCGGACGCGCACCTCGAGCGTGAGCCCAACATCATGGGCAGGTGACCACTGTCCCGCCACCCCGATTCTGAAATGGCCCACACACGGGTCACCCCACACATCCCCAAGACGCTCTGAGAAGACCTTCCTCGCTTGTTTTTAAAGAAAACAAACAAAAAGCTGAAGCCCAGGGTCACGGCCACACTGAAGGCACGAATGGTGTTCTCTCCTGGCGCTGGAACGTCCTCCATTCGCGCCCTTTATTCCTCCAGCCGCTTCCTTGGTGAACATGAGGTGCTGCTGTGTCCAAGGGCAGATGCACAGCAAGTACGAGATGGCGAACCTCTGACACGCGAACTCACTGTTTTGGTTGATTTTTCTGTGTTCAATGGTATTTAAATATATAAAATAAATATCAAAAATACAAGTCTTTGTTTTACTGTGGTTGCAAATATCAAAAAATTTCTATGTGTGACACGGCACCAGAGTTGAGTTAGGGTTTTTCAAAATGCTGGCACGCCGAGCTCAGAAGGTTCGCCGTCACTGCCCCGCGCCCTGGCTCACTCAGAGGTGGCACCGGAAAGCAGCACACCGTGAAGAGACACCAGCGCCACGGCTGGGCAGGGCTTACACTGTCTTATTTATTTTCTTGTAAAAATATCTTTTTATCGATTTCAGAGAGAGGGAGGGAGAGGGAGAAAGAGAGAGGATCATCAGTGATGAGAGAGAATCACGGGTCGGCTGCCTCCTGCACGCCCCGCACTGGGGATCGAGCCCACAACCCGGGCCTGTGCCCTGACCGGAATGGAACCCTGACCTCCTGGTTCCTAGGTCGATGCTCAGCCCCTGAGCCACACCGGCCGGGCTCGACTGTCTTAAAAGAGGCCCCATCCAGGGGGGGCTGGCAGCCGCTCCCATCTCCCTTGCCTCACGTCTCTAGGGAAAAGGTTATCAACAAGGACACCCCTCCTGTCTCGGGCCTGGAGAGCCCCCTCTCCCACTCAGAGGTGGGTGAGCATCTGAACACAAGGGTCCCCAAGAAGCGGTGACAGGCCCGCCTGCTGGGAGTCTTGGCCACAGGCACTGGGATGACAAACTCACTGGACCTCCCTCCGTGGCACCCGAGTCGAGAGCCACCACACACCCAGCCCCACTGTCCGTAGGTACTGCCCCCTCCACCCCACCCCACCCCACCCCACCCCCCGCCACCTGCAGGGAGCAGCCTCCCCTGCCTCCCTCCCCCAGGGGGGCACCCTGTCTCTCACCGCCACTCACACAGCTGCCGCGGGACAGGCGGTCCCGCCCGGGGCCTCCCCAGGCGTCAGGGCCCTGGGCCCGGCTGGGAGCAGACATTGAACGAGGGGCTCTCAGCCTCTCCCTCTGAGCCGTTCTGACTAAAACGTCATTGAGTGCAGGCTGTTGGACAAGAGCAAGCTGCTAGTGTGTGAAAACTTTTAAACACCTGGCCAGTGTGGCTCAGCGGTTGAGCGTCGACCCAGAAACCGGAGGTCGCCGGCTCGATTCCCGGCCGGGGCACAGGCCCGGGTTGCGGGATTGGTGCCCAGTGTGGGGCGTGCAGGAGGCAGCCGGCCCGTGATGTTTCTCTCTCATAGATGTTTCTACCTCTCTCTCCCTCTCCCTTCCTCTCTCTCTAAAAAAATCCATAAAAACATATTTACAAACAAATAAATAAAAACCTTAAAAAAAAAGAAAGTGCACGAGAGGTTCCTCTCAGCACACGCGTGCCAGGACCTGCCAGCACGTCTCAGGCACCTGCCCGCGTTTCCCCATGGAAACAGGCTGCTGAGCCCCCCCAAGAAGTCACTCGTTTGCCCCAATATCATCCCCCAGACAGGCTGCGCCGAGGACCCAGAACACGAGGCTCCTAAACTGGGGGGGCAGCAGGTTGCAAAGCTGGGAGCCCCTCCAGCACCCGCAGACACCCCCCCGCTCTGGCCAACAGCGTCGCGGTGGAGGTGACCGGTGGTGGTGGTGGTGGTGAGCCTCCCGGGCAGGCCTGGCAGCGGCTGGCGCCACGGGGACCCGCTCACGGCTGGCGGGGGTGGAGGTCGGGGAACCCCGACCCGGCCCGGCCCCAGAGCTACGTCCACGCACACCCACCTCCGGGCTGGAGACGGCCAGCCGAGCGTAAACCCACCTCCTCGCACCTGTCCCCTGTGGGGCGGTGGCCTCCCTCCCTCCCACCGAGACGTGCGGGGGGCTCGGTTTTCCACCTCTGCGCCCTGTTTGGGTGTTTGAGGGCCAATGTTTACCGCGGCCCTAAACACTGACGCTGAGACACAAAGGGACGCTAAAGTCTTACACGTCCGTCAGCCAGGTCAGCGGAACCTCAGCCCCTCGTCTCCCTTACACACGCTTTTTCTCATAAATCTTTTCACAAGCAAACATTGTGCGCGGCGCCCGGCCCGGCCGGGAACAATGGGCGCTTTCATGGGCCCGGCACCCCCGGCCGCGCCAGGCCGCGGCGGGCGCTGACTCACCGGGCAGCCGGCAGGCCCGCGCCAGGGCCCGGTGCTGTTGGCTGTGGTCTGCGGGCCGCGGGCTCCGCGATGAAGTGACGGCTCTCCCGGCTGTTTCTTTAAAAAACACCGCGTCGGGTCGTGCTGCTCTCGCTCAGGACAGCGTGCCGGCGGCTCACTCGCGCCGCAGCCTCTCCACTCCCCTCGCTTCTGCAAACACCCCCCCAGCCTCTCCACTCCCCTCACTTCTGCAAACACCCCCCCAGCCTCTCCACTCCCCTCGCTTCTGCAAACACCCCCCCAGCCTCTCCACTCCCCTCGCTTCTGCAAACACCCCCCCAGCCTCTCCACTCCCCTCGCTTCTGCAAACACCCCCCCAGCCTCTCCACTCCCCTCGCTTCTGCAAACACCCCCCCCCCCCCCGGCCTTTCTCACGTGGGGCCCAGAGAGGTGAGCGGACCCTCTGTGGCGGGAACCTGCCCGCGCCCAGCCCGACAGCGCCTTGGGAGAGGGCGAGCCCGGAGGGAATGTTTCCAAACAGCCAGGAGGCCTTGGGTTTCGTTTCTCCACATCAGGCTTTGATTTCCGTTGCAACCTCGCTCTCTGCCCCGAACGTCTTGGACAAGGTCCCGGGTGCCAGCATCTGCACGGGCGCCTCCCCCCCTCCCCCACGCCCCCGGCACCTCCCGCCGGGCGCCATCAGACCCTCCACCGGCGATCACTCCCCGGGGAGGACTGCAACCGGCTCCCGTTCTAACTTCCGAAAAACCGGGGTGAACGCCGGGAGCAGCCAGCAGCTGGGGGAGCGGCCGGGCAGCAGGTCCCGCAGACACGAGCAGGGCAGGCGGCCCCCACAGCTGGGCACAGGGCAGGGACGGGGCACGGAGGTCCTCCAGCAGCTCAGGTGCCCCCAGGACCCCACAAGGCCCTGAGCAGGACGGACCCCTCCGTCTGCAATGCTGTGGGGCAGCCGATAGAAAGGCTGGTCAGGGGCTCTGGCCGGTGTGGCTCAGTGGATAGAGCAGAGGCCCGCGGACTGAAGGGTCCCGGGTTCGATTCTGGTCAAGGGCATGTGCCTCGGTTGCAGGTTCCCCGGCCCTGGTCAGGGTGCTTGCAGGAGGCAACCGATCGAGTGTCTCTCTCACATCGATGTTTCTCTCTCTGTCCCTCTCCCTTCTCCTCTCTCTAAAAATCAATGGAAAAATATCCTGGGATAAGGATTAACAACAACAAAGAGGAAGGAAGGAAAGGAAAGGAAGGGGAGGGGAGGGGAGGGGAGGGGAGGGGAGGGGAGGGGAGGGGAGGGGAGGGGAGGGGAGGGAAGGGGAAGGGAGGGGAGGGAAGGGAAGGGGAAGGGAAGGGGAAGGAAAGGGGAAGGAAAGGGGAAGGGGAGGGGGAGGGGAGGGGAGGGAAGGGGAAGGGAGGGGAGGGGAGGGGAGGGGAGGGAAGGGAAGGGGAAGGGAAGGAAAGGGAGGGGAGGGAAGGGAAGGGGAAGGGAAGGGGAGGGAAGGGAAGGGAAGGGAAGGGAAGGGAAGGGAAGGGAAGGGAAGGGAAGGGAAGGGAAGGGAAGGGGAGGGGAGGGAGGGAGGGAGGGAGGGAGGGAAGGGAAGGGAAGGGGAAGGGAAGGGAAGGGGAAGGGAAGGGGAGGGGAGGGGAAGGGGAAGGGAAGGGAAGGGGAAGGGAAGGGAAGGGAAGGGGAGGGGAGGGAAGGGAAGGGAAGGGGAAGGGAAGGGAAGGGGAGGGGAGGGAAGGGAAGGGAAGGTGAAGGGAACGGGAAGGGAAGGGGAAGGGAAGGGAAGGGAAGGGGAGAGGAGGGAAGGGAAGGGAAGGGGAAGGGAACGGGAAGGGAACGGGAAGGGAAGGGGAAGGGAAGGGAAGGGGAGGGGAGGGGAGGGGAGGGGAGGGGAGGGGAGGGAAGGAAAGGGGAAGGAAAGGGGAAGGGAAGGGAAGGGAGGGGAGGGGAGGGGAGGGGAGGGGAGGGGAGGGGAGGGGAGGGGAGGGGAGGGGAGGGAGGAGGAAGGAAGATTGCTCGGGAGTCCTCTCCGGCCGAGGAGAAGCCGCAGCTCGCTCGCCCCTCGTCCCTCTCCCAGAAACAAGCATCCCACCGTCTCCACCAGGATCCACGGGGTCAGGGGAGGCCCTGCTCCGCGTGCTCGCCGCCCAGATGTTACGGAAAGCGGCTTCCTCCCGACAGGGCGCGGGGTGAGTACGTGGCCGACGGATGGGCCGACGGGCGCCTCCCCCGCGTCTCTCCTGTGGTTATTGAAACAGGAAGGTTCTGGGCTCCGCGGGGTCAGATGCGGGGCCGTGGCCCGAGGGGGTGGGAGCAGAGGCTCCGAGGCCCCGTGTGAATTCCAGACGGAGGCGGCGGGGAAGCAGCCGAGGGCGCGGCCGCGATGGGACAGTTGGCTGCTCGGCTGGAATGAGGTTCCACCGACTACACACAGAGGGAGCAGGCCGAGGGCTGGGAACAGCGCTCTCCCCGCGGCCCCCCTCCCCGCGCCCCCTCCCTGCACCCCATCTCTCCTCGCGCCCCCTCCCTCCTCGCAACCCCCCTCCCCGCGCCCCCTCCCTCCTCGTGACCCCCCCTCCCCGCGCCCCCTCCCTCCTCGTGACCCTCTCTCCCCGCGCCCCCTCAATCCTGGCACCCCCTCCCTCCCCGTGGCCCCCCTCACCACGCCCCCTCTCTCCCCGTCCCCCCTCAATCCCTGTCAAGGGCTCCAGTGAAGCCACTTTGCTAAAGCAGGAGGCCCAGCTGCTAGGAGTCTAAATATCGGGACTGATTCACTCTCAAGTCCTGGAGAGAGAGAGAGAGAGAGAGAGAGAGAGAGAGAGAGAGAGAGAGAGAGAGAGAGGCAGAGAGAGAGAAATGCCCAGTGACAGGGAATAAGCCTGGTGAACTGGCCGCTGAGACGCTGTAACGTGCCGTCGGAGGCAGGAACAGGTTTGCTTGCGAAGATCTGAGCGTCGGCTCGGACATGACAGGCCCCACGCCGCCCCACGCGGAGAGCCTGGTGTGCGGGCGGGGCGACCACGCACCCGGGGCCGGGAGGGGACCAGGCTCTGAAGTGACACCGTGAACTGCCAGGCCCCGGCCCCGGTGGCTGGTTTCCGCCGACAGCGGTCTCCTAACGACTTCTCCCCGAAACACACGGCCGCGAAGCGCCGACTCCCGGCGGCTCTCCCCACCGGGCAGTCCGATCGCCGCGCGCCCCGCGTGGATCCGGCACCAGCCCGCCTCCCTCCCAGGCGCCCGTCCACCCACGGAGCGAGGAGAGGCCTGCCGACCTGTCCTTGCGTCAAACCAACGTTGGATCCCGCCCCCTAACCCGGCCGTGGCTTCGCAGCTCGAGGGGCTGCAGAGAGGAGCCCCGCGTGGCTGGAGGGCGAGGGAGAACCACCAGATTCCTTCTCCGGCCCAGCCCGGCCTTTCCTGCCCCAGGACAGGCGGTGGCTGCCTCTGTCGCGTGAACTGAACGGGGCCCCGTGAGGCGCGGGTAGAGGGAGGCACCACGGCCCTCGGGGCCCAAGGAGCCCAGCCGCCCGCTGAAGGCCTCGCCGTAAGGACGGAGGCGTTCCCGGCCTCGCGGGATCTGCGGCTGCGCCCACGGGCAGGCTGAAGCCGGGTTCTCAGGCCTGGCTCCCGGGCCGTCTCCCTCCCCAGAGGCCAGGCTGGGGTGACCAGGCGCGCCCGGCCGGCGGGCTCAGGGGCTGAGCGTCAGCCGTGAACCAGGAGGTCACGATCCGGTTCCCAGGCGGCGCGCAGGCCAGGGGGCGTGCAGGAGGCAGCCGAGCCTTGATTCTCTCTCCTCATGGATGTTTCTCTCTCTCCCTCTCCCTTCCTCTGAGATCAGTAAAAACATATTTAAAAAAAAACAAAAACAGGTCACCACTTCCTCGTTTACTTAACTGCTACTTTGTTCCAAGAGAGGCTCCAACGTTCAGCTCGGGGATCACACTGGGGCCTTTGTCTCCCGGGGCAGAGGCAGCCGGGACGCAATTTACGCAACTTCTCCTTCTCCCTGCGGACGGGCTGCCCGCTCCGTGCCAGTGCCACCCCCTCCCCCCGCAGGCCCCTCCTCCCGCACGCACACCTGAGGGCCGGGGGCTCCTGCACGCCCCCCACTGGGGATCAAGCCCGCAACCTGGGCCTGGGCCCTGACTGGGAATCGAACCCTGACCTCCTGGTTCCTAGGTCGACGCTCAACCACTGAGCCACCGGCCAGGCAGGGGGCCTTTTTCTAACACTACTGAGTCCCAGCGCCTTTGCTTTCGAGACATAAGGATCCTGAACCCAAACGTTAAAGGACGGATCCGAGGGCACAGCCCTGAGCGGCAGCCCTCCCAACCCCCCCCCCCCACGGACACGCGAGGGCCAGGCTCACAGCCCGGAGCCCCTCTCCGCGGGGAGCCGTGTGCTGTCACCCCAATCCCCGAGATGGGAACCTCCCGCCCACTTCCCCTTGCAAGCGAGCGGCTGGAAGGAACGGCGCCGATTAGCGAGGATCCCGCGAGCTCCTAATGGAGCAGCTCCTCACACACAACACGGCCATTTCATGCCAGGACACGGACGTCGCCCGCAGGACACAGATGTCACCTGCAGGACGGGGACGGGGATGCCTTTGCTGAGGAAGAACTTCCATCACAAGGTCCCCCGCCTGAGGCTTCGTCACGTCTGCACCACGACCTCCAAGGCACAGCAGCAAACCAAACACCACCCAGCGGTGCGGCTCCGTGTAAGCGTCACCCATGAACCAGGAGGTCAGGGTTCGATTCCTGGTCACGGCACAGGCCCAGGTGGCAGGACCCATCCCCAGTGGGGGACGTACAGGAGGCAGCCGATCCACGATTCTCCCATCCCTGATGTTTCTCTCTCCCTCTCCCATCCTCTCTGACATCAATAAGAATATATTTTAAAACAATAAAAATAAATAAAAACCTCGGAGAATGTGCGCTCTCCCTGGTTCAGCCTCATTTCCTGTGTGAGGGGCCGTGATCACACAGCCACGCACTCAGCGCGGACCCGCGGGCACCAGCCTGTCCCCGTGCGGGCCTCAATCCGTGTGCCCAGGAGCCGAGGTGCCCGGAGGACCGGCTGCCGCCCAGTGCGTCGACACGAGGCCCCTTGGCGGCTCCGTGCTCACGTCATTGGTGCTTTTCTTGGCCTACGACGCGCCAGGCGAGCTCCTGGCCGGTGCGGTGACATCATCGGGCCTTTCCCGCGTGACCCCGCAGGCTCGGCGCCCCGCACTCCGCACCCTTGGACCCCTGGCCGGGAGCCGCGGGAGCCACACAGCTCAGACTCAGCAGCCGCTCAACCCGGGCCTCCGCTCAAGGCCTCGGAGACGCGCGGCCCCAGAGCCTCCCCTGAGGGCGGCGGGGGAGGGCTTCTCGATGTTCCACTTAACTCAGCCCACGGCTGCGCTGGCTGGGGTGGCCAGGCCGGGGCTCCCCACGCCTGGAACGGCCCCCCCCCACCCACCCGTGGGCACCCCAGCCGGTCCCCGCAGAGCCGCGATCCCCCCAAACCGCCCAGCACCTCGTTCTCGCCCCACAGTGACCGGCTCATGCTCGGGGGGAGGCATTTAGAACGTGTTGCCCCCGAGTGGAATCCAAGCCCCAGGCCCTCTGAGCTCTCCGTGGACGGGACACGAACACCAAAATGAACGTCCGCCCCTCTCCTCTCACACGTGAGGGTTCAGCGAATATCTGAACACGGAGATGCTGTCCAGACTCGCCCCATAAATGTCTCTGTGAGGAAACAGAGCTCCAGGCTCAGCCTCCTGTGAACATCACCGGACCCGGGTACCGCAGGCCGACAGAACAGTGAAATGTTCAACGGCTCCTCCTTCCTCCCTGAAGACTGACACGGAAATAACGGCCGCACGATGCTTTCGAAGGCAGTGTCTTATGGACTTAACTGACGTTCACTCGATAGAAAATCAGAACGGTTTTCTGTTCACTTCTCAGTTAACCCAAAACGTCAATTACCCAAATCTATGTCACGTGGTTCATCAGCTTCGGGGAGTTCTTCATGGCTCTCGGGGCAAGTCCAAGACCGGGGGTCTCCCTCTTGGGGGGGTGTCTGTTCTACACATGAGGGGGTGGGCGCAGGTTCGAGGCGTCACAACGGGAAAAGCCCTTTGACGACATGAGTCCAGGGGGGCTCTGGGTGAGGCCTCAGCAGCTGTCAGCACCCTGCCCATCGCTTGGAGGGACAGCCTGATGAGCCCAACGCAGGACCCCGGGCAGGTGGCGACAGTGAGAGTCAGGAGGGACGACGAGACGGAAAACACGGCTTCTACCAAGAAAGGGACACCCAGCCCGCGTCCCCACGGCAGGAGGCCGGTCCCATCGCCCCGTGCTCCACGCTGTGGGTGCTCACGCAGAGGAACACCCGTTCTCCGTCACTGACGGCAAAGCCCCGCACAGGCACAGCGGGAGAAATGGGAGCTCCCCGGACAACAGGCCACGCGGTCTGAAGACATTTCATTAAAATAGCACTTTGATCAGAAGGGACTGAGCCTGGCCAGCGTTGCTCAGTGGTGAGCGTCGACCTAGGAACCAGGAGGTCAGGGTTCATTCCCGGTCAGGGCACAGGCCCGGGTTGTGGGCTCGGTCCCCAGTGGGGACCTGCAGGAGGCAGCAGATCCATGGTTCTCTCTCATCATTGTTCCTCTTTCTCCCTCCCCCTCCCGTCCTCTCTGAAATCAATAAAAATATGTATAAAAATAAAAGAAAACACGTTTCTCCTGCAGCGTCCCTGTCCCCTCCCCTCACAGCCGGCGTTTTTCAGAGCGAGCTCAGCCCGGGCGCGTGGGCCGTTTTCACACCAGGTCCGTCTCGTACGGGGCGACGCTCGGCCGAGAGCCGCACGCAAAACGCACGAAACCGGACTCAGAAGGAAACAGGCCCCGTCCCCCGACAGGAGAGCCCGCCCCGGGTGACGGCTCGGGTTCAGGAAGAGCGAGAGCCCCGCCCGCAGCCGGGGAGCGACTCACCCACGACGTCGAGGTGGTAGGTGTGGTTGATGGAGCCGCCCGCGTTCTCCACCACGCAGGTGTAGTTGCCTTTGTCGGAAGGGACCACGCTCTCCATGATCAGGCTCCAGTGCTGGCTGCGCACCTGCAGGGGCAGAGCGGAGGCGGTCAGCGAGTCCGTGGCCTCAGCACAGAGCGCCCGGCACTGGGTTCTAGATTCAAGTAGTCGGGGGGGGTGGCGGGGGGGGTTGAGGAAGGTCAGGATCTCCTGAAGCTGCCCGGCCGGCGAGGAACCAGGAGGTCAGGGTGCGATTCCCGGTCGGGGCACAGGCCTGGTTGTGGGCTCCAACCTCAGTGTGGGGCGTGCAGGAGGCAGCCAGTCCATGATCCTCTCATCATGGATGTTTCTCTCTCTCCCTCTCCCTCCCTCTCTGGAATCAGTAAAAATATATTAGACAAAAGAAAAAGCATCTCCTGAATTCTAACTGCCCTCATGCGAGCACGCAGACGGTGACAAACGGGAGCAACGGTCGCGGTGGTGAATGGTGAGCAGCGGACACGTGTGTTCGGACGCCCAGGCGTGTGGGCATGAGTCACTGTCACAGGTCCGAGGGCCCCCTGAGTCGGGGCCCCGAGCGCCACCTGCAGTGCCTGTGCCCAGGGACAGTGCACCCCCAGCTGGCCCACCCGCTCGGCCCCAGGGCACCCAGGAAGCGTCCAGGGCCCCCGAGCCACCTGCACACCAGGCACGGCCCTGAGCCCCCTCCCTCCGCTGATGCGGCTCCCCCAGGCCTCCCATTTCCCCCACGTCCCCGAACGGGGTCTGGAAGCCTCCAGAACATTCCGCTCTCCTCGCTGGCGAGAGCGGAAGAGATGCTCCTGCTCCTGAGAAACAGACACAGAATCCAAACCCGGAGCCGAAGCCGTAGCGCCTGAGGCACTCGCAGTCCACTCCCCGTGGCCCACTCCCTGTGGCTCACACCCCGTGGCCCACTCCCCGTGGCTCACACCCCGTGGCCCACACCCCGTGGCCCACTTCCCGCGGCCCACTCCCCGCGGCCCACTCCCCGCGGCCCACACCCCGCGGCCCACACCCCGCGGCCCACACCCCGTGGCCCACACCCCGCGGCCCACTCCCCGCGGCCCACTCCCCGTGGCCCACTTCCCGTGGCCCACTCCCCGTGGCCCACTCCCCGTGGCCCACACCCCGTGGCCCACTTCCCGCGGCCCACTCCCCGCGGCCCACTCCCCGTGGCTCACACCCCGTGGCCCACACCCCGCGGCCCACTTCCCGCGGCCCACTCCCCGTGGCTCACACCCCGTGGCCCACTCCCCACACCCCGCAGCTCACTCCCCACTGCTCACTCCCCACGGCTCACTCCCCGCGGCCCACACCCCGCAGCCCACACCCCGAGAGCCTCAGAGACGACACACGTGGGAAGCACGTCGCCACGCTCCTGCCCACGGGCGTCCACATGCAAACAGACTGCTCCCTGCTGCTCCCCCCGCTTTCACACACATGAACAGACTCACAAGGACCCAGGGCACCCCCAGATCAGGCTCCAGCACGTCTCTCCCTCCCACATCGTCTCTCCCTCCCACATCGTCTCTCCCTCCATCGTCTCTCCCTCCCACAGCGTCTCTCCCTCCCACAGCGTCTCTCCCTCCCACAGCGTCTCTCCCTCCCACATCGGCGCTGAGCCTGGGACCAGGGACGGTGGAGGAACGGCAGGAAGATAACTGCAGGCGGCTCCTCTCACCCCTTCTTTCAGGAATGGGGACTGGCCTGCGTGGCCCCCGAACATGGACACATGTCCTGCCTCCGTCACTGACGCGGGGCCACACCCGCAGACCCACAGGAGCCACGGGCAGGTTAGGGCTGGGCCGGAGGGCACAGTCAGCTCATCCGCCTCCCGTGTCAGGGCTGTCGGCTTAGAGAGGCAGCGGCAGCCGGGGTGCGGCTCTGAGGGCACTGCCACCCGAGGACGCTTCTCACGCAGGGTCAGCGCTGCACACACCACGCTGCACGCGCCACGCTGCACGCGCCACGCTGTACACACCACTGCTGCACGCGCCACGCTGCACGCGCCACGCTGTACACGCCATGCTCCACACGCCACTGCTGCACACGCCACGCTGCACACGCCACTGCTGCACGCGCCACGCTGCACACGCCACTGCTGCACACGCCACGCTGCACACGCCACTGCTGCACGCGCCACGCTGCACACGCCACTGCTGCATGCACTGACGCCGAGGTCAAAAGGAAGATCCGCTCACCACCAAGTCTTAGGAAGGACCAGGGGCTGAAGGCTGGACTCTGCCTTTTTTTTTTTTTTTTTAAATAGACTCTCATTGATTTCAGAGAGGAAGGGAGAGGGAGAGGGAGATAGAAGCATCTACCATGAGAGAGAATCACCCATTGACCGGCTGCCTCCTGCACACCCCCTACTGGGGATGGAGCTCGCAACCCGGGCCTGTGCCCTTGACCAAAATCGAACCCAGGACCTTGCAGTCTGCAGGCCAACACGCTATCCACTGAGCCAAACCGGCGAGGGTTTTGTTTGTTTTTCTCTTTTAATAACAGCTTTATTGAAATATAAATTAACATACCATATGAATCAGCCATTGAAGTTGTACAATTCAATGAGTTTTGGTATGTTATTATTTTTTAAAACTATGGTAACTATATATAACAAAATTTACTACTTTAACCATCCTTTAGAAATTTTAAAATTATCTTTTAATCTTTATTGTTGAAAGGGTTACAGGTGTCCCCTTCCCCCACTGACCCCTTATAGCCGCCCCCATAGCCCTACTGCCTGGCCCCATGGGTTGTGCACACAAGGTCTGTGGTTGATCTCTCTCCACCCACCCTCCCCCGCCCTCTCGCTGCAGTTCCGCAGTCCGTTCGCTGCTTCCATGTCTCTGGATCTACTTTTGTTCATCAGTTTATGTTGTTCATTAGATTCCACATACGAGTGAGATCCTGGGACACTTGTCTTTCTCTCACTGGCTTATTTCACTCAGCGTCATGCTCCCCAGGTCCCTGCAGGCTGCCCCCAAGGGTAAGGGATCCTCCTCTTTGCAGCTGCACAGCATTCCACGGTGTGACTCTCCACAGCTCTTACCCACGCGTCTGCTGACGGGCACTCGGCTGTTTCCAGATCTCAGCTCTTGTACATGGTGCTGCGATGAGCATGGGGCGCACATGTTCGTTCTGATGGGGTTTCAGATTCCAGGATGCCGTCCCGGAAGGGGGGTCGCTGGGTCAGAGGGCAGTGCCACGTTCCATTTTCTGAGGAGACGCCGTGCTGCTTCCCAGGGGCTGGCAGCCTGCGTCCCCCCCAGCAGCGCACGGCACGAGGGTCCCCTTCTCCCCACTTCCTCGCCGAAGGCTGGACTCTTCTCCACAAAACCACCAGCAACGCACACAGACGGGGTCCGAGCCGCCGGTCACGGAGCCCCGCCCCTGCCTGGCCGAGGACACTGCCCGGGGCACCACCTCACGGGGCTGATGACGGACAGGCACGCTCACCCGCAGGTGACGCGAACGCAGTGAAACGGATCCGGAGGCCTCGGACCAACAGCCGAGCAGGTCTGTGCTCTGGGCTGGGGGACACCCCCCTCGGGTCCCGGCTGGGCCACAGCCTTGCAGCCGGACCACAGCGAGAGGCGAGGTCCCTCCCAGGCTGCCGGCACCTCCTGCAGGAAGCACTGCGGCTGCTCTGACGGAGAAGAGGCGGCGCCGACTTTCCCAGGACAATTGAAACGACCCAGCTCGGCCGGTGGGGCTCAGGGGCCGAGCGTCGACCTAGGAACCAGGAGGTCAGGGTTCCATTCCTAGTTGGGGCACAGGCCCGGGTTGCGGGCTCGATCCCCCGTGTGGGGCATGCAGGAGGCAGCCGACCCATGATTCTCTCTGGTCATTGATGTTTTTCTCTCTTTCCCTGCCTCTCTGAAATCAATAAAAATATTTTTTAAAAAATAAATAAATAAAAATAAAACTCTGCCTAAATCCCAGCCCCTGGCTGCTGACCTGGAGCTGTCGGCCCAGAGCATGAGGCAGCAGGGCCAGCGCCCTGGCTCAGCTCCCGGCGAACGGCCCCAACGAGACCTGCCCTCCCCCAAAGCTCTCGGGGTGCCAGGGAGGGGACTCCCCCGGCTCTGAGCAGCCAGCCCTGGGGAGGGCGACTCGGGGTGAAGCCACAGGCCCGGCGTCACCGAGCCCGTAATCCCGCACAGGGCCCTGCTGTAAACACAGGTCTCTGAGCCCCTGCTCAGATGTCGCTCCCGTGAGCCCTTAATCGTGGCCAAGGCCCATTTCTGGACCCCGTCCAACCCGCTGATGTCTTTCCAGAGCCGGGGTCCAGGCTGGGCACACGGCGTGTTCCCAACGGAGCTGAACCCCAACAGGCGGGAGGCACACCTGCGGCCGGCAGGCCACGGCCACGGCTAACCCGGCCCCAGGGCAGCCCGTCTCCCGGGCCGTGGCGATCCCTGCTCACGGCGCCGGCCCTGACACCAACTTCCTGGAGACGCCACAGGTATTATAAAATCATACGTTCACACGGATCAGCGCTTTCAGCACGAGACGCACACTGACCCCGGGCTCTGCCCCACAGAAACCCCGGTGCTGGGTCAACGCTGCCCCACGGGGCGATGTCTGGCCTCCACCTGCAGCTCCCGCCACGCCTCACACACCAACCCAGACCCACGCGCCGTGGCACTGCCCACGTGGTGCCCTCGGCCACCAGCAGGGGGGCTGCGTGGTCATGCGGGAGGGGTCCCCCCAACAGTCGTGGCTTCACGAGAAGCTACGAACAGTAACTCCCTGAAGGCGGGGAGCGGAGGCACGCGGACTTGGGGGGTGTTTTGTGGGCTTTCGGGAGTTTTGTTTTTGGTTGTTGTTAATTCACTCAAGGACATTTTTCCATTGATTTTTAGAGAGAGGCCAGGGGAGGCAGGAGACAGAGAGAAACATCGATGCGAGACACACATGGGTTGGCTGCCTCCTGTACGCACCCCGACCGGGGCCAGGGATCGAGCCTGCAACCAAGGACGGGCCCTTGACCGGAATCGAACCCGGGACCCTTCAGTCTGCAGGCCGACTCTCTCCACTGAGCCGCCCCGGCCAGGGCTGTGCTGTTTTCTCAATATTCTGTTTCCACACCCCAAGTCAGTGTAGCCGTTCCCACAAAAACGTACACTCCTCACCAACGTTCTGTCTGAAGCCCCCGGCTCTCTGGTTTTCCTGCCAGTTTGGGCCCAGGCGGGCACAGCAGCTTTGCGCACGGAGGAGGAGATGCAAACTGTCATCAAAGACGAGGCCTTTGTGCCCAGCCAGCATGGCTCAGTGGTGAGTGCCGACCTATGAACCAGGGGGTCCCAGTTCAATTCCTGGTCAGGGCACAGGCCCGGGTTGTGGGCTCCATCCCCAGTATGGGGCGTGCAGGAGGCAGCCGATCCGTGATTCCCTCTCATCATTGACGTTTCTGTCTCTCTCCCTTCCTCTCTGCTCTTCCCTGAAATCAATACAAAATATATTTTTTAAAATGAGGCATTCGTATGTTCCCACCTGGTGAGATATCACGTTATTGATAAATGGAAAACCAGTGGCTGAATACAAACATGAACACTCCTGACCCCCTGTGTCAAGTTACACGCGTGCACAGCCCCACGGGTGTGCAGAAGCCTGGATCCATGTGCACGGCCATATACACACGGCTAAAACCAGGAAGAAAAGGTACTAAATGGTTAGCAACAGTTTACATAACGAAATGGTAGGGTTACAAATATTACTTTCTTCTCCTCTTCACTTTTCAAATTTAAACAGGAATCTTGCGCACACACGTGCACACACACACCCCAAAAATAAATGACGTGAACCAGCTTCTTGGGCCTCCCGTGCCCCCTCCCCGCCTCCCCGGCCTCCCGGCCCCCCGGCTCCCCCCTCCTCGCCCCCCCCCCCCGCCTCCCTCGCCTGCATTACTGTCCTGCAGACCTGTCGCCTGGCAGAAACTTGAGCCACAGGGACGAGGGACCCTGCAGCAGCCAACACGTGCGCCTCTCCCCGCCCCTGCCCGTGGCCCAATCTCCGTGGAATCGTTCCCTGCGGTTCATCTGCAGGAGCAGACGGAGCGGACGGGGCTGCAGACCTGGCTAGCTCCAGGCTCTCAGGACTGACACTTCGAGGCTGAACAAAGCCACTGGAGCCCGAACCCTCGCCCTGTGAGACAGAAACCGGATTCCGCAAGCACCCCACACCCGTCGCCACGGAGACAAGAGGCGGCTCAGACAGGTTTTCGGAATCCTCATCTCCTGGATCCTCCCAGGCGCCCGTCACCCCCTCCCCCAGCTACCTCCAGGGGACAACTGGGAATGCGGGTTTCGTTTAGGATAATGACACCAAAACACAAAGGTGAAAGGTCAAAGTTTGGCTTCCCCGTGGCACACAAAGCCCAGACATTTCCCAAGAGCCAGGTGTGCGATAAGCAGAGGCAAACTCGCAGGAGCCGGGAGACACGCAGGCTGCGCGCCAGGCGGCTGTGCCAACAAACACGCCGGCTCCCCTCCACCACCGGCCGGTGCACAGGGACAGCCCCCCTCAACCTCGGCCATCACCACAGCGCCCCACGAACCGCAGCGCAACACAGACCAAGTGCTGCCAGGACGAACAAACGCCCGCGGCCCGGCCACGCCCCCGGGGGCCCCAGGCCACCCCTCCGGGACGCGTGTGCGTGAACGGGGTGACACGTGTCGAGGGCTGGGCTCTTATGGCTGCAGATGGGAGCCAACACCCCTTTAACCTTAAACACCAAGACGTTTGCTTTGCAGGAGGTGCCCGCGGAGCAGGGCTGGGCGAGCCGGGTCCTCAGGGCGCGAGAGCTCCCCTCCCCTCCGCTCCCAGCCCCGATCTCCCGGGACGCGGGCGTGAGCACGGACGGCCGTGCCCTGCAGATGCTCGGAGAGGAACCGGGGGCAGAGTGCCAGCCGGGCACCACCTGCCTTTTGAATTTAACTCTGAGAATCTCAAGACCTGCCCAGTGGGTGTGGCTCAGCAGCCGATGCCATCAGGGCGCAGGCCCAGGTGCGGCTCGGGCCCTGGAGGAGGGTGTGTGGGGGCAGCGATGGACGTTTCTCACGTAGATGTTTCTCTCTGCCCCTCTGCCTTCCTCTCTCTCTAGAAAAGCCAATTAGAAAACCTTTAAAAAAAGAAAGTGTTGTTTTATGTTGTCTTTTCCCCAGAGGCGGCGTCCTGTGGCCTCTCTCGTTCTCGTGCGGCCGGCGCGTGGCGTGAGCGATGGCTCTGAGGACGCCCTCGCCCTCGGTGCCTGAGCATCGCCCAGGAGTGAGCTGGGGACGGAGCCGTCTGTTAATGACCTCGGGCGCCGCGGGCTCGGCCGCACTGAAGTGTAATAACTGTTCCGGGTCCACGAACGCTCAGCCTGTGAAGGAGCCTCCATCGCGGTGACGCTCGAGGCCGGTTTCCAGCTGGAGGGACCCATGTTCACGACGACCATCGACCTGCTCACTCTCAGAGAAACAGACATTTGCATGGATCTCGGGCGGCCACGGCCTCCCTCCCGGATGGGCACAGGCCTGGGGCGGGCCTAACTGCGAGGGGGACTCATGCTCTCGGGGACCACGTTCCCCAGGGGATGGAGGTCTCCGTCTCCCCCTGGCCAGTCCCAGCAGCCTCCGGGGCCCCGTGGGGTCTGTTTCCGCTCCCCGACGCGGAACGTCCAACTCCTCTGTGGCAAAGCCCCAACTGCACCCAGGCCGACTGCCTCTGCCTTCGACGGGGTGACCCCCAGGCCGCTCACCCCGCCGGCCACAGCCTCTGCCCCGGGAGAAGGCCCAGCCCAGCACGAAACGCCCCCTGGGCCCTGCCAGCCAGCACGCCCCGTCCCACAGGGCACAACCCCGGCCTGTGCCTGGTCAGGAATCGAACCGTGACCTCCTGGTTCCTAGGTTGATGCTCAGCCCCTGAGCCCCGCCGGCCGGGCACCATACACTTGAAAGTCCTCCCTCTCTATACGGAATAACTTGGAGATTATGCATCGCTCACTCTGAGCTACCCTTCCTCCAGGCTCAGCTGGGATCCTCGTCTCCCTGCCCCGCGTCTCCCCAAGAGCCGACATCACGCCTCCTGCAGGGCCCAGGGCCGCGCACCTCTGACCAGGAGTCCCCGCGAGCTGGGCCTGAGCTTCACCCGGCGCCCGGGACGGTGCCCAGGCACCACTTGCTGAACGGACGGGCGGGGGCCTGGCGGCCTCTACAGGCACCTTCCAGGGACGGCTGTCCACTGCACCCTGGGGCGCGAGGGCAAGACTCACTGCACACAGCCAGGGGTGAGGGGCCGAGTCCTCGAGGACAGAGGACAGCAGGTCGCCGCCCTTCCTGCGGGACAGTCCGCGCGCCAGGCCCCGTCCAGGCTCACGCAGCCCTGCTCGCGCCCAGGAACTGTGCTTACGCCCAGCCCGTCGGCCGCAGTCTGGGTTTAGAGACCATAAAGCGTGTAGGAAACAGACTCTCAACTTTCGGCCCTTCCGCTGCTACACTCGCTTCCCGTGACGCACAGCGCGAACGGGGCTGCCCTTCGGAATTGCAGGCGCGGCCGGGCTCACGGCAGCAAACACGGAAACTACCCGTGACGATGGCGCAGCTTCTTCCCGTTCCCGCCCGTTCCCGTGAGCTCCCGGCGCCCCACAAAACGAATAATTAAAAACAGCGCGAGACCCCTCCCCCCCATGTGGAGAGCGCGCCGTACCTTATACCCTCCGATGCGGTGCTCCTGCCTGAACTCCTTCCCGTTCTTCAGCCACCGCATGGTGGGCGTGGGGTTCCCGCCGGCCGGGCAGCGGAACTTGACGGTGTTGGCGGCGGGCACGGCGTGCAGCCGCTTCTCCATCTTCTCGGTGCTGGTCCAGTAGGGCGCTCCTGTGGGAACACACGGGACAGTGTGGGCGGCAGCCTCTCCCCTCCGCTCGCCCCCGTGGGCGCGGTCATTGCCGTGCGTGCGCGGGCGGAGGCTGGCGAAGCGGGGGCGAGAGCCACGTTAGGAGAGACCAGCTGAGGTCGCCGGAGAGGGCGCGTGGGTTTCCTGGTTTCTATTTTTCGGTGAACCCTCACCCAGGATGCTTCCCGTTGGCTTTTAGCGAGAGCGGAGGGGAGAGGGCGAGACAGAGAGAAACACGGACGTGAGAGGCACAATTCTCCCTCCACGTCGAGCTGGCCGCTCAGCAGGCAGCGGCGGGGACCGTGATCTGTAAAGCTGTCCCCTCCAAGTCCTCGGGGGCGGTTTTAAACTCGAGGAGGTGGGGGGTTTGTAAATTTGCCGAAAGTGGGACGTATTCTCTGCCCAGAGTCACGGCGTCCCCGCCGCCAACCCTCGCGCCACCGACAACGGCTCAGCCACCGACCGTGAGGAGCACAAAGCGATTACAACCTGACCTGAGGAAGGCAGCCCTCGGGGGCCTCACCCTCGGGGGCCTCACCTTCAGGAGCCACACCCTCAGGGCCGCACCCTCGGGGCCGCTCCGTGTGGCTCTGTGAGTGACCACAAAGCCTGCTCACGCGAACTCCTAGACCTGGACGGAGGGGCCCACAGGCAGCGCGGCCCCAGCCGAGCGGGCCCCTGGGAACGTCCTCTCCTCCCACATAAAGGAACCAGCAGGTAGGGCTGCCCCGTCCCGGGCAGGACTGTGATGCTCCCGAAAACGCCACCCAGGGGACTCTCACAGAGGCGCTGGGAGGGGGCTCCGTGCCTCCCTTGCTGGGCTGAGCGGCCGGGGGCTGCGCCCACACGGGCATCACCCAGGGGCCTGGCGGGCAGCCTGGCGGCAGGACCTTTGTGGTGGCACCTGAGGAGCGACTGAGGGACGAGGGGAAAGAGCCCGGGGGCGTCCTGGCAGGTGGCCACTCCCCGGGGGGCCCTTCCATCGCCACGGCTGCACCTGAGAGCGGGGCCCGTGCAGACCAGACACACGGCCGCCGTGCAGCCAGCTGGGCGCCTGCTGCCCCCTCCCCGCGAAAGGCGCAGACCCACGGTGGCGGCACCTCCTCAACACGTCACCACAGGCTCGAACCCTGGACTCACATTCTCTCTCCCCCGGACCCGGTAAGCCGTGACTCAACAGAAAGGGCAGTCGAGCCGTTTCCGAGGCTCCCTGTGCCCGGGACGCCCGCCCCCTCCGGTGGGTGCGGAGGTCATGAGGCCTCCCTTGAAGACGGCAGCTCAGGGATTTTTTTTAATATTTTTTTATTGATGTCAGAGAGGAAGGGAGAGAGAGATCGAAGCATCAATGACGGGAGAGAATCATGAATCGGATGCCTCCTGCACGCCCCCCACTGGGGATGGAGCCCGCTGACTGGGAACCGAACCCTGACCTCCTGGTTCACGGGTTGACGCACAACCACTGAGCCGCACTGGCTGGGCCTCAAGGAGGCTTTAATGAGCCCGATGCCGAAGGGAGGAATTATTTTCTTATTTGACAACGGCTCTTCCAGGACAAGCTGGCTTTGGGGAAGCCCACAAAACCTGGAGGTGAGAGACACGATTACGTGTAGGAGAAGGCCCGTGTCCTCTGCTAACTCTTCCGGCCTCACCATGTCAGCGGCCTGGGCGCAGGGAGGAGCCAGGGCTCCCCAAACACAGGGCAGCGGGTGAGAAACGGACAGGCTGCCGGCCCGCCCCTCGACCAGGGAGCCTCCTCTCCGAGGCTGGGGACACGCTCATGACTTTCATCTGAGACGGTAACTCATGACCTGCGAACCGGAGATGCCCAGGCAGGCGCTCAGGACAGGTGTTTACTCCTCAGCCTGGGTCTGCGTCGCGCTGCTCGAGGGAAATGCAGGCGTCCGCGCCGCACACCCCCCTGGCGGAGCCTGCGGACGGTGGGGCTGGGTGGGAGCCAAGAGGAGGGGCTGTGAGACGAACCCCGACGGCACAACGAATGGTTCTACTGCATCCAGTTGGCCCGGACGACAGGCACGGCCCCTCGGCTCTGACCTCTCGACCTCTCGATCTCCGATCTCCGATGGAATCTGTGGCTGCAGAACGAGGCCCCCGGGCACGAAACACTAACAAGGAGCTTAAAGGAACCGCGAGACCGCAGAGGTGCATCCACCTGCCCAGCGTGGCTTCTGCACGACAGTCACTCCATGTAGTAACAATGCAGAGCCTGACTCCACGGCAGCCTCTCTCGAGACGGGGCTGGTTACCCAGAGGCTCCTCACCACCCCCACAGGAGCTCCCCTCCGGTCCCCTCCGCGCAGGCTTCTCCACACCTGCACCCCAGCAAAGGGCGCCACCCTCCCCGGGCCCCTCTGTCATCCACACGAGTTCCCATCACCAGCTGTTTCCAAACTAAAAACCACTCCTCCCGATGTCTGCCGGCGGCAAGAGCAGAGCAGGGCAGGTACGACTTGAGTTGACTTTAGCCTGTGGAGTATCAGATGGAGGGGGGGAGGCAGGAGGGAGAGGGAGGGATAGATGGAGAGATGGATGAAGGGATGAATGGAGGGATGGAGGGATGAGGGATGAGGGATGGATGAAAGGATGGATGGATGGAAAGGTGGACGGATGGAAGGAGGATGGATGGATGGATGGAGGGGTGGATGGATGGGTGGGTGGATGGAGGCAGGGATGGATGGATGGACCAACATATGAACCAGAAGGACAAGTGTTGAAAGGAGGGAGTAGAGTGCATGTTGGTTTGGCCCCTCCCGGCGCTACCCTCCCTCCCAGCACCTCTATCCCAGGCAGACACTGATTCTGTCAACAAGTGGGAGGACTGGAGGCCTCACTCTGAGCCTGTAATTTAAATGCAACGAGAAACACAGGCTGCACTGCCCCACCCAATCCCGACGCGTCCCAGACTGACATCGAAGGGCTACGGCCTCTGTCTCCCCGAAACCAAAGAGAGAGACGCCAGCCCAGAGTTTAAAGGAAAACAGGGCATCGTGTTACCACCGTCCACAGGCGGCCTCGGGACCATCTGGCCCACGGCTGACGTGGTCAGTGCCACCAGCGGGTGAGTGATTTGATCAAGGTCACCCGGCGAGAGGCCGGGCCGGGGCCGCCCAGTCTCCGGCTCCCCGAGCAGTGCCCTCCCCACCCCCCGGCCGCCCTCTGAACTCTCCCATGGTAACTGAGTCAGAAGTTCAAGATTTACGTGCGCTGTGGGCACTGGTGACTGCCAACTGCATTTTTATTGATGCAAAAATAAAAGAAACACAGCCCGTTTCAGCCCCTAGATTAAGTCTCCCAAACTCCCTAAAGCTCCACGGAGGCCTGTGCCTAAGTCTATAATCAGGGCCTTTAAACCTATCACTAATCGCGACATCTGAGGGCTTTGCGCCTGCGTGGAGGGCTGTCCCGGAGGCCCCGCCCCACCATCATCTGTTTTCAGTTTTCCATGAACTAAGAGAAATACTCCAACAAAACACGAGATAGGAGTGAGGTGTGATTATGGGGGTGGGGGGGGTGCTTTAGTTGAGGAATCTCATTCAAACAATGAACTTGCTGACAGTGAGACATTCAATAAGAAAAACATTAAAACGAATCAGGCCAGTTACCCCCAGTAAATGCCAGAGGCCACTGGGAGGTCGACCAGCTGCCCCGTGGGAGCTCCCAGGATCCTGTGCCTAACTGGCGTGGCTCAGGGGCTGACCGTCAACCTATGACCCAGGAGGTCAGGGATCGATTCCCGGTCAGGGCACAGGCCCGGGTTTCGGGCTCGATCCCCAGTGGGGGGCGTGCAGGAGGCAGCGGGTCCATGATTCTCTCTCATCATTGACGTTTCTCTCTCCCTCCCTCTCTCTTCCTCTCTGACGTCAATAAAAATATATTTTAAAAAAGAAAAGAAGAAAACCCTGCAATTGCTGGCGAGGCTGTGCCCAGAGGAGCCTGCGGAAGAAGAGACGTCAGCGGAGCCTCAGGCGGCAGCAGGACGGCTGGTGGTGGGAGAAGGGCGGTGAGCGTTTCGTTTCACGAAGAATTTCAGAGTCTAAGGAAGCCTGTGGAATGCGGTTGTGTTTTGTTGTTTTCATTCTTAGAAACGTAAACGTAACTAAGAACCATTTACCGAGGAATCATCGCCACCACGTGAAGGTCCCCATCAGAGCAAAGGTGTCTACGCCGTTGTCAGCAGATCCACCACCAACGGGAGTTCGAGATCTCGGGCCAAGAACCTTCCTTTCCCCGAGTTACATCCAAAACACAAGGCCTTGGTCCCGGGCACAGGCACGGGCATCGGCCACAGGTCCCGACAGGCATGGAACCAAAACAGACACCCCCTTGCCTCTCCTCACGCGGCAGAAGGAGCCGCGTCGCCGCAGGGATCTCGCTGCAGCGGCCTCGCTCCCCACCTGACCCCCGTGTCCATCGTGATCTTCCCGAGAATAGAGCCTCGAGCTCCTCAGAAACAACCACTGACCACACGGTGGAGGCGGGGACACTCGCTCCCCGAAGACGGACACTCGTGTGTCCTCATCTGCTGCCAGGGGACCCGTCCAGACCCAGAACAAGGCCACGTCACGCCTTCCCACGCTGACGTACACGGAACCTTCCGAAGCCCGAAGCCGGGACGCATTCTGAAAACCAGCATTTGAAACGGCCCTTTCTGCCCCGAGAAGGTCGGACGACGGGCGTGTGAGCAGCGGCACTTCCTGGCAGCCCGGCCGGTGATGACATCACAGGGCTGTTCTGCGCGGGAAACGCCAGCGCAGGTGAGATGTGAGGTCCCCGGCGAGTCAGCTGCTATAGTCCGACCCGAGAGTGCCCTTCCCACCTGAGACGGAGGAACCTGGCCAAGAGGGTGGGGGAGTCAGGCCGATCCCCTCGGCCAGGGCAGGGGCCCCGCAGCCTGGGTCTCCACGGCGACAGAGGCCGGGGGTTCACGTGGGTCTATGTCAGTGCCCGGGACGCCCCGAGGAAGGACCGGGTAGCACATGGCTCGCTGCAGCCGAGAAGATGCTGGTGGCTCTGCGTCTCCGAGAAAGGGTCCCACCCAGAGCCCACGTGCGGCAGGAATGCCGTGGCCCTGCTCCTCTCCTCACGGAGACGCCTGTGTCGAATGAGATCCCTGAGAGAAGCAGCTGGAGCCGGGAATCCCACAGAACACTCCCTCCGCGCCCTCCAGAGCGGCCTGCGGGGCGAGGCAGGTCTGAGGCACGCGGTAACAGGCGTGAAGTAAGAACCCAGCCCGATCCGAGAAACCTGGCAGCTCAGGGGGCTTAGGGGAAGCCAGGACACCGGCCCGGGAGCCCGCTTCCAACCCGGTTCCGTTTGAGGAGGGAGCAGTGAGGACCGGCCTGAATGATGCCCGTCAGGCCGGCAGAGGTCAAACCCGGCCTGGACGGGGCACACCCCCGTGTCGGAGCCCCAACGGAACCTGCCTCCCCGTGTTTTTGATGGTTCGTTCTGCCACTGTACCAGGCTTTCTAGGGTCTGAGAAGAACCGACCACGCAGATAAGCCTGCTTCTTTTCATAGTTAACCATCAAAACTAATTAAACAGCAATCAGCCAACGGCAGAGGGAAAAATAACCTGCAGTGCATAGGGTGTCCCCCAAAAATGCAGACATGGACATTTTCTAATAGCTCGGTTGACGTTTCTTTCCTTTCAGTTTAACCTGCCGGAATGGATAATTATTCACCCTGTGGATACACCTTGGGGGACACCCCGGATTTTCAGGCCGTAGACAGACCTGAGAGCCACCCGCCCAGAGAGAAAGAACTCGGGGAAGCCCAGCCCGTCCCCGTCATCACAGGGTCGGGGACCCGTTTGCGAACTTCCCGGGAGAGAGACGCACCCGCCTGGCATTTCCGGACGATCCGGAGGGGCCGAGGAATCAAACTGGACGTGCGGTGGCTCCCGGGGCTGAAAGGCGAAGAACTCGGTGCTTCTACAATTTCCCTATGATCCGGTCAGGCCTTGGGCATCCGAGTGGCTGGCGTTGTTTTAATGGCACATCCCCTCCCCACCTTGCCCGCTGCCCTGGCCGTGGCATTCCTCCGCCCACACAGGCTGCAGCGAAGTCCTCTCCCGCCCGGCTCACCTGGAATCAGCGGCCTAATCACACCCACAGATGGCAGAGGCCGCGGGGCCGGGAGGAGCCGCTATCACTTAAATCACCTCTCGGGTTTCAGGGCACCGTCAGCGGTGGCTCCCGGCAGCGGTATCTCCCGGTGCAGCTGACACCAGCCCCTAATCACCGCAGAGCCCCTGGTTCAGGGCAGAGTTGGTGTCATTCGAGAGCTAATTACAAAGAACCCCGGTGGCAAGGCGAAGGCGAGGCGATTCATTCAACGAGGGCTGGCACTCACGAGAAGGAGCACGCCACTCACAGCCCATCTATTCTACCCGGCACTGGGCACTGAGCACAGCACTGAGTACTGGGCACCGGGCACCGGGCACTGGGCACTGGGCGGGGACTGGACAGTGGAGCTGGCGTTCAGGATCAAAACCCGGAGGTCTGCCCTGACAGGTGTGGCTCAGTGGTTAGAGTGTGGGCTTGCAGACCAAAGGATCTCAGGTTTGATTCCAGTCAAGGGCACGAACCTCGGTTGCAGGCTCCTCCCCAGCCCAGGGCCTGGTCGGGGTGCCAGTGGGAGGCAACCCATTGATGTTTCTCTCCCATCGATGTCTCTCTCTCCCTAAAAACCAATGGAAATATCCTCAGTTGAGGATTAAAAAGAGAGAAGGAGAAAACCCAGAGGTCTGGCCGGCAGCCCTGTGACTCAGAGACAGGGACCCGCTCGCCCAGCCTGCTTGTGACGAAAGCTCCGCCTTGCTGCCACGTTATTACGTCCCAAGTCTCGGGTTAGCACACTGATCGTCCGGGTAGGCCTGGTACGGATCGCCAGGGCAACGCCACCACAACCGGGCTGGCAGAATCAGGTGTCCCCCAACCAGTAGCCGTGACACCCCCATGCGGGCACTGCTTCAGAGCCGCCTGCGCACCCCGCCCCCACCACCCCCGGGCACAGGCTGAGCTGTGATCGGACAGGCAGCAGGCCCACAGCTGAATCCAGCCCCGCCTTTTGCTCCCTGATCGGCACATTTCCACTCAATAAAGCGGGAAAACTCTTCTCTCCGCCCCGTCGGGTCGTGGGGTGGGGGGAGGGCGCCGACGGAGCCGGCAGCCCCGACAGGACAGACCTCATCGCCGAGGCCACCGTGTCTTTCGCTGCCTCCCCTGCCGGAGCCAGAGGGTTCATGGGAAGCGGGGATGTTCTCCGAGCCCAGGCTTTGCTATTAACTACAACGACCTCGTTAGCAGCAGGTGCGGGTCAGAGGAGAGCGCCCACGCACCATCACCGCTGTCCTGTGAGCAGCACCCCTCACCGGGAGCCCATCTGGGAGACCTGTGCCTGGGAACCCCGGGGCCAGTGGTTCTCACTCCTGAGGGCACCCGAGTCCCCCCCCCCCCCCCCCAGTTTCTCTGCAGCAGGTCTGGGCGGGCCTGGGAATGCTCATTCCCACAAGTTCTCGGTGACGCTGATGCGAGAGCCACGCCCAGACCTGCTCGAGCCAGGAAGGAACGTCTGTCAAAACCAAAGCACCCCCTTTCTGCCCACGCGGCCGGGAGACGGGGAGAAACCCAGGGCCCTGCGCCCGACAGAGCGTGTCTCCTCTTCCCCTGAAAAGCCCTGGGCTGCCTGAGTCGCGATTGTCTGTGACTGAGGCCTTGCTCAGGTTTATTCGACGACTAACACCCTTTGGAGGAAACGCGGGATATAAACCCACACGACAAAGGCCGGAGACGGACATACAGTCACCCTGGGACCCTCCCGGCCGTGCTATTGGGAAACGCAGCCAACTCTAGATTTTATCTTCTTTACTGAACACTCCCAGGTGCTTCTCTGACCATCGTACAAATACGAACTCAACAAATCCTCGTGGAAAGTCCGTCGGGTGTCGTTACCGTTCCCATGTGACAGCTGAAGACGCTGAGGCACCGAATCGGAGGACCTGCCGGGCGCCCGACTCCGAAGAGGTGGCCGAGGGCTGAACCCAGGCTGTCCGCTCCGGTGGCCACGCTCTCGCTCACCCGCCCAGGCCTCCGCGGCCGATGCTTGGGAGTCACTGCCTTCCGCAAGCAAGTGGCTCTCACGGCCTTTTCTCCCTGCGACCTAAGGCGCACTGTCCTCGCTCTGCACAGCACAAGGGCGTTTAAAAGCCATTAAGGCCCTGGCTGGTTTGGCTCAGTGGATGGAGCGTCGGCCTGCGGACTGAAGGGTCCCGGGTTCGATTCCGGTCAAGGGCATGTACCTTGGTTGCAGGCACATCCCCAGTAGGGGGTGTGCAGGAGGCAGCTGATCAATGTTTCTCTCTCATCGATGTTTCTAACTCTCTATTCCTCTCCCTTCCTCTCTGTAAAAAATCAATAAAATATATTAAAATAAAATAAAAAAGCCATTAAGATGCCTCAGCACCACCCAGGTCATGCCTTTTCTTTTCCTTTTCTTTTTTATTGATCTCAGAGAGGCAGGGAGAGGGAGAGAGAGAGAAACATCAACGATGAGAGAGAATCATTGATGGGCTGCCTCCTGCACGCCCCCCACTGGGGATGGAGCCCGCCACCCGGGCACGTGCCCGACCGGGAACCGAACTGAGGCCTCCTGGTTCCTGGGTCGATGCTCAGCCCCTGAGCCGCCCCGGCCGGGCCCAGACCATCCTCTGTGATGGGACCACCCTCAACCTGGCAGGATGGCTGAGCAGCCAGCGCCTTTGGCCTCTACCCACACCACCCCCTCCACTGTACGGCCCCCACACCACCCCCTCACCTGTCCGGCCCCCACACGTGGCCACGTGGCCCCCAGGGGAGCGGAGAAGGCGAGTCCCCACCGTGGAGGCCGTGGGGCCAGCCAAGCACCAGCAGAGAAACCCAGGCCACGGGAGAGTGCGCGACGCCAAAGGGACAGAGGAAACCGAGGGAAGTCACCGAGCTCCCGGGAGAGCGGCCCACGGGCCGGAAAGAAAGACAGACAGTGAGGAGGTGGGCAGTGAGACTGGTTTATTCGCAGGTTCGAGAGCCAGGAGAGCAGACACAGCGGAGAGGGCGCGGGGTCGCGAAGCAGCGGCAGCAGAAGGCGGCGGGGCCGGCGCTCCTCGCGGGGCCGCGTTACTTACTCTTGTGGCTGCTCTCGCTGGCCACGTCCTCGGAGCCGTCCGCGTCGTCCTCGTCATCCCCGGAGGAGATGGCATCTGCACGCGAGAGAACAACCCAGGTCGTGTCGGGGCCGAGCCGAGGCGCCGTCCCCGCGACACGGCCCGAGGGGCAGGGACGCCGCCCACCGGGGGCCGCGACGCCGCGACCCGGGACGCGTGAGGGCGAGGCGTCTCCACGGCCCCGCTGCTCTCTCCCGGGGCCGGTCGTGCCCCCCGGACCCCCGGGCCTTCTGCTCTCGCACTAGTGACACGAGTGGAAACTGGGCCTGGGCAGCTGGATCTTGACGCTCCAAATGGTATTCGCGTCCCCAGCAAATTCACCGACTCCCTCAACCCACAGACGCTTCCCAGCAAAGCCCGGCAGCGCTCCGGGCCCCCCAGGAAGGGGTTCGTCCCTAGACACGCAGCCTCCCTGGGGCCTTCGCCCGTTCCCTAACGTTCTGAAAACAGAACTTGGTTTTTTTATTTTTTAAATATATTTTTATTCATTTCAGAGAGGAAGGGAGAGGAAGAGAGAGAGAAACATCCATGATGAGAGAGAATCATTGGTCGGCTGCCTCCTGCACGCCCCACACTGGGGATCGAGCCCGCAACCCAGGCCTGTGCCCTTGGCGGGAATCGAACCCGGGACCCTTCAGTCCACAGGCTGACACGCTACTCACCGAGCCAAACCGGCTGGGGCTGAAAACAGAACTTTAAATCGGCCATGGAGCAGGCCTCACAGCCCACCCCCCTCCCACCCCCCATCCCCCCTCACTGCAGGAGAGAAAAATCCAGGAGAGACACTCAAAGTTTGAGAAAATGAACCCGAAAACATCAGCATCCAAATTTCAATCCTGTGTTCAAAATGCCAAGGATGCCGTTGGGGGCTGGGGGGTGGGGGGCTGGGGGTGGGGGGTTGGGGGGTGGGGGGCAGGGGCTTCCTTCTGTAAAAGTGCGCTGTCTCCCAAGAAAAGCGTCACTTGGCACGAGAATCCAGTCATGTTGCTGCGAATCCTCACCTGAGGATATTTTTCCATTGACTTTTAATGAGTGGAAGGAGGGAGGGAGACACATCCATTGGCTGCCTCCCGCACGCGCCCTGACCAGGGCACAGATCAAACCCGGGACACGTCAGTCCACGGGCCCACGCTCTACCCACTGAGCAGCACCGGACAGGATGAGAATCCGTCGTTTTTAATGACCAGCCTCCCTAGTCCCCAGAAAGAATTTCCAAAGCAGGCGACGAGCCGCACTGAAGCTCTGTGCCTGATCCACGGCAGGTCCCACCGCAGCGCGACTTCCCAATAAAACGTTACCCAGAGCCCGTGGGACGCGTGGCTCAGGGGTGAGCGTCGACCTGGGAACCAGGAGGTCAGGGTGCGATGCCCGGTCAGGGCACAGGCCCGGGTTGCGGCTCAATCCCCAGTGTGGGCCGTGCAGGAGGCAGTCGATCCATGATTCTCTCTCATCATGGATGTTTCTCTCTCTCCCTCTCCCTCTCTCTCTGAAATCGAGAGAAATATATGAACTTTTAAATTTTACACAGAAAACGCTACGGAGAAGAGAGAGCAGGGGCCCGAGGCCCACTCACCTGTGACATTCACCATGAAGTAGCCAGTCTCACTGTCCACTGTCCTAGCAGCCGTACACGCATAGAGGCCAGAGTCTCTGGGTGTGGCGCCCTTTATCTGCAAGTACTCCCCAATAAGCACTGTCCTATTGTTGGGCCCCAAGTGCACCCCATCCTTAGTCCAACTGATTCGAGCGGCATCTCTCAGCCGGCAGCGCAACTCTAGCGACTCCCCGGGCGCAGCCACATACACGTCGGGCTGGGAGATTTGGTATTTGGTTGGCGGCTCTGCAGAGGGTGGGAGAGGAGGCGGGAGAGAGTGGAGAGGAGGCGGGAGAGGAGGCGGAGAGAGTGGAGAGGAGGCGGAGACAATGGAGAGGAGGCGGAGAGAGTGGAGAGGAGGCGGAGACAATGGAGAGGAGGCGGAGACAATGGAGAGGAGGCGGAGACAGTGGAGAGGAGGCGGAGAGAGTGGAGAGGAGGCGGAGACAATGGAGAGGAGGCGGAGACAATGGAGAGGAGGCGGAGACAGTGGAGAGGAGGCGGAGAGAGTGGAGAGGAGGCGGAGAGAGTGGAGAGGAGGCGGAGACAGTGGAGAGGAGGCGGAGAGAGTGGAGAGGAGGCGGGAGAGGAGGCGGAGACAATGGAGAGGAGACGGAGACAGTGGAGAGGAGGCGGAGACAGTGGAGAGGAGGCGGAGAGAGTGGAGAGGAGGCGGAGAGAGTGGAGAGGAGACGGAGACAGTGGAGAGGAGGCGGGAGAGGAGGCGGAGAGAGTGGAGAGGAGGCGGAGACAATGGAGAGGAGGCAGAGAGAGTGGAGAGGAGGCGGAGACAGTGGAGAGGAGGCGGAGACAGTGGAGAGGAGGCGGAGAGAGTGGAGAGGAGGCGGAGACAGTGGAGAGGAGGCGGAGACAGTGGAGAGGAGGCGGAGACAGTGGAGAGGAGGCGGAGAGAGTGGAGAGGAGGCGGAGACAGTGGAGAGGAGGCGGAGACAGTGGAGAGGAGGCGGAGAGAGTGGAGAGGAGGCGGGAGAGGAGGCGGAGACAGTGGAGAGGAGGCGGAGAGAGTGGAGAGGAGGCGGAGACAGTGGAGAGGAGGCGGAAACAGGGGAGAGGAGGCGGAGACAATGGAGAGGAGGCGGAGACAGTGGAGAGGAGGCGGGAGAGGAGGCGGAGACAGTGGAGAGGAGACGGAGACAGTGGAGAGGAGGCGGAGAGAGTGGAGAGGAGGCGGAGACAGTGGAGAGGAGGCGGAGACAGTGGAGAGGAGGCGGAGACAGTGGAGAGGAGGCGGAGAGAGTGGAGAGGAGGCGGAGACAGTGGAGAGGAGGCGGGAGAGGAGGCGGAGAGAGTGGAGAGGAGGCGGAGACAGTGGAGAGGAGGCGGAGAGAGTGGAGAGGAGGCGGAGACAATGGAGAGGAGGCGGAGACAGTGGAGAGGAGGCGGAGAGAGTGGAGAGGAGGCGGAGAGAGTGGAGAGGAGGCGGAGAGAGTGGAGAGGAGGCGGAGACAGTGGAGAGGAGGCGGAGAGAGTGGAGAGGAGGCGGAGACAGTGGAGAGGAGGCGGAGACAGTGGAGAGGAGGCGGAGACAGTGGAGAGGAGGCGGAGACAGTGGAGAGGAGGCGGAGAGAGTGGAGAGGAGGCGGAGACAGTGGAGAGGAGGCGGAGACAATGGAGAGGAGGCGGGAGAGGAGGCGGAGACAGTGGAGAGGAGGCGGAGACAGTGGAGAGGAGGCGGGAGAGGAGGCGGAGACAGTGGAGAGGAGGCGGGAGAGGAGGCGGGAGAGGAGGCGGGAGAGGAGGCGGAGACAGTGGAGAGGAGGCGGAGGGAGGAGGCGGGGGAGGAGGCGGAGAGAGGAAGAGGAGGGAGGGAGGAAGAGGAGAGAACGTCCAACACGGTCAGTGGAGTCCCCATATTCCCGGGAGAGCAGGTCTCATTGGCAAAGGGCCCCAGCAGGCTGGCCTCTCCCTGCCACCCTAGGAGCCAGCACCCCTAGGAGCCAGCACCCCAGGAGCCAGCACCCCCAGAAGCCAGGACCCCCAGGAGCCAGCACCCCAGGAGCCAGCACCCCCAGAAGCCAGGACCCCCAGGAGCCAGCACCCCAGGAGCCAGCACCCCCAGAAGCCAGGACCCCAGGAACCAGTACCCCAGGAGCCAGCACCCCTAGGAGCCAGCACCCCAGGAGCCAGCACCCCAGTAGCCAGCACCCCTAGGATCCAGCACCCCAGGAGCCAGCACCCCCAGAAGCCAGCACCCCCAGGAGCCAGCACCCCAGGAGCTAGCACCCCAGGAGCCAGCACCCCCAGAAGCCAGGACCCCCAGGAGCCAGCACCCCAGGAGCCAGGACCCCCAGGAGCCAGGACCCCAAGAGGTAGCACCCCAGGAGCCTGCACCCCTAGGAGCCAGCACCCCAGGAGCCAGCAACCCCAGGAGCCAGGACCCCCAGGAGCCAGCACCCCCAGAAGCCAGGACCCCCAGGAGCCAGCACCCCTAGGATCCAGGACCCCCAGGAGCCAGCACCCCAGGAGCCAGCACCCCCAGGAGCCAGCAACCCTAGGAGCCAGCACCCCAGGAGCCAGGACCCCCAGGAGCCAGCACCCCTAGGAGCCAGGACCCCCAGGAGCCAGCATCCCCAGGAGCCAGCACCCCTAGGATCCAGGACCCCCAGGACCCAGCAACCCCAGGACCCAGCAACCCAAGGAGCCAGCACCCCAGGAGCCAGGACCCCCAGGAGCCAGCATCCCCAGGAGCCAGCACCCCCAGAAGCCACGACCCCCAGGAGCCAGCACCCCAGGAGCCAGGACCCCCAGGAGCCAGCACCCTAGGAGCCAGCACCCCAGGAGCCAGCACCCCCAGGAGCCAGCACAGGGCCCTCAGGCAGAGCTGAGGGTCTGAAGCAGGAACTCGAGGGAGACCTACAGAAGCTGCCCCACAGTGACCATCACCACAGGCCCGACCAGAACCCAAGACCCAGCGCGGACGGACATTGGACAAGGACGTTGGACAAGGACATGCCACCCACAGCCTGCGTGCACTGTGATCCGGAGATTGCACTCACATTGCACTTCCTATGTGAGAATGTGTGTTTAACCAACACTTCCATTCAACATGACTGATGGCCGTGTCCACACGCACACACACGCATACACACACACACGCATTCACACACACACACACACACACACACGCACACACCCCTATTCACTGTGCTAGACTTTGTTGTCACAGAGCCCAGCTTCTGAACACACCTCAGACCCCAGACCAGCCGTGGGCAAACTACGGCCCGCGGGCCGGATCCGGCCCGTTTGAAATGAATAAAACTAAAAAAAAAAAAGACCGTACCCTTTTATGTAATGATGTTTACTTTGAATTTATATTAGTTCACACAAACACTCCATCCATGCTTTTGTTCCGGCCTCCGGTCCAGTTTAAGAACCCATTGTGGCCCTCGAGTCAAAAAGTTTGCCCACCGCTGCCCCAGACGCTGACGGGTCCGTCCGTGAAGCTGCCGCCTGGGTTCCCACAAGCTCCCAGGCTCCTGGGAACTGGCTGGACCGAAGGAGGGAGTCTGTGCTGGGCGAGCCGGGCGGGCCGTTTCTCTCAACACGATAAAAGCCTAGAGCCCCGAAGGCCAGAAGCACAAAGCAAAACGCCCCGGACGGCGAGAGGCGTTCTCCCTGGAGCCTCACCGGACCCCGACCCGAAGCCGGACCCTGACCCCGGCCGCCGCCAGCCTGCCCGACACGCCACGTGGGAAGCTGGCCCCTCCCCGCCCACCTCCGCATGCTGGCTCCAGCCGCTCGGCCTCTGCCTGTGCTCCCCTGCGGCTCCTCCCCTGGTCCTGCCTCCCTGCTAAGACCCCGCAGCCTGCCCCCCACCCGCCCCCCACGAGGCTGCCCTAACACCAAGTCCCTCCTGTGTCCTCTCATCATTGACGTTTCCATCTCTCGCTCCCTCTCCCACCCTCTCTAAAATCAATAAAAACATATTAAATACATAAATAAGATAAAAATAGCAGGATGAGGCGGGCGCCCCGGCAGCCGGTCAGAAAATGAGGGGGTCACCTGCAATGACCTGGTGCAGCGAGCGCCTGCCCTGAGCTGGGGCCCCGCCCCCTCCCCCCTAAAATCTCCTCAGGCCTTTGTTCCTGGGGGGCTGACGGGGGGCTGAACGGCTCCGACTGGGAGGAGAAGGAGCCTGAGGCGGATCGGGTGGGAGAGGTCATGACCTCGGTCCGGTGTGACATCACGCTGATGTCACCAGCTCTCAGCTGTACGCATCAACCGCTCGGAGACAGACTCTCGCTGCGTGAGGGGCTCTCGTGGGGCCCAGAGAACCTGGGTTTTCGGGGTTCCATCCCACCGTTCCGCCAGGTGCCCCGCGACGTCACCTCGGACGAGGGCTGAGCAGGGAGCGACTCCGGTGACTCTCGGCGGCCACACCAGCGCCAGCAGAGCTCGCGGTCCCTTTACGATGTTTGCCTACGAGCTTCTGCCGTGTGGTGTTTGAATGGCGCCCGAGTGCAAACAGAGGACAGATGGGAAGGCCGCGACCCGCCCGGTCCAATGGCTCCGTGGGGCGCAGACGACAGATTTAAACTGCGAGGGAAGGAGAAGGCAGTCGGGCCGACGGACACCTCCATGCATCGCATTCCACACACGGAGCCGTGGCACAGCTTCCATCCAGTTGGCATCAAAACTTACCCACAGGAGGAGAGAAAGGGCACGGCCGCCGGGCTCCGTGGCTGAGCATCGACCATGAGCCAGGAGGTCAGGGCTCGATTCCCGGGTGGCGAGCTCGATCCCCAGGAGGCAATCGATCCATGATTCTCTCATCATGGATGTTTCTCCCTCCCTCTCCCTTCCTCTCTAAAATCAATAAAAAAAATTTTTTTTTAAAAAAAGGAGATAAAGGCACTGATGCCCCCACAATCCTGTCAGAAGGGACGCCGTGACAAGAACAGACGTGCAGAGGAACAAAACCCTGGCAGCACACGGCGGCTTCGACGGAGAACACGCCTGCTCTTCGTGCGGGAGGGGGACACCGCGCTCCGCACACACAGAACACGGAAGCCTCCACCAAGAGCGTCGCCGGCAGGAGGACGGACAGAAGGGCGCCGGGCAGCCGGCCGGGAGCCAGTGGGTTGGAGAGTTGGCCCCATCTGCCGAGGCTGCAGGTTTGAGCCCAGTCGGGGCGCACACAGGTCGGGGCACACACAGGTCAGGGCGCACACAGGAGTCCCCAATGGCTGCCTGGGTCAGTGTGCACGCCGTGAGGAGCAGGACTGGCTCACGGAGGCCCTTTGCCCTCTGGAGCCTCCTCACCTGTCCCAGGTAGCGCCCCTGTGGATGCTCAGAGCTCCATCGGCCATCGAGTCCTTCCTGGACATTCCGATCCCCCCACCTCTGCAGCTCCCCTCCTCCCTGCCAGCGCCACTCAAGTCCCTGCTTGCAGGCTCCCATTTCTACCTGCCCTTCCCGCCCGCCCGAGGGAACGGCACCTGGACGCCTACAGAGCTGCCCCTCCTCCCGCTGCCTCTGGCTGGAGTTAGCTTAGAATCAACACGCTCCCAGTCCGCCCGGAGCCCCTCTTCCCCGCTGCCTCCCATCCCACCTGCCCCACAGCCCCTCCCCCATTGATTCCACCTCAAAAGACAGCCAGGCAAGGCCCACTCCACACCTCCACCCTCTCTGCAAATGCCCTCTGCCCGCCCCTAACCCATGGGTCCACCATGGGCCACCCGAGTGATCTTCTGAAAAGCAAATCTAACCTCCACTTAAAAAAAAAAGAAAGAAAGAAAAGAAAAGAAGCCAGACCGGTGTGGCTCAGTGGTTGAGCGTCGACCTAGGAGGTCAGGAGTTCGATTCCCGTCAGGGCACAGGCCCAGGTTGTGGGCTGGATCCCCCGTGTGGGGCCTGCAGGAGGCAGCCGATCCATGATTCTCTCTTGTCATTGATGTTTCTATCTCCCTCTCCCTCTCCCTTTCTCTCTGAAATTAATAAAAATATTTTTTAAAAAGGAGAAGAAAGAAAAGGGGACAGACCCCTCCACCCCCTGACAGGTAGAACCAAGGAGCGTCCCCCCACTAAGGCCCGACCCCTGCCCACCCTCCGGCTCACGCCCTGGGCTGCCTGTCCACACGGGCACGTGCCCTCGACTGGCATCTCCTGTGCGGATGCTCGGCCCGGCAAGCTCCTACTCAGCCTTTAAAGCCCAGCTCAAACACCACTTCCCCCGAAAACCCCGGTGCCCACTCGGACCGACGCCTGTGCCTGGCCTGTCTCTCCACCTACAACTCACGCAGCCAGACTGTCTTCTTCCCTCACACGCCCCCCTGCTCCCCGAGAGCTCCCGAGGGGTCAGGGCAGGCATCAGGCTTATTTTGCGTAAAGGCCACCTGGACAGCCTGTGAAAACACGGCTGGCACGGTCTGTGGGTCGGGAGGAGTGGGGTGGGCCCGGGGTCCGGAGTCCCACAGGTTCCCAGGTAACGCCGAGGTGTGGTCCCAGGGCCCCACTGGGAGGCCGGCTCCAGGACCGACCCAGACAGGCGTCTGCGATGGACCGTGTCCGCCTGGCAGGCCCCTGCACATCCCGAACCTCTGAGTCCTGGTTTACAGCACAGGCTACAGGATCGCCTGCTGCCGGCCAAGGTCACTTCAAGGACAAGCTGCAGGCTGCCGGGGAGGGCCTTTGGGAAGCACCCCTCACCTCGGCCGGGGCCCCTGTGTCCTGCGGGGCAGGCAGGCCGGCCCCTCCTTGGTTATAGGTTAATAACTGATCGGCAGGCTGTTTTTTCCCAACCTCACAGGAACCTCAATCTGCATTCCTCCGACTGTAAAGCAGGGTTTTCTTTCAAGTGAGCAAATCTGTCCGTCAGATACGCCAGTCACCGGCGTGGGGACTTCTGGAACGTGCCCAAGAGAACCAGCGTCCAGGGCCTGTGAGAGTCGACGCCTCCCACACCTGCCCTATCCCTGCAGCCAGGACGAGGCCGGCGGCTTGTAGGAGAACCACCTGCTGTTCACCGTCCAGCAGAGGCGGCCACGGTTATAACCCCCAGGATTCCCTTGACAACAGGATCCCAGCAGGACTGGGGTGACTGATCACAGCCCCACAGCATGCTGGGAATACCCCTGAGCCCCAAACCCCAAAGAGGAGGGGGCCTCACACAGGTCACAGGCTCAGGACCTGGGTGACAGCCAGTGGGGTGCACGGCCTGCTTTCTGGAGAGGGAGCCCCAAGCCAGCAGTCGGACCCCAAACCAAAGGCACGTTTCAGGGTCACTCGCCTTCCCTCACTCCGTCACCTGCGGCTCCTGGAAGCGGCTGGGCTGCCGGGACCGGGACCAGCCCTCCGCCCCCCCAGCCCCCCACCCCGCCCCCAACAGGGCCGTCAGCAGCCGTAAAGGATGACGCTCGGCGGATCCATCTGCCCGACGCACCCCTTCAAGGTCCATCCACATCCAAATCCTCTGACTTCTCCCCAGGCCCCTGCGACAGGCCCTCCCTCTTCAGTCAGAACTTTCTGAACAAACGAGGCTTTTTAAAGTTGCTCCAGGGACAAAGACAAGGGAAAAGTCAGAAAAGTCAGAGGGGGTGGGGTCAGGAGTCAGTGCGGGAGGGCCAGGCTGCCTCTCAGCTCGAGCTCAGAGGACTCGGGGCACATTGTTCAGCAAGTTTACTTAAAGGGCTCGGCCTCTGCTCGCCCAGCAGGACCCCGTCCCAGCCCTGCTCCGAGACCCCAGATGTGGCCCCACCCCCGCCCCGCAGCGTCCGGGCCACTGGCAAACACAGGGACAGCAGCTGGGGGCTGAGAAGCAGATGGTGCTGCTCATTTGAATGGGTTTGATCCCCAGCTCGGCCCTGCGAGTTCGGGCCTGGCCGGCTGAGCCCACAGCCGTGGCCGGAGGGTCTGCAGAGGCAGCCCAGTGACCTCTCCAGAGGTGTCCCCTCCTCGGGCGGAGGGAGGGCCGGTCCCAGGCCGGAGGGGGGGGGGAGGGGGGGGCCACGGGGATCGCTTTCCTCCGGTGATTTGCAGAGAAAAGAAAAATTACCCCCAGGGGAATCCTCAGCCCAGGACCAAAACCGCATTAATTCAGGAAATTCCAAATTAAGATAGGCGCCACCAGGGTTAACCTTTCTCCCACGAAGCCGCGCGTTTGCATAGAGGTAACCGCTCCAGAAACAAACTTCAGAAACAGACAAACTGCGGAGTTTGCCTCTAGCTCCCAGCAAGCCCCTCCCAACCCGGCTGGGAGCCTCTGATCCAGACCTAGAAGGGCTGCCGGCTCCCGTGGCTCCCGTGGCTCCGTGGCTCCGTGGCTCCCCTGGACAGGCTCTTCTGAAACCAAGACCGCACCCCTCTCCATGACAGGCCCCCCTCCGAGAGCGGAGCTAAATCACCGCCCAGGTCCACCGGCTCCCTGGCCACCTCCTGCCTCCTCCCCGGCCTGGCTCCGTGCTTGAGCGTGGACCTAGGAACCGGGAGCTCAGGGCCCGTGCCCAGGTTGCGGGCTCCATCCCATGGGGGGCGTGCAGGAGGCAGCCGGTCCATGAATCTCTCTCATCATTGACGTTTCTGCCTCTCTCTCCCCTCCTCTCCCTTCCTCTCTGAAATCGATGCAACAATAATTTTTTAAAGAGAAAGGACCTGCAGCCGCAGAGGAGGGTCAGGGAGCAGACTGAATGCCCGCTCGGCCTGCCCGGGCCACCCTCCCTGCCACACCTCCCAGGGTGGGGGCTGAAGGGTGGGGAGGGGCCCGCCTCCCGGAAGGTTTGCTTTACAAATGGGCTCTTCTCCCCCGGGGACCCCTTCCTGGCGCCAGAGGAAGTGTGGGTGTAGCTGCCTCTGCCCTTTCGTTCTTGGAATTTTTCCCCCTTTCCGTGTTTTCTGGCCTCGGCCCCGACCCTGGGAAGGCCAGGCCAGGCTGGCGTGCGTCATCTCCTCGGTGGCCGGCCGCGGAGCCCCGGGTGCACGTCTGTGCAGGTGGCCACGACCCCCCTCGAGTCGGAAGCGCTGGGGGGAAGCTCCATGTGCCAGGAAAACTAACCCAGCCCGGCCGGTGTGGCTCAGTGGTCAGAGCACCGTCCTTGGACCAAAGGGTCCCGGGTTCGATTCCGGTCAAGGTTGCAGGCTCGATTCCCAAACCCGGTCAGGCTGGTGCGGGACGGAGCCAATCGATGTGTTTCTCTCACATCCATGTTTCTCTTTCTCTCTCAAAAAAAAAAAGAAACAAGTATCCTTGGATAAGGATGAAAAAGAAGAAGACGGAAGAAAGAAAACTGACAGTCACTGGAGCCCAGGGGCATCGGGACGGGACGAGGAAGCCGGGGGCGGAGGGGCGAACGGCGAGTCACTGGACCAGCGCCTTCCGGTCCCAAACGCCTGGGTCGCTGCCTGGGACTCAGCAGCCCCCGCCCCCCGCTCCTGGCACAGGGGACGGGCCTCTGACCCGGCGGCCTCAGGCCACTGGAGGCCGAGCCAGAGGATCGCAGAGCAGCGATGACCGGGCGGGCGTGTCTGCTGCCTGTGACTTCTCTTCAGGTAGCTTTAGGGGTTCCCCACCTTCCTGACGCCGCAGCCCGTGAACACAGCGCCTCATGCTGTGGTGACCCAACCATACAATTATTTCTGTGGCTACTTTATTACTGTGATGCTGCTACTGTGATGAATCGTCATGTAAATATCTGACATGCAGGATGGTCTTAGGCGACCCCCGTGAAAGGGTCGTTCGACCGCCAAAGGGGTCGCGGCCCACAGGTTGAGAACCGCTGCTCTGGGCGAAGTGTATCAACCACACCAGTGAGTACAGCCACCGCTCTCCTTCCTGCGTCTGTGGGTCCCCTGGAAGCTGTCTTCTGACCTCGTCACACACGCTCACCAAGACCTGAGATCCGTATGTCCCTGCCTCCTATTCAGACGGACATTCCCTGGTCGGACAAGGGGTTAGGGAAGCGAGTGTGCCCAGCGTGGCACCGGGACGCTGAGAGCTTTACTGTGCGATTCCCCCGGGGGCAGTGGGCGTGGTCGCGGTGGCCGTCCGCCGTGGGCAGAACGAGCGGCTCACACGCTCTGTGTGAAACCCCATCGTGGTGCCGGCTCCCCAGAACCTGAACGGCTGGAAACCGCCTGTTCCCTGACGGGCACGGGGGGGGGGGGGGGGGGGGGGGGGGGGGGGGCGCGGGTCTGCCCAGGGAGGAAGGCTCCTTCCTGTGAAGGTGCGCAGGTGGAAGCGTGCCGTCACATCTGCGGAGCCGATGGGATCCTGCCAGCACCACCCGCCCGTGCGGCTGAGACTTTGGGTTCCTATCAGGCCCTGAAAAGGGGGAGCAATGGGTCAGAGCGAGGGGCGGGGGGACAAAACACTCACCTGGGACACCTCCAGGTATTTGTATAGAGGTAACCGCCTCTGTGACTCAGGAGGCAGCCCCGGGCCTGCTGGGCTCTGAGACGTGCCAGCAGCTCGCCCAGCTTGGCCTCGGGCTCCCTGCCCGGCCTCCCCCAAGACCCCCCAACCCATCACGGCCAGGGCTGCACCTGGCTGGGGCGCCCCGGCTTCAGCAGGAGCCAGGGGCACTTTGTGGAGACTCCACAGCAGCCAGAAGGAAACATTCCCCGGGTGGGACAGGAGGTGGGCACCGCTATGCAGGCTCGGCTGCAGGCCCCTGCTCAGGGCCGAGCTGAGTCCTGAGGGCCTGTCCCCCTTGGGTGGAAGGACCAGAAACACACGTCTTCAGAAGGCCGGCCCTTACGTAGTGGGCTGGACGTTCAGCCCCGGCCGCCTTCCACGCCGTCCCCATCAAGTAAAAGGAACCCACGAAGGCGGAAACGCGGGGGAAGGAGGTGGGCCGGGTGTGGCCTGGTTAGCAACATCGAGCCTTTCGATGCCAGGAAGGCTGGCATCTGTGCGTCTCACCTGGATACAGCAAAAGGGTTTTAAAAAATGCTAACCCTGAGGCTAAAGCCATCCCCAGGAGAACCCGGTCACAGTACAGACACGGACAGGTACGCACAGCCACACACACACACACACACACACACACACACACACACACACACACCGGCTCAGAGGCATTGGGGAAGGGTGGCCTACAAACCTTTCAAACAGTAATTTCTGGGCCGGCCGGCGTGGCTCAGGGGTTGAGCGTCGACCTATGAACCAGGAGATCACGGTTCAATTCCCAGTCAGGGCACATGCCCGGGTTTCGGGCTCGATCCCCAGTGTGGGGCGTGCAGGAGGCAGCCGATCCATGATTCCCTCTCATCACTAATGTTTCTCTCTCTCTCTCTCTCTCTCTCTCTCTCTCTCTCTCTCTCTCTCTCTCTCTCTCTCTCTCTCTCTCTCTCTCTCTTCTCTCTCTCTCTCTCTCTCTCTCTCTCTCTCTCTCTCTCATCAATATATAATAATAATCATTTCTGAGTTGCCTACCAGGACAAGTGACCCTGCTAAGAATCCACCCAGCACAGTGGGAAGCAGCACCCCAGCTGTGTTTCCCACTTAGACAAGAACACGGGCACCCAAAAACCGGGTTCCCACATTGTTCTTTTAAGGCTGAAGCGGAAGTGTGCCACGAAGCCACGCTCCGAGGAGAGAGGGCGGCAGGCAGCCCTCTGGCGATGGCCCTGGATGCCTGAGCACTCACACGGGCTGCGGACGGGAGGGCTGCTGGAGACGTTTCACGGAGAATGTGAACATTAAACAGAACTGCTCCTGTTTAAACACCACCTCAGCTATTTCACAACCGTGTCATTATCCACGAGGTCCAATGCCGGAAACACCTCCGACGGGCTTGCTCTGGGTATTTGAATTCTCACCCTCAACTGGGTCGGGAGTACTCGGACGCCCTCTGTTGTGGCCTCGTGGGGGGCGGGGGCGGGGCAGGGAGTCGATGCTCGATCTGGTTAAAAATAAATGGGCGAAGCGCACACCCAGCTGAATCTGGGTCAGAGGGAGCCGGGATCGAAAGTATACAAATACCGGTTTCTCCGGGCTTGCCAAGGTTTTGCTCTAGAAGTCACATTAAACACAGCTCTTTGTCTGCGAGTTGTGAAATACTTTATATACTAATGAAGAATGTGTGCCTCATTGTGTGTTTAACTGCACAGCCTGCATTCGGCTCCACTGACCAAGAATAAGTCCTTGTTCCCAAGCTGGCGATCGGGTTACAGTCAGCCCTTAAATATTAACACTCGGACCGGGGAGCAGAGATGCAGATAATGCAGAACAGAAGATTGTGGTAAATCAGTCCTCCTGGTATGCGGATCTATCCTTTTTTTCCTTCTCTTTTAACTTCCAATTAAATGCGTATGGCTGACATGACGGCATTTTTGATAGTCGGACGAAGGACGCCAACCGTACGCGAAGAGTCTGGCCGGGGGGGGGGGGGGGGGGGGGCGGGGGGGACCTGGATCCCTCACTCAACCCCTCTGCTGAGCTGGGGACCAGCTCCCGTGGGTCCAGAACAGCATCAACTCTTAGACGGTTGTCCAAAAAACTGGTTAAAAACAACAACCACACACACACACACACACACACACACACACACACAAATGACTATCTTCCCAGTCGCTGCTCTCCAGAATCACACTTTGCAGAGGGTGGGAAAGTAATTAAAGGTTTGGGGTTGGAAAAGCTCTTTTATTTTAGCTCCTACTGGGCTGGTGTAAACAACGATGGCATTAATGTCAACAGTGACTTAATTAACCCGGAGGAGGTGACAACGTCGGGGAGAACTTGAAAGTAAGAGTGGCCTCCCCTCCCCCTGGGTCATCAAGCTTGACTGTCCTTTAAATAATGAGAATATTAATCCAGGGAACAGCCCTTGGCAGGAGGACCCTCCTCCAGAGCTGAGCGCAGCCCCTCCAGCTGGTCCCCGACAGGGAATGACCGATGGACAATATGCATTTTTAATCCGGAATATTAACCATTACAATCTCCCGGCGACTGCTTCTTAGTCGGCAGAGTAGACCCAGCCCTACTGTGACCACGGAGACGACGGCAGAGGCCGCGATGACACGGATGCGGCGGGGGGAGCTGAGAAAAGCAGACGAGGACCCTCTCGGGTTAGCGCTCAGGCTCCTTCCTGGAACTTCGTCACATTTGTCCCTGGACAGTTTCCTCTGGTCGAGCCCAAGAGCGTTATCTACACTGAGCTTCCAACGATCAAACCACAACGTCTTCGAGATAAGGCCCTTGTGCAATAGAAGGTCAAGGTTGAAGTTACTGTAGCCACAGCCACAGCTGCAGTACCAAGGGGGCCAGACGGGCAGTGATGGACACGCGGACGGGTCCGTGTCCACACACACACTCACACACTCACACACACGCACACACTCACACACACGCACACACATACATGCATACACACAAGCATACACATACACACGCATACACACAAGCATACACACTCACACACGCATACACATACATGCATACACACGCATACACACACATACGCACACATACGCACACGCACACGCATACACACACTCACACACACATGCGCACGCACACGCACACTCACACAGACTCATACGCACACACATGCACACATACACACACGCACTCACGCGCACGCACACACATACACACACGCATACACACACGTGCGCGCGCACACTCACACACTCATACACACGCACACACATGCACCCACACACGCACACTCATACACACACTCACACACGCGCGCGCACACACACAAGCACTCACACACACACATACACACACATACACACACATGCACACACACACTCATGCACTCACACACACATACGCACACACTCATGCACACGCACACACACACACTCATGCACACACACACTCACACATACACACACGAACTCACACACTCATGCACACGCACACGCACACACACACACTCGTGCACACACACACGCACTCACACACACTCATGCACACGCACACACACTCACACACACTCATGTGCACACACACATACACACACACACACGCACTCACACACACACTCATGCACACGCACACACACATACACACACGCACTCACACACACTCACGCACACACTCACGCACACGCGCACACGCGCGCACACTCATGCACACGCACACACTCACGCACTCACACACACGCACACACATACATGCATACACACACATACACATGCACATGCATACACACAAGCATACACACACGCATACACTCACACACACATGCATACACACTCACGCACACGCATACACACACGCATACACACTCACACACGCATGCACACGCACACGCACACTCACACACGCACACACGCACACACACGCACCCACACACGCACACACACGCACACTCACACATACACACACACGCACTCTCACACACACACACTCACACACACGCGCGCGCGCACTCGCACACACATACACACACGCATACATACACTCACACACGCGTCCGCACGCACATGCACACTCACACACACTCATACACACGCAGACACATGCACCCACACACGCACACACACGCACTCACACATACACACACGCACTCACACACACACGCACTCACACACACACACTCACACATACACACGCACTCACACACACACTCACGCACACGCGCGCACACGCACACTCACACATACACACACTCACACACACTCATGCACACTCACACATACACACACACACACTCACACACTCACACACGGACTTGGCGTGACGCGGCCTCCACAGGAGCTGCCTCAGGCAGTCGGGCTCTCCGTTGTCAAAACTCTTTTCTCGTCTATCAGCAGATTTCCTTCCGAATAACCTCTGACACCAAAGCAAAACTCGTTCCAGGGAAGAACCCATCTCGGGGCTCCGATCGGCTGCCATGAGGCGCTAACAGGCCAGCCCAGCGGACGCCACAGAAGCAGACACAGCTGCCTGGAGACGGGGAGGCCTCTAATCCAGGGTCTGCGATACATCGTCCGCGGCCACAGGACCCGCAGGCGCCCCGCCTGGCTCCCGGGGGGATGACGGGGGGGGGGGGGGGGGTAGATGCCAGGCCCTGTGCTAACGGCTCTTTAGGCTCCAACGGCCTTTTTCTTCCCATTGATGTTTTTAGAGGGAAAGGGAGGGAGGGGTGAAGAAAGGGAGGGGGAGAGGGGAGAGGGGAGAGGGGAGAGGGGAGAGGGGAGAGGGGAGAGAGAGAGGGAGAGAGAGGGGGAGAGAGAGAGAGAATGGTTGCCTCCTACAAGCACACCAACCAGGGCTGGGGATTGAACCTGCAACCCAAGTACGCGCCCTTGACCGGGAATCGAACCCACAGCCCCTTGGTGTTCGGGCCGACGCTCTAACCGCTGAGCCACCAACCAGGGCTCCGGCACCTTTCCAAGCAGGTTTCTGAGGCTTCTGAGGAGACTGACCTCATCTGACCTTCATGCCGGCCCTAAAGGTCATCTGACCAAACCCTCGGGCACAGAAAGACAAGCTGAGACCCAGGGTTCCAGAGCCGTTTCCTCCTCCCACGAAACCTTCTCCTTCCTTTAACCTCTCAGAGCCCTGGACACAAACTTCACAGAAACATGAGCCCAGAAAGATGCACAGAGGACACATGCGACACAGGACCCACAGGTTAGGGCGTTCACGGGCCTCCCTGCCCCCCGCCCCCCATTCCAGGTGCGGGAGGCCTGCTCTCAACAACACAGGCTGGATCCGAGCTGTCGCACCAGGAGCCGCAGGGGTCCTCCCCTCCCGCCCCCCCTCCCGCCGCCCCCCTCCAGCGAGTACGCACACACACTCTAAACTTTCTTCAATAATTAAATGCGATACGAGGAGTCCGCCAGGACCGCTTTACATTTTATGTTGGAATAAACTCCCCATAACGCTGCCCTGCGAGTCTAAATGGAAAAGGACAGCTTTTCCCTCACCGGGGCCACGCTGGGCTCCCGCGGTCGGAGTCCCAGCTCAGCGGCCTCCGTGTGCGCCGAGCCCCGCACTCCAGGGAACACCGGCAATTAGGGAAACATCCATTTTAATTATTAGCAAAATTAAAGGAGTCCAGGCCTGGCTTTCAGAAACCAGCAGCCTTCCGAGCCCTTTCGAAACACATCAGCGCGGCCCTGGCTGGACAGCTCAGCCGGTGAGAGCATCGCCCCCACGCAGCAAGGTTCCGGTTCAGTCCGCGGTCTGGGCACAGCCAAGAAGCAACCAATGAATGCATGAGCAAATGGAACAACAAATGGATGTCCCCCCCCCCCCCAAGTCAATCTTTATTTATTTTTCAAATATATTTTTATTGATTTCAGAGAGGAAGGGAAAGGGAGAGAGAAACATCAATGACGAGAGAATCACCAATCGGCTGCCTCCTGCACGCCCCGCACTGGGGATCGAGCCCGTAACCTAGGCCTGTGCCCTGACTGGGAATCGAACCCTGACCTCCTGGTTCATAGGTCAATGCTCCACCACTGAGCCACGCCAGCCGGGCTCTAAAATCGATTTTTTTTAAACGCATCACCCTTGCAAATTGCATTCATGCTGGTGTCACACGGAGGCAGTCCCATGGGTGTCGTAGCTACAACCTGGGACACCAACTCTTACCAGATTCCCTTCCCCAAGGCCTGGAGGCCACAGGGAGGTCACCACACCTGCTCACTACAGCCTCCCTGCCTCCCTGCCTCCGTGTCAGGAAAGGGCGCTTCTCACTGGGGGTTCCCTGATGGCCTCCGGGTCAGAAAGAGGTCTGCCCTAGCTCTTCACAACCCACGCAGGGGGTCCTGGGGTGGGGAGGGCCTCGCTCAGCGCTCCCACCTGGGACAGGACCGCGGGCCTCCTCCCGCCCTGTTCTGGACGGGCTGCCCGGTCCTGGTCCAGCCTCGCGCTCAGGGGGCGCTCCCAGAGCCCTGAGCTGACCCCGCGGCCCCGGACGGAGCAGGCGGCAGGCGGGCTCCCGCAAGCAGGCTCATTAGGCGGCGATGAGAGCCGGGACCTGCCGCCTTGTTCTCGGGTTTCCGCCGAGAAATAGCCGGGCGCCGATATTCCCTGCCGACGACAGATCTCCACGCTGCACCGAGCAGAGGCCCCGCTGAGCAACCCGCCTCCACCTGCGCTCTCGCGGGCCTTTCCGGTCCGTGTCCAGCCCACGCGGCCACCGCAGGCCCTGCGGACCCGGAGGCCTCCGGGCGAGGCGCCAGGTAGCCCTGCTCTCCAAGCCGCCTACAGCGGGCGGGCGCTCGGCGCCACGAAACACGGCGGCTCACAGACACCTAACAAAACCCAACGTGGCCAGCCTCTGCGGGCTGGGCTAGGAAGCTCGTTTCTGTTCTAAGACAATGAAAATAAAACGTCAGCATTTCAGATGTTGGCAACGTCCCTGAGCGGCTACGAGCGCAATTCTGTTCATTGTGAGCGAGACTCTCCCTGGGATGGGAATGCCGCTGCCGGGAGCTGGGGGGGGCGGGGGGGGGGGATCGCAGGCCCCTACCTGGCTCTCCCCGGCTGGGCTCTCCCCGGCGCTGGGTGAAAGTGAGCGCCGGCCGCCCCCCCCACCCTGAAGCACAGAGAACCCCACACACACCCCACCCCAGAAACCAGCAAACCGCACCTCTGCGCCTGCAGCCGGGGCCCAGAGCCTGCGCTCCTAACCTCTGACCCCGGGTCAGGAGACCGGCTCCCTGGCCCTGAGACTCCTTTCCAACCTCTTCTTTCACTGTATAACCCGGGACACCGACTTCACAGAAGCTACGAACCCAGAGGACGTTTGCAAAACAGGACCCACAAGCGCAGCAGGTTCGGAACCGGCCACGGCCCGAGCGCCACTTCCCCGGACAAACCCCCCACCGGCCCGGCGCCCGAGATGAAAACACTCACCTTCCGGCTCCAGCGTGGTGTCCTGCACTAAACTGGAGGGCCGGGCCAGCGCCAGGGTTGCCATGGTGACCGCCAGCAGGCAGCCGACGCGGGCCCAGCTGACCAGGGCGGCGGTGCCGAGGCCCCGTCCTCTGCCGCATCCCCGCGTGGACGGCACTCCCATCTGCACACCGGCCCTGCGCGCATGGGCTGCCGGCGCCTCGGCCTGCGGCTCGGGGGACGCCGCGAGGGTCCCGCCGCGCGGGCTGCAGCCACTGGAGGAGAGAGAGGCGGGTCAGTGCGTGTCCCTGCGCCCGTTCCGGGGCCGGGTGGGCTCATGCTCACACCCAGTCGCCTCTCCACTGTGCTCAGTGTTTTTCCAGCGTCTGCACACGCCTTCCCTCCGCGCCTGGGGTCCCAGGCGCCCCCCCCAGGCAGGTGCACAGCCCCTCCTGGGGTCCCAGGCGTCCCCCCCAGGCAGGTCCTCAGCCCCTCCTGGGGTCCCAGGCGTCCCCCCCAGGCAGGTCCTCAGCCTCTGGGGGGCTGGCCTTGGGAAAGGCATACTTTAGGAGACAGCCACCGTGCGCCCAGGACGCAGCCCGTGCACCGCTTCTGTGAGGCCAAGAGTCCCCCCTCCCGTCCAGCATCGCCTCCCCACGGGGAAGGGAAGCAGGAGCCACGTGACCTCCGCCTCAAGGGCAACTGGGAAAGCGGGGGGGGGGGGGGGGGGTGTTCAGGTTGGCATAACCGCCCCTAAGTTCTCCCGGGCCCAGCAGGTCAGAAAACTGAATCCTGCCCGACCGTGTGGCTCAGGGGCCAAGCATCGACCTGGGAACCAGGAGGTCAGGGTCTGATTCCCGGTCAGGGCACAGGCCCGGGTTGTGAGCTCAGTCCCCAGTGGGGGGCGTGCAGGAGGCAGCCGTCCATGGTTCTCTCCCATGATTGATGTTTCTGTCGCTCTCTCCCTTCCTCTCTGACATCAATAAAGATATATTTAAAGGGAAAAACAAAGAAAGCTGACCCATGGAGGTGGAGGCGGCCGTAGGGACTTATTTCTCTGGAGGTGGCGCCGAGCAGGGCGCTCAACACAGGAAGAATCCCAGGAAGCTCCCAAAATTCCCGCCCGTTTACACTCGTCAGGATTCATTTTCCAGTGCAGAAGCGGCCGCAGCCTGTCGCCAAACAGCCACTCACGGAGCGGGAGCCGCAATGCAATGTACTCAGAGCGGCCGATCTGAAAAGCAGCTCGGCCGGAACCCGTCTCCCGAGACTGCGCAGCCGGGCCCAGCCAAGGCCTTCGCTGCCCCCAGCGGGCGAAACCGGGCCTGTGCCAACGGGACGCCCAGCCCAGGGGTGACTGATGATGACGATGTGTGAGTGGTGGTCACGGTCGAGACCGGGCCTGGGGCCTGCAGGAGGCAGACCTACTGGCTGCCATTTCAGAGCAGAATGGGTCCCGGGGGCGCTCAGCGTCCTGTTCGGTCCCCCCTCTGGTCCTAATGCGAAGGGAATTTTCCAAGCTTCACGGACCCGCAGAACTGCACACACTGGCCCAGTCTCCTCCAGTGCAGAGCCCACATGCACAGACTTTGCGAATCTGGTTACAACAATCAGGCTCTGTGAACACTATGAATGAACCACATTTCATAAGACTGGGGGTCGGGGGAGTGCCTACAGGTTTCATATAAAAATCCCTTAAACCCATGCGTTTTGCATGCCCACTTAATGGTTCAAATTATGACGGGATTTCCACGCGGCCGGGGCCTCCCCAAAGCTTCCACAGGGAAGCGGCTCCTTGTAGCCGGGACTGGAGGTTAAAACGGGTGAGAAAAAAGGAGGTGCTCCCATTCCCAGGGGGAAAAAGCCTGCTCTGGACAGCAGACCTGAAATGGTGTGATTCCCAGCAAAAGTGTGTGTGTGTGTGAGTGTGTGTGTGTGTGTGCGCGTGTGTGTGAGTGTGTGCGTGTGTGAGTGTGTGTGTGTGCGTGCGTGTGCATGTGTGTGCGTGTGTGTGCGTGTGTGAGTGTGTGTGCGTGCGTGTGCATGCGTGTGTGTGTGTGAGTGTGTGTGTGAGTGTGTGTGTGAGTGTGTGTGTGAGTGTGTGTGCACACACTCTGTGTTTACAGATAGCTTGCAGGATTTTCCCCCAACCTTTTCTTCCCTCTTAACGTTAAAAGCCTCCAGAGATAATTCCGTATCTATTTCCACACACACGTGGGAGGTAAGGAACACAAACATTCTCACTGATTTGCTCAGCAGAACGCCTGGGAATGTGCTGCCACGGACAACTTTGCCAACAGCCTTCAATCCCCGCAGATCTCAGCCCCAGCGGCTTCCGGCCGCCTCACCTGCCCGTCCCGCCCAGAGGGCCCTCCTGACTCTGAGCAAAGGAAGGTGGACAGTGACCACGGCTCAGTCCAGGCCACTCATTCATCCCGTCCAGACTGAACCCGAAACGCGACTTCTAGCCCCATTTCCAGGTCCACGCCACGGCAGCCTCCCCAACCCCCTGGAGGCGGAGGACGAGGTGGCAGGTCTGCTCAGCTCCTCACCGGAGGGGACGGAGGGGACGCGGGGGACGGAGGGGACGCGGGGGACGGAGGGGACGCAGGGACGGGGGCCTCCTAGGCAGGACCATTAGGGCCCGTCGGTGTTGGGAACACAGGCCCAGCAGGCCGCGCTGCCACAATCCCGGCTTCCTGCCTTCAATACCATAATCCTTCCTGGAGTCTGAGGCCTCAGTGAAAGCGCGTGTTTATTTTCCCCCTTGAAAGGGAACTCTCTTCTCAGGGGCAGGAGTTGTCACCCCCGTGATGGATGGCTCTTGGCGACCACCCGCTCCCTGGTCCGTTCCCACCTCGGCACAAGCCTGCCCGCCCCCCCAAGCAGGCCAAGGGGCCATGGGAGAGCCTGGCTGGGGGGTGGGCCCTACGGGTCTATGCTGGGCCCCCTCCAGGAACCAGAACATCCTCACACGCCCCTGAGCTCCAAGGAGGCAAGCCAACCCGGCCCCCTTCATCGGCTCCCACCCCGCTAGCTGTCTGTCTGTCCGGCGCCCTCGCGGGGAGCCCTTCTGCGCTTTGTTCTTGGGTTTCGTATCAGGAACGTGAACAGTGCCCTGGGGGGAGGGGGTGCCCAGGTCCCCGGGGGCAGCTCTGTCTCCAGGCCCAGGCTTGGCTGGCACTGCCCTTCTCCCAGGGCTGAGCCGAGAGGTCGCTATCAAAGGGTCAGATGGGATGGGGCAGCGGGATGATGCCTCAAAAAACACCGAAATCTCAAAAAATACAAAACGCGGGCTGCCCGGGGCGCACAACCCGCTCCCTGCCGCCTGTGAGCAGATGCGGACCTGGGGCTCCGGAGCCACGGCCAGCACCAGCCCGGTTCCGAGGCAGCATTTCTTCCATTTGTTTGCCTGGAATACCCTGTTCCCCTCCTCCCGCGCTGGAGAACGCGCAGAAATCTGCATTTTAATTGGCATTCCAGGGAAAGCGAGAGCGGCCTGATTGCGGCTCTATTCAAACTAACCGGGCTTTTCAGATGAAAATGAGTCCCGGCCCGAGGCCCATTTGCAGGGATTTGGGGCCCGGGGACAATGGGGCTTCAAACGTGGGTAGCGACTCTCCCCGAGCACAGCAGAGGTGCCCCGAGTGGGACGGCAGGTCCGCCGTGAAGGGCAGGGTTCCTGGGACCCGGGGCGAGAGGAAGGCGGGCGCCGGGGAAGAGCCTGCGAGGAGCGGGCGGAGGGAGCCGTGGCCCCGGGCCGGGCCCGCGCTGGGAGGTCGGGGCCGGCGGATTCCCCAGCCGCCGCCGCGGGAGGAACGAGCGCGCAAGTGGGAACTCGCCTGCGCTTTCGACATCGCCGCGCGCAGCGGCCGGGACGCCAACAGCCGGTGCAGGTCGCCCCCTAGCCCCGGGGGCGCGGCGGCGGAGGGACGCCGGGCACCGATCGCAGACCCGAAGCAGCCCGGTCCCCCAAGGGGCCGCCTCCCCCGCGCAGCGCCAAACCCCCGGCGACGCCGCCCGCCCCGCTCCAGCGGCTCCTTCCCGGGGACGGGCCCCCGCCGGGGTCTGGAGGGCACAGGGCAGACGTCCCCCGGGGCTTGGAACGAGGGACCCCGAAGATGCCCTTCTGAGCGCAGACCTGCGGGCTGTGCCACCAGCCGGGCAGCCCCGCCTCGCCGCCGGCTCTGGGGTCGGAGGGTCGCGCCCGGCCGGGGGACCGCGCCCGCGGGGGTGTGACGGGGACGGGGCGGCAGCGCGGGCACCGATGTCCGCATCTGGCTGGAGGGGTGGCGGCCGCGCTTCCCCAACCCCAGCGGCCAGCACGCACCCCGCTCCCCGTCCCCGAGGAGGGAGGGACCGGAGCAGCCTCGGCGCCGGCGCCGGCGCCCCGCTCCCCCGGCTCCGCCCGGGCTCCCGCGCGCCCCGCTCCCCGCTGGCGAGGCTCCCGAGGCGCCCGGCGCGGCGATTACCTTGAATGGCAACGCTCCGCGGCGATCGGCTCGGTCCCCGCGCCCGGCTGGGTCGGGATGGAGGCGGAGGCGGAGGCGGAGGCGGAGGCGGAGGCGGGTCGCGGGAAACTCCAACGGGGAACGAGAGGTCCCGGGGTCCCGGCCGGCGCCGAGGCTCCGAGCCTCACGCGCGCCGCGGGCTGCGGGGGGGCGCGGGCATGACGCCGCGGGCTGCGCTCGGATGCGGGGCGCGAGGGGAAGAAAGGACGCGGGCGCGGCGGGTCCTCCCCCAAACTTTGCTCGCCGCTCGCGGCGGCTCGGAGCGCGCAGGGGAGCGGCGGCCTCGGCGCGCGCGGGCCCCGCCGGCCCGGAGAGCAGTCGCCGCGCCGGGCCAGCTACGCGCGCAGACCTCGCGGCGCCCCAGCTTCGTGGCTCCGCACCCGCCGCCGTCGCCCGCCCGCCCGCTCGGCTCTGCGCGGCGCTCCCCGCTCCCCGCCGCCGCCGCGCCCGCGCCGCCTCCCCGCGGGTCACGCCCCCTGAAACCCGAGCCGTTTCCTGGACGGGGCGCCCGCTCCGCCAATCAGCGCCGCGCGCCCCGCCGTCCGGACTCCGCGCGGCTCCGGAGCCTCCGAGCGCCCGGAGCGGGGCGCCGGCGGGGAAGGCGAGGGGCCGGGCCGCGGTCGGACCCGGAGACGCCGCGGCCTCCCCTGCGCGGCCGGCCCGGCCCCTTCCATCCCGGGAGGCAGACCGGCCTCCGCTGGCCGGGCGGTGGCGGTGCGTTGTTTCGTTTCAAGTCAGAAAACAAATGACAGGACGCCCCCCCCGGCCCGGCCCCCACGAGAGACCAAAATGCATCGACGCGGGTCGGAGGCAGAGTTCATGCGAGTGCAGCGTGGGGCGGGGAGGGCGCCGCCTGGACGTGTCTGCAGGACGCGGCCTGTTCTGTCCCCAAACAATAGCAACGAAAGCAGCAGCGAGTATTCATAGCGGCCCTGCGTGGGGCGGGCACGCCCCCTGTGGAGTCACGGCCTCCGTTTCCGACGAGGGGACTTAGTCGGGGCCACACCGCCGGCCCCTGGCAGAGCCTGGCTTTGAATCTGACCCCCTAAGGAAAAGCCAAGAAGAGGCTGTGTAGTCCAAAAGGTGTTGTGTGGTCCCATATATGTGAGTTAATAAACGGAAATTAAAAAGATATTAAAGACTCGATTCTGCTACCAACAGCTGTATGACCTTGAGCAAGTCCATTTCCCTCTCTGTATCTTAGGTTCTTCCACGGACTGCCAAGCTGTAACTCATTAAATTCTTCCATTTATCGTTTTCACTTGGCTGTGTCTGTGGGGCAATTTTTTTTTTTTCAAGAGTTTTGCCAGAACCGGTTTGGCTCAGTGGATAGAGCATCGGCCTGCGGACTCAAGGGTCCCGGGTTCGATTCCCGTTAAGGGCATGTACCTTGGTTGCGGGCACATCCCCGGTAAGGAAATCAGCAGGAGGCGGCTGATTGATGTTTCTCTCTCATCGATGTTTCTCTCTATCCCTCTCCCTTCCTCTCTGTAAAAAAATCAATAAAATATATATATAAAAAAATGAGTTTTAATTGATTTTGAGAGAGGGAGGAAAGGAGAGGGAGAGAGAGAAACACGGATGTGCTACTGGCACATGGATGGGCTGCCTCCTGCACACCCCCCACTGGGGATCAAACCATCAGCCTCTCTGTGCCTGGGGCCACCCGCACCGAGACACCCCGCCAGGGCCGTCATTTATTTTTTAATCGACTTTCTTTTCTCTGCCTCTCACTCACCCAGCACCCATGTAGCCAGGCTTACATTCAAGGCTAAAGTGCAGCTAAAACCCTTTCATGATGTTTCCTCCAAAAAGCTCATCAGAAGCTTCAGATGCTTCTGAGGCCTAAAGGTGGGGCAGTGAGACCGAATTGGGCCGGAAAACTGACCTTTCCCGCATTTAGAACCCCAGTCGACGTGGGTGCCCAACATCCGACCGCTCACAACACAACAGCATTTTCTCAAGGTGCCTTGTCGTCAGAAACCTCTCTTCTTCACAAGACATCATAGACAGCGTTTATACAAATGACGTAAAAGCCAGCAGTATCAGATCCACGGAAATGCTTTCAGCAAACAGGTAGGGAATTATACTTCGGAAACTTGACAGCAGGGCTGACAGCCTGATTCTCAAGCAACATGACCGGCCTGCTGCTCGGGGGAGGGGTGTGTTTTGGGCCAAATCTTCTAACCTGAGTCAGGCCCAGACCTGTCATTCAGGACCCTCAGCCATCCACTCCCGCCTGGCTACCAAGACGTCTCAAGTTCTCAGACTCAGGGTGACAGAAAGAGATGTGAGTGTCTGCCTGTGGGAACAGAGGCTGGGCCTTGCGTCTTTATATTCCCAGCCAGTGGGCAACTGGACAGATTCCGCTCCGTCCTGGGGCAGCACACCCATCCGCCGTGGAGAAGGCTGTGAGCACATTCTCACATAAATTACCGGGGCAGGAAGCCCCGTTCCAGCGCCCAGGCTCCCTGAATAGAAGGGCAGCCTTGCCCTGAAAATGACAAATCGTGTCCACTTGAATGTCCGTGCGCCGTCTGCAGACTTTATTCTGCGCAGGGATGGAGCGGAGTCCGTGGTTCAGGGCGCGAAGCCCACGGCAGAAAACTCCTCGGCTCTGAGGAAAGTAAAAGCACGTTTGGAATTTGAAAAGAGAAAAACAACAGCACAAGCTAATTCTGTCCTCATGTTTAGGCGTCAAGGACCTCAGAGGGCCCGGGAGAGCACTCCCACCAGCCCGGCTTCTGAATGAGAACGTAATCTCTTTACATTTCTTCTCTTCCCTCTTCCAGCGGCTGGGACCTTGTGTCAATGGCCGGGGTGAATGGTGTTGCTAATAAGCCTATTAATGAGCCCCCGCCGCCGCCGCGTGAATAGGGAACGAGGCCCGATCGGCGGCGGAGGCTCAGGGCCGAGGGCAGAAAAGCCAGCGAGAACCAAAGGGGACAGTTCGAACTGAGCCGGGCCCAGGTTTCAGCTCGAGGCCGCCAGACAAGGCCGCATTCATGAGCCCTCCACCCCCCACTGGGACCCTTGTCTTCACAATTTTCCCCTCTTTACAAAACGTCCTGCCTCGTCACCTTTTTTTTTCTTTTTTTTTCTCAAAAGCCCCGGGACCCCGTCTCTTTTTCACTCGAGCGAGGGATGATGTGTCCATCAGCGGCTGGGGGAAAAGTGGGGACACCGACGAGGGACGGACTCTGTGAAAAGGTCACAATAAAGCAATTTTTTAAATTTTGTTAAGCAGTGGCACCCCCATAAATTCAATTTAAAAGGTAATCATGAAAAGTAAGTGAGGACGGCAGAATGCCGTGGCCGGTCCCCCAATACGAATTGTGCCGCCAGCCCATGGCTCTGGGGGAAAGGGGAGAGGGTGGGGCCGCTGCCTCTCCCCCCTCAAGGACTGGAACTTCTCCTTTAAGAACGTGTTTTCTAATGGCTGGCCGGTCCTTCGCCCCCATAGAGAAGTTAGAAGAATAAAAGCTAATTAAGTGCTAATGCGCCTTCCAATGTGGTCCTGAGCCCTGCAGCCCCGTGAAGTTCAAGCGTAAAGCGCCATCTCAGTGATGCCCAGAGCGTAAGAGAAGCATCTGGAAGGAGAACGCGGGACAGTCCCAGGATCCTGGGCTCCGGGGGGAGGGGAGGGGAGGGCCTGAGCCCCCCACAGCTCGGTCCCCTCTTCAGGGAGCTGATGGTACTTCACCGAAGCAAAATCATGGGGCCCAGCACAGAGCCGCACCCTGATCCTGAGCCCAGAGGCCTGGCTTCCCGCGGAGGCCTGACCGCCCGGTGCCAGCGGGCAAGGCGGCCTCTCTTCGCTCCAGGCTGTGTGACCGTGGGCGAGTGACTCAACTTCTCTGAGCCCCCCGCGTTCTCAGGGGTGACCTGGGGGACACGATAGTGCCCGTCTGGCTTAGGAGGGTCACCGAGGGGCAACGTGGATGGAGGTTTGCCAAGGCCTTTCCTATCGGAGGCCCCTCTCGTTCTGGAGACTCTGTGCAGGGAGAAGGCCACAAGTTTCCCATCAGTCTGATGGGTCCTTGCTAGTCCCTCCTCCGGGGGCGACCGGGAGGACTGAGGGCTTTCAGGGTCGATCCTAGAACCCACCCACGCCAGCTGGATGTCATTACGGACCCGGTTTTAACAGGTCCGGGCCATTCCCTGCTGAGCCCCATCCTCTCCACCCCTCACCTCTGCCCAGCTGGACGGCCTGGCATGCCCACGGGAGACCCACCTGAGGGGAACCCTGGCCTGGGTGGGTGGCCTGAGTCGTGCAAACAGCCACCAAATGGAGGCCGTGCAACGCTCACTGGTACCCACGGCATGTGCTCTATCCACTGAGCCACCCCGGCGGGGGCTCCCTCTTCTAGTTGAAAAGGTAAGTGTGTCTACGCTCCGGCCCCTCTGAGCACCCCTGGCTCCAGAGACTCTGAGAAGGTGCCACCCATCACCCAGAGCGACCAGGTTACAGGAAGTCAAGTCCACTTATTGGAAACCACAGCCCAGGAACCCCGCTGCTGACCCCCATCTCCCCGAGAAGCCCTTTACCCCGGGTGCCGCTTCGGGCAATGGACGGCCTGCCGCTGCCTGGTGCCACCCCTGCCCCATGCGCGCTCCACCGCCAGGTGCCTGCTGGCAGCCGGAGACATAACGCAGGTGGCTTTAGGCCTGGTCTCCGTGGGAGGTTCTGTGGCCCCAAGTTCCTGTCCGTGAGGACTGCGGCCCCCCCAAATCCTGGGTCCCAAGTCCGCGCGCTCAGAGCCCGACCCCAGAGAAAGAAAGGCTGCTGCACCGAGGTGGCAGTGCCGGGAGAGGAAACTGACCTCGGACGGCCCTTTGGGGTGAAGGGTCCCCTGGGAGCCACTCCCTCTAACCCCCAGGAAAGCCCCGCATTGGGCTGGCCCTCCGCCCGGCGGCCGGCAGTGTCCTGCGCTGCCTTCTGCCTGACAGATGCCTGGGGATGGATGGAGACTGCGATTCGGCCTCTTGGGGGGTCTCCTGGTTCCGAGTAAGACTCGGGGCGTCTGCAGGGCGTTGCGGACGGTCGGACAGCCGGACAGTCGGACAGGCGATGGGGTTATTTACAAGCTGGAGGGTGAGCGCCCTGGGCCGCCGGGCCGTGTGGCGGGGTTGCCTTCCCCAGGCGGTCTGGTTTCCACCGCCTACCCCCCCCCCCCCATTCCTGGGTGACCCTGTTCCCGAGGGGGTGTCTGCTTTGTCAAACGTGAAAAGAAGTTCCGTTTCATAAGCCAAAGGGAGGCAAATGCTGCAGCCGGACCCCGGTGAACTCGGGGCAGGAGACGCGCACACAGGCGGGGCGCGGCGTAAAACCACGAACCCAGGAACCGTGTGGGGTCCCCGCGCGCCCGTGTCCCGTCCCGGGGCTGGAGTGGGGGGGAGGCCATCGGGAGGCGATTCCTTCGCGGATCCCGGAGCAGCGCGGAGCAGAAAGGAACTCCCCGCGGGGCTGGTGCCCGCGAGGCCGGGGCGCCCCGAGCAGGTGGCTCAGGGCCCGGGGCTCCCTTTGTTCTCGGGCTCCGCGCGGCGGGCGGGCGGCGGCGCCCCCGTGTGGCCGCCGGCGGCCGGTGCGCGCACAGGGTGCGGGGGGAGCGGCGAGGGGAGGCCGGCGGCTGCAGGGGCGGTGACGCCCGGAGGACCCGCCTGCACCGGGAGCAGGTGCTGAGCCTGGGCGTCCGCGGCAGGAGTCCCGGCGCTCCCCGCGCGGCTGGCAGTCCCGGGACGGCTTGTCCCGAAGGCCGGGGCTCCGGACAAGCGATGGACGCACTGCAGCGGGTGTATTTCCGCGGGAGCGTCTCGGACCCGCGCTCCGCAGCCCCGCCCCAGCGCCGGCCTGGTTCCTGCTGGTTCTGTTCGCTGCCCGCGTCGGAGCTCCTCTGGTCCCTGTTCGCAGGCGGCGATGCTGGTGCAACCCGGTTGGGTTCGATACTCACCTCTCAGTCTGGGCTCCGCAGCAGCTGGAGCTGTGCAGGGCGAAGGAGTCACTTCGGACGGTCCCCTGGGATCACGTGGACCCACTCCCGTGGGAGCTCCCGGCCCTCGCAGGGCCTCTGTCTCATCCAACGGAGGCCGCTGTGTCCTGCCCCCGGGACCAGCGACGGCCCATCCTTTCCCTGCAGGTCCTCTGTGCGTCCCAACGGGAATCGAGGCGCTGGCTGGCCGCCGTCCTCCGAGGGGCACAGACACCTCTCAGCGCGCGGCCGGGACGGACATGTTCGCTAACGAAGCAGGACGCCGTACAATGAGAATTTCAGATAGAGAGCGGATCGTGTTTTCGAATGCACATTCCCCGATGCTGCCTGAACGAATACTGCACGGGACGTACTTACGTTGAAGAATTGTGCCTTTTTTATCTGGAGTTCCGGCTGCTCCATAGGGCAGTGATGGCGAACCCATTGAGCTCGGCGTGTCGGCATTTGGAAAAACCCTAACTGAACTCTGGTGTCGTGTCACATAGAGAAATTTTTTGATATTTGCAACCACAGTAAAACAAAGACTTATATTTTTGATATTTATTTTATATATTTAAATGCCATTGAACAAAAAAAAATCAACCAAAAAAAATGAGTTCGCGTGTCAGAGGTGACACGCGTGTCAGAGGTTCGCCATCACTGGTTTAAACTTTCCTGCACGTGCCCCAGCTGACGGCTACCTGGGGCCTCCCTCCCTCCCTTCTCCCTGCTCATCCGAGCTGTCTCCATCCTTTGAGCCGCCCTCAATGCTCTTCAAATGGAGAGGCCTTGCTCGACCGCCGTGGCTCAGTGGTTGAACTCCAACCTATGAACCAGGATCCACGGTGCGATTCCCGGTCAGGGCACATGCCCAGGTTGCGGGCACGTCCCCAGTGGGAGGTGTGCAGGAGGCAGCTGATCAGTGATGATGCTCTCTCATCATTGGTGTTTTTCTCTCTCTTTCTCTCCCCCCCCCCCCACTTACTCTCTGAAATCAATAAAGATATCTTTTTTAAATTTTTAAAAAAATATATTTTATTGATTTTTTTACAGAGAGGAAGGGAGAGGGATAGAGAGTTAGAAACATCGATGAGAGAGAAACATCGATCAGCTGCCTCCTGCACACCCCCTACTGGGGATGAGCCCGCAACCCAGGTACATGCCCTTGGCCGGAATCAAACCCGGGACCCTTGAGTCCGCAGGCCGACACTCCATCCACTGAGCCACACCGGTCATGGCAAGATATCTTTTTTAAAAGCAAAACAACAGCAACACCCGAGTATCCTGACCTCGGACCTCGCTCGTTTCCAGAAACAGTCCTGGGCAGCGTCCCCCGCAGATGAGAGCAGAGCCGAGAGGACGGGGACAGCTGTCCTGCTGGGAACGGAAGAGACGGCAGTGTCACTGGGGTTGAAAGCTGCCCGAGAGGGAAGCACCATCCCCCCAAAGGCGGTGCCCAGGCTCTGACCTCGGGGCGAGGGGTCCCCGGGGCCAGCCTAACCCTTTGTTTTGTCGCCAGCGTCCAGCCCGGGTCTGGGAGATCCGTGTGGGTTTGTTCAATGAAGACCTTGAAGAGGCCATCGGCCAAGGCTCTGGACACTGCCCCCTCTTGCAATGGAGACCTGGTCTCCGGCGCCTGGTCCACCATGCGGGCGGTCACCTCCCAAGGGCATGGCCTGAGGGTATTGGCCGAGGGCAGAGCTGGGGGGGGCAGCACCGAGGGCCACGGCCGCCTGGGGCCGGGAGGCGTCCGCGCTGTTTATGCGATGGGCATCTGGTGGATAAATAAACTTCGTTTTCTGGGGCTGCCAATCTCTAAACATGCAGAAATGCACACTCACTCAGAAACTTTAACAAAATAAACAGAGTGGTGATGTTTGAATCTTCCTCACATCGAGGCCGCGGCCCCACGCGGCTGCCTCTCAGCTGCTTCGTAGGCCCGGGGTATGGGCCCCCGAAGTTCCGCTCGGAGGAAACGCTCCTGCGGGGCTGGGGAGGGGGTTCCCCAGCACAGCCTCCCGTCCACAACCCCGCCCCCCGCCTTCCCCAGCCCAGTGCACCGGGACATGCACACGCCAACGGTCCAGGGGCCACCAGTGTCCGCTGCACTGGCCCTGCTCAGCCGACAGCAGGGGTGGTCAGGGTAAAAGGCAGAGACTTAACCTGGTCCCCTCTTTTTCTGGATCTGAGGCACCTTAGCCAGGCATCTGCCACCCCCCCCCCCGCCCCCGCCTCCGTCCTCCGGTGCCAGAGTGAGGACGGGGTGCCACAGACACCAGTGTGTGCGCTGAGGACTCGCAGCAGCCTGGGGGGCAGGATCAGCCACACAGTAGCCTTGGGTGGGGGGGGAATCAGTCACCAGCAGCCTTGGGTGGGGGGGAATCAGTCACACAGCAGCCTGGGGGGCAGGATCAGGCATACAGCAGCCTTGGGGGGACGTCGCCCTGGCAGGGGGACCAATGGCTGGGGGTGCCAGGTCATGGTGTGGGGCACCAGGTCATGAAACACAGGCATCGCCATCTTCCCTTCAGGCTGAGAGAGGGCGGGGCCATGGCTCTGACATCCCCCACCCCCGGCCTGGGCTGGCCACCTCCTCTCTCCTCCTCTTGACTCTGGAGGTGCCTGATGCCAACAGGAAGCCCCATCGAGGCAAACACCTGCTCTCGTCCACTGGGGGACCAGATGGCAAACCCACTTTCTGCCGCACCTTCCACCCCCGGCCGACACCGTGCGCCGTGACCATGACCTGGGTGAAGTGAGCCCGTCAGGGCGTGATTCTCCTGCAGCAGATTCGCATCCACACGGTGCAGCTCGGAACCGGGGAGCCCGCGGCGGGGGTGGGGGGTGGGGTGGAGGGCGGGCTCTCACTCACCCCGCATCCGCCTGACTTCCCAGCGGCTGCAGGTACCACCCAGCAGGACCTCTGAGCTGCACCCAGGCTCCGGCCAACCAGACGGCAGGGCTAGCAGTTCCCAGGAAGGGCAGGGGGTAGGGGGAGGTCAGAAATAGCTTTTTTAAAGAAACTTTTTCTTCATTGATTTCGGAGAGGACGGGCGAGGGAGAGAGAGATTTCCCCGTGATCTCCAGGTCCCGTGTGGAGCATCGGTCGCACCTGGAAAGGCTGTGCTGTCTCTTTAAGGCGGGGAGGGCCACCTGGCATCAGGCTGGGCATCTCTGGGAACCTGACCCCCATCTGCGGACGGTAAAGAGCAATCGTCAAGCAGGAACTTGCTCGCGCCCAACCCACCTACTTAATTGGCGCTTGGCTGAAGCTAATGTTTCCCATTATTCGGGCCTCCCCAGGTCTCATTAAAAAGGCACAGCTCATGCCCGCAGGGCTCCGGGCCTGGGCTCGCCCGCAGGTGCCCGCATGTGCCTGCAGGCGCCCGGGGGGCCGAGCCTCCCCGCAGGTGCCCGCATGTGCCCGCATGTGCCCGCAGGCGCCCGGGGGCCGAGCATCCCAGAGGGCCGAGCCTCCCCGCACGGCGCTGGGCAAACCAACGATGCTTCCTGCAGCCCTGCACTGGCCCTGGAAGCCTCCTGGGGCCACAGCGGAGGCGGGAAGGCCGCCCTCTGTGAATCCTCGCAGCGACGCCCAGCGCCGGCCGGAGGCTGAGACAGCGCGAGTGGGCCCGGCCTCCCCCGTCACTGCCTCGTCACTGCCTTCGGGGCCTGACCGTCCTCCGAACGTAGGTCTCGGGGAGAAGGACTCAATGGAGCAGCCGGGAGTGAAAGCATCGCCGAGGAGGGCGGGTGGGCGAGGGGGGCGGGGGGAACGGGAGGCCATGTGTCAACAATAAAGAATTTAAATTCAGTAAAAACAAAATCAGTGAAACTGTTCACAAGGCACAGTGCCCGGGACATGTCTTTCCTCTGTCCACGGGCGGCGTTTACCAGCAGTGACAGCAAACGACATTAACTATTGAAAGTGGCCACACACCTCCCAGCAAAGCCGGAGCCATGGTTACTCACACCAGAGGGCAGGCGCCCACGGGACCGCCGGGCGAGGAGAGCCCCGGGCGGTTAAGAGTGATGGGCCGGCCGGCGTGCTCAGTGGTGACCTATGAACCGGGAGGGCAGGGTTCGGTTCCGTCAGGGCACAGGCCGGGGTGCGGGCTGGATCCCCACTGGGGGCGTGCAGGCGGCAGCCGATCCGTGGTTCTCTCTCATCACTGATATTTCGGTCTCTCTCTCCCTCCCTCTCCCTTCCTCCCTGAAATCAGTAAAAAAAACCCAAAACAATTATTATTAGTATTTTTTTAAGGAATGCCCCGAGTGGCGCTGCCTGTGAGCAGGTTCAGGCTCGGTCGTGCCGGCTCAGACCCCAGGGTCAGCGTCGCTCTGCAGTGACTCAGCTCCTTGCCCCCAACCACAGAGAGGGCGCCGCTGTCACCGCGGTTCTGCACGGTCACACTTTGCAAAGGACGACAGTGGACCTCAGAGAAGCGGAGAAACAGCCTGAGGCCACGCAGAGCAGGCGCGGGGCGGGAGCGGGGGGCGGACTGCAGGGGGCGCCTGCGTGGTTTCCGGGGGGCCGAGCGCACTGATGTCGGTTGTGATACGAATGCTCCCTCCAGGTCCTCGTCTTCTCTCTGCGTGTCTGTTCCGGAGCTCACGCTCGTCCTGGTCCCGGGAGCCGAAGCCGCCCTCGGTCAGGACGCCCCGCCTGCCCTGCGCCCACGCGCCTCCCGCCACCACCAGCTAATCACCTGCGTGCACAGGTGTGCCCAGACGCGCACCCACCGCGACAGCTGATGCTCAGAATGTATTTTTAAGTAGTTTTATTGACTTTGGAGAGAAAGGGAGAGGGAGAGAAACATCAATGATGAGCCCTAGCCTGTTTGGCTCAGTGGATAGAGCATCGGCCTGCAGACCGAGGAGGCCCGGGTTCGATTCCAGTCAAGGACATGAACCTCGGGCCCTTGTCGGGGTGAGGGCAGGAGGCAACTAATCGATGTGTTTCTCTCTGTCTTTCCCTCTCTCTTCCACTCTCCCTAAAAAATCAATGGAAAAATGTCCTCGGGGGAGGATTAACAAAAAAAAGAAAGAAAAAAGAAACATCAATAATGAGAGAACCATGGACCGGCTGCCTCCTGCACGCCCCCTACTGGGCATCGAGGCCGCAACCCGGGCCTGTGCCCCGACCGGGAATCGAACCCGGGACCCCCTCCTCCCTCCCGCCCCCTCGCCAGGCCTTCCCGCGCTGTGGCCTGTGCCCGTGGTGATGCACAGACGCTTGCGGGTTCCTTGGTTCACCCCTCCCTGCCCTCCCACCTTCGCTCTGAGATGGTCTGCGTGTATCGCAGCACAATGTGCAGCCCTCGGGTCTGGACACGGCCCCGGTGCCGTCAGAGGCGGCGGGAGGACAGTGTGGGCAGCGACACCCGGGAGTCCTGTGCAGCTGGGAAAAGACGGGTCTCTCGCCCTCTGAGACGCAGGGGGAGCATCATGCTAAGCTACTGCTCTGGTGTTTTTAGGGAGAATTCTGACGAATTTGGTGGCAGAAATAAATGAAGTCGCACAAAGATGGTAACATAAGCCCGATGTCGAACGAGGAAAAGGATTTATAAAGCATCCATCAGAGGTTACGTCCTCACCACTGAACCGTCACCCAGAGCCCAGGTTTCTGTTCCCACCAACTGAGGAGGCCAGTGCGGCGCCCAGCGCCTCCGCTCGGCGGTCCCCGAATCCTCAGGCACCCCCCCCCCGCCCCCCGACTTCCCTGGTGGCCGCCCTCGGCCCTGCGCCTGAAGACCAGGAGCTTTCAAAGGCGCTGCGGACTGGGGAGTCCCTGCACCCACCGCCTCCCCCTCCACACGCACCGTCCCACCCGCCACAGGTGCGTCCGAAACCCAGACCGCGAGTCCCTCCCAGCCACATGCCTCCTCCCCGAGCAACAACACCCAGGACCTGCCCCCCCCCCCCCGACCCCGTTCCGAGGGGAAGCTGTTGCCCCATAAACTACAGGGAAACAGGAAGGCCCCACGGCCTGTGGCTGCCGAGGGTACAGAGGGGGTGACAGGGAGCCGAGGTTGCAGGGCTCCCCCTACAGAAGCCGCCTCACTCCCCACATCCCCTGGGAGCAGGGTGAGCATCCTCTCCCGCTTCTAGAATGTTCTGGATGCCTCGGTGCACCCCAGACTCGCCAAGGTAACCAGCCTCCGCCAGGTGCTGGGGGAGCAGGGGGGGCAGGGGCTGCCCTGGGAGGAAAACTGGCCCCGCTCCTGCCCCTGCGGCCAGTGCAGCCCCGGCAGCAGTCATGTGACCCCAAAGTCACCCGGGCAGTGTGAGCTGTGACTGAGCAGAGCCCCAGGCAGGTGAGAGGCCCAAACGCCCCCCTGTCCCCACCGCCCCCCCAGCTCCGCCCTGGATCCCAGGCCCTCGCCTGCTCTGGTCACCACCATGAACCACCCAGGGACCCCCTAATGCCACCCAGGAACACGGCTTCTCTCCCCAAGGGGCAGTGGGAAAGCCCTGTTAGGATGTTCTGGAAGCTCCCATCAGGCCAAGCCGGCACACACAGCCCAGGCACGGGCATAAAGCTGTGGGGCTTCCGTTCCGATTGGGGGGCCTCCCCCACCCCCCTTCTGCTCTGAGGACCCACAGCCCCGCCTCACCTGGGAGCTGCTGGAGGCACAGCCTCAGGCTCCACCCAGGTGTGGGGAACTGACCTCTAGCCTCTGGACAAGGTGGACAGGACGCTCGCAGGCACATGAACGTCCGTGCCCCGAGCCGGCAGGTCAGGCGGCTCACGCGTTGGCGTCTTCCCGCCCCACCGGGGCTGTGGCTCCGTCCCACGTCCAGGAGACAGCCAGTGAGTGCGCAGATCAGCGGGGCAGCCAATCGGTGCTTCTCCCTCACCCCCCTTCCTCTCTCTAGAAATCAATAATAACTAAAAAGTTCGAGAAACCCTCGTTTATGAAACTTGTGATGTTTCCGCCAAACTCTGCGGGGAGCAGCCAGCGCCTGCTGAGAGTCCCCCCAGAAGTCGGCTCAGCCTCTTCCGGAAGCGAAGCCGCGGGGACAGGGCGCGGGAGGCGCCTGCGGAGGGGGCGCTGGCTCTGGGTGAACCCCTTCCCCGCGGTCGCACACTGGGGGTCAGCCCGCAGCTCCGTGTCCGGCGGTGGGGCTCTGACGCGGTCCCTCACTCACAACGTACCTGGGTGTCGGCCGTGGGCCTCGGTGTCGCCGCAGGAGCCAAGCAGAGGGAGGGACGCTCCGCTCACCTGGGGGAGCAGGGAGGGGGGTGCAGACGCGGCTCATCATCCCGCTCCTCGCTCCTCCATCCCGGGGACCCTCGGCAGCCGCTCCGCTGACTACAGAGGACAGGCCCCGGGCAGGCAGCACAGCGGCCGTGGAGGCGTAGCCGCTCTGAGCAAGGCCGCCAGGCCCCTGCCTGTCTGGCAAAGTGCCCCTCTTATGAGACCAGGTGTGTCCCCTGGGCTGCCATTTAAAACACAGATGCTTGCCCGGCCGGCGTGGCTCAGGGGCTGAGCATCGACCTAGGACCCAGGAGCTCAGGGTTCAGTTCCCGGTCAGGGCACAGGCCCTGGTCTGGGCTCGCTCCCCAGTGTGGCGCGAGCAGGAGGCAGCCGATCCATGATTCTCTCTCATCATTGATGTTTCTCTCTCTCCCTCCCTCTCCCTCCCTCTCCCTTCCTCTCTGAAATCAATAAAAATATCTTTAAAACAAACAAAAAAATCGTATAAAACACAGAAGCTCCATGAAACCCAAGCCATAGCCTTGGCAGGAACCAGCTTGTCAGACAACTGGTCAACCTGGGAGAGTGGGAAGGGGTGATGGGTAAGAAGCAGGCGCACTCCAGGTGCAGGGATGGGGGGTGGGGTGGGGCAGAGAACAGGCAGCTGGGCGCGGTCATGTCCACCCTGGCCTTGGGCTCGAGGAGGCAGAACACCAGCCGGGCCCCTGGGAGAGTGAGGGCTCCGCCTGAGGGAGGTGGGCAGCCCCAAAGCCAGGGGACTCCCCCTCTAGACCTGAAGCCCTTGGTCAGAGCACGGAGAGCCCTGGCAGTGCCACGGGTGCAGGAGAGGGACGTTAAGTCAGTGGCTCCAGCAGGTACATGGGCCCCAAGGAGAAGGATCAACCGGAAAACTGGGTTCAGTAAACAAGCCCTTAAGCCAAGCCATCCATCCGCCAGCAGGGCCGGGAGGGGCTAGGGCTCAGGCGAGGGTAGGTTTTGATGAGGGGAGGGGAGGGGAGGGGAGGGGAGGGGAGGGGAGGGGAGGGGAGGGGAGCAAAAAGTAGACTAGGCACAGGCTGATCTGAAGACAGGGGTGCAGGGTGCAAGGGTGGGGGTACCAGCCAGTGAGGAGCTAGGGTGAGGGCTCACGGCTCTGGGGGAGGAGGGGGGCAGGGAACAGTGGTCGCCTGTGGTACAGGCTGCAAAGTTGCACCTAATAAGAGTGACAGGGAAGTGAGAGAAGAGGAAGGGACAGAGAGAGGAGGGGAGGAGGGAGGAGGCAGAGGAGGGAGGAGGCAGAGGAGGGGAGGAGGGAGGAGGCAGAGGAGGGGAGGAGGGAGGAGGTGGGCCTGAGGCACAGAGAAGCCGGCTCACTGCTCCTGGGCCCAGGGCAGCAGTGCCAGCCCAGTGCCATCATCTGGCCCTCGCCTCCCCAGGCCGCCCCCAGCCCTCAATGCCTCTCTGTGACTCGGGGACAAGCCCCATCCCCCTTCCCCACCCGCCCTGGAGCCAAGGCCTCGCATCATGTGGTCCCCACGCGGCGGGCACCGGGCAGGAAGGCAGCTCGCTCACTGGCACCAGAAGCTGCAAACAGCCGAGCTGTCACTGCCCCTTTGTGTGGGGACAACAGAGAGGCCGTCTCAGGACAGGGACCGCCTGCCCCGCGTCCTTGTCTGCGAGGAAATGCAGGAGAGAGAGCCGAGGGCGGTGGGCTCCCAGTGGCTCCGTGACCCAGCAGGTCCTCGTTCTCACCCGCATGTCACCGCCGCCTCTGCAGCCGCCCTGCCAGGCCACCTCCTCCCCATGTCCGTCCGTCCAGCTTCCAGCCCTGCAATCACACCTCCTCGCTGAACCCTGGTCTCCATGCCCGCCCTGGTCCTGGTGACCCCTGCTCGGTCCCTTTCTGACTCCTCCACGACCTCCCAGCATGCACTGTGGCCCCTCATGCTTTCCCCTTGCACCTGGCTCCACCCCAGGCTGTCCTCCACCAGCAGCCAACATGGTCTTTCTTTTTAAATATATTTTATTGATTTCAGAGAGGAAGGGACAGGGAGAGAGATAGAAACATCAATGAGAGAGAAGCATCAATCAGCTGCCTCCTGCACGCCCCCCACTGGGGATGAAGCCCGCAGCCTGGGCCTGTGCCCTGACCAGGAATCAAACCCTGACCTCCTGGTTTATAGGTCGATGCTCACCCACTGAGCCACGCCGGCCGGGCCCGCGTTTATTCTCCATCAAATACTCATTGATCACCTATGACAGAGCGTCCACCCCCTCTCTCCCCCCAGAGCCCGTGAATTCAGGGAGTTCCTGAACTTAAATGGAATAAAGTGACACCTTGCATCTTATGAACTTCAAATCAGCACACAGCATTCCCGTCCGTGACAACCACGGGTCCCAAACCACAGCGGTATCGCCAGTACCTGTGACCTTTGTCGCCAACGGGAACCCGAGTGGTTTCGCAGCATTCTTCAGTTGCTGCAGATGTTGTAAAATAGCACTTACCCTCACCGTTACCTTGAAATGCAGTTATTACAGTAGTTATTATGCCCATATTGAATTTCATTGCTTAATGTATTAATATAGAAGCACATACATTATTACACCACATGTTTTAAATATATCGATAACTATTCAATTATATTTCAATATACTTGGCTTCCTTTATAATCTTATACACTTCAGTTTATGCATTTAGAGACATTATTCTGAGAAGGTTGCCAGATGGCGAGGAGGCCATGAGTCCCCAGTCAGCCTCCTCTGGATCTGAGTCTCTGACAAGGAACGTGGCCGAAGGAATCCCGGCCTCACAGAGAGCACGCCAGGGGGTGAGACAGCACAGGCACGAATCATGCAGTGACATAACTACCCACCGTGACAACTACCTCCAAGAAAACAGGGAGGGGAAGGGCACAGAATGACTGGGGGGTAGGTGGGGGGGGGCTGTTTGGATAGTACAGTTGAGGAAGTCTCTCAGAAAGCAGGGTGTGTGAGCAGAGACCTGAATTATAAAACATGAGCAGTAGAAAAAACGTGGGGTTGAGATAATTGGGCAGAGGTTACAGCAAATGCAAAGGCCCTGAGCTGGGCCTGAGGGGGGTGTGGCGGCGTGACCATGGGCAGGACTGAGATGGAGAAGGGGGTGGAGGTGGAGAAGGAGATGGAGATGGAGAAGGGGGTGGAGATGGAGAAGGGGGTGGAGGTGGAGAAGGGGATGGAGATGGAGAAGGGAATGGAGGTGGAGAAGGAGAAGGGGATGGAGGTGGAGATGGAGAAGGGAATGGAGATGGAGAAGGGGGTGGAGGTGGAGAAGGGAATGGAGATGGAGAAGGGAATGGAGGTGGAGAAGGGAATGGAGATGGAGAAGGGGATGGAGGTGGAGATGGAGAAGGGAATGGAGATGGAGAAGGGGGTGGAGGTGGAGAAGGGAATGGAGATGGAGAAGGGAATGGAGATGGAGAAGGGGAAGGAGGTGGAGAAGGGAATGGAGATGGAGAAGGGGGTGGAGATGGAGGAGGTGGAGATGGAGAAGGGGGTGGAGATGGAGAAGGAGGTAGAGAAGGAGGCGGAGATGGAGAAGGGGGTGGAGATGGAGAAGGGGGTGGAGATGGAGAAGGAGGTGGGGATGGAGAAGGGAGTGGGGATGGAGAAGGGGGTGGAGGTGGAGAAGGGGGTGGAGGTGGAGAAGGGGGTGGAGATGGAGAAGAGGGTGGAGATGGAGAAGGGGATGGAGAAGGGGCTGGAGAAGGAGAAGGGGGTGGAGATGGAGAAAGAGATGGAGATGGAGGAGATGGAGATGGAGAAGGGGGTGGAGATGGAGAGGGGGTGGAGATGGAGAAGGGGGTGGAGATGGAGGAGATGGAGATGGAGAAGGGGCTGGAGAAGGAGAAGGGGGTGGAGATGGAGAAAGAGATGGAGATGGAGGAGATGGAGATGGAGAAGGGGGTGGAGATGGAGAAGGGGGTGGAGATGGAGAAGGGGTGGAGATGGAGGAGATGGAGATGGAGAAGGGGCTGGAGAAGGAGAAGGGGGTGGAGATGGAGGAGATGGAGATGGAGAAGGGGCTGGAGAAGGAGAAGGGGGTGGAGATGGAGAAAGAGATGGAGATGGAGGAGATGGAGATGGAGAAGGGGCTGGAGAAGGAGAGGGGGTGGAGATGGAGAAAGAGATGGAGATGGAGGAGATGGAGATGGAGAAGGGGGTGGAGATGGAGAAGGGGATGGAGAAGGGGCTGGAGAAGGAGAAGGGGGTGGAGGTGGAGAAGGGGGTGGAGATGGAGAAGGAGATGGAGAAGGGGCTGGAGAAGAAGGGGGTGGAGGTGGAGAAGGGGGTGGAGATGGAGAAGAGGGTGGAGATGGAGAAGGGGATGGAGAAGGGGCTGGAGAAGGAGAAGGAGGTGGAGATGGAGAAAGAGATGGAGATGGAGGAGATGGAGATGGAGAAGGGGGTAGGGATGGAGAAGGGGGTGGAGATGGAGAAGGGGGTGGGGATGGAGAAGGGGGTGGGGATGGAGAAGGACAGGGAGAAGGTTGATGGGCCAGCCCTTCAGGGCTCAACAAGCCGGGAGAAGGAGCTGGGATTCATCCCAAGTGCAAGGGGGAGGAGGAGACAGGACGGTGGAAGCACAGTGATGCTTCCATCTCATTTACAGTTGAAAGGATCGCTCTGGCCCCGTGGGGAGAGGGAAGCCAAGGCTAGTGAAGAAGCCATTGTGCTCCTCTGGCCAAGACACAATGGAGGGGCCTGGAGCAGCAGGGAGCTGGAGAGGGGATGAGAGGGCTGCATGTGGACTGAGATCGGAAAGCAGATGACAGGATCTGAGGGGCTGCAAGGGGTAGGGAGGAGGGGACAGTGAGGGAGAGGGATTGATGCAGCTCCCTGGCTTGGGCCTCAGCCACTGGGTAGACAGCTGCCAAGAGGGAGACAAGGGAGGAGAGTGTGGGGACAGGGCAGGCCCTGGAGCTCTGCTACGGAGTGCCCCCAGGGCAACAGCCGGACTCCTGCCCCCTGGCTTTAAACGCCCACCACCTGGCCCATCCTCCCGCCCATCTGATCCTGCTCCGCCCCTTCAGGTAAACCCCGCCCCTTCGGGCAAACCCTGCACCGGCAGAGTCTGCGGCCTGCCAAGCCCCTGTGAGGCTCACGTCCACCGCGCCCTCTCTCCCCATCCGCCACAATCCAGCTCCCACACCAGGGCCCAGAGAAAGCCCACCTCCTCCACGCAGGCCTCAGCCCGGCGCTGCCAGTGCCTCCCGCCGGGCACTGGTGTCGCCTGCTTTACTGGTGACTTTTCTTCCCGCCCCCCTCCTGGTGCCGTCAGGGCGGAGCAGCCTCTCTGAAAGGGTCAGTCGGATCAGTCCTGATGCTTCTCGGATGTTACCCACAATCCACGAGCGTCCTCGGGTCTGCCAACAGCCGGAGCCACTAGTTTTGAAACTTTTGCTCGGCCGTCTCCCAACTTGAACAGTTAGTTAGAAACCACTAATGGGGCTGTTATGAAATGTGACATTCAAAGTATCTGTGGTCCGGCCGGCGCGGCTCAGGGGTGGAGCATCGACCGATGAGCCAGGAGCTCAGGGCCCAGGCCCGGGTTGCAGCTCCAGCCCCAGTGAGGGGCGTGCAGGAGGCAGCCGATCCATGATTCTCTCATCACTGATGTTTCTCTCCCGCTCTCTCCCTTCCTCTCTGAAACCAATAAAAACATTTTTTAATTCTCTGCTCCCGTAAAATAAAATCAGCACCAGCTTCCGGAGAAGGCGGAATCGAATCTGAAGGGCAGCTGAGGCCGCCAGCCCCCCGTTCGCTGGGCACTGAGGCCGCCAGCCCCTCATTCGTGTGGGCACTGAGGCCGCCAGCCCCTCGTTCACGTGGGCACTGAGGCCGCCAGCCCCCCGTTCGCTGGGCACTGAGGCCGCCAGCCCCTCGTTCGCGTGGGCACTGAGGCCGCCAGCCCCTCGTTCGCTGGGCACTGAGGCCGCCAGCCCCTCGTTCGCTGGGCACTGAGGCCGCCAGCCCCTCGTTCGCTGGGCACTGAGGCCGCCAGCCCCTCGTTCGCTGGGCACTGAGGCCGCCAGGCCCTCGTTCGCTGGGCACTGAGGCCGCCGGCCCCTCGTTCGCTGGGCACTGAGGCCGCCGGCCCCTCGTTCGCTGGGCACTGAGGCCGCCGGCCCCTCGTTCGCTGGGCACTTTCATGGCCTCTCTGGCCCTGCGTGTGCCCCCCTGCGACAGAGGGAGACACTGTAGGGGCTGGTGTGAGGAGAAGGAGGGTAAAGGGCCCGAGGTCGAGGGCCAGGCCTGGTGCGTAGCAGCTGCTCAGTGAACGGTCGCTGTCGGCCCGAGCGAGACCCACCCGCAGTTAGAAGACGCTCCTCGGCAGGGCCACGCGGGAGGCGGGTCTCCGGGAGGCGCCACAAACAGCGGGTTGAGCTCCGTTACTCCGGACGCTGGACGCGGGTCAGTCTTTGGCTCTCACGTCTGGTGTCGGTGTAGAGCCCGTTCTTTAATCCTCCCCTGAGGATATTTTCCATTGATTTTTAGAGAGAGTGGAAGCGAGAGGGAGAGACAGAGGAACATCGATGTGAGAGAGACATCGATGGGTTGCCTCCCACATGCTCCGGACCAGGGCTGGGAGCCTGCAACCCAGGTACATGCCCTTGACCGGAACCGAACCGGACACTTCAGTCTGCAGGCCGACGCTCTACCCACTGAGCCAACTGGCTAGCCCTACAGCCCCGTTCCTGAAGCTGCCACCGACCCTCGGCCAGACCGCCAGGCCTGCGCTGTGCCCGCCGGGCAGTGCGGGGCGTGGGGGAACCGGGGAGGCTACCGCCAGAGAGGCTTTGCAGCTGTTGACTTTGGACGCCCGTTTGCAGAGCTCCTTTGAGGGCTCGGCCAGGAAGCCGGTCCGCAGCGCGGCGCCTGGAAAAACGAAGCAGAACCCTCGTGAATTCCTTCTGTGGCTCTGTGGCCGGCCGCCCTGCCAGCGCCTGCTCCAGGGACCACGGCCGCTCCTTCCTCGCCTCCGTCCTCCAGCCTCGGGGCCTCAGCCGGCGGCCCCACCCCTGCCGGTGTTAGAAACAGCGACGGCATGACGGACGGGAGGCGCTGGGGCCAGTGGCACAGGTTGTAACTGACGCTTCGTTCCGTTCTCCTTACCTGCACTTCTTCTCTCTGCATAAAAATGTTTCCTTTTTTTGTGTTTTTACTCATTTCAGAGAGAGGAAAGGAGAGGGAGAGAGACAGAAGCATCCATGATGAAAGAATCATGGATCGGCTGCCTCCTGCACGCCCCACCCTGGGGATCGAGCCCACAACCCGGGCCTGTGCCCTGACCGGGAATCGAACCGTGACTTCCTGGTTCATAGGTTGACCCTCAACCACTGAGCCACACCGGCCGGACAAACGTGCCATCTTTAAAGAGGTCCCTCTCGCTAGGGTGACCCCCAAATAGTAGGTACACACTTAACCGCTGATAACTCACTTGATTTCCACTCCTTTCCGGGTTTAACTGACACTGACTTGATAATCGTTTAAAGTGTACAGACGTTGCCGTAACCGGTTTGGCTCAGTGGATAGAGCATCGGCCTGCGGACTGAAGGGTCCCAGGTTTGATTCCGTTCAAGGGCATGCACCTTGGTCATGGGCACATCCCCAGTGGGAGGTGTGCAGGAGGCGGCTGGTTGATGTTTCTCTCTCATCGATGTTTCTAACTCTCTATCCCTCTCCCCTCCTCTCTGTAAAAAGTCAATAAAATATATTTAAAAAAAAATAAAGTGTGCAGACATTTTGTGGGGACGCCCTGTATATTTTTAAAGTTTGCTAACCAGGCCGAGGCTTGACCCTCGACCCTGCAACTACTAGTTCCTTGATCTTGAGCAACGAACCCTCCCTGCCTCGGTCCCCATCGGGAAAGGCGGCCTGCTCCGTGGGCCGCAGCGCCGCTGGGAAGTTGGCCTCCCGGCCGCTGGAGGCCATCGCCATCGCGCCTCAGTGAGCGAGGGAAAGGCGGCGCCGGCGCCCGCTTCCTCGTCCCCCTCAGCAGGCGGGCGCCCTGCGGACCTGCCCTGAGTCTCCCGGGCCTGTGCGCCAAGGACGGCTTTTACGCTCACAAACGGCTGCCCTAAAAGACAAGAAGAGAAAATGTCGCGGCACATTATATGAAGAAGCAAACGTTCAGGCCCTAGACAGACATGACAGGACGTGTGTGCACGTGGAGACGCTCATACACGGAGCGGAAGGAGAGGCTGGTGGTGGGGATCCTGGGAAAGACCCGAACCCACGGCTCTGGAATCTCCGACACCAGGAGTCTCGGCCGCGGTGGGTCTGACCTCATGATGCTCCAGAGCTCATGTGCTTGGCCTGAGCCGGGGAGGCCAGTGGCTCCGGGGTGAGGCCGCCCCGAATTCCTCGAATTCCCGTGGGATGAGCCAAGCGTGGAAGCCACACGGAGCGTCCCTTCCAGCGATGTGGGCAGCGGGGCGCCCCGTGCAGGTGCAACACGGGCGGAGCGACCGGGGCACCGGAACCCACGCACCCGGGGCCCTGGGCTCAGGCTCCTCGGAGAGCACAGCACCTCCGGCCCCTTCAGCCGGGCACGGGCTCCGCCCTCCACCTGCTGCTGGGCGGGCGGCGGGGGGACTTATATTCAAGGGAAAGGTGTTTTGTGGTACAAAATGCTACACCTGCCTGGCCGGCTGGCTCAGGGGTTGAGCGTCGACCTAGGAACCAGGAGGTCAGGGTGCGATTCCCGGTCAGGGCACAGGCCCGGGTTGCGGGCTCGACCCCCAGTGGGGCGTGCAGGAGGCAGCCGGTCCATGATTCTCTCTCATCATTGATGTTTCATTTCTCTCTCCCTCTCCCTTCCTCCTGCACGCGCCCCACTGGGGATCGAGCCACACCACGCGGGCCTGTGCCCTGACAAGGAATCGAACCCTGACCTCTTGGTTCATAGGTCGCCGCTCAAGCACTGAGCCGCGCCGGCTGGGCCAGGGGTGACTTTTTCACAGTGAATTCTAAACCTGTCGTTTTGAAGGTCGTTGTGCAGCGATGGGGGCGGGGGTGGGTGTGGGGTGAGGACTTCTGCAGAAACTGGCAGCAGAAATCACGGCGTAACAGCTACGCTGAGGTGTGCGCCCGCCCGGCGCCCGCACTCGGTGTCAGGAGGGAGGCGGCCTGCCTGCTGCTGTTTGTTCTGGCAGGAGGAGCGCGAGCGGAGGAACGAGGCAGGCGGTGGGCCTCTGAGCGGGCGGCTCTGGTTTGCAGCAGAGAGAGCCAGGCCGAGCCTCGGGGTGTGGCTCTCCCAGCTCAGCCGCCGTCTCCGGGCGGTGCTCCCTCGCCCTTCAGGAGGGCAGAGCCGCGGAGCCCGTCCCGAACCAGGATGCAAGGCGAGGACACCAAGCGAACGCCTGGCCGGCGCTCCCGGCAGCTGCTCAACTGCCCCCGGAGCCAAGACAAACACCCAGGGGCCGCCACAGGCAACTCCACAGCCCTGGGCCCCCACCCGGCCGGGCCTCCTGAAGGCTGCGAGCTGGGCCTCCACCTGCCACTGCCTGCACCCCCTCCCCGGCCCCCCACACACGTCCCTCCCCGAGGGGCTCCAGGAGGCCACGGCCGCTGGCCCGAGGAGGATGCTGGGAGCTCTGGGGAGGGAAGGGCCCTGTGCTCTTTCTTTCCTGCCGGACGAACGGTGGGTTTGGTCCCGTGCCCACTCAGCCTCCCAGGACAGGAAAAGCCGAGGGCGCCAGCCAGGCCAGGGACCTGCCGGAAACGGTGCAGAGTCAGCGGAAAGCGGCCTCCCTGGGTGTGGAAAGAAACTGCTGCCGGGACACACGGAGCCTTTCCAGGTTACACGGCAAGAAACGCCGCGCCTCGGCATTCCGCGCTGGCTCCAGAAACCAGGAGGAACCAGGCTGCGCATTCTTTCCAGAAGGACTCCTGAAAGGGCTTGCTTTACCCCAAGTCTACCTATCCAGTCACTCATCCATCCATCCCTCCATCCATCCATCCATCCATCCATCCATCCACTCATCCATCCATCCATCCATCCATCCATCCATCCATCCACTCATCCTTCCATCCCTCCATCCACTCATCCATCCATCCATCCACTCATCCATCCATCCATCCATCCATCCATCCATCCATCCACTCATCCTTCCATCCCTCCATCCATCCATCCACTCATCCATCCATCCATCCATCCATCCATCCACTCATCCATCCATCCCTCCATCCATCCATCATTCATCCATCCATCCATCCATCCATCCATCCACTCATCCTTCCATCCCTCCATCCCTCCATCCATCCATCCATCCACTCATCCTTCCATCCCTCCATCCATCCATCCACTCATCCATCCACCCATCCATCCATCCATCCATCCATCCATCCATCCACTCATCCTTCCATCCCTCCATCCATCCATCCACTCATCCATCCATCCATCCATCCATCCACTCATCCATCCATCCCTCCATCCATCCATCATTCATCCATCCATCCATCCATCCATCCACTCATCCTTCCATCCCTCCATCCATCCATCCATCCACTCATCCTTCCATCCCTCCATCCATCCATCCACTCATCCATCCATCCATCCACCCATCCATCCACCCATCCATCCATCCATCCATCCATCCACTCATCCTTCCATCCCTCCATCCATCCATCCATCATTCATCCATCCATTCATTTTCATCATCCACTTATCCATCCATCCACCCACCCACCTATCCTTTCATCCCTCCATCTATCCATCCCTCCATCTATCCATCCCTCCATCTGTCTATCCATCACCCATCCCTCCATTCAGTGCTCACTGAGCATGTTTTCTGCGTACAGCACTGGCCCAGGTGTAGTGGGGGCCCAAACCCAGCACCGGAGTCAGTGCCCCATAGAATAGAAGACACAATAAATGTCTGCTGAACAACTGAAATTCCCAATCCAGTTCGGACGGCCAAACACACACACGACAGGTTAATCCATGAAAAAACACCGTGAGCGGGAGTTGAGGTCACGTGTCAGCGTGTGCAGAGGACGGTACAGCGTGGGACAGGATGTGGGTGGGTGGAAGCGAGTCTTGTGGGGAAGCCTGGCCTCCAGGGGCTGAAACATGAGGAGGTGGGAAGGGATGAGAGAGGGCATGTGAGGCTGCAAAGTCGGTCTGGGTGATGATTCTCAGCCACCATCTTCTGGGTCTAACGGGGCCTCCGCCGGCCGGGCGGGCAGCTCCACGTGTTGCGGGGAGGAGGAGTGTGCGTGGCTTGGAGGGCCCTCAGCACCGCTGGGCACCGCTGTTTGTGGTCCTGCTTTTACGGCTCCGACTGGGTTCCGTTTGCCCCAAGGAGCAGGTCGCCCTCATACACAACGATCCCAAGGCGGGTCTGAGTGAGGGAGACCGGCCGCCACCCCCAAGCGCGCGGGATAAACCCGGACAGCACAGCCGGTCCTGGAGGCCCCGCCCGGGAGAGCCGCCCTCTTCGCCGCTTCTGCCGCCGCCGCTGGAAGCCACGGGCGCACACACGGAGCCCCCCACGCGGGCACGAGCCGCGCAGGGACCCGCGGAGAGCGCTCCACCGCTGGGAGGGCAGCTCCAACGCGGTGCCTTCCTCAGGGCACCCGAGGAGCCTCTCCCAACAGGAGGGTCCCTGCCCCCGACGTCGCCTCTCCGCCTCGCGCAGCCTGATCCCCAGCCCCACCGCCCCTGTCCTGACCTGCACCCGCAGAGGGAGAGCGGACCTGCCTCCCGCGCCTCCCCTCGCGGCGTCTCTGTAGTTTCCTCTGGGTGAGAACAGGCCGTCCACGCGTAGCAACCGTGTGAGGATCGAGCCGAAGGCACCGCAGCCACGTGGGGGCCGGTGGGGGCACCTGGGGGGGGCTCGCTCCCTCACTGCTGACAGTCACAGCACAACAAAGGGGCTGGGGGGCTCCCAAGGCATTTGAGGGGACCCCCTCCCTCCCCACCCCCGCTCACTCCTTCCGCCAACCAGGGAGCTGGGAGGACAGTGCCTCCCTTCCAGCGACTGAAGACCAGAACTTCCTCTGGTTCCTCCTCCCCCAGCAGCAACAAGGAAGCGCCCCGCACAGCTCGACTCGGCTGTACTTTGGGTAAAAAGCTGTTTTTCTGGGAAAGGCTGGCCTCTCGCACCGGGTCCCCAGGTTGCCATCGCCCCTCCCCTTTTAGGCAACGGCCAGGAGCCAACCCCGACCTATCAGAAGCCCTGGGTCTGGTCACACCTGTACAGTCTGCGCCCAGAGCGGGTTTGGAACGTGGTTCGGCCGACAGTAGTTGCTGTGGGATGTGCAGGCACGGGGAGGGGGGGGGGGGGAGGGAGGCCCAGAGGGGCAGATGGGGCCCCTGGCTCACCCCGACCCGCCCCCTCTCCCCTAACGCCCCCCAGGACGGCCGGGAGCTCGGCGGGTGAGCCAAGGACTAGGCACGTCACTGCCTCCGTTCTAACTCGTGGTCTGTCTTCGTGAGCGTGGACGAGGGAGCTGGCCGCTGGGAGTCCTGACGTAGCGTCCCTGTAAATCGGGAGCTCAGACCCGGCCGCACAGTGGAATGGTCGCTGCGAGGGTAACACTTCCTTGTAAATCAAGGCCGGGCGCAGGGACCTGTGAGAATTACGTCTTTGTTCCCAAAACTGCGGCTCCAGCCTGCCCCCCCCTCCCTCCGTCTGCCTCTGCGGCTCAGATGGGCCTCCTCCTTCCTTCCCCCATCTCCCCCCGACCCCCTCAAGGATCCGGGGCATCTCCACGCGCTCTCACTGACTAGCATCTGACATATGCCCACACGGGCCTACCCTGGCACGGCCGTGGCATGCCTACAGGAAGTGGTTATCTAAGCTAGACGGCCTATCATGAAGACCCCGCCTCAGTTTCCCCCTTTGTAACAGCCCCGTTGCTCTGTGCACGTGGATGCCGCCATTTCCACATCGGTCCTGATCCCTGAGCAGGTGCTGGGCTCTGACTCGCGTTTCTTACTCTCCTATCACATGTGGCACCGCAGAAGCGGGAGAGGTGCTACAAGAACAACAGGCTGGGGTGCGGCTAGAAGGGAAGTAATGCCAGTCCCTGCGTATCCAGCCCGCAGCTCGGAAGGAAGGGAGGAGGAGAGGGCGGGGATTAGGACAAGTCCCTGACACCCACCATCTTTCAAAGGCATCCTACCGGCCTCGCCATCAGGACCTCAAACGGCCCTAAAGACCCCCCCAGAGGTGAGCGGCCGAGGCGCGCGGAGAAAATTAATAGAAAGTAGACCAGTCGCCACACGCAGCCACCCCGTCGCTACAACAGACGGTGCCGTCCGTCCTTGCAGGCTTTCGTGCAATTGGACGCCCGGTAGCGAGAAGAAACGGAGCCCTGTCTCCTTTATCGGGAGGATCAGCGGCACTGAAACAGCTCCATCCCGGAGGGATTAAGGCCCGACCTCTCCCAACGCTGTCCCTGGAAGGAAAGAGCCCACGTGAGGCCTCGCTCTGCGGGGCTGGCCCCTGGGAGATGCGCCGGAGACAGGGCCCGCCCGCGTCCGGCAGGTCCCGACGGGACCGGTCTCTCCTGCCCACCTGCTCGCCCCCATCCGGACTGGTGACGGCTCAGAGCCAGCAGCTCTGCGAGCCGCCGGGCTGGTCTGAACTGGTTTGGAACAACACGTGTGTCCTCCCTCTCAGGTACGGGCAGGTTCCGGCTCCCCGTGCAGATAACAGGGGGACGTGTTGGTATGATTTTCAGTGCTCAGCCCTTTCCCTCGGGGCAAACCGACCGCCGGGGCCTAATTAAATTCCCACGGAAACCGTCCGAGGGCGTCACGGGCCCGGCGTCAACAGCACCACCTCCCGGGGCCTGGGTCACGCGCTGGTCCTGCTTGGACTTGAGGACGCGGACCTTGTGAGATGCTGACGACAAGGCGCCCTCTTTATATGGATCAATATATTGTTATTGACGTCAGAGAGGAGGGAGGGAGGGAGACGTCACTGATGAGAGAGGATCACGGATCGGCTGCCCCCTGCACGCCCCACACTGGGGTCCGAGCCCGCAACCCAGGCCTGCGCTCCGACCGGGAACCGAACCCTGACCTCCTGGTCCACAGGTCGACGCTCAACCCCTGAGCCGCGCCGGCCGGGCTCAACATATCTAGACTTTAAAGCGTTTCTAAAAACGCTGTGCGGCCCCCTATCCAGGAAGCAGAGAAAAGTTCTTTCCTTTGTCTTATTGTCCTGAGTTCAGTCAGAGGCCCCAGCTCAGGGCACCAGCGAAGATGAGCCTCCCCAGCCCGTTCCATCAGAGGCGGCGGGCACGGCAGACACAGCCTCTGCCTCCCAGGCCCGCGGAGCCAAGCTGGGAGCCGGTCACCCCCACCCCGCCCCCCGCCGTCGCCCCAGGGCCCACATTCTCTCGGCAGCCTCCTGGGACGGCAGGAAGGACGCGCCCAGACAGAGCGGCTTCAGGTCCCGGCAAGATCCGGGAATCAAAGGAGAGACGCCGGACGCCCTGCGCCCCAGCCCGCGCCGCCACCCGCCCGGGGCAGAGCCCAGCGAGCAGTGGGCAGGGCTCTCACGGAGGCGCTGGGTCCCTGCGGGTCTGAGAAGAACCCAGGCCCCGGCCAGTGTGAGTCACTCGGGGGAGCCGCACCCAGCGCCACGCGGACAGGGGCCCGCGTCAGGCCGGGAGCCTCAGTGCGTGTCCGAGCCCAAGCGCAGGGAAGCAGACCGCCTGTCTGTCCCCCATGGAAGTCACACCTCCGGACACGCCCAGATGGGGGCCGTCCCGCAAAAGGCTCAGACCACCCGAGGCCCTGGCCCTCAGATTCCTGGGAAGGTCTCCGTTTCCATTAGCAACAATGTGGCCCTGCCCAGCCCGCCCACCGCCCTCCCCGTCACTCACGCTCATGCCGCCCTCCCCCACGGACGCCAGGCTCTCCCTCTAACGTGCTGCCAGGTGTGACCCGGAGACGCTCCCCAAAGGGAACGACATGAAAAGTACACGCAGCTCACAACCCTCCAAACGCGTGGCCGAGCTCCGGGAGCCGCCTCCTTGGAGAAGCAAGCACACAAATGGCTCCCTGTGCCTGTGGAGGTCTCCCCCCACCTTCACATGCCCAAGCACATGTGTGCGCACACGTGTATGTGTCTTCCGTGTGTGTATGTATGTGGGCATGTGTGCACGGGTATATGCACATGTGTGTGCATGTATTTGTGTGTGTGTGTGTGTTGTGTGTGTGTGTGTATGTCATGTGTGCGTGTGGTGCTGTCTTTGCTTTGCTGGTTGCTTGGATGAGGCTTTAAAACACAACTTCCCGGGGTCCCCCTTGGGCTGGAGGTGCTGCCGGGAGCCACACGGTCACCTGGAGACGGCAAGGCTGTGGAGGGGCCTTGTCAGCCTCTGGGGGAAGGCCCGCTGGTCAAGGGCAGGAAACAGGCGGAAGGTGCCGGGCCCAGTGAGACGCAGGAGGCAGAGTGGGGCGAGCTCAGCACAGCCCGTGTCGAGGGTCCTCTCCGGCCTCGCCCGCCCGCCCGCCCTCACCCGGGAGGAGCCACTCACAGGACAGGCCCTGGAGCGGGACTGAAGGACCAAGGACAGCAGGGCAGCCGGCACGGGGCAGCCGGCACGGGGCAGGCGGCACGGGGCAGCCGGCACGGGGCAGGCGGCACGGGGCAGGCACGGGGCGCGGCCTCGCGGGCTCTCCTCACGTCTTACAGAGGGTGGAGGCCACCCGGCCGGTGTGGCTCAGGGGTGAGCATCGCCCTATGATCTAGGAGGTCGTGGTTCAATTCCCGGTCAGGGCACAGGCCCGGGTTGTGGGCTCCATGCCCCAGCAGAAGGCAGCCGATCCGTGATTCCCTCTCATCACTGATGTCTCTCTCTCTCTCCCTCTCTCTCTGACATCAATACAAATGAACTAGTGTTTGGGCCCGAAGCTGAGGGTGTGAGAGCAAGTCCCTCTCCAGGCCTGAGAGTGGGGACCAGTTCACCTCCCAGCCAGGGCCTCCGTCCTGCACCTCCGTGGGGTGGGGGGGTGGGGGGGGAGGCCGTCTGCAAGCACGGGGTGGGGGCAGGTGCCCAGGGCGCATGGAGCATTGTCTCTGACCTGCGAAGCCCCAGGGTCTCCTCCCCACCCCCCCGCCCCCAGCCCTGGGGTGCCGTCCACGTGTGACAGCGAGCTGGCCCCGGCCTGAAAACACTGCTTTTAACCGAAAACAAACACTGTTTTGTAAACTCCAGCAAAATGCTGTGAGCCCTGGCCAGTTTGGCTCCGTGGCTAGAGCGTCCGCCTGCCAACCAAAGGGTCCCAGGTTCGATTCCAGTCAAGATCTGGTCGGAGTGCAGGCGGGAGGCACCCCATCGATGTGTTTCTCTCGCGTGGATGTTTCTCTCTGTCTCTCCCTCTCTTCCACTCTCTCTAAAATCAGTGGGAAAACATCGCCGGGTGAGGATGAACAGAAGCCTGTTAGGGGAAACGTCCCGTTCATCCCCGCGTCCTCCTGGAACACGGCTGCTTGGAAAATGTCCACAAAGACCCGTGGCCGAGAGGCCCGCGGGCGGCTTCCCGGCCGGTCCCCGACGGGCCAGGCACAGACACAGCTGGGGGCCGGGTGTGACGGCGCCGAGAACGCAGGGCCGCTGCCGTGGCGAATGCCTGGCCGCGAGGAGCCCGGCGCCGGCCCCAGCGCAGGGGCTGCCCGGCGCGTGCGTGTGCGGCCGGCTCGGCCTGGCCCGGCGCCGCTCCCTCTCACGGCCCCCGTTACAGACGTGCGATTGAGAAGGTTACAGCGGGACGGGGAGTCGTAACTGAGTGTCCTGATGGTTATGACTTGGAAGGAGTGTAACACGGCTACTACTTTCCCTCTGTGTGTTTTTCCTGTTCTGGTCGAGGCTGCTTTTCATTGCATCTTGGATTCCCAGAACGATTTGGCGGATTCTTTATTCCAATACAGAGATCAAATGTAAACTTCTGTTCCCAAAACAGCTGCTCAGGGCCTGTGCTGGCGGAGGGGGGCGGGGGCACATGGCGGCCAGCACCTCCTGCTCCCCATTCTCCATCTCACCCAGGCGGTGCTGCGTGCACACAGTAGGGCCACGACAGCCGCCTGAAGGTAAGAAGCGAGTACTCGATAGAGGGTAAGGAAGAGAAGGCAGCCCGGCCAGCATGGCTCAGGGGTGAGCGTCAACCTATGAACCAAGAGGTCACGATTCGATTCCCAGGTTGCAGGCTTGACCCCAATGTGGGGCGTTCAGGAGGCAGCCAATCAATGATTCTCTCTCATCCTTAATGTTTCTATCTCTCTCTCCTTCTCTGTTCCTCTCTGTAGTCAATAAAAACATTTTTTAAAAAAATAAGAGCCCTAGGTGGTTTGGCTCAGTGGATAGAGCATCGGCCTGCGGACTGAAGGGTCCTGAATTGGATTCTGGTCAAGGGCACAGGCCCGGGTTGCAGGCTTGATCCCCAGTGAGGGGCGTGTAGGAGGCAGCTGATCCATGATTCTCTCTCATCATTGATGTTTCTCTCTCACTCTCTCTCTCTCTTTCTCTCTCCCCCGTCCTTTCTAAAAATCAATAAAAATATATTTTAAAAAATAAAGGGAAGGCAATGAAAATGTATTAACTCTCCACTGCAGTTTACAGAAGTTGTATGTTATCCCCACATTTGATCAGACACGACCCCATTTCACAGATGTGAATACTGAGGCTCCCACAGCTAATGCTGGCTCCTGGGTCACAGAAGCAGGGCCTGCTCGTAACCTTTGAACAGCTCGAGATCGCCCTCATTCCCACCACCCCAGGCAGTTTCCTGGCATCCCAGCCAGGCCTTGGAGACCAGGTAGGTGCCGTTTTTTAAATCCTTTTCTGTTTCTCTCACTAAAGCAAAATACATTTGATGGTAAAAATTCGGAAAGCAGAAGGCAGAAAACGCATGCATGACCCCATAACCCAGAAACCACCACTGGGAATTTTTCAGGGTTTTTCTGGGTGCGAGTGTTTCCTCGTTTATTGTTTATCACATAAGTGATGTCCTTTTACACGAACTCTCCTGTGGGTTGTAAACGGTTCAGGGCGGGGAGCGCGACAGGTGAGTGAAGGTGAGAGGAAGGTGTGGGGTGTGGGGTGTGGGGTGTGGGTGTGGGTATGGGGTGTGGGGTGTGGGTGTGGGTGTGGGGTGTGGGTGTGGGGTGTGGGGTGTGGGGTGTGGGTGTGGGGTGTGGGGTGTGGTGTGGGGTGTGGGTGTGGTGTGGGGTGTGGGTGTGGGTGTGGTGTGGGGTGTGGTGTGGGGTGTGGGGTGTGGGGTGTGGGTGTGGGTGTGGGTGTGGGTGTGGGTGTGGGTATGGGGTGTGGGTGTGGGTGTGGGTGTGGGGTGCAGGCACCCATGGGCTATGGGCCGCCTGGGCCAGGGCCGCCCTAATGGCCTCCTTGTAACGTCGTCACCTCTTCAGAGACCCTCTTATCAAGTGCAGTCACCCAGGGGCTGGGCTCAGGGCTTCCACACCCAGGTGCAGGGAGGGGCCCATTTGGCCGGCGCAGCCCGCACGCGGGTCCTGCCCACCTTGCAGAGACGAGGACGGGGCGCCAGGATCCCCGGCGTCGGGGTTCCCTCCCGACACCACCGACGGGTGGGCGACCGGCGGAAAAGCAGACCCGCCCTGGCGCGGTCCCTCCCGACGGCTGAGCCCGAGGCCGTCGCTAAGATGCGCCTCCCGGCCCGTGTTGTCCATTCTCCACGCTGCGGGGCCGGGTCTGTCCCCACCGCCCCTCTGCCCGCCGCTGGCCCTCAGCGCCCGGGGGGAGCAGGCGAGGGGACAGGCGATCACACGCCCGTGACCTCTTCATTCACAAGAAACCCACCCGAACGTCGCCCTCGCTTTTAACCCCGTGGGCCGCGTGGGATGTGATGGCGCCGCACGGAGCCATCGGCGGCGGACAGGCTTTCCCACAGCCTCTGGCCCCTCGGCGTCCTCATCCCACGGACGCCACTCCCGCTGGCCCCTCGCGGGGACCAGGGCTGCGTGGAGACCGGCTGCTTGTTGCTATGGCGACGCAGGGCACCCACCCCGAGCTCTTTTGAACCAAACCACAGGCTTATGAAAAGAAAGGAGAAAGTTCCCATGAAAATACCGGGCTGATTACAAGTGGAAACTTAATAACACGCCGCGACTCAATCCCTCCCGGGGAGCTGGGCCCGGCGGGGCGTCCGGGGGTCGAAGGGGAACGGACATCGCGGATGGAACTTGGCCTCTTCGCCCCGTGCAACGTTTTAATTCGGAGGGAAAGTCGGGGGCACGTGCTTTTCTTCGGGCTCCAGGAGAGAATCCCTCCCAGCAGCCCGGCCGCAGGAGCCCAGCCAACGGGGGACGCGCCCGCCCCCTCCCCGACCAGCTTCCCGCTGCCCCTGCCCGCCAGCGATTTCTCAGAAGAGGGTGAGCGGGCTTGGCTTCTTCAGGCCCGGGTTGTGGGCTCCCTCCCCAGTGGGGGGCGTGCAGGAGGCGCCCATCCGTGATGCTCTCTCATCATGGATGTTTCTCTCTCCCTCTCCCTTCCTCTCTGACACTGATATATAAGATGATATATAAGATATATAATATATACATATATATATCTTAAAGTTGGAGGAAGGGGAAATAAACAGGATCTGAAGGAAAACATTGCGGACGAGGCGCGATGGGAGTCCGCCCAGGTGGCCGGTCTCAGGCGGCTGGGGGAGGCGCCCACTGGCCCGGCTTCTCTGTCCCCCTTCCCTGTGCCCACGTACGTCCCTTTCCTCTCCTCCTCTCGGCAGAGGGACCAGAAGCACGAAAGCTCAGATGCCCCCGAATGCGGCGCGGAGACAACGCGGGGCCTGTCCGCAGCCCGCGCCCCGACCCGTGAGGAGGCGGTAATGACTGCAGGGCAGCGGCCTCGAAAGCAAAGCTGCCAGACCCGCCCGCCCGCCCGCTCCCAGGTAAAGGCACATCCTGACTATGAAAAGGAGCTAAATATAACTGCGATTTAAAGATCCAAACGCAAGTCTGAACGTATCCCACAGCGTGTCCTCCCTTCACAGCAGAATCCGATGGAAATGAACCCGTTTAAGGACGGAGGTGCGGGGCCGGGGCCTGGGCGGGCGCCCTGACTCGGCAGCTCACTGTGCGGCCCCAGGCGGGTCCTCAGTTTCCCCACTTGTGGGATGGGGATGAGCATCACGGAGCCGCCACTTCAGGCTCCACAGTGACACCCGCCGTCCTGCTGCTCAGAGTGAGGCCCTGAGGTTCGCGGAGCGCACTGCCCGGCTGCCACCCGCCCCCCCCCCCCCCCCCCCGCGACCTTCCTCAGGACCCGCCTGCCCTCGCCGGGCGGCGCCTCTGGAGGAAGATGAGGCCCCTGCCCCCAGGGCGGCAGAAGCAGAAAAGGCCAGGTGCTGGGGACGGAACAGACGGAGACACCCTAACCTTAAAATCCCCGTGGAGACTGGAAGAGCTCTGGGTGCGGGAGGCAGGGGGCACGAGGCCCAGGCAGTTGGCTGCCTCCTTGGAGAGGTGGGGGCAGCTGGGAGGCAGAGGGGGCGGCTCACCCGCGGGGAGGCCAGGAAGGTGGCGGGATGTGCGCTTCTATTTTGATTAATGACACTTAAAAGATAACGCACTTAAAGGGCTTGAAGTGCTTAGATTTCGCTAGGAAATAAAAACCCTATTTATATTGGCGCACAGTGTAATTATTCACACTTCCAAAGTGTTTGAAGATAACTGGACGGAGTCCACAGGTCTAAGTATTTAAAACGCCAAGAAAACTGCGTGCTACTGTGATTTGTTTTCTACTTAGAAAATAACTCATTTTTATATTATTCTGCTGGGAATACTATTACTCAGACTTTCTGGTCCGAAGGAGAAAACTCCGGATTCTAAACAAAAGCGAATGCACATAAAGCTCTTGGGGCAAAGAGGCCTCCGCTTCCACTTTGCATGCTGGCACAGGGCTGGGCATTTATTTTTTAAAATACATTTTTATTGATTTCAGAGAGGAAGGAAGAGGGAGAGAGAGATAGACACATCAATGATGAGAGAGAACCTTGATTGGCTGCCTCCTGCACGCCCCCTACTGGGCATGGAGCCCGCAACCCGGGCCTGTGCTCTGAGCAGGAATCAAACCCTGACCTCCTCGTTCCTAGGTCAATGCTCAACCCCTGAGCCCCTCTGGACGGACACATGGCTGGGTATTTAATACAAATAAGCAACATCCTCCACATACATTTACCCAAACAGCAGCGGCAGCCACAGTGACAGAAAGATAAAGGCGGCATAGGCTGCAAGGCCAGGCTGCCCTGAAAGCAGACAGTCCCTCCGATGGGGTCGTCTGTACCCTCCAGCCGTGGCGCTTAAATGTGGTCCAAGGACCAACAGTATCCGCTTCACCTGGGAGCTCGTGGGAAACACAGAACGTCCACACCCAGCCATCCGCACGCCTCCTGAGTTAGAATCACTTTAACTAGACCCCTAGGGCCGTGGTCGGCAAACTGCGGCTCGCGAGCCACATGCGGCTCTTTGGCCCCTTGAGTGTGGCTCTTCCTAAGCCTTAGGAGTCCCCTAATTAAGTTAATAACAATGTACCTACCTATATAGTTTAAGTTTAAAAAATTGGCTCTCAAAAGAAATTTCGATCGTTGTCCTGTTGATATTTGGCTCTGTTGGCTAGTGAGTTTGCCGACCACTGGCTAGGTGATCCGTGTGCACCTGAAACTTGGAGAATTGATGGTCCACACGGGGTTTGCACAGAGCGGAGTGAAAAGACACGCAGTCACCCACTTAAAGACTACATTTCCCAGACTCCCTTGCAGCTAGGTGTGGTCATGTGACTAAGTTCTGACCATTGGTAAGTGACCAGGAGGGATAGGGACAACTTCCAGGCCCTGGCCTTCTTCATTTCCATAGCGCTCGTGACACCACCTTCTGGTTGCGACCTGTATGAGCTGCTCACGACAGACCGTGAGCTTTCTGTAGACCAGACGGCGACCAAGTCTCGTTCTGTCTGGCCTACAACAGCCTCACAAAGCGCCCAGTTAAAGGAACGAGCAAACGAACGAATGGATGGCGAAGGAGCCTCCCACTGGCCAAAGACGGCACCTTAGGAGCTGAAGAGGATATAACTGCAACGGACTAACACTCACCGACTGTGTTCAGATACGTTAAGTACGTTTAAATCACTCACACACACACACACACACACACACACGCACCCCTAATTGGTCACCTTCACAGAATAAGGAGCAAAGTTATTATCATGAAAACTGGTAAGTGAAAGGATCAAACACTATCCTTCATTTCCTGTGTGACCGGAGGGACAGGTTGCAATGCATTTAAACCACTTTCTCTGTTTCAACCCGCAAGTTCCTATGAAACTTAGGAAAAACTCATTGGCCACCTTTGAAATATGCTAGGAGACCAAGTCCTTATTTCGAAAATCGCTAAATAAAGAGCAAGAATGAGGAACTGATCTGGCTCCTCTACATGCACTGTACTTCGGGGGCAAAAGTTGGGAGTAAGTTCTCTTTATGAGTAACAAATCAAGATAGAATACAATTAGCATGTCCCCATCTCCAACCCCGGATTAAAATATGAGTCCAGGCAGTGACCACAATGGCTGTGAATATGGAAGAAGAGAAACGACGTTTGGACTCTCTGTAGGCCACACCATCACCATTAAAAAACTGAACTTGGCCCGGCCAGCATAGCTCAGTGGATAGAGCATCCGTGTACAAACCGAAGGGTCTGGGTTGGATTCCAGTCAAGGGTACATGCAGGGTTGCGGGCTCGATCCCCGGTGTGGGGCGTGCAGGAGGCAGCCAGTCAATGATTCTCTCTCATCATCGATGTCTCTCTCTCTCTCTCTCTCCCTTCCTCTTCAAAATCAGTAACAGTACAAGGTTTTAAGATGAGGAGGAATTGGAAACCCAGGCCCCACTGACCGGACCCCTTCCTGTGGGCGATGCCCAGCGAGCGTGGGATTCCCACAGGAGCCCCTCAGCCGAGGAAGACGTGACCTGCTGGGGGGCGGCCTCGAGCAGTCGTATCAAAAGCGAGGCCGCCCTCTGGGGCCAGATGCCTGAGGATTTTACTAGCGACACAAAATACCAGCAATCAGGACAAAACAAACACTCCCGGCTCAACCTTTATCTTTACAGGGTGTGGCAGGAGCCGGGAGGTCTGGGTCGGGGCCTCCTGGGGAACTTGGTCCTGATTGAAATGGTCTTACTCCGGCTCTTATTGTTCTCTCTCCCTTCCAAACGGGGTGGGAAGTCTGATACACGGCAGGGCACAGCCCAGACCGGCCACTCCCGACTCTCACGCCCTTTGTGCCCCGGAAGCCAAAGTGAGCCCCGCGACTTCCGCCGAGATGCCCGGTCCGGCACCGCACGGGCTGGGAACGCCGGGCCAGTAGCGAAGTCTCTGCTGGGAAACGGTCTGACAGAACCTATGACACCAGGTTCACTGCATGGACCTCATCGTCCCTCTTGGAAGGGGTGGGTCTGGCCCTGGGAACTGACACTGGCTCCCGTGCAGGCCCCCCGAGCGGGGCGCTCGCTTCCTCGGCAGATGAAAGCATCGCAGCCAGGCCGCGGGTCCTGGGGCAGCTCGGGAAGAGTCACCAGAACCAGGACCAAGGGAAGGGCCAGCAGTGGAGTCCTCGCAGTGGGCGCGGCCTCACTGAGCACCCTGTCCCAACACCTGGTGTGGCCTGGGGGCACGAACCTATGGAGTGGGAAGGGGCAGGCACGACGGGGGAGGGAGACCGCACGGAGGTCAGGAACCAGGAAGGAAAAGGCTGAGGTGGAGTTTCAGGAGGGAGATGTAGGGGGAAAGGTGGAAGAAGTTGGGCTGGCCAGGCGGGTTCATTCATTCAGCCGGGATGGGTCGCTGTGATGTGGGACCAGGAGAGGGACGGATGAGAAGGGCGATGTCAGGGAGGTTAAACCGCCGGGGGTGGGGTGGGGGGTGAGGGTGGGGGATGGGGACGGGAGGCTGCCAAAGGCTTTCTCAATAAGCCAATCCAAGGTGCCACCGTCCCGCAGCAGCCCAGCCAGTCTGGACTCGAACAATGTAGGCGAGGCGGGGATGCTGTGTGGGGCCGGGGTCCAACCCCAAAGTCATTCATCGATACAGGACGCTACATATCTGTAACTTCTTCTCACCACTGTCTTAGATGCAGAGGGGAGAATTAATTCAAAGACAACCCAAATCTGAAAAAATAAACCAATCAAAGACATGCCCAATGGGCAATAGAATTCCATATCAAAAACACTGGCCAAGATGGGCCAAAGGAAAGCTCCCCTCTCCCCATGGGGTTGTCAGAAGTTTAAGAAGAGGGTGAGACGGTCTCCTTCTGCCCCCTGGTGGCTCTGGGGAAACCAACTGAAAGGGCAGGACAGGGACAGCAGACGTGTCTCCACTGCCCTCAGGGCCACCTGAGCAGCTCCCTCTCCACGATGAAGATGATTCACTCTCCCGCCACAGCTCGCTTCTGCCCAGGTCGCCAGCAGGTGCCAGGCAAGCAGGCGGCTCTGCCCACCTCTGGCCACAGGAGCGCGGGCGCTGGGACTGAGCCATGTGCTCTGGAACCATCACTGGTCGCTGCTGTGAGCACAGGGCTTTCAACGACCCCAGGAAACAGCTCAGCCGGCCTCCGTCTCCAATGGTGCTGCCCGGGGCCAGGCACACAGCTCACACAACAGAGCTCACTTATTACCACCAACATAGGAGAATTTATTTTTATTTTTTGGTTAAAAGCTACAAATCTATTTCCCAGTCTCATCGTCCCCACTGCCCCAAGGCAGCATCCCACAGCCCTAGGTCAGGCACCCCCTCCCGTCGGTCTGAAGGGGGCTGGTTTCCCACCTACTGGGCAGTGGACAGTGCGCTGCGCTCCCGCTGTGGGGAGGCAGGACTTTTCCAAACAAGGCTGAGCCCTGGGTGTTTACTGGGATCTTTATGCTTAGGCCTCAGCGTCCTTGCTTACAGGACACCGCAGACGCATGTGTCTTCGCAAGGATGCTTGCCCTGCTCATAGTATTAATAGTTACTTTTAGTTCAAGCTGTTGTTTACAATAAAAGCCTAAGGAGGCAGGCGAAGTTGGGCCGTTTGGTTTCTCAAGCCAGGCAGTCCCTTAGCCTCTTTCACAGAACCGTGTCAGAGTAATCATTCACCCGTCACTCAGGGTCTGCCGTCAGCCCCACAACCTGTGACTCCGGGGCAAGTCGAGGGGACGGTGTAAGGCCTCCGCATGGGAGGAAGACGCAGGAGAAAGAAATGTGGGAGCAACTCGCGGACAAGATGGAGCAGCCACCTGGGCCCTGGGTGCAGCTATAACCGACATGACAGCCGCTGTGTGAAGCAACGCTGGTGTCCCAGGCATCCCACTGTCTAGTTTTCTCTCAAAATAAACAAACGCACAGAACGGTACCCGGCCTCGAAACCTCTCCCTCATGACACAGCGGAGTCTGCAGTGGCACTGAGGGCAGAGGCTCCCCTGGGGCCCGAGAACCTGCCCACATCCTCGTGGAGAGACAGCCGCTCGGAAGTGCTCGCCCTGTGGGGCCAGACCCCCTCTGCGAGCGGGGACTCCAGATGGATCCAGGTCCAGGCTCTCAAGACTGGCCCGACGTGGTCAGTGTGCGGACAATGGCCACTGACCCACAGAATCGTCTGAACGACTGTGAACGGGGACGTCTAAATGCCTACATGTTCTCCTATGTGGGAGGCACTGCATGCCTTTAGCTGCTTCCGCGACCCTTCAGCCGGTCATTACCAGCGTCTACGCCTGGCACCTCGGATTACTAGAGTTTGCTGTATGTTTGTGTGTTTTACTAGGGTTTGCTGTGTGTTTGTATGTATTACTAGGGTTTGCTGTATGTATGTATGTATTACTAGGGTTTGCTGTATGTTTGTGTGTATGTATGTATTACTAGGGTTTGCTGTATGTTTGTATGTTTTACTAGGGTTTGCTGTATGTTTGTGTGTATGTATGTATTACTAGGGTTTGCTGTATGTTTGTGTGTGTGTATGTTTTACTAGGTTTGCTGTATGTTTGTGTGTATGTATGTATTACTAGGGTTTGCTGTATGTTTGTGTGTGTGTATGTTTTACTAGGGTTTGCTGTATGTTTGTGTGTATGTATGTATTACTAGGGTTTGCTGTATGTTTGTGTGTGTGTATGTTTTACTAGGTTTGCTGTATGTTTGTGTGTATGTATGTATTACTAGGGTTTGCTGTATGTTTGTGTGTGTGTATGTTTTACTAGGGTTTGCTGTATGTTTGTGTGTATGTATGTATTACTAGGGTTTGCTGTATGTTTGTGTGTTTTACTAGGGTTTGCTGTATGTTTGTGTGTATGTATGTATTACTAGGGTTTGCTGTATGTTTGTATGTATTACTAGGGTTTGCTGTATGTTTGTGTGTATGTATGTATTACTAGGGTTTGCTGTATGTTTGTGTGTGTGTATGTTTTACTAGGGTTTGCTGTATGTTTGTGTGTATGTATGTATTACTAGGGTTTGCTGTATGTTTGTGTGTATGTATGTATTACTAGGGTTTGCTGTATGTTTGTGTGTATGTATGTATTACTAGGGTTTGCTGTATGTTTGTGTGTATGTATGTATTACTAGGGTTTGCTGTATGTTTGTGTGTATGTATGTATTACTAGAGTTTGCTGTATGTTTGTGTGTATGTATGTATTACTAGGGTTTGCTGTATGTTTGTATGTATTACTAGGGTTTGCTGTATGTTTGTATGTTTTACTAGGGTTTGCTGTATGTTTGTGTGTATGTATGTATTACTAGGGTTTGCTGTATGTTTGTACGTTTTACTAGGGTTTGCTGTATGTTTGTGTGTATGTATGTATTACTAGGGTTTGCTGTATGTTTGTGTGTGTGTATGTTTTACTAGGTTTGCTGTATGTTTGTGTGTATGTATGTATTACTAGGGTTTGCTGTATGTTTGTGTGTGTGTATGTTTTACTAGGGTTTGCTGTATGTTTGTGTGTATGTATGTATTAGTAGGGTTTGCTGTATGTTTGTGTGTGTGTATGTTTTACTAGGTTTGCTGTATGTTTGTGTGTATGTATGTATTACTAGGGTTTGCTGTATGTTTGTGTGTGTGTATGTTTTACTAGGGTTTGCTGTATGTTTGTGTGTGTGTATGTATTACTAGGGTTTGCTGTATGTTTGTGTGTATGTATGTATTACTAGGGTTTGCTGTATGTTTGTGTGTGTGTATGTTTTACTAGGGTTTGCTGTATGTTTGTGTGTATGTATGTATTACTAGGGTTTGCTGTATGTTTGTGTGTGTGTATGTTTTACTAGGGTTTGCTGTATGTTTGTGTGTATGTATGTATTACTAGGGTTTGCTGTATGTTTGTGTGTATTACTAGGGTTTGCTGTATGTTTGTGTGTATGTATGTATTACTAGGGTTTGCTGTATGTTTGTGTGTATGTATGTTTTACTAGGGTTTGCTGTATGTTTGTGTGTATGTATGTATTACTAGGGTTTGCTGTATGTTTGTGTGTATGTATGTATTACTAGGGTTTGCTGTATGTTTGTGTGTATGTATGTATTACTAGGGTTTGCTGTATGTTTGTGTGTATGTATGTATTACTAGGGTTTGCTGTATGTTTGTGTGTATGTATGTATTACTAGAGTTTGCTGTATGTTTGTGTGTGTGTATGTTTTACTAGGTTTGCTGTATGTTTGTGTGTATGTATGTATTACTAGGGTTTGCTGTATGTTTGTATGTTTTACTAGGGTTTGCTGTATGTTTGTGTGTATGTATGTATTACTAGGGTTTGCTGTATGTTTGTGTGTGTGTATGTTTTACTAGGTTTGCTGTATGTTTGTGTGTATGTATGTATTACTAGGGTTTGCTGTATGTTTGTGTGTGTGTATGTTTTACTAGGGTTTGCTGTATGTTTGTGTGTATGTATGTATTAGTAGGGTTTGCTGTATGTTTGTGTGTGTGTATGTTTTACTAGGTTTGCTGTATGTTTGTGTGTGTGTATGTATTACTAGGGTTTGCTGTATGTTTGTGTGTATGTATGTATTACTAGGGTTTGCTGTATGTTTGTGTGTGTGTATGTTTTACTAGGGTTTGCTGTATGTTTGTGTGTATGTATGTATTAGTAGGGTTTGCTGTATGTTTGTGTGTGTGTATGTTTTACTAGGGTTTGCTGTATGTTTGTGTGTGTGTATGTATTACTAGGGTTTGCTGTATGTTTGTGTGTATGTATGTATTACTAGGGTTTGCTGTATGTTTGTGTGTGTGTATGTTTTACTAGGGTTTGCTGTATGTTTGTGTGTATGTATGTATTACTAGGGTTTGCTGTATGTTTGTGTGTTTTACTAGGGTTTGCTGTATGTTTGTGTGTATGTATGTATTACTAGGGTTTGCTGTATGTTTGTGTGTATGTATGTTTTACTAGGGTTTGCTGTATGTTTGTATGTATTACTAGGGTTTGCTATATGTTTGTGTGTATGTATGTATTACTAGGGTTTGCTGTATGTTTGTATGTTTTACTAGGGTTTGCTGTATGTTTGTGTGTATGTATGTATTACTAGGGTTTGCTGTATGTTTGTGTGTATGTATGTATTACTAGGGTTTGCTGTATGTTTGTATGTATTACTAGGGTTTGCTGTATGTTTGTGTGTATGTATGTATTACTAGGGTTTGCTGTATGTTTGTATGTTTTACTAGGGTTTGCTGTATGTTTGTGTGTATGTATGTATTACTAGGGTTTGCTGTATGTTTGTATGTTTTACTAGGGTTTGCTGTATGTGTGTATGTATGTATTACTAGGGTTTGCTGTATGTTTGTGTGTATGTATGTATTGCTGGGGTTTGTTGCACGCATGTATGCATGTATTTATTAATTCTCACTCAAGGATATTTTTTCCCCATTGATTTTTAGAGAGAATGGAAGGGAGGGTGAGAGTCAGGGAGAAAAACACTGATGTGAGCGAGACACATGGTTTGGTTTCCTCCTGCCCACGCCCCAGCCTGAGCCAGGGATCGAGCCTGCACCGAGGTATGTGCCCTTGACCAGAATCACATCCGTGACCCTTGAGGCCTTGGGCTGACACTCTAACCACTGAGCCAAACCAGCCAGAGCTACCTCAGGCTTCACAGACACGTTCTAACTGGAAACGTTAGGGGTGAGCAGCCTGTAAGAACAGCAGTGCGGGTCTGCCTCCCAGATGTTCAGTTGAGGGACAGGGAGCGTAGGGCAGAGCTGTATGAGTCACATCCCTGCGGGGCCTTCAAGGGCAAAGACAAGTCCTCCTGCTCACTGACCACTGGCGGCCAGGGAGCCGGAATGCGGAGTGCGGGCATCACCAAGTCTTTTTTTAACCCTCACTGGAGGGTATTTTCCCACTGATTTTAGAGAGAGTGGAAGGGAGAGGGAGACAGAAACACTGATGTGAGAGAGACACTTTGATTGGTTGCCTCCCGCATGCCCCCGACCAAGGCTGGGGAGGAGCCTGCAACCGAGGTACGTGCTCTTGACTGAAATAGAACCCTGGGCCCGTCAGTACGCAGGCTGACGCTCTATCCACTGAGCAAAACCGGCCAGGGCATCACCAAGTCTTACAGAGAACCGACAGAAACTGTGAAGCCAGTCAATTACAGCCCCGTCTCAAAAGAGAAGACACAGCGGAACAGTGTGCAGCCGCGGAAATGACATTCCTTCCTCACTTACTGCATCGTCACAATGTCCTAAGACGCTCCACGACATCATAAGGAGTAACGAACAGTATACATGGCATGAGTCCATTTTTATTTAAAGCCACAGGCTGCACGCGTGCAGGCAGAACACTCGACAGTGGCGCCCCCGTGAAGGGGCGGTGCTTAGGGTCGGGACTGTAAGCGACTCCATGGTCTTTGGTGCACTTTCCTGTCGTTGCAAAGAAGAAAAACAGTGAGGCTATTTCTATTCTGGAAAAAATGTCCGTGGGAATTGTAACTGATATTTGAATAACTTGGAAAATTGGATTCGTTTTACCATGAACTCACCAGGAAAGACACACACTTGTAAATGTGTTCCGTAGACACACTGTGGACTGTTACAAGCAGCTGAAGCAGACTGCTTTATCGATATGTAGGAAAACTTCTCTGTAAACTAAATCTTTGCAGAGAATTACATCCGAGTGTCACAAATCTTTCCCTGCAAGTCCCTGTGGGTGACACCAGGTCCGCTCCCCGATGTGCCTGTGGAACCCCGGTTCTCGCCGGAGGAGACACTTCCTCCTCTTCTTCCCGAGGAAGGAGCCCAGGGTCCTTTGGCTGAAGTGACTGGTGACCGGGAAGCCAGTGACCGAAAACCGATGTCACGCTTCGGCCCATGCTTCTCTGCTCTCCACACGATCACGCAGGTGAAGTGAACTCCAGGGTCAGCAGAGGAGCACACGTGTCTTTTGTGTATCGACCGGCAGGAGCCTCTGCGGACAGAAGCAGCTTTATTGTCTCCACTCGAGCACTACCCCATCGGCCGCTCAGAAGGAACAGACGAGAGCAAAAACATAACATGCCAGCCAGCCGTCCGGCCTCACTGGATCTCTTTGGGACAAGAGGACATGTTTGAACAACTTCCAACCTAACCCTTTCCCAATCACACCCACTGTATTTCCCTTCTTTAAAGTTAGCAAAAGACAGACACGTTTTAGGTGACTGGTCATCGTGTTCTTTTTCACCTTTATTCACACTGAAATAACAGAAAGCCTGTAAAATCAAACCATACGTCCTTCAAAGCCTGACAAGGTTCATTTACATAATAGATTCCACTATGTCAAGCAACCATACACAACTGATACTTTGCAAAATAGATTAAAAATAGGGTAAGCTTGTTTGAAAGGGAAAATGAACAGTAATTTCTTATCCAATTTTAATCAAATGATTACATATTTATCTAACAGGTTCTATATTTTAGAATATAAGAAGTGCTCAGATTACACTTTGTAAAAATAAGAGAACAAAAGTTTCAATAGAACAGAACTAATTTAAGTAACAATGGTCGTATGGGGAACCTCTAGTACCTTCTGCCCCAAGACAGGAAGGTGGGTGTGACCAGGGCCACCAGCTTGGAAAGGTTCTGTCTTTAGAGGAAGCCAGGGCGTGAGATGATTTCCCAGCTGGACTGTGAGTCAACTGACAAGGCGGCCACTGCCCTTGACTGCCTCTCCCTTCCAGCCACCACCAGCAGCAGCAGACGCAGAGGAACACATGGCTGGATTTTCAAGAAACTGCTACCTGTTCTCAAAAACAAACAAAAAACCCAACACGTGACGTGAGCAACCGAGCCAATCTTCATGCCGACCCTCTGAGGCCCCCCTGAGCCACCAGGCCCCGCAGGGTCAGCCCAGGTCCCGGCAGGCGGACCAGCGGCCACCCTGAAGGAGCCTCCTGCAGGAAAAACCAGCTCATGCTGGTCCAAGCTGTCTCCTCGCTGACACTCAGTGCGATCCCTGCCAACACCACTCTACACGCCACCTGCTCAGAGGGAGGCAGCCGACGCCCAGACCTGCCATCCGAGGGCCCAGGGCACCAAGGACCTCCCTGCCGACCACACCGGAGCACTCACGCCTTCCAATCCCACCTGAGAACGTCCACCTTCAGAGCCCACAACTTGAGAAAACAGCATGTCGACGGAATCCGATTTATGTTAAAATAACGTACGAGTGTACAGGACTAATCTTTCTCTGTATGGCAGGATTTCTGATTATTTTTACTCTCTTGGTTATATTTTTCTTAATGTTTTAATTGCTCACAGTATCATTTTCGTAATCATAAGAAAAATTAAGCTACTTTCACTTGAGAAGGCAAGAGAAGCAGTTTTCTATAGATTCTGAAGGCAGCTATAAGCCAGTCAATCGAATGCCCTTGGAGCCTGCTTTGAAGGATTCCAGGAGAACGTGAAACCCCTGCTCTCAGAGGACACGGCTCCCTCACCACTATCCCCAGGTGGCCACGTAGCCGCACACGGCAGGTGGAATCACACTGAGTGAATATGCAGTTTTCCTGGATGTTCGATGTCTAGACATTTGACTTCTGAAACATTGCTTTATGAGTCTCCCTTCTGCTCTAGCTGGCTGAAAGTATTGTACAATGTTTTATCTAAATTCAGTGCATGTAGAAGAACATGTAAAGGCAGCAGTGAGAGTCAGATGACTGCGCTTTAGAGCAGTCTCAAAAGGCTCACGCAACACAACACAGACCAAAGCCGGAACGGGGCTGCCGGGACCGAGGGGTCAGCGGAGAGAGCATGAGAAAACCAGCCGACTTCTCCCCAACTTCTCTCTCCCCCGGGCTCTGCTTCAGACACGTGAACAGATACAGGTCAACGGAGAAAACCACCCATCCTCGTGCTTCCACAGCCCACCTGCCCTCCTTCCCAAGCACAGCCCGCGACCCTGACAGCGGCCACAGGGGCAACTGCTCCAACAAAACGAAGTGGGAGGGGCGGGGGAGGCTTCATTTCAATGACCAGGGTCCCATCCCCAGTGACACCCAATCAAAGGGCGAGACACAAAGTTCCACCCTGACCCTAGAGCGGAGGCCACAGCTACGAAAGCAGCCGGATAGGAACGAATTCTCAATCAAGAACCAACGACGAGTGTCCTCAGTCCAGAGGAATGAGCAGCCAGGGAAGGCAGGAGCCAACATTTTCTTTAGAAACCCCGCTTCCTAAACTTTTAGAAACAAAGCAAATTACGTACCTGGGCAAATACAGACGGACTGTCCACACTGGGAAACTGAGTGACAGGAGCACTAGCAACAACTTCCCCGGAAGAAACCATGCCACGCCGGCGGCGAGCGGAGCCGTGGGGCTCACAGACCCGGTGTCAAGACGCCTGTGCCGTCTCGCACCTGCCCCCCAGCTCCCTTCTGACCCACACGACGTGACGCTCGGCAGGGACTGGACACTGGGAGTGAACAGCAGTTCCCTTCTCCTGAGAAGACGTGTTCTAAGCGATGAAACACGCCCCCACCTTCTTCCCCACATGTCAGGGTTTTGTTTGTTTTCTGGCATAAACTAATGTTTTAAATGGATCTGAGGACACACTCTGCTTTGAATTCTAACAGAACAAACAGGCACAACTGTAATTAAAATTACTTACAATTCACGGGTTAATTTTACTTTCTAAAATATTGACAATAAGAGAAGTTTACCATGTCTTATTCATAAAACAAACCTCTGAAATTATAAACCCCAATTATGGAGCTAGGTCATAACATATTTTTTAAATCTTTACATTAACCATGAGATTCTCACAAGTACATTTCCACAAAATAGTTTACAAAAGCCATATGATAGTCAAAATAAAAGAGATTTGCGGGCGGACCGGGATTCCCGCAGCGGCGTGTCTGGGCGGCACAGGCCCCAGCACACGGGGTGCGGCTGGCGGAGCGGCTCAGTTCCGGAAGAGCAGCATCCGCTCGGAGCAGGCCTGGCCCACGAGGCTGGCGTACTGCAGCACGGCGGCCTCCTCGCCCGGCTCCCGCTGCTGCTGCTTGAACACGCCGTAAGGCAGGATGGCTTTCTTATACAGCACCTGCAGCCGGTCGGGGTCCCTGCTGCGACCTTCATCCGCTGCAACAACAAAACACGGATTAAAAAGGCACAGAGCAGACTCCTTTTCCTAACTCACAGCCACGCACTGGACAGACGGACAGAAGCGCTGAGATCTCCCTCAGAGCAGAAGGCTCAGGGAGGGCACACAGCAGGAGGACCCCTGAGCGGGTTAGACACGCCCAAGGCCCTGCTGAGGGTGCGCTCCTGGCACGTCGGGGAGACAGAATTGTGTGCCATGGAAACACTGTCCCCACATCTTGTCACGGTCTCACCACAATCAGGCGCAGGTCTTTCCTGCGCAGACTGACGCGACGTGCCTCTCCTCGAGCCAGCGCACCCCAGGCTGAGGGTTCCCTCTGCGCCGAGCCTTCCGCCCACTCGCAGTCTTGGCGGACCCGGGCGGCCAGGTCAGGGTCTCGGAGAACACGGCGGAGCCTGCTGTGGCTGTGGCTGTCACTGTCGGGTCTGCTTTTTCCCAGTAAAGGACCTTCTGGGTGTCAGCAGCACACTGGACGCCAGAGGACAGCCTGGCCTCTGCCTGGGAGCCTGAGGTGAAGAGCTTTCCCTCAACTCAACAAAAGCAAAATCACCAAGGACTCCAGGTACGTGAGACTTCGTGGAACCAAACGGCCATGCCAGCCCCGGATGGCCATGTCTAGAACTTCACAGAAAACAGGAATAACTATCTGTTTACACCAACCTACTCCATTTCTGACAGTTGCTCCTAATTCTAAATAATCAGCATTGACTCTTCAACTGACACTGTGTCCTCCACGAGACAGCCACTAGCTGAGGAGGATAAATCAAGTTCAGTGTCAGGAGAGACAGAGCACAGAGCTCTGCAGCTTCTGAGAGGCCAGGTCATGCGCTTGCCTCAGGCTACCTGCCTCCATCACCTCGTGAGGAGGCGAAATCAGGCCTTGCAGGCTGACTACGTCCCGGGCCTGCCCAGATACCTGCGATGGGCGTGCCAGCCACCCACGGCTTTTCCCAAAGAGGTCACTCAGGCGAGAGCAGACCACATGCCCCCACTGAGCACCAGCCTGCTCAGCGTGGACGGGTGAGGACCAGGGGACCCTAGGACGCAACCAGAGGGTCCTCACACCACAGAGCGAATCCAGTGCCATTTCCGGTTTCCCCTTGGTCCAGGTGGAAGCATAACGTGGCAGGAGGTGTCTCCTCAAGGCTGCTCCCATGCCCATCCCCAGGGCCGGGTGTCCCGCCTGCGCTCTGCCCTCGCTGCGGGAGCTGGACCTGGGGGAGCAGATGCCAGGACTTCTCCCCAGCGTCTCCCCTCTCCTCCCGGGCTCTGCTTCGGCAGCGGCTCCTGCTGCTCTTGATGCTGTCAGGCTCCAGCTTCTGGGGCAGCCCGGCCCCCGGCCCCTTCTTCAGCCAGGCGCGCGGCCGGCCTCCTGCTGCTGCCCAGCTCTGGCTGTCCCTCAGTGCCCCCGGGCGCGCATCATACACAAGCACTCCAGTTCCCTGCAGCAGACGTTCTCCGTGGTGAACCTGCAGTGGCTCTGCAGCCCTGGCTGGACATACCAACTTCACAGTGTGTTGTCTCTTATAACTTCCTATGCAACCGAAGCAGAAAAATCGATGTGCTTTACAACAGGAAAACACGTACATTTGCTAGGTCACCGCCTCCCTCCCGGGGGGAAGCGACAGCAAAGGAAAAGGCAGCACCTGGTTCCTGCTCTCAGTTTCGTGCACATTAATGCTCGTGCATTACACCACCTCCCAGCTCTCCACACGCATCACAACCCACACACCTACCCCCACCACCCAGCTCTCCACATGCATCACAACCCACACACCTACCCCCACCACCCGGCTCTCCACACGCATCACAACCCACACACCTACCCCCACCACCCGGCTCTCCACACGCATCACAACCCACACACCTACCCCCACCACCCAGCTCTTCACGACGTTACGGTTGAACACACCTCTATGTTTGTTTACATTTTTCTCCACAGCAAATGGTGCCACGTGCAGTCTGTGGTTATGTGTAAGTTTGTTAATTTTATGTCAGATATTTTACAATAGATTTGTGCATATTTTATGGTGGTAAATGCACTACTACCTATATACAGTAGTTTATGCATTCATGACATGGCTTTTTCTTAAGTGTTTTTTTGCTATTTCTAAGCTACGCGTTTCATCTGTTTTTTCAAATTGTCACAAATCTCCAAAAAAAATTCCCCAATATAATACTTATTGAAGAAAATTCACAGGCTGGCCAGTGTGGCTCAGTGCCATCTTATGCCCTGAAAGGTCTCTAGTTTGATTATCGGTCAGGGCACATGCCCAGGTTGCGGCTTAAACCCTGGTTGGGGTGCATACAGGAGGCAGCCGATCGATGTTTCTTTCTCCCTCTGCTCTCATCTCCTCTCATCTCCTCTCCCTCTAAAATCAATTAAAAAAAACACACCCATATTTAAAACGGCCAGTACTTTAGGAAAAGGGAACAGAGATCAACGAGACATGTAATAAGAGAATAAAAAGAACGATACAATATAAAGTTTAAAGTATTTCACTAACCTGAAGTAACAACGAATTTCCTGGGAATTAGTCATCTATGAGATTACTGAATACTCAGTAATAAGCACATTATGTTTAAATATCCTTTTAAATCATAAAAGAGTACTTGTTGCAAAACCAAATAATACAGAAAAAAATAGAAAGTGATGTCAATCCCCATCCATAATCCTCTCCTACCACTCTCCTCCTTGCTCCACCAGACATCTGCCCAAGTTACCAGGTTTAACAATTTCATAAGATGCATTTAAACATGTAAATTCAGAGTTTCCTATCATATTTTTACCATGCCTTAAATTACAGACAAAAAATTAAATCAATCACCTTTTCAATAGGTACACTGTATTAATGTCAGAAACCACTTATTGTTATAGACAAAATAATACATTTCTGTTTTCTGCAGGTTTATAACCCCCAGTCATATTTACAATAAAGGCAGGTTCTGATTCTTGGCACACTATACAGAATTAGTTTTAAAACCAATTTAAAAACTAAACAAATTTACCAGACACTTAAAATATTAAAAATAAATTAGTTGTTAGGATTTATTTATGAAAGGAGGAAAACCGTGTCCTAAGTCCTCACAAAACCCCTCGGTAGCCGCCATCGTGCCCGTCTGCCTGACACACGTCCTCAGTGCCCACGCCCAGCAGCCCGAGGGACGGCAGAGGCTCGAGGACAAGCCACTGTGAGATCCCAGACCAGACTCCGCGTCCACGGCAGGCCCGCCAGTGCCTGAGCCGGCCGGATGTGTCACTGCAGAACCCCTCCCCTCCTTCTCTAATGCATCCACTTGACTTCAGGAAATCAACACGGAAGGCAATCCCGCAAACCCCGTTTTCTGAGACACGCGCTCCATCACTAGTGACACAAATACGCCATCAGTTCTACGTGTTGATCTTCAAGGAAAACGCGAGAAACAACTGTCTGATTTCCTAGCTTTTTATTCACAGGAGACACAGGTGCTTCAAAGGAAGCGCATCGAGAGCGCAAAGCACGACTTATCCTCATGGGACGTAACACACTCATTCTTCTCAGGGAGATTTGGTAACGTGTAGGCTTTCCCGAAGCGTGATGAGAGGTGATCCTCTTCACTTGTGCGTTGCTACAGCATTATGACGTAACCACGACAACCGTTCCTCATGAAGAGAGCTGCACAGTGGCCGGCACAGCGATGGTAACGACGCCACATGTACTTGGGCGTGAGTGCGATGTAACGGGAGAATGTGGATTGTCAGACAAGTGCACGACAGACCCAACTCAGGAATCAAACCCAACTATGGAAAGGCCAAAGTCAGTATGAGTCAGGCTATTTCCCAGAAGGCGTAACAGCGAGGGTGCCCAGACAAGGAAGAGCAGGGGCGCACACCCAGCAACGCGCTGCTGCAGGAGACGGTGTCGCTTCAATCTCCTGAGCGTGGTTTCATACATTTGGACAAATTTCTATTAGTGTCCCAGTAAGTATTCTTTTAAAGTAATTTTTAAAAAGAGGTAAGATGTAACTTTGATGCAGAAATTTTTAAATCTACCTGCCCTGGCCAGGCAGCTCAGTTGGTTAGTGTCAGCCGCATACACCAAGATTGATAAATATTCAATCTATCCATATCCAACTATCAATTTAAAACAACCGGAAGACTTAAAAATCATTTGAGCTCTAGCCGGTTTGGCTCAGTGGACAGAGTGTCGCCCTGCGAACCAAAGGGTCCTGGATTCGATTCTGGTCAAGGGCACGTACTGTGTCTGCAGGCTCCCTCCTGGTCCCAGCCCTGGTCAGGGCGCATGCAGGAGGCAACCCATCGATGTGTTTCTCTTACATCAATGTTTCTATTTTTCCCCCTCCCACTCTCTCTAAAAATCAATGGAAAAATATCCTCGGGTGAGGAGTAACAAAAATAAAATAAATAATCATTTGAGAAACCTTTGAGACCCTGTCTTTACAGTGGGACCTGAGGTCCTGAACCAAAAACAAAAGGCCTGCTGGTGATTTCTTTAGACTTTTCCAAGTTACTTCAGCTGTCAGGCCCCCACCCCCACCCCAGTGCTTTAAAAGCAGGAAATACACCGGGTTTTTATTGTTACCCAGTCTTCCTAGCTGAGAAATAACCATAGAACCTAAATCTCCAGTGTGTGTGTGTGGGGGGGAGGGGGGGGTGTATTTGTAGAGGAGGGAGGAACAGGCTCCCAGAGGCCTACAGCCACTCAGGATGGGAAATGTAACTTTTCGTACAGGTGGGCCCTGGTGCACGCGTAGCCACTGCGCTTCACAGAGACTAGGGTGGCGGCGGTGCCTTCGGTGGGGATCTGACTGCTGGAGGCTGGAGGGGAGCCAGGACCTGGGAGAAAGCACCCGCTGACCGACAGCACTACTTCTCTGCGTCAGCGTCTGGGTAAGCAGAAGCAACCCTGGCCCCAGAGAGGAGGTTTCTCACGAACGCCACTTCAATCTCAGACGGCCATGCTTCACAGCACGCACAACATTCCAGCAGAAATTGCACTTTAATTTCCTAAAACCACAGGACATAAGTCTGATTTCAAATAGTGTCTGGACTGTGATATTCAATACTGATAACACAGGCCCCGAGTGGAGTCCCCTGGGCCCAGCCCGGTCAGCAAACCGAGACTCACTGCCTCGCTTTATCAGGGTCAGCCTCCCCAGGAGCCGGGCCTTACACCGGCCCAGCTGGGATGACATGGTCAGCACTCCTGAGGAGAACTGCCTGACAGACTCCTGGCAGACCCTGCCACAACCAATCAGCTCTTTGTTAGTGTGACTTCCTTGTCCCGCCCTCTTCTGCCTATAAAGTCGTCCACTGTGCACAGCTCCTCAGAGCTCCTTGGTGTCTGCTAGGTGGGAAGCTGCCTGATTTACGAGTCATTGAACACAGCCAGTAAGATCTTTTAAGATTTACTGTTGAATTTTGTTAACACTCCGTGGGAACCACACCAGAGTCGCCAGATGCTCAAGGCCATCAGAGTATGAAAGGCTCTACCTACAGTACCCGGTGCCAGGGCCACTCTGAGCATGGGACTCTGAATCGAGTGTCCAAGGACACAGCAAGCTCACGGTACACTGTGCCCTTCTACAACCCCAACATGATGTCACTACTTTGGTCTCAGGAGTCTAATGCATGTGACTGACCAGCCAGTGTGCTGGAGAGAGAGGCGGGAGAGAGCCGGAGAGAGACCTCAGAGGCGGCTATGATGAGAGGCGGTGGGTCCAGAGGCAGCTGCGGCTGCTCAGATAACAGCTGTGGGGACAGAGGCTCCTGCTGCTGTGTGGGAAGATGATTTGTTAACTAGCCGTGGGCAGCTACCTGCTGAATGGGACTTCGCTTTGAAGATCTTTTTGTCCAGTGGCTCCTTGTTAGCAATGGCTACATGGCCACTAGCTCCTACAATAAAGACTCCCTCACACACCCACAGCTTCTCACGGCTTCTCCGTCTACCACCCAGTAGCCCAGAAGGTCCAGCCCCAGCCGAGGGGCTCGGACCCAACCACTGGCGTAGCAGGGCAGGACCAGAACCGGTGCCCTCACTCGGACCAGGTGGCAGGATGGAGCAGTGAGTGCTTCCACCAATGACAGTGAGCACAGGATAAAGGAGGAACCTGGACTGAGTTCCCAACAATGAATGCAGCGAGCAGGGTTCAAGGAGGAACTTGCTTCCACCACACTTCGATGCACTATTTAAAAAAAGGGGGAGCACCCATGGGGAACAGGAGAGAAAATGTGCTGGGTTTTCTGGGCAGGAGGTGCAAGAGGCAGAAAAGGAGAAGCATAGAAATGCAAGAAGAAAGTCAAGAAAGTATCACAAAACCAAAAGCCATCACAGCCTGTTGCCCAGCTCCACCCTGAAACCCTTCCACAACTTTACTCAGTCCAACTGGTCAGTATTTCTATCTTGGTCGCTAAGTAATCGGGGGAACAACTCTTACGCACTCTGAGAGTAAAAGTAACGAATGCTGGAGTCAGCCCTCAAGCAAGATGTGAAAACGAATCGAATGAGGAACTCAGTCAGCAAGGAGCACCAGCACACGAGTTGTCTGCATTTCTCTGCAAAGCTATTTGTTGTGTGTATGCATGTGGTCCCGCTTACACACACGCGCACACACACACACACACACACACACACACTCATGCACACTCTACAATAGACAGAAAGCTCTCTGGACCCTGTTAGGAGCCACAGCCCCAGCACATGAATTCTAGGACCAGAGCCACGGCTTCCCGTCGAGCTCTGCTCCACACATACCTGCTTCGGGGTCCTGGTTGAAACGGCAGTACTTGGAGTTCTCCAGGGAAGGCAGGCACTGCTCGATGGGCACCCACACGTACGTCTCAGGACACAGCAAGTCGGAAGGTCTGTAATGACCCTGAGGAGACATGAGGGAAAAGGCATGACTACCACCGTACGCCCTCGTTCCGAGGCTCCTGGGAGGGTTGCACCACATGTAAGGAAGGCAGCCAGAGAGGCTTTCCTGTCAGGCTCATTGACTCTAGCAATGCCCGCGCCCCACCCACAGTCACAGGGCATCCAGGGCATCCAGGGCCTCTGCGTGACACAGGACCACTGGGAGGCCTGTGCCAATCTGGAAGATTTGGGTTCCTATTTCTTTTGGGAGAAATAATTGACATATGATTTTTGCTGAGCTGATTGCTAAGAATATCCAGTTTCAAAATCAAGTTGTCTTTTAAATGCTAGTTAATAACACAGGGAAATTTCTTTTCATGTATGAGAGTATTCTAATTTAAATATGAAATGAACTTATTTTTCTAAAGTAAAATTTCATCATCATCCTTAGTCACAAAATTCTCACTTTGTAGACTCAGTTGACAATTTCATTTCATTCTAATAAATTAAAAGGTACTGTCTTGACAACATACTTCCACGTCCATGAGCAATCTAAACTAATAAATGTAAATAAAGAGAAGTCTAAAAAATATAGAAATTTCAGAGAAACATCTGGGATGTTTCTTTTATCCGATTACATCTTCCCAGATTCCTACAGAAGTACTTCTTACAACTGAACGTACAACTGATGAAAAATGAAAGAAAAGCTTATTATTTATATTATAATGGAAAATTCCCTGTAACAACCCTGAAGAAAGCACTAGAATGACTAGTTTAACAAAGTTAAAGTTAAGTGTTAAAAGGTCTACTCTTTGATTATAGTAAATCCAGAAATGCATGATTTCAATTTCAAAAAGGCTTTAACATCTTTTAAAAACTTTTTTTTTTTTGGCCTTCATAAGATATATGTAAACCCCTATGTATTCAGGACTATATATGTTTACAAATCTGACATGTAAGAATTCTCTCTGAATATTACATTTTTCTTTGCATAAGTTTAAACAACATGCAAAAAAGAAGTTATTTCTTTAATTAAAGTTAAAGAACTTGAGACTGTTATTTTTCTCAGGAAAAAGAAAATGAGAGAAAAGTAAAGAAAGGCTTTCATATGATATCCACCCAAGTGAGCGTTCCTGGCTTCTAATTGGAAGCATCTGGGGATGGGCTTGGCCGATGGCAATAAAACTGAGGTTACCAATTCACACCCTGCCATTTTGAGGGAATTTTGTTTTTCCAGTTTTCAAATTAAAACCAAACGGACTTTCCTTTGAACTCTGGTCCTGAAGCAAAGCTCTTTATGAGGTTTCACTCTCAGGAATACTTCATAACATTTTGAAAAGTTCGAAGGATTTTGTGAGTATTTGAGAAAAGGATACAGCAGCGGTTTGTTTTGAAAGTTCAAGTTAAATAAAAATGTAAGAACACAAAAAAGACAATACTGTTTAAATACAGAGAGAGAGAGAGAGAGAGAAGCACTGAGCAGAAAGAAAGAGTAGAGTCCTCCCTCAGGCAAAGCTGACAGGTCCCCACTTTCTACAAGAAACCGTGGCTTTACTACCACCACTTGCCTACAGAGCAGCTCTGACACCACATAAACAAAACCAGCCGAAAACAATCCATTAGAGGGGGCAGCACCTCAGAGCAAGCGGAGAACGGGGTCATGAAACCCAGCCTTTCTTCCCCTGAAAGACAACACCAGCGGAGCCCTCGGAGGAGCCCTGCGCAGACCCTTGCTCCCTGGCTCGGCACATAAACAGAGGCTGACTTGCCGGCCCCAGGGGGGTGCTTGGGAAGTAACTCGAGCTGCTCTGTTTTCAGAAACAGTGTTGGGACGGTACCCGCTCAGCGGTGAGGTGAGCGGAGACGGGAAGACAAAGGGCCCAAACATCTGCATCCATTTGTGCTCCCCAATTTCTGAAAGCCAGCAGATGCGCTCCACGTGCTGTAGGCTAAGCTTTGAAAACCTAAAAATACATATTTCTTCCTCCGACAAACAGAAGTGATGGAATCCTGCGTTTCTTTAATTAAAATCCAGGGCTGGCAAAGGCTCCAGGACTTACTTGAAAGCTTCCTTAAGACGGGGCTATTTATTTTACTAGTAGCGAGTAAAGATTCCAATTCAGCTTTAATCACAATCTTTGCTTTTATTTTGGAAACCCTGGGTTAATCTTTTTTCTTCTAGAAAATACAAAGAAAGCTTGTGAAGAAAAGATTCAGGGAGTCAACTTACAGCCCAAATTTAATTTCAAACTGAAGGGTCATAAGTTGAAAAGGATAGAGAAGAAAAAAAGAAACAGGATGAAAGATGAAGAGAAAGAAAATAATAGAGAGAAAATGAAAAGTAAAATTCAAAGTTTCTTTAATTTCTCTTGCAGGTTAAAGATTTTAAATGAATGTCTGTGTGTATTTGTGTGTATGTTAAATGTGGCCTTCGCCACGTAGATGAAAAGCATCAGTTCGGTGTTTGCTTTGCTAAGCTGTTGCTTAGAACACGGCAGCTAGTCACTGGGTCTGACACTCCCTAAGGTGACACCTTCCAACCCACAGACAGACATGGGAGCTGACTCCAAGTTCTCCCTGGTGAGCCTAGCTCCCTGCCACCATCGGAGAGCACTGACGGGGTAAATTCTCTACGAGACCCCCTTTCTGGTCCCACAATATCTACAGTAAAGTGGAACGACACATTTCAGAGGCCAGTGACCTTACTTACAGCTGACGAGAAATGACACAAGATAAAAAGGCACGACCAACTCCTTCCTGCTTTGAAACGAGCTTACGTCCGACTAATCCCAGAACCCTGTGCGGTAAAGTGACAGTACTGCCAGGTGTTTACAGCTGCGTGGACCCAGTGCTCCTGCTCCCTGGCTGAGGCCGGACACTGAGTGTCAGGCCCACGTGCGCCAGCCGACCTCCTTACCCCGCGCTCCCCAGGGCACTCGCTCTCAGCACAAAGCACGGGCTAGGGGCCCGCAGTGACTGCTCATCGGGTCTGAATGCCCACTGCACCTTGGGCCCGGCAACCCCTCACCACCACCGACTCCTTCCGTTCCAGACAGGATCCCCCCGGGCTCTCACTCCTGCAGGTCAGCAGGTGATTAGTAAATACCCTCCACCTGCCGGGCTCCATGCCAGCGTCCTGGGCGGGCGTGCCACGGGGAACAACGCTGCCCATCCCAGTTCTCAGGGACCTCTACCAGGAGGGGAGGCGACTTTATAATCATAGGAAACATCACGACCGAGTCTGGCAAACAAGTGAGGAAAAGCACATCAGACAGTGAGTGCCACAGGGCTAAGCCCACCCTGGAACGCAGTGCAGCCTTAGACCCTAGGCAGTCTCCAGTCTCATTTTGGTATTTAAGAGGGCGGGGGAGACAGAAGTCAAGCGACTTAAGGCCCGTGTCCTGTTCATGGAGACTCGCCTGCTTAGCGCCATCGGGGGCTGAACCCCAGAGAAACACGTTGTTTTCAAGGTTCTTGTTCAAGTTGAGAGGCCCCGCGTCAAACCAGTGCTGCACAGTCATGAAAACACAGGTTCACACACAGCGAGCTGCCTCACTGGTCACGCCCTATCTGAAGCTATAATATTTTCCCAGCAAACGTTTTTCAATGACTATGAAAGCCTCACTCCTGAAAGTCTGTGTAATGACACCCCTGAGGGAAATAAGAAGTTAGCGGAACCTCCTGTGTACCCCAGGGGGTGATCTTTGGTAATCATCCCTTTTTTCCTGCCTGAGGGGAAATTCATCACAGTGACCTGAACGCTTCAAGCTTAAGGATAGCCTTCCCCCTCACCCGTGCAGCAGGAGTCCGGGAGAATCTACATCCTACGGCCTTGAGTGTCATCAATATTCTGTGTCTCTGCAAGGAAGCACTCGGGAGAAGGCGACCGTGACAGCTTGGGGAGGACCCACTCGTCAGCAAGCTCAAGGGATAATGAATAGACCGCTTCCTCCCGTTCTCAACCATCAGTTGTGGGATTATGAAGAACATAGCGACTTTTACCTTAAACAGTATTCAGAGTGGGCAAAGCAAGTCTATTCACAGAATTCTAGATAACTTACTGTGAAGAATTTATGATGTTATAAACACCAAACAATCTTGGATGACAACTTGAGAACGCTTACTTATTCATTCCATCCAGCTTAAAATATCAAATTGGCCCCAACTCAACCACGCCGCCAGAACAGAATTTACAGAGCCTCAAGATGATAGTAATTAACATCTTTGTAATGTTATAGTTTTATCCATTTCAGCCCATTATAAAACCACATACGCAAAAAACAAAAAACGTTTATGATGTAAGAATATGGTATTGGTGGTCTGAATGAACTTTATTTTTATTTTTTAATCCTCACCAGAGGACATTTTTCCATGATCTTTAGAGAGTGGAAGAGAGAGGAAAAAACAGAGAGAAACATCGGTGTGACAGAGACACATCAATGGGTTGCCTCCTGCACACACCCTGGCCAGGGCCTGGGAGGAGTCTGCAACCAAAGTATGTGCCCTCGACCAGAATCGAACCTGGGACCCTACAGTCCACAGGCTGACGCCCTATCAACTGAACCAAAATGGCTGGAGCTGAAAGGACTTAACTTTAAAATGCATATGTAAAGGGAAAGTTACCAATGGCCAAACCATTCAACCATTCTTCCACAGTGTCATCTATCTTTGACTTTACACAAAAAAATACATCCTCCTGCCCTAGCTGGTTTGGCTCAGTGGATAGAGCATCGGCCTGTGGACTGAAGGGTCCCGGGTTCGATTCCAGCAAAGGCACATGCCTGAGTTGCAGGCTCAATTCCCAGTAGGGGGCGTGCAGGAGGCGGCCGATGAATCATTCTCTCATCATTGACGTTTCTATCTCTCTCTCCCTCTCTGAAATCAATACAAATATATTAAAAACAAAAAAGAAAAGATAGCTACTCCTGCTTTCAAAACACACACACACACACACACACACACACACACACACACACACATACCACATCCTCCTAAAATTTAAGGAGCCAATCATCACCTTTACATCTAGTAACAGTTTGGAGAAATCAAAATAGCATGATTATCACATCAGAGCTCTCTGGAAATAGTAGAAATAAAACCGAAGCTGAAGTCTACGACTTCCAGATGCGGGAGGGTAATTCTGACAAGTCACGAGTATGCAGAGCCTGAAATTATGGCGATTTTACAGCTTCGAGCCCGAGAGTATGGAGCACGGAGCAGGTTGGAAGCTGTCGACCTGCAGCCGCCTGGAAGCTCCGCAGACGCAGCCTCTGAGCAGCCAGCGGGGTGCCCAGCGCACAGACCCTGGCAACATCCTGGGTATCAGCACAGGCCCTGAGGCTGAAGGCACTCACTGTGCTTCAATCCACGGCAGTGAGTCTGCCTGATGCTGTAGGGCAGGGGTCAGCACGCTATGGCAGGAGCCCCATTTGGCCTGCTGCTCGCTTTCGCGTGGCCTGCACCCTAAAATGGCTCTTACATTGTCAAAGGCTAAAATGAAAGAATGCCCCCACTCCGTGACCTGTAGGAACTACATAATCCACATTCCAAGTCGTGAGCAGAGGCTTCCTGGAGCACAGCCGTGCCCTTGCTTACATACTTTTTATGGCTGCTTTGCCACAAGAGCAGACCACGTGGCCTTCAACCTACTATTACTCTCTGGCCTTTACAGCAGGACTGCCAGGGAGAAAATGTCCATCTCCAGGAGGTGATCAGAGGACGCCAGGCTGTGTTCATCCTGTGGTCTCCATGGGCTCTCCACTTCTGTGCACTCCCCGAGATTTACACTGTGCCTCGATGGAAGGGTTTCTTAAAAAACCCAAACACTTTCCAATTATGAGAATTTAAGGATATATGAAAGGGGTAACATTCCCATAATGTTAAATAGTAAATTTTTTAAAGCCACTGTCAGAACCAGGGGTGGATTTGGGACAAGGAGCCCAGACTATGCACGGCCAGACATGGAAACTGCAGAGAACCACCTGAGTAAGGGTTCAGCGATGATCCAGAAAACTAAAGCAGCCCAGGCCGGCAGACGGCAGCAGGGTCTGACTCAAGTCGCAGACACACCCACACAGGCCGGGGTCTAAAGCCAGGCCCCAGGCTCCAGGAGGATAGAGAGTGAGGGGAGACACATGATTGGCATTTGAAATGGAATCGTATTTTACAAGAGCGAAGAGGAATGAGCTGGCCACCGGGCAGAAGGTCCTCACAGAGGCCCAGGCTGCTCTGCTTCCTGGCTGCTTCCCGGCACTGCCCACCGAGATAACGATGCTGCTCACAATGGCTTCCCTTTAGCTAATGCCACCAATGGAGACAGCAGGTTCTGAAAGGTCCGGCATAAAAATCCTACAGCTGCCTCGCTCTCACAGGATGCAGACATGAGGAGAGAACATGTCCAGATGCAGATGCAAGAAGGAAAGGAGGTCTGAGCCGGGAGGGGGAGTCCTGGGGGAGCGAAGGGGGAGCTGGCTTCACTCTAACATCAACACGGAGGCAGAGTAACAGCTGGGAAACCAGTCAGACACACGTGCACACGTGCTTCTCTGGCAGCTTAGTGCCACCCAGAGCGAGGACGGGCCACGCCTCAACAGCTGGTCCCAAAATGACCGCCCAGCCCACAAGCAGCAGCCAGCACGGTGGGTGCCCTCTGTACTAGGAAAGATAAATGGAATGCAGCTGCGAGGGGCAGAGTCATTCAATCCATTTGGTTATTAGGAAGCTGCGGTTCCTGTTTATTCCCACAAGGCAAGGACAACAGAATGACTTACATACACGAAAGGCAGACCTACCTCGCACATGGGAAGCAGAAAAGTGAGCATCACACTTTGGAAATGCCAGCCCAGGTGCTGTGCTGCTCCTCCCCAGGCCTCAGATGGGCTATAGGCCTCCTTGCACAAACACTAAATCACCTTTAAGTGACGTGAAGGCCACACGTGAGCCTCCTCAAGAACATGTCAGACAGTCCAGTGTCCTCAATGAGTTATGGCTGCCCAGGGCCATGGATTGGGCCCAGGAAACCTCTCTGGTGTGTCGTACAGGATACTTTGTGGCAACGTGGCCACGTGAGCCCAGTCACTCTTTCTGACAGCTCCTCTCTGACGGCAGCAGTCACATTACCCACAGTAACCGAGCAACTCAGACCAACGGCGATGGGCAGCCCTTTACCCAAGCCTCTCAAACCTCAGCCATTGAGCCAGAGAGTTCTTGGTTGTCAAGGAGTTTTCTGGGACCGGGACAGTGACAGAGGAGACATGGTTTGCTCAAGGGCCTGGCAAGCAGGGACCACATCTGCTCCTGGTCCTCGTGCCTGGCGTCCGCATGCTCTCACAACACAGGCTCTCCATGGACACGCAGGGATCACGCTACAAACAGCTGAGCGCAAGGAGCTACAACGTGCACTCAGAAAGGACAGGAGTCCCCCTGCTGCACCTGCAGAGGTGGGTGTGTGAGTGCCCATCAGGTGAGAGATGGCAGGAGAAGGTGCGCAGGTGAAACAGCGCCCCAGGCTGTGGACGCTGTGGAGAGAGCGGCAAGCTTCCTTCTCCCGGGCAGAGCTCATCAGTGCTTTTCAGAAGCCCCAGAGGTGACACAGCCATAAACTCATTGATGACCCCAGGACTGTCTTTCCAGGTTAGGAATCATGTTCCCTCCACACCAAGCTCTGCCTCTTTGTGGGAAGGAGTAGAGGAGGACGGGAAAAGAAGAAACACTGATTAAATACGCTTTCAATCCCGTTAACATCTACCTTTCATGAATATACAAGGACTTAAGGGTTCTCCAACTAGAAGTGACAGACACCTCATCATGAATCTGGTAAGCAGAGACAGTTAGATGCATTTCAATTCTCCAACCTCTCCTCATGTTGCTAAAAGGAAGACGTGAGCCAGTGCAGACGCTGGGCCCGTGAACCGCATGGAGCTTCCACTCGCTCCCATCAGTGACGGAAGCTCAGCACACAGACCCTGAGGAAACCGCCTTTGACTCTGAGGCAGCAAAACCTAAAACAACAATTTAAACACAAGAATTTGTGATGAGCATGTGATGTTTTCACTCGCCCCTGCCAGCAGGAGGCATCGGAAGCCCCTACACTACAGCAATGCCTCTGTGGTCACCGGGCATTAGCTCCAGGAAGCCGTGTGCTGGGCTCTGTCCATGCAGCAACGGCGAGGTCATCTGTTCCCTGAGACCAGCAGCAGCGCTGGCACCGCCTGTGCCCATGCTGTTAGACCACGGCCAAGGCCGGCACCGAGTTTAAGGATGATTAATCACAGCTAATGAGCCTTTTGTTTCTTTTCTGACATTTCTGAGCCCTTTCTGCTGTTTCAACCATCTGATGTCTGGCCACGCCATGACACCCACGCCGACTGCCTGCAATCACTGCTAACTGTGGCCACAGACAGATCTGGATAATGAGCTCAGCCAAAACACTGCCTTCAGATCCCAAAGGCCTGGCAGCATTAAAACAAGCTAGCCTATAGAGAATATTAAAACATGGGAAAATGCCAGCAAAATCACTATTTCCAAAAACCTAACGGCTGGCGCTCTCAGCACGCTGGTAGCACTACAGGAAACCCAGGTGGGAACGAACAGCTTATAAACCTGCATCGCTCCCAGCACTTACGTCTCGGAGCCCCACTCATGTCCTCAGGAGATAAGCTGATTAATGTTACGTTCACAGTGTTAACAGCAGACCGGGGCACCAAACCTCACCAACAGGGCCACAGCTACAAACCAAACCAGCTGCTAGACAGACTCCACACCTGTCTTCTTCCTAAAAATGTCAACGTTCCCCTGGTCTAAGCTTGACGCTGGTGGAATCCTTCAAACCAGTAACAGCTCCATGGGGATTGCTCAGCTTTAATTCTTGTGGCAAAAGGATTATACTTTCCCCCAACCTTCCTCACTTCTGAACTGATTTTCCCCAGGCTTCATTCAGAAAAAGCACGTAAGTTTACCCAGAACAGGTAGGATTTCTACATGGTCAGCAAATTACGGCAGATTAACTACATTAAACAACTATTAAGTGCTGATGGGTAAGGCACTATTCAAGGCGATGAACAGGCTAGACCAGCCGTGGGCAAACTACGCGGGCCGGATCCGGCCCGTTTGAAACGAATAAAACTAAAAAAAAAAAAAAAAAAAAAAGACCGTACCCTTTTATGTAATGATGTTTACTTTGAATTTATATTAGTTCACACAAACACTCCATCCATGCTTTTGTTCCGGCCCTCCGGTCCAGTTTAAGAACCCATTGTGGCCCTCGAGTCAAAAAGTTTGCCTACCCCTGGGCTAGACACTACGAAAGGTTGAAGACACTTAAAGAAATGTGTTGATGTCCATTAGAAATACAAACAAGTGGCTGAAACCGGTTTGGCTCAGTGGATAGAGCGTCGGCCTGCAGACTGAAGGGTCCCAGGTTCGATTCCGGTCAAGGGCATGTACCTGGGTTGCAGGCACATCCCCAGTGGGAGATGTGCAGGGGGCAGCTGATCGATGTTTCTTTCTCATCGATGTTTCTGACTCTCTATCTCTCTCCCTTCCTCTCTGTAAAAGTTCAATAAAATATATATATAAAAAAAAGAAATACAAGCAAGTGAAACTATTGTTATGACAAACTGTGAAAGCATGGATTTTCATAAACTGGATCTACAGCAGACGTGTGAAATCAACGTTACCTTATATCTCATCTTGGGACATGAGTGAATGTAGAAACCCATATAATAATAGCTGAGTTGAGATGCTTTTTCATGAAGTTGCCTAGTAAAAGCAATTTCTCTGTCAAAAGAAGAATAAAGAAGAACAGTTATATCTAGTTCCAACAATGTATGTAAATTGATGACAAATATTTGGTAAAATTTGATACTAAGCTATCAAAACAAAAAATCCAAGTGTTGAAAGACTATTTTAAAAACACTGTGAGATGATTTTTAATATAAAGACACCAAAAAAACCCTCTGAATTTTGAGCAAATGCATCTAAATTCAGGTTTCACACTTTCTTGGGCATAAATAGTGGTTAATCTGAAATTCAAACACCATAAAGTTGGAGACATCTATTTAGTATGGTTTCTTGCTGTTATTCATTAAGCAGATCAGGTAACCTCACGCTGGCACTGGGTTGGTATCACACTTGAAGTCCAACCACCTTCCCATGACCCACAAGCCCTGTTCCACCTGCCCCTCCTCACCGCTGCCAGCTGCCCTCCTTGCCCATCACTGCCCATCGCCAGCCGACACCCTAGCCCGCCACACCTTCCTCCTCTTTCCTCCCCTCCTCAGGGTCCCTGGACTTCTACCCCAGACTGGACAGAGCCAGCTCCTTTCCTGCTTTCTGCTCCTCAACTGCACCTGCTCAGAGCCTCGCCCGACCACCCTGCGGAACAGCAGCCTCAAGCCCACCGTGGATTTATTTGTCACAGCACAGCAGAGGGCCTAGAATTATGTTCTTGGCTTTTGAACACGTAAATAGAACTCAAGTAAGCATCTACTAAACGAATGAATTACATTGCTAAAATACATCTTTAAAAAAAAACGCCAGCTCAAGATTGCCAATTCAAACATTTTTCAAATCTGCAGACTAGATTACATAAAAATCTATATTGATTATAGATTGAAACACAAAAATCTATATTAAATGATTTGAGGGAAAAACTACCTGAACAGGTTTCACTGAACTACATTAAAGTCGGTAGTAACAGAATTGGAACTTGTGACCTCCTGGCTCCGATTTTGCTCTGAAATACTGATCTCCTAGTTCTCTCTCCTCCACAAGCTCAGCAGCTCCACCTCGAGGGCGCTAAGGGAAGGGCGGGAAGGGCTGCAGACAGGGCACCTCCTGGTGCTCTCCTGTGCAGGCTCCCTGCTTCCTCCTCAAAGCTCTCTAGAATTTTCCCAAAGATACATCAAACAATAAACACAACTCTCTCATTTGGCAGGGAATTCATTATTTACTATCTCAAATGCAGGATTTCTATGTCTCTTAGTTAATGAGACATGGATGGGACTTATTATATAGGAATAAATATTCTTAATATTCATCTGTGATGTCTAGACAAATCCACAGCTATGCACTGTAAAGTGATAGATACAAAAAAAAAAATCGCAATAATTTCAAAGTGTTAACTGATTTCGATATGAAGAAAGAGTATCTTTTCTGAAATCAACAGAATACATGTCTCAAGTTATAAAATGCGATTGCTTCAAATGATCAGTTCCAATTTTAGTGAGATCACCAAGAATCATAAATATTTTTTAGTTTATATAAAAATGCAATTAAATACATAAGAAAAATAAAAGATGATTAGAGATCGGTTGTAAATATTGTATAATTGTGAATTTGCTATCACTAAGATAAGATGGGTTGAAAATACCAAGATGGAGAAATTCTTTATATCATGGGCCATTGAAACACACACAAAAATCAATTATGGACCAAATCAAAAAAATAAATCAAACGGTGATTAAAGAAAATATTAACTTTTACTTCCATAAATACAAAAAAACCCCCATACACAATAATTAAAATAATTGCAGAGTATATATTACCATGATGTAAAAATGTGACCATCAGACAGAGGAACTGGGAAAGGAGAGGAAAAAAATGACACAATGATACCGAAGGACAAAAAGAGACTCAAGCTCCCGAACAGAAGAGCTATTCTCAATTCCCCTGCCCCGCCCCCTCGCTCCCCCCTCCCCCCCACATACAGGCACCAGGAAGAATGAAAACAGAAACAAGCATTTTCATGGAATAAGGCCCCGTTCTCTTCACCTCAGGATCATGCACCTGAGGTATGTGCGCTGTGCTGCACGTATTTGCGGCTGACACACAAGGGAAGTCATCGCCAGATATGGAGCCGACGTCAAGTCAAGCCGAGGCTAGGACTCCCGGCCCTAATTGATCTACTTTACATAACTGCATATTTCAATTCATTTGTGCCAGATTCACTTAACCTTTATGAAAACAATATATACAACACCGATGACAAGAAAAATAAATAAATATCACATTTAAGGATCATTAAGTGGTTCTGACAGGGGAGCTTAAATAAATGCATAAACTAAACAACAAAAACATCCCACAAATACAATGACTTCTCATGCACTAGAGCAGATGGATGGAGACCTTCAAAAGCTTGGGAATTACCATCAGGCACTGGCCTCAGTTCTAAAAGTGGTGTTTCTAAATACCAATACAGAAGAGATTACTGTAGCAACAAATTATGTGTACTATCACAATAGGATTTCTACTGTTTATGATGAAACATCATCAAATGAGGAATTACTGGAAGTTCTATATGACCCTAACAACTGTCTAAGGCAATCTTACCGTAGTGCAGAGTAGACACCCAAGGACAGAAACGAATAATCAGGATCATAGTACAAATACACAGACGACACACAGTAGGGAAGGATGTCAATCACCCCCACAGCGATGATCTTGCCGTCCAGCCAGTACTGCTGGTGAAAGGAGCCGTAGCCACAATCGGGTCCGTTGGGGGGAGTCTCTGGCTGTGAAAACAGACACACGAGCACTTTGTCACAGCTGTGCACATATAAGGGTTAGCACACACCCATGTATTTACTTGTTCTGTGAGATAAGGCCTAAGACAAATGACACCCCCGTAGTAACAAGCACACCTAGCACCCAGATCTTGGTTTCTCCATTCTGCAATCAAAGGAACCAAAAAAAGAAAAAACGAACCATTTCTCTTTGGAGGACTGACTGACTCCAGGGCTGAGGAAGGAAATGGACAAAATGAGCCTAAAGTATCTGGTAGTGCCAAAAGCAAGGAAGGACTCAACACAAGAAAAACAAACCCCGATGAATGGAGGAACATCAAAGGGGCAGGGGAGAAGCGAAAGAGGTCCAAAGGCCCGAGCCGAAATACTGAAAGAAAGTAGTGTTGCCCAGCCGGTGTGGCTCAGTGGTTGAGCATTGACCCAGGAACCAAGAGGCCACCTGTTTGATTACCGGCCGGGGCACATGCCCAGGTGTGAAGGAGGCAGCTGATCGATGTTTCTCTCTCAGCGATGGTTCTCTCTCTCCATCCCTCTCCTTTCCCCTCTCTCTAAAAATCAGGAAGAACCGAAAGGCAGGGGAGCAGAACTCCCTCCTGCTGAAGTGTGGGCTGCACAGAGCCACTTCCTCCCACAGAGCAGCGCATGGGGGGAGGGGAAGTACCTGCACAGGGGACCACGGTCACCACAACAAACACGAGGACTCACTGAGGTGCCAGCAGTGTCCGTGGTTTCTAACTTCCACGGAGTAGTTCAAATGCTGCTTGGGCAATAAACACATCTTCAAACTTTTAAGAACTTCCACCGACTATAATGCATTATGTCAAACCCACATGTAGCTTTGCTCTAACGTGACTATTATTCCCTGGAAGCAGACACAGGTTCAAGAGGGCAGGTGAACTACCTGTTATGGCTACACCACCTCAACCAACACCAACAGCTGAAAGATAGAGTCTAACACCCTGTTTCAGAAACTAGACTACGCCAACTCGCCACAAGGAAGACCGCAATCCCTGTGTGTCCTGGCATTTCCCAGGAACCGCCTTTCAGAGGGGAGCCCTGGGGCCCACAGGAATGCGCTCCCTGTTGTTGGAAATAATCGCACAGGAGAGCAAGCCTGCAGTGGCCGGGAGATGGAGAGGGGAGAGCTTGACTGTCAGAACCCTCCAGGTCAAACGCTGATGAGGCCGTAACCAGTTTGACTCAGTGGCTAGCGTTGGCCCGCAGACTGAAATGTCCCGGGTTTGATTCTGGTCAAGGGCACGCACCTGTACCTCGGTTGCAGGCTCACCCTAGTTTGGCACTTGCAGGAGGCAATCAATCCATGTGTCTCTCACATTGCTGCTTCTCTCTCTGTCTCTCCCCCTCCCGTCCACTCTTTCTAAAAAATAAAAATAAAATTAAAAAATCAAAATATCCTCGGGTGAGGATAAACAAAACAAACAAAAAAGCTAATTAGACAAATTTGTGTATCAGCTTGAAATATTTTTTAAGATTGCAATTTACCTTCTCATTTCCAATAACCATTATTTCTCTCATTCCCTGGACTTTGCTTTTAATAACCTGCTTCCATTCATTTCACTGCTTTGAATGAGCAGTTTGCCCTCCCACAGGCATTATTCCCATCTCTCAATGCATGTGAAAGCCAGGGACCTTCGCCACCTGCAAAGCACTTTATGTAGATACGGGGGCTGCCTTCCAATTCCTTAGGAAAAGGAAGCCACAGAACTACCTACTCTGACCCCCTCACATCACAGAGGAGGAAACCTGAAATCCACGAGGAGTCAATTAAGCAAGACAATCATGAAACCATGGAGTTACAAACTGATCCAAGACAATAATTTAACTTATTTTAAAAGTATGTTTCTACACTTTAAAAATAGGAATCATCCTACTACTCACGATCCAAAGTAGTTGTAAGAAACAAATGACAATGTACAAACAAAAGCACCCTGCAAATTTGGGTCAGTTTTGCTTTTGGTTTAAGGGGTCTGAATGGCAGATCCTAAAAGATTATGTCCATGAAGTTACATCAGTGGCTCATTCATTTAATAGCAAAGTTATTTAAACTACTAACTGCAGTTAGCTTTAATCTCCTCATACTTAAGTCAGTGATGTGATAGCAATTATTTAATAGTTTATCTTTCGCATGCCTGCAGTTTATACAGATTTGGATATGTGAAAGAATAAGCAAAGTTCTTTCTCAAAAGTTCCTCATTTCAAGGATTGAGCTGACAACAGGAGAAGTAGAAGAAAGCTCACCACCAGCTACACAAAAGGAAGCCCGCCTCACACCCGGGAGGTGGCAGCCGGCTGTGATTAATGAGCCATGCAGCACAATCCCAGGGCGCTGTGCGGAGTGCCACCAATGCTAATAGGCCACTTCAGGCTTCTGGTCCAACTGCCCCCCCAATGAGTGTCTATTCTCTCTGATAAAGTGCACCTGTCTCCTGACCATCTGCCTCCATGTACCTGTTATGCTTAAAACACACACTTTAGAGACTCAAAGGGGGAGGCAGTTGCCAGGCACCAGAGGTGACACTGTAGGTTGGGGGGGGGGGGGGGGCGCGTCAAAGACTGGAACAGGGAATGTCTTCAGGGGCTTTAGGATCAGAGCCTGTGTCCTCCTTCCTTCAGTGGCAGCCAAAAGCGCCTCCCCCAAACACAGCTGTTCACCACAAGCCGGATTAGACAACTGGTGTCCTGAACTTCTTTAAACAAGTTTATGGAGGCCCCCGAAGGTAAGGTACTCTTTTTAAGCACGATTAAAAGTATGCATTGTTTTACAATAACTTATTCCTTGTTTTTCCTTTTGTTAATAGTTTCATGAAATACTGTATATACTAAACTTTGAATTCATTTTAAAAATAGAAACCCAAAGGTGTGCTAAACGACTATGGCATCAAAATCTACATTATTTATTTATTTATTTATTTATTTATTTATTTATTTATTTTTATTGATTTCAGAGAGGAAGGGAGAGGGAGAGAAAGATAGAAACATCAATGATGAGAGAGAATCATTGATCGGCTGCCTCTTGCACGCCCCCTACTGGGGATCAAGCCTGTAACCCGGGCATATGCCCTTGACCGGAATCGAACCTGGGACCCTTCAGTCCGCAGGTTGACGCCCTATCCACTGACCCAAACCAGCTAGGACTACATTATTTCTTAAGAAAAATAGAAACTAAACTTGAAAATTTGAAATAGTCTATAATAAGAAATTAAATAAATAAGGTTAATATTGAAACTGCAAATACCAACATTCAGGGTTAACCAGTTTTGTAAAAGTGATTTAAAAATCAAATACAACAAATTCCTAATTTTCTGGCAATCGGTACACTGAAGAAACAAATTAAAACCGTAAAATAAAGAAGCTAATTACAGTACATTTATATGAGCAACTGCTATGTAATAAGTAAAAACTATTTTTACCAAGACTTTTTAGTAACATGAACATTTCTCCAAGTTAAGTAAGACTACAACACTGTAAAATGTAAAATATGATCCCCATCATATGAAAAATTACTGGGTGTCTTTCAATGCAGGTCTGGCCACACACCGCTACGTAAGTTAACTAACATTTAAGAAAATTGAAAATTCGGCTCCTAATGAGCTCAGTAGCTGTGTGACCACTAGCAACATCCAGGTTGGAGACAGTGCAGGTACAAACATTTCCACAGCCGAGCTTTGGTTTAGACCTGTGGTTCTCAACCTTCTGGCCCTTTAAATACAGCTCCTCACGTTGTGACCCAACCATAAAATTATTTTCGTTGCTACTTCATAACTGTCATGTTGCTACTGTTATGAATCGTCATGTATCTGATATGCAGGATGGTCTTAGGCGACCCCTGTGAAAGGGTCATTCGACCGCCAAAGGGGTCGCGACCCACAGGTTGAGAACCACTGGTTTAGACCGTTTATATTTAATATAAAGTCAATAGTGGTGGATTCAAGCGGGCCATTTTGCCATTTGTTTTCTGTCTCACCTGTGCTCTGTCCACCTTTCCTTCTTTTCCCGACCCCGAGACACTGCAAATGTGCTCTCGTCGCTGTCGTCTTCACTACTGGATTGTGACTGTGTCTCCTTTTTCTTTTTCTAAGGCTGCTCTAGGGCAGTGGTCCCCCGCACACACATACCCAGGACATTTGGCTCCAGCTCAGACGGAGGGTGCTCCTGGCATCCGTGTGGGTAAGAGACAGGAGTGCTGCTCAGGAGAGCACCCACAACAAGGACGGAACCGACCCCCGACAGTGCCGAGGTTGAGAAAGCTTGCTCTAGCGTTTACAGACTCGTCTCCAACTCATCACTGTCTTCCTTCCAATAACGTGACATCACTTCCTGTCCTCATCCACTCCGCCTGTCGTCACTGCCGCTCACACAAGCAGCTGCGATGCTGACCTTACCCCGCCTACCTCTCCAGGCTCAAGGCGCGTCGTAAGCATATGGGGACTAGCTCCCTCATAGACACTTTGTGAGAATTGAAACAAGGGAAGCAGGGAGCTTAGCACAGCACCCACACACTGTAGGTGCCAACTTCTTGGTAAGTCAAAGTAGCTGCAACTGAAGACTTTAATTGATCTGAAATGAAGGACTGGAAGGACACCTCTGAAGACAAACCTAGTAGCCCGCAGTCACACACAGTTCAGTTCCTCACAGGCCCCCCCTGTGCTGTCCCCTCCAGAATGGGGCTGAGACTGCCCCCTACCGCACCGCTGGCGGGGCCTGACTCAGAGGAGAATTTCAAGAATCTCTCGGCCTCTGCTATATAATCCCTTTACTTACCTACACCTAATTGAAGACATCTGTAGGTGGTGCCACACAAAATGTAATTCAGACTTAGCAATGTCAATAAAAACGTCTGTAAGGGAGAGGCCGATGTAAACCTAGCAGGGAGCGCACATCAGCAGCCGCAGAGCCACACAAAATGGGGACGAGAATGGAAATATGCTGCCTGACTTGACGAGGTGATAAAAGCTCTTTTCCCATAAAGCGTAATGAGCTCTATTAGTCCTCAGCTCACAGGAACGTGAAGGGTCAGCCCCACAGAGGGAAGCAACGACACTCCACACATGGCTCCACTCAAGCGGCAGCGGATCCCGTTACTGATGGAGTCACTACCCAGACAATCTCATCAGTTCACGTGGCCGGTAACTGTTAGGACTTGCAACAAAGGGACATGGTTCATTCAGAGCAGCTTTTGTGGACAAAGTGAAATTTAGTCTCCTTCATTTCCACCTGCAAGTCTCATGTACTTCAGTCTCTACCAGATTATTTTTCTTTTATTCGAAACTGGAGGCCCGGTGCACAAACAGTGGGGTCCCTCGGCCTGGCCTGCGGGAATCGGGCCGAAACAGGCTCTCTGACATCCCCCAAGGGGTCCCGGATTGCGAGAGGGCACAGGCCAGGCCTAGAGACCCCACCAGTGCATGATCGGGGTTGGAGAGGGACCACGGGAGGGCTCCAGGGCGTGTCTGGCACGTCTCGCCCTATCCTACTGCTCAGAGCGGTCGGAGCGCCTGCCCCCTGGTGGTCAGTGAGCATCAGAGCGACCGGTCGAATGGTGGGACACGAAGCACACTAGCCTTTTCTCTCACACTTTTATCACGAGCTTCTCAGATTAGCCAAGGGGCTCCTTCTACAGCGAAACCATAAGCTTAGTGGCAAAACCAAACATTTAGAGACTCCCAACATTCTCCTGCCTTAGCTCTGCTTTGGCTCTCAGGTTCCGCGGGGCCAAGGAGCCGAATCCTGAGCTCAATGCCTGGAGACTGGGGGGGGGAGGGGGAAATAGCAGACAATAACTGTCATCAGGTAGCCCCTGGGAAATTCCAGTCTAAAACAGTATCAACAGAAAGCCCTCAACCACTTCCCAAATACTTTAAGGAAAAAAAGAGCATAGTGGCCACGTTAAATTTTTATTCTTTTTCCTCCCCATGTCCATAGGTCCAATCAGAAATAGGTCACTTTAGCTAAGGCAACATACAACTCCAAATCATTACGTGGAAAAAGCAAATCACACAGAAAATGACAGAAACCATCCCTAAGCTTCAATCTTGATACTTCCCCTTCTGTTTTCACCGAAGATTAAAGCGGCCGCACATAAAGTCCCAGTGTTAGCCAGGTGCGAGGGCTCATTAAAAAGCACTCGTTTGGTGCAGCTCAGGTGTGCGGTGATGCCCCAAGTCCCACCTACACCTGAGAGAACCCTGAGACGAAGACGGCAGACCCGAGGCTGAGGGGCTACAACCGAGCTGGGCAGTCAGAGTATCACCCACATTAAGATACAAACGTTACCTGCTGTGCTTTTAGCTGCCAAAATATGGGTAATACCTGCTACTCTCAGCCTCCGCCCCACCACCTCTGTCCTCCGTGCTCCTGTGCACACCACCGAGAATAAAGCCAGGAGGCAAGAAAAGCAGGCTCTTCTCACTGCCGTGAGCGGCTCAAGAAGCTGGGGCTGGCCAGGTGGCCAGGAATGAAGGCGTGATCTTGAACCCACAAGGCTCTAAATCCAAGCGTCTCGACACTCTCAGCCGCCTCCCTTTTATTTTTCCCAGTCTCACGCCTCTCCTGCAAGTTATTCCGTATCCGCTGCAGCTACAATGACTCCTGGTCCTCTGAATAGCTAAGTGTCTTCTTTCTCTCACATTTTATCACCAGCTTCTCAGTTCTAATCTGCAGAACCACCATGAGGACTAAACCAGGAAGTGAATGAGGCACCGAGAGGAGGGCGTTACAAGAACAGCTCAGTCAAGGTCAGTCCTCTGCTCTGCCCTAATCAACCCACAGATTTTCAAAAGCTCTTTCGAACCAAATAAAACGTCCCTGATGTCAGCCTCTGCCTACGCTTCTCCAGCTTGTCAACACCTCGGCAGTTCAGAGAATATAAGGCTGGTGTTAAAATAGTTATGGGAGCAGTAGACACAATACTGTTCACTCCACTTATTAAAATAGAAAATGTACCAAAAGAAGCAATGGCCTGTTTGGAAGGTGAATAGCTCTGTAAGTCATCAAAACTCTTATCAAGAAAGTCTGCATTCATCTCGTTTCTGTTACTGAAGAACGAATGTGTCACAACGAAATGATCCAGTGAGTGATCGTTACCAAGTGCGTGGCCCACACAAGACGTCCACCGGCGATGCTAGTGCTGAGGTCGGGGTGCACTTACCTCCAAAGGTGAGGTGCAAAGGAATCCTGTGAACTGCAGTCACATTCGAATAGAATCAGGTTCATCCAGTTAAGGAGCACAAAAGAGAACAGAAAAGGAAACTTATTACAAGTGTTTTCCGCAAGAGCACATCAAGTAACCCCAAAGTCTACATGTAACATCAATGCTCTCGTACACGCACAGCCATCCAGAGCACAGAGAAGGGCAATCTGGCCCACAGGGGACATCTGACTACTTGAATTAGATTAAGTCAACTTTTTTTTTTAAGAATCTGTATAAAAACAAGTTAGTCCTAAAATATCCTTTGAAGTTTCATTTCACAACCCTTGTATAAGAAAGCGCCCGCGCTAAGGGAAGAGGTCAGCATTTGCCTGACCATAAATGCCACAAAGTCAAGTAAACGCCAAGCAAAGGACAAGGTGTAAATCAAGAGGAACCGAGAAGAGAGAGAGAGAAAGTCAAGAGCAAAAGAGGCTGGATTTGATTGAATCCCAGAAGCTCCGGGTTTAGAAGCAAAAAGAAGCAATCCTACGTATTAAAACAGTCCCACTTACATGAAATATTCATAATAGGAAATCTCTAGAGACAGAAAGTGGAGGAGGGTTGCCAAGGGCTGGGCTGGGGGGAGGATGGGGAGTGTCTGCTAATGGGTAATGAAATGTTTTAAAATTAGATGATGGTGGCCCTGGCCGGTTTGGCTCAGTGGATAGAGCGTCGGCCTGCGGACTGGAGGGTCCTAGGTTCGATTCCGGCCAAGGGCACTTGCCCAGGTTGTGGGCTCGATCCCCAGTGTGGGCGTGCAGAAGGCAGCTGATCGTTGATTCTTTCTCATCATTGATGTTTCCATCTCCCCCCCCACCTCTCTCTCTTTCTCTCTCTCTCCCTCTCCCTCTCCCTTCCTCTCTGAAATCAATAAAAATAAAATTTTAAAAAAATTAGATGATGGTGGTAAAATCATTGATTGTACACCTTAGGGGTGAAATCTGTAGTATGTGAATGATATCTCAGGATATTAAATAAAAGCTCCCTCCCCGCCGTTTTGCTCAGTGGATAGAGCATCGGCCTGCAGACTGAAGGGTCCCAGGTTCAATTCCGGTCAAGGGCACATGCCTGGGTTGTGGGCTCGATCTCCAGTAGGGGGCGTGCAGGAGGCAGCCAATCAATGATTCTTATCATTGATGTTTCTCTCTTTCCCTCTCCCTTCCTCTGAAATCAATAAATATATTTAAAAAAACAAACAACCCCCCCATCCCCAAAACAGGCTAGATGAGCCCGAGTGAGAGGGAAGTTACTGCTCTACTTGGTGACAGTTACCCTGTTCAGCTTCTCCTTCCCCAGCCACACGCATACCTTTCCTCTCTGCTCTTTCTCTGAGGTGCACAGAAGCTTACAGAATGCTGCCTCCCAGCATTTAAACAAAGACCCATACGATTTGGGGGAGGCAGTCATGCACAAATGACAAAGCCAAGTGCAGGTTCGCTCTGAGCCCAGGACTTGACCTCACCTCATACATATGCATAATGGTGACTCATGTTTTCTTAGATGTACTTACAAAATCAACATTTCAAACCCTTTGAGTTACAATAATGATGATATACCCAAGTAGCATAAACTCTTGATCTTTCTAAATGCAAATTAACTACGAGCACAGCGGGTCAGGCCTGCTCCTGAGCCCTGCTGGACTCTCTCTAGCCGGCACTCACAAGGAACACAAATGATTTTATTTTCTCTTAGAGATACACACAGAAATGTTGCACAATGAAATTACATGATGTCTGGGATTTTCTTAAAAATCACTGAGGGGTCAGGAGGGAAGTAATGGGGTGAGCGTGTAGACAAAACAAGACCGGCCATTGTATTATACTAGTGAGGACAGGAGATGAGTATTTGAGAATTCATTATACGAATCTCTCTACTGTGCGAATGTTTCAAGTTTCCATACTAAAGTTTAAAAAACTAAATCATGTGGTGAAGGCAGGGGGCGGGGGCGGGCTAGAAAGAGTCAATGGGGAATAAAAGGGGACATCTGTAATACTTTCAACAATAAAGATAAAAGTAAATTTAAAATAAAATTTAAAAAAAAACTGTACCAGACACTTCCTCCCCCAAATACTAAAGTAAATGTTACTGAAATATTATTAGAACACGCCAAAGCCACATAATTAACTAGTATCCTATAGGCTCTCGATGCCAGGGAATACCAAAATACAGAGACTGTAAGAATGTTTTCTTAAATTATATCAGTATGCAATTCGATTATATTAACTGTTAAGAGAACTTTCTGAAAGTGCAAGGTATAACAAAATTTTAAATTCTCATAACGCTGACATGAAACAAGTCACTGTACAGAAATTTAAAGTGCAAGCTTTGTTGTTGTGGGTCCCTTTTACAGTAGCCCAACATGAGACAGACTGACTGCACACTTATAGGTACCACTTACACACTTGGTCAGACCGGCTCCAAGCAAGACCACATTATGACAGGTTCAGGTGTTGCCAATAGCTGTTAATATTATTAATAGTATTTTACCGTTTTTAATATGAATGCAAACCTATGAAAAGAACTTTGAAAAAGTATTTTAAGATTTGTTAGCTAAAATGTGCAAAGGACAATGTCTTATTTATCTATATGTCCCCAAAACCTACCATACTGACTGAAGCATGCTAGGAATTAAATATTTACACAATTGGTTGAATAGAAGAATCACACTCATCCATAGCCAAGGGGAGAGAAATATGGGAGCCATTTTAACCCCTAGAGTCCCGGGGAACGCGATCGCGCTCCTCCTGTCTTTCCCCAAAAGTGCCGGGAGCGCTACTGGCAATTTTTTTTCCAACTAGTATTTTATAATACAATCAGCAAACAATATATGTCAAAGATGAAAACAAATGTAGTAAAGGTTTCCTTAAGTTTTTGAATATGTAACTTCCTTTACTTGCGATTCATAATTTTTTTCCTAAACTGCTGTTAAATCAGCAAAAATGCCTTGGCAATTTTAGCATAGTTCCTAGGATATTGGTTGCCACTCAAAGAGTTAAAAATAAAATTTTGAATGATTTCTAAAATGTCACAGAAAAGCTTTTATATATGTGTATGTTTATATACACATATATACCTCTATCTTATATTTCTAGATCTACACAAATATATTCCTATTTTTAAACATTCTTCAAGACAGAATTATGCTCTGGGTAAATAATCATGTATGTTAATACATATCCTGTACAACTACTAGCTGGGAGAAAATCGACTGCTTTTTCATCATGCAAGCAGCTCCCTAAAATTACCTGGCGTATTAAATGAATTACCACAGCAAAGCCACAAACTCTCCCTGTTTGGACTAGCCATCAACGGGCAGCATTGTTCACTTGTCAAGTCCTCAGGAGGAGGCCGTAAAGCATGAGGCTCCTCAGGTTTAATGGGGAAAGCAGACCTAAATTACAGCAGCTCAAGACCAAAGGCGCTCGCGCCAAGATGATTCCTATCACGTGAGTTCTGCAATCACTCAACGGTGCTTACTCGTTGGAGGCAGATTTCTCAACACTCAGGAAATTAACGCAGCTTTTACTTATAGAAAAACAACTGTCAGGCGTTCCGGGCTTCCTTTGAATTCTCCTTTTCCTCACGTCCCACGTTTCAAGAACACAGTTTTCTTTCTGAGTAGTTTTCCGTTGGCTGCAGCTTCTCTCCAGCTGCTTCTTAGGAACAGTCAGCTCAGCTGTGGGTCCTCCCCACGAGTTCCTGGGCACCGCTCCGGGCACCGTCCCAGGCACTCTGCTGACTCCAGTAGAGTATTTTCACAAGTTGGTGTAATAGCACAAGGTACGCTACAGGTTATGGGAATCTGAACTAGCGAGTTCTTCAAAAGCAAGAACCTCCATCACCAGAGTGCAAATCCAGAAACATCAGTTCCCTTGTCTTCAGTTCCAAATAAAGCAGTTAAGAAATACACATATAAATCTCCCCTGAATAATACCTTTTATAGGTTTTATGTGGTATAAAAGTAACTTAAAGACTAAAATTACATGCGGATGAACCAAACAGAATGGTTTGAAATATTACCTCTTCCTTTGAAAGGACTAATTCTAATTTAATTAAAAATTTAAACCTATGTAATCTTTTAATTCAAACAAATATTTGAAATAAAACAGAAAAACAAACCACCAAAAAAAACATAATTCTGACTGCAAATGCTGCCTGGTGGCCCTGACCTGCCGACTCCTAACGGTGGTCTTCTGCACCCTAGCAGCCAAGGTGCAGTCAATCGTCATTAGCCAAGCACCTTCCCCTTCATTTAACCCTTACAACCAGCTCACGTTGCCACGAGGGGCCTGACAGGAGGCAGCCGAGGGACCGGACTGGCTCAAGGCCCCTCAGGCAGCAGTGGGAGCAGAGAGCTAAGGCAGGACGCCTGCAGAGTGCACACTGCCACGCTGGAGGCCTCAGCCCTCAGGTCATGTTCGCACCCAAAGTGTACGAGGCTGTAGACATAACAAGCATGTTGGGTCGTCTTCATACCACTCAGCCTAAATGATTCAGCACTGGGCACACCAACTTTATGCAGTTGGTTAATCAAGAATTAACATTCAGCCTTGGCTGGCTTGGTTCAGTGGATAGAGCGTCAGCCTGCGGACTGAAGGGTCCCAGGTTCGATTCCCGCCAAGGGCACATGCCTGGGTTGCAAGCTCGATCCCCAGTAGGGGGGGTGCAGGAGGCAGTCGATCAATGATTCTCTCTCATCACTGTTTCTCTCTCTCCCCTCTCCCTTCCTCTCTGAAATCAATAAAGAAATATATATATGTGTGTATATATATATATATATAATATATAAAAAAATAGATTTATTATTTTAAAAAAAGAATTAACATTCATTTCATGCCACACATTCCACTTCATTCTCTCATTACTCAGCTTTTGAGAAACAACACAGGTATGTGCATATTAATATACTAGAGACCCGACACACAAATTCATGCGCAGGTACTGTCCCTAGGTCTGGCCTGTGATCAGGGCCATCTTCTCTGGCTGCCCGCAGCTGGCCCCACCCCTGGCCGCCACCCACCCCAGGTTCCCCATTCACCATCGGGGAACACCAGGGGGCAGCTCCTACATTGAGTGTCTGCCCCCTTGTGGTCAGTGTGCATCATAGCAACCAGTCATTCCACTGTTGAATTTGCATATTAGGCTTTGATTATATAGGATATGTTTATGAGAGGTCAATTATCAAGCTACTCTAGAATTTCAGACATTCAAACCAAAAACAAAACCCCCAAAGAAAGCACTAAAAGGTGATAAAGGTTGATGAAAAGCATCCCGATGCTTGTACCCCCTCACACAAGGATCCCTTCACTTCCGTTACCTGGTGCTCGTTTCCAGGACAATTACAAGCACCAGCATGCTCCCTGCACCTGCCCTCCTCTCAACCCATCCCTGCCAACCACCATCTCAACTCACTCACTATGCCAACTGTTCATGACCATCTCTGATCACCTCCTGTCACCCCGGAAGTGCCCCACCAGAGCAGGGATCTCAGCCTGCTGACTCACGTGCTACCTACCAAATGCTTCTCCAGCAGTACCTGGCACACCCTAGGTGCTCAATAACTATTTTAACAAACACATTAAGAGACCACAAGGTAGAGAGGGAAAGCGCTAAAACTAGACAAACGAACACAGTGAGAACTGACATCAAAAGGAGAAAGGAAGAGGCTAAGAGAGTCAATCAGAGAAAAGGCAGTCGTCTGCGGGCACTTGCACAGGAAACACAAGGCACCACCGCAGACAGTCCTGCTCGGCCCTGTGAGGAGGCAGAGGACTACCACGCACTTGGGAAGGACTGTCACTGACATGATTTGAGAACATAAAATCTTGGCAATAAAGATGTTTCAATTACCTGGAAGGTTTGCTCATGTTGAACATCTCACTCACTGGTGTCAGTTATTCTACAGACATTATTTAGGCCACTGTAACTTCGTCGAATGGTAAAATGTGGCCCAGTAGAAGGCACCTTAATTTGTAGGCATCACTCTGCCATTGATCCCCCATTATCTTGGACAAATCGCCTAATTCTCCAAATAGAGGAAGTCAATCTACACAACCACAAAGTTCCCTGTGTCTCTAATGTATGATGCTATGATTTTATCATCTGAGATGAGTTTCCGGAAATTACTGACCAAAATAAACTTTAAGAAAAATGTTCCCAGTGCTACTTAACACAAACCCTTTTGCATCTCCCCCAAATTAACATTATGCTAAGAATACAACAGAGCCTTTAACTTATTTAAGTGATTCAAAAGCTTTGGTAAGTTAACTATTAGTGAATGTCTCACACACCTTAAGACAGATTAGAATACGAAAGTACCCTGACTTAGAAGTTGCTCATAAAAAGTGGGTTTTTTAATTAAATTAAACCGATCATGGCCTAAGCCCTCTACTTGATTCAGCTAACTTAGTCCTGGCCTTAAAAAAATATACAAAAAATATTTCAAAATGCTCAGAGCTTGCCTTCATTCACATTCTGTTAATTGTATGAGTCAGATATTTATAAACTAGTGCATGCCTATGTACATGACTGGTTTGTCCGCATACCTGAAGGAAATGTCAATCTGACACAGTGATAACTTTCTAAACGTAAGTTATTATTTTCATATACATAGAGTAAGACTACTGAGGGGAAATGAAACTGAAAGCGTCTGTAAGTTCCAAAAAAAATTTAAATCTTTCACAAGCAACGAATCATCTATAATCATCATATTCAACGCCTCAATGCAAACTGCTTCTACCCAAGGGCAGAAGGAAAGCATTTATCCCACATCTCAGGCTGTGAATACAGGGCTGTATCCCACACTGGTAGGGCTGATGGGGATCAAAGCGCAGACCTGTTCTGGAGCCAGGGCGCCACCTGCTGGCTGGAGCCATGCACAACCCAGTATCCCATTAGCTCCGGTGTTTCTCCACGTTAGGGCGGACCCAGGGTGACTGTCTGGCCACATATGCCTCATGGAAGACAAGCCTCCCCTAACCCAGTCCCCCTGAGGAGTGCAGGCCTCCTACATCTGCAACGCTCACAGGAAGTGCTCTGAACTCTGTAGCAAACAGTGTCCAGGAAGGCACAGGAGCCGGGAATAACCTCCATCACGGCAGGAACATCTGCAGCAGGGACACCTCCTTACAGAGGACCGCTAGGGCAGCTCACAGGCTTGACACTGCTGATCAGTGAGCCCCAGTGTAATATCGTCTAGGGAAGACCCTGCTCATGAAGCAGGGCTGTCCCTCCAAGAGAAAGGAGCCAGAGAGCAGCGGCATGAGGGGCTGCAGGCCATAGGAGCAGAGAGCTACTCAGCACCCCCAAGAATGGTTACCCACTGCCAACAGCAGTCCAAAAATGTTAAATGGGAAATTCCAGAAATAAAACAATCCGTAGGTTTTAAACAGCACACCACTCTGAGCGGTGTGAGGAAATCGCGAGCCACGCCGTTCCACCCGCCCAGGACGTCAATCATCCGTGCCCAGCGTATCCAGGCGGTCCATTCTCCTCCCCTGGTTATCAGGCAAACATGGCTCCCATAACTTGATTATAGCACCAGCCGTGGGCAAACTACGGCCCGCGGGCCGGATCCGGCCTGTTTGAAATGAATAAAACTATTGAAAAAAAGACCGTACCCTTTTATGTAATGATGTTTACTTTGAATTTATATTAGTTCACACAAACTCTCCATCCATGCTTTTGTTCCGGCCCTCCGGTCCAGTTTAAGAACCCATTGTGGCCCTCGAGTCAAAAAGTTTGCCCACCCCTGTTATAGCACGCTGTTCAACTGCACCATTACTGTTAGCTATTGCTGGCCATCTCCTACGTGCCTAATCTATAGATTAAACTTCGCACAGGCATGTGCAGGAAGAAACATGGCACATGCAGGATTCGGTGCACAAAGATTGGCGGTAACGGGCATGCAGTGATATCTGCTGACTTGGCCTGAGGACAACAGATAAACACGCTTCATTCAGGTTCCTGAGCAGGACACTCAGTAAGAACACACCCTTTTTCTGAGGATTTAAAGGTTGACATGTAAAACACATTTTCATAATCTGCAGACATACACACTGAAAGTGGAGTAATACACACCCCACTCAGCAGATAAAAAAGTGGCATAAGAAAGTTCTATTGCTTCTTCCCACACAAGCCCAGCACATAGGAAAACGTGTAACAAAGGGTACCTCGGTCTTCCCACACTCCTCGGGCGGATCCTGGTGTATGGCCATTTGATACTTGACATATAAAGAAAACGACTGGCTGAGGGACGACTTGAACTCTGGGTCCTCAAAGGAGACAGGTACTAACCTCACCTTCAGAGCAAGGAAGATACAAGCAAACGCTATTGAAACACCTCCACCTGATGACACGCTTCTGAAGGTGAGGCTAAGGCTAAGGAAGATCTCCGCAATTCCCCTTCCAAAGCTCAGCACTGGATTCTCCAGGAAGTGAATCGTCCTGGGAGGAATGACGGGCACAGACCTGAAGCACTAGCTTTACATTAATAAAGGCCAAGACATTGATCTTCCTTTGTTTTGGGTTTCCTGACCCACCTACATCGTTTTCTGCACACCCTGGAGTCAATGTGGCTGCTAATGGCCATGGCCGCTCCCTTTGTCACCACGACATAGTAAATGCTTTAAGCTTTTTCCTCTTCCAGATTTTTCCTGGGTAATTTGATTTATAAAGTTACAAGCAATAAGACAGGACTTTTGTTCAAATACTCTATCTTACTTTACTTTTCTAACTCTCCTGAGTCTGGGCAGTATATTAACAGAGTAAGGCAGCTGTTATGAATGAACTCTTCTACACATGACTTGAAAATGGGGAGAAAGCATATTAATCTGTTGTGCAAAGTATGCCTACCATAAAATGTAAAGGTTTTTTTGCATTTTTCTCAAATATTTTTACGTAGACCTCTATTATTTTTTAGATAAATGCCTCTAAAGATAGTGATTTTAATTAAAGGTAATTCATTTTGTGTGTTCCTTTTCCACTTTGAAATTACACATGACTGGCACTAGGCACAATTTGCACTTTCAGAATGTCCGTCAATCCAGTTCTCTCTTTGCAGATATGCTGCAAACGGAATATAAATAAAATGCACCACAAGTAAACCGATAGTTCATACAGGGATATCGAGTGGAAGGGAGAGCTCCGTATGCACAGAACGCTTGGCCTGCTGACCTGGCTGACAGTTGGTTCATCAGGTGAGTGGTTGTGAATAACCATCTGGTACCGTTTATAGACCTGGTACGACTCCAGCATTGTGGCTTTGAACTGAGAACTTGGTGGAGATGATCTCACCACCCTCACCTTCAGAAGGAGTTAAAAACAATGTCCATTAATTCATTCGCTTATTCCATGGAATATGCATTAACAGTTACTCCCACCCAAAAAGAACCAAATGCTCCAGTACAAATATTAATGCATAAATATGTAATATTTTAACGTTAAAAATCTACCAGTTAGTAAATAAATTTAAAAAGTTATTCCGCCAACTTACAGGCTCGTTAAGAAGGCAGAGGACCCTGTCTCATTCTAAGACTAGCTGAAGTCTACTACCCAATTATGGAAGCTGCTCTCTTGTCAATGACAGGATCATTATGGCTGATTTAGAAAACAAGGTATAAATACCAAACGGATACTGAAAAATCTAGACTTAATCTGGAATGTAAATCAATTTGGGAAAAATAGCAGGAACACTCTAAAAGTGTTCCTATCATGCTAACCTGGCTTGGGGGAGTAACGAGAAGTTTATGACGCAGTACGACTCAGTACTGCTTCAGTGCTCCCTCCTGCTGGCCTGCACAGGGGCTGCTGCTGCTGCTGCTCGGCTACGATCAGGACAGAATAGCGACAACAGTGATGACCTCGTGTGACCTGTTCGCCTTTACTATCTAAACCAAAACTGCCACAAGTGAAAGTTAAACAGGTGTTTTTTGCTTCTTTTCACTTTACTACTAAATTTCAATCACGGGATACAGAAAGCCAAAGACTTTACGCACCATAACATGCAAAAACCTGGAATTGCTTTGGTAACTTTAGTCAAACTGCCTATTTTTTTTAATCTTAAGTTTCTCTCAAGTAGCAGCTGACTTAGTAAACACAATGCCCCTCCATCCACTTGAATTCCCAGTTTACACAACGCATCAATAGGCTAATATAACCTCAAATGAGAACATACAAGGGAATCCACACAAAAAACAAACAATAAAGCAAAACAGAACATTCTATGTTCTCCAAAGTACCTCTAACTTATGTGACGCATCCTCCGGTAAAGATTCAAAAATTAACTCTTCCAGCGATTTCGGCTGGTTGGGTTTGGTCTTTGGTTCCCGTGGAGCCTGGAAGCCCTCCGGCCCTCCGGCCGGGCTCTGCTGCATGAGCTTTAACCTCTTCCTCTCCTTCCGGATTTCCTTTGCTTTCCGACACGGAGGCTTGCTCAAATCTGCCCCTTTGCCTAAAAAGCATTTCAGAATATTAGACCAATCACAGTTGACTCTGGAAATGTTTTTTCAAGTCTCAAAGACTCTACAGAACAAGTCCAGAGAGACCCAGCTGTCAGGTGAGCTTCGGGGAGGTGTCGGAGAGGGTCCTGGTGTGGAGCCGAAAGTCAATCTTAAAATTCGACCGTGGAAGCAAGAACTGCTGGAGAAGGTGAAGAGGCACAGAGCTTTCCAGCTCTTATTGTTGAAAATCTGTTTAAAAAGTATTTACTTCCTCTCTGCCTTTGTGAGCAGAGAGAACATAATCAAGTATCTTTTGCTGAGGACATGGCTGCCTCAGGCCCACACTTCTGAGCACTGGGGACACAGACATGCTCAGCCTCAGGGAGAAAGATGTGCTGATCCCGGAGCACACTGGGGCAGGTTCTCAATGAAAAACACCTTTACCTGGTTGACAGTACGTCTCTCCCCACCTAACTGAGGAGTCGCATTAGTTAGCTCTTCAGCGGTTCTCAACCTGTGGGTTGCGAACAATGAAAATACATCCTGCATGCCAGATATTTACACTATGATTCATAACAGTAGCAAAATTTCAGCTATGAAGTAGCAACGAAAATAATTTTATGGTTGGGGGTCACCACAACATGAGGAACTGTGTTAAAGGGTCGCGACGTTAGGAAGGTTGAGAACCACTGCATCAGAATTTTAATCAAACCTCTTTAATAGGTAAAAATTTTAACTACCTGGGACCCCATAATTCGACGATATCACATATTGAAAATGACCCTCAACCTTATACCAAGCTAGACTTCTCCTGGCATCCATTTCCCATATCCTTGCTATGGGCCAGTGTAATAGTAACACCAGTTCAAGGGTAATCGTCATTATAGAAACAGTAGTACCAAAAATGGGAGATATCTGTAATACTATCAGTACAACAAAAATCATAAGTATCATCAATTATACGTCAGTGACTCTTTCAAATGTGGGGAGGGTACATTGAAGTTCATTATAATATTCAGTCTTCATGTGTCTGTTTGAAATTCTCTGAAACGTCTTTTTAATCTGATACACAAGTAATTTTTATAATAAGAAATTAAAAATAAAACTAACCCTATCACTCTAGTAAAAGTTAAAGGAAATTATCTAAACCATTCAAAGTATTTTAATGGCTTATTCTCATTTTTAGGATAAAATCTCAGACCAACATCAGTTTAAATGCCATGAAAGTCTTACATTAAAAAAAACACACACACAAAAAAACACTTCAACAGAAAGTTTTCTGTGCTTTTATATATGTAGCAAAGAAAAACTAAAATAGTACTAAAAATCCTTTGTTCTTAAGTATAAGAACAAATTCAAGAAATGAAGCATAAAAATCATCCAAACTATTTTTATAAAATTTTAAAAGAATTATATACACATACATGCACACAAGCACATTATATACCCATTTAATGCTTAATAAAATTTTTAAACTTAATTCTTTTTATAAGTGAAAATATAGGGAAAAAAATCTTACCTTTTTAAAAGTGAAATTAAATATCAAAATCTCAAATTTTTTAAATTAAAATTTATTATGATTACCTAAAAAAACTAATGATAAACAAGAATTTTACGATGTCTATATACTGTGGACATAATACCAAAAATTACTTTGTCTCACTTAACATCAAAAATAAAAATGTTTAGCATATCTTTTCACTAAAAAAGTTTGGTTCTCAAGCCTCGAGGGCCCTAAGGTAGTAAGAAGAAATGGAGCTCTTTTCAAATGTGTTTGGGGATAATAAGGCTAGTTTCAGGCTTACTAAACATTGGTTTTAAAAAGATGTGACTTGTCCATCTAAACCCAGGTAGTAAGCTGTATGCTGTAGACTCAGGAGTAACTCGCATTTGCAGCTGGTGAGAGGACCCGGGTAACACCTAGCACAAAGAGCACCTGACAAGACGTCGATGACAACGGCGCACTACCTGGCTTAGGAGCTGTGTGCACGTCCACTGCGTGGGACGGTTCCCCAGAGCCCAGCTCCTCGTTTTTGTCCTGTGACTGGATAAACTCGTTAGATTCCTCTTTCTTTGTGCTTTTCCCTTTCTTCTTCACTTCCCTCTCTAGGCTCTCTTGGAGGTTAAGGTCACACTGTAGATCCAATTTATTGATTAGCGCCATGTCCCCAGCAACGGCATCCTCCATGCTGGGCTCCATAGGCTCATCTACAAACAAGAAAACAGCCAAGTCCATCAGCCAGACACGGTCAAGGCACATAAAGGGGAGCAATGTCCCTTTCCCCTCCGTAGCAGAAGCTCCTGTGTGTCCACACATCCACCCTCCCGCCCTCCCAGCAGCAGAACGGCAGCCAGGACGAGGGCAGCCCAGCCAGGGAGCGCACTGCCATCCCTCTGCAAGCTGGGACCAAGCTCCCACCAACAAAATATAGCCAAGCGGATATATCCAACGTTGCCTCCCTTGTTTGAAAGGAAACATGTGCCTGAACTCCCATGCTTCCCCCCCCACTGGCAGGATCAGGAAAAACCAGAGCGAGCTTGGAAACACATGGAGGGCGGCCCGGAACGGCCAGCCTGGCACAGCACCCGAACGCTGCGCGGGCAGAAGCAGACTGCTATCCTCGCTTAGTCACTGCATTTTGGCGTCTCTATGTGGCAGCTTTTACCCTAATGAGTACATCACTCCTATGAACTAAGTTGCAGACATAAGTAATTCAGAAAATTATACAAGTCAAATAAAGAATCGAACATAAGAGCTACATAAAAAGACAGGCAACCAGGAAGGGGTAAATGGGAGATACCTGTAAAACTATCAACAATAAAAAACATACATATTAAAAATAAAAAGGGCAGGCAACCATCAATTTACAAATAAACAGCATCCTCAAAGCTTATCTAAATATTAATTTTTGAAACTCAGAACAGGATTCCCAGCCATTGGAAAGTTTGTACATTGACTAACCAACAAACTCTAACCTGCAAGATGATGAACGGACAATAAGCAGAGCTAAGCCAACATCCTGAGGCTCCCAAAGCTCCAACTACCCGACCTGAGCCCTGCCCGGCCAGCTCCAACCTGTCCTGAATCCTGGTCCATTACGGACAGTGCAGGAGGGCAGAGAACGGACCTCTCTTGCTGGCCACTGTCTCTCCAGTGCTTACAAACTTGGGGAAAATTAACAAGCTAAGACTGGGGTGGGAGGCTTCCTTCAGAAGCATGAAGAATGGGTGCATTCTCAATTCTTATATATGTTATTTAGGCACTGCCTATAAGAAAAGGGGTTTTTTGTTTTGTTTTTTTAAGTAACAAAACTGAAAATGCAAAGTATCTGTAACCACAGTTAAATGTTACTAATTATCTTTAAGAAATTCACACATTAAAAAACAAAAAAAGAAATTCCCACATAATTCAAAATTGGTCAGACAAGTAAGAAACAGAATTTCAGGCAATATAACTTACTAAAGTCAGTCTCACTTAAACAGAAAATCCGCGCCCGACTCAACAGTCACAGTGACTGCAATCGCATGCAAGTTGCATGTGAGCACCTGGTCTCCAGAGACAACACCCCTTCCCGTTTCCTTCAGGATATTACTGGGACCAAGTAAGAGAAGAGTTGTCAAAGCACCATGACAACTACGATTTCCATAAACTCCATAACATCGTATCTCAAAAATGACCCTCACTCTCACATCAAGCAAGACTTGCCCTGGCATCCATTTCCCATGCCCTGATGTGGGGCCAGGGTCAAGTAACAGCAGCTCGCGAGTAACTGTCGTCACAGGAACAGCGGTACCTGCTGTCGTAAGGACCTGTTCCCTGGCGGAAAATGAGAACCTTGGAAAGAGACATCATTTTAAAGTAAACAGTTTTTAGACCCCATCTCATCTTACCCTCACAATTTCCTTTGGAAATTTCCCCTTTAGCCAGAAATTTCAACATTTTTTTCAAAACCTTCTTGTGAGATTTTGATGGCTGAAACTGTAAAGATCGGCACCTAGGAAAGCAAAATAAATATTTAAAAAATGAACTCAAACTCTGAAAAAATAAACCAGTTATGGACAATATCCAGTATATTGAGGCAAAGCTTATGCCTGGGATTTCTGGATAAAGTCAAGGCTTAACGTAGCCTCTAACCTCACCTCACATCTCACTGAAACTAAGGATTAGGAAAAAAAGACATAATACACTAGGAAACAGATGGGAGAAATGCGGGGAGCTGGGAAGCGGAAATACAAGGGTAGCTGACTGAGCAGACCAAAGAAAGTCAACCCTGAACCAACTGTGAGCAAAGCCCAAAGGATGCCCTACTGTCGGTCTCTGCATCACCCATGATGCCTCAGGGCTAGTGATACCTGCGTCACACACCACAGGGGACATGCAAGAAGATGCATCTACAGCTCGGAAGAGCCCCTGGAAGGAGGTTCTGGAAGCCGCTGGATGTCAGGTGCCTTCCCCCGCCCTGCACAGAGGACCCCCTCACAGTCCAGTAGAAAACTGCAGTTTCAGTAAAGAGAGAAACAGTCTCTTCCACGAGGGCTACACGCACGCAGGGAGCACGGGACTGAGACCTCCTGGAGGTGAGGGCTTCTCTCCAAATGTGATCAGACCTGAAAGCACCGACATGGGGGATCCCAACAGAACAGCCCAGCCAGACCCCTACTCAAAGCCCACAGTAAGCAAGACCCGCACGGTACACGGATCCCCAAGGGGACCCTGGAAAGCTGGAACTGCCAGACACTCGAGGAGGGCCTGCTACAAAGATAGGCACCAGAAAAACTGAGCTACCTGGCCAGAGAGAGAACATCTTTTCATATTAGGATGTGGTAAAGGGGGCAGAGGGTAAACCCAAAAGATTATGAAAAATTGAACATTCTGTAGGAAAATAGGACTTTTTCGTTTAAGTTTTCTAATAAAGAAAAGTGGACTCTGAATGCATGTGGCAGTTCAGGTTTGAGCCCTCCTGCTGCTCTTCTTCCCCGAGAATCCGACCTAGCACTGCTGGAATGCAGGCACAGTGTTAAGTTATATGCTAGAGCAGGGAAAGCCCTGATCTAAAACCTGTAAAAATTTGATATCTAAAAGTAATTTGAGTATTTACCAATATTTCACGATATCACTGCCAACACTGCCAAATGAAGAGGATATTTTTTCATATATTTATACTAAAGGCCCGGTACATGGATTTGTGCTTACCAGCGGGGTCAGCCCCCAGGGATCAGGCCAAAACCAGCAGCCCGACATACCCCAAGAGGTCCCGGATTGCGAGAAGGCACAGGCCAGGCCGAGGGACCCCCCCCCCCACCCCCCCGTGCATGAATCTGTGCACTGGGCCTCTAGTATGCATATAAAATCTTTGGTTAATCCCTTCCCACCCTTCCCTTCTCCACTCTGAGATTCATCAATCTGTTCCATGTTTCCATGCCTGTGCATTGAGCACCTGCCCCAATGGTTAGTGCATGCCACAGGCACCAAACAGTTGCTTAGGCTTTTATATAGATAGATGTGAACCAATTAAGCACTACTAAAAGCTTCTGATCATCACATGAATATAGCAGCAGTATGTGGAAAAGCCCTAACTCATTTGCTCTTCCTTATAAAGAATGTCTACTTAGCCCTAGCTGGTTTGGCTCAGTGGATAGAGCATTGGCCTGCGACTGAAAGGTCCCAGGTTCGATTCCGGTCAAGGGCACGTACTTTGGTTGCGGGCACATCCCCAGTGGGGGGTGTGCAGGAAGCACCTGATCGATGTTTCTCTCTCATCGATGTTTCTAACTCTCTATCCCTCTCCCTTCCTCTCTGTAAAAAAAAACCAATAAAATATATATTTTTTTAAAAAAGTGCCGAAACCGGTTTGGCTCAGTGGATAGAGCGTCGGCCTGCGGACTGAAAGGTCCCAGGTTCGATTCCGGTCAAGGGCATGTACCTGGGTTGCAGGCATATCCCCAGTAGGAGATGTGCAGGAGGCAGCTGATCGATGTTTCTCTCTCATCGATGTTTCTAACTCTCTATCTCTCTCTCTTCCTCTCTGTAAAAAATCAATAAAATATATAAAAAAAAAAAAAAAAAAAGAATGTCTACTTAGAATGAAAATTAACATTTAAAACAAGCAAGACTCTACTAAAAAACTACACACAATCTTCATATTATGGAGCCTCTTTCTATTAATCAAAATTCTTACCTTATAGTGTATTGAGGACAACATGTTTGATTCATCACAGGCTTGTACACATATCTCCCACTTCTAAAATTATAAAATAGTTTTGTTAATTTCTTACATATTTCTCATATATACCAAAGTAGATTACTACAGAAACACAAACTTAATTGGGGAAAATCTAATCAATAGCACAGAAACGCATTTAGTTTAGTTCCTCTTCCTAAGCGACATCTTGAGCGTGGGTGTGCTGAGGCCAGAGGCCAGCTACTCTGGCTAGACCTGACCCAGGTCCTCCCAGACCACTCCCCTCAGCCACCTCCTCGTCAGCACCTGCCACCACCGCCAGGCCTGAGCTACCACCCAGATCCTCTGCCCTGGAGACGGTGGGACCGGGCCCGCTGCTGCCTATGACAGCCACACTTGGGGGTTCCATGCGCAACAGCACAAAGTACCCACATCCGCCTGTTCCTTTCATGCTTTCAAGAGCGCAGTTAATGGCAGAGCCACAACACTGTGGGCTGAAATTCCAATGTTGAAGCCCTAACCCCCAGCACCCCAGAGTGTGTTTGCAGATAAGGCCTTTAAAGAGGTGATTAGGCTAAAAAGAAGCTGTTAAGATGAGCCATAACCCAATCTGATACGCGTCCTTATGAGAAAAGAAAATGGAAACACAAAGAGATGAGGCACCAGGGATGCCCACCCAGAGAAGGACCGTGTGTGCACAGGGAGAAGGCAGCCATGTGCAAGCCACAGAGAGGCCGCAGTAGACACCAGAGCTCTGGACACCTTGGTTTTGGACTTGGAGCCTCCAGCTCTGCGAGAAAACGCATTTCTGTTACGCTGCCCGTCTGTGGCATACTGTATGGCAGCCCAAACAAACATTCAGTTCAGAGCCAGGCACCGAGGGGTCATCTTAGACTCCTCCCTCTAATGAGCGCTATTTCCTGTCATGTTACTTCTAAAATGAACCTCCAGCCCTCGCCAGTTTGGCTCAGTGGATAGAGCAGGGGTCCTCAAACTACGGGCCCGCAGGCCACATGCAAATACAAATGTCGTATTTGTCCCCGTTTTGTTTTTTTACTTCAAAATAAGATATGTGCAGTGTGCATAGGAATTTGTTCATAGTTTTTTTTTAAACTATAGTCCGGCCCTCCAGCGGTCTGAGGGACAGTGAACTGGCCCCCTGTTGAAAAAGTTTGAGGACCCCTGGGAAAGAGCACTGGCCTGCAGACTGATGGGTCCTGGGTTCAATTCCAGTCAAGGGCATGTACCTTGGTTGCAGGCACAACCCCAGTGGGGGGCGTGCAGGAGGCAGCCAATCAATGATTCTCTCATCATTGATGTTTCTCTCTCCCTCTCCCTTCCTCTCTAAAATCAACAAAAATATATTTAAAAAATAAATCAATAAAAAATAAACCTTCAACCTGTCCCTCCTGCCTCTGGCCACTGCTGATGCCTCACACCCCAGCACTGCATCGTCCTGGAGCCAGTCTTCTGCCTCTCGGGTCACCCCTCAGACACACGTCTCTGCTACGTAAACGATGATTTCCAAAACTCAAGTGCCGTCCCATTCCCGTGGGACACACAGCCGGCAGGTTCCCTTCTGCCTTTAAAAAGGCTCCTTATCATGGCACACAAGGTCCTTTGGCACCTGGCCTGTGTCTACTTTTGAACTCCGTTGTTATTAAGTTTAAGGGAAGTTGTGAAGTTTCATCTGCTGTGCTTAATCCCAGTCTCTTGATTGGCACAGGGCACTTAACTGCTCATACTACTATGTAAGGAACTTTACCTAATAGTTACTTTTAAAGAATCCACATAAAAAATAACTTCCAAAGCAATCTTAGCCATCGAAGGCAATGCAATGTGTGGGCCTTAATGGAATCCTGATTCAAATAAACCAATTGTTAAAAACACACACATCTGAGATGAGCAGAAAATCTAACCAAAACTAGATAACAGGTAAAGAATTACTAATTTTGTAAGGTATAGCAAATGGTATTGTGGATGGATATCTTGCAAAGGAAAAAGAACCCTTCCCTCTTAGAAACCACACTTGTTACAGGTATACTGGCATGATACCTGAAATCTGCTTTAAATTATTTTGTGGGGGGAGAAGTCCACTTGGGCTGCTACCACGAAGTGCTACAGTCTGAGTGGCTTCTAAACAACAGAAATGTATTCCTCCCCGTTCTGGGGGCTGGGACGTCCACGACCAGGCCTGGCAGGTCCGTGTCTCGTGAAGACAAGCCTCCTGGCTCCTGTTCTCCGGGAGCCTCGCGTGGGAGAAGGGCAGGGAGCTCGCTCTCACAGGGCACCAATCCCACTCGCGAGGGCTCCATCTAGGCCGACCACCTCCCAACACCATGACAACGGGGTTAGGACTGAAGCTGTGAAGTGTGGTCGGACACAGACATTCAGTCCATTGCAGGGACCAAAAGGAACTGATGAGCCCTGGCCAGTGTGGCTCAGTTGGTTGAGCATCGTCCCAGGCACCAAAAGGTTGCTGGTTCCATCCCCTGTTGGGGGTGTGGGAGGGAGGGCAACTGATTGGAGTTCTCTATCCCATTGATGTTTCTCTCAAATCAATAAAATTAAAAAAAAAAAAGTTAAAAAACACACCATACTTTAAAAAAAAAAAAAGAACTGATGAAACAAGACTGCCAAAATGTTAACAACTGTTGAATCTTGGTGACAGATACATGAGCTTCATCATAATGTACCTTCTATGTATATATTTGAAGTTTTCCTAGTAAACATCATTAAAAAGAGAACAAAATACATGAGCTTCATCATAATGTACCTTCTATGTATATATTTGAAGTTTTCCTAGTAAACATCATTAAAAAGAGAACAAAATCATTACATAAAGGGATAAAAAAAGTCTTAACCCTCTTCCCAACAGCAGAAAAACTTCTTAAAGAAAACGGTGTATTTTTTCCACGAAGAAGAGCCTGAGTACGGGAGAAGCCTCCTGCGCGGCGCTCACCTTCGCCACCCGCGGTCGATGAGGTCCTGGTAGTCCTGCACCGTCATGGAGTGCGCCCACATGCCTGGAAGGCAAAGGCAAGCAGCACGTCACCCGCAGCAGCATGGACTGCTTTACACATGCAAAGCAGTTTGGGTTCTTTTAACGTGAATACAGAAGCAAAGAAAGAAAACCTAGACATCACTGGAGGAACCAAAGTTTGCACATTTTATACTTGTTGGTTTGACGTAATACAAATGGAAATTATGGTATGTTCTCCTTAATTAAAAACACACACGAGCCGAACCGGTTTGGCTCAGAGCGTCGGCCTGCGGACTGGAGGGTCCCTGTTCGACTCCGGTCAGGGGCATGCGCCTTGGTTGTGGGCACATCCCCGGTGGGGGCCGTGCAGGAGGCGGCTGATCGATCTCTCTCACCGATGTTTCTAGCTCTCTATCCCTCTCCCTTCTTCTCCGTGAAAAGTCAATAAAATATATATTTAAAAAAATAAAAAACACACACGAGTGATTACATTTAATTCAGGATTAGTCAATAGTCTCCACGGCGTCATACATTCAGCTCCTCACTGCAATCAGGCTACATCCCACCTTTAAACAACAGTAACATCCCCAACAACCTAAGCTAGTCTCTGCGGAAATTAGACAGCAAACGTTTCCTGTGCGTATGAATTCTCCTGATTTCCACATATGTCTACACTGGAAACAGGACAAAGGCATAACAATATTCCTTTTAAGTACAAAAACTAAAATGCAGTATAAAACCCGGAGGTAAGGCTGCTGCCGAGGAACGGGGAGGCGATCCCGGGCGGACGCTTTCCGACGTGCGGTAACCACAGAAAACCAAGCCCGGGCGCAGAGGCGGCCCGGAGGCGGGTGTGGAAAGCGGCACGGGCTCCTGTCGCAACGGGAGGGTGCATGGGGTGCGGACGGGGGGGCAGCCCCCGCCCCCCCAGACCCGCGCCCTGCGGCGAAGACCCTGAGAACCACATCCGGCCCCACAGGCGCAGTCCCCTCTCCAGGTTCCCCCCAGACTTCAGCCCGGGCGCCCCGCCATCGTCTTCTCGGGGAAGCTACTGGCGACTCACAAACGCGCTAAAAGGTCAGTGAGACCGACTATCGCTCCCGGCCACACGCGGCGGCGACGGTGCTCAGGTCTGAGGGGGTCTGCGCCCTCGGCGAACGCCGGCGCCGGTGCGCTCCGGGTCTTCTCCCCGAACCCGAACCCGGACCCGCACCCGCTGGGGCACTGCACCCGGGTACCCCCGGTTCCCGCTCCCAGCAACGGCCCGCCTCCTCAGTGAACCGGCAGCCGGGGCGCCGTCCCCGCCCGCCGGAGCTTCCGCACCCGCCGGCGGCGGGGCCCGGCAGGAAACACCGCCGCTCGTGGACAAACGGAACGCCCCGGGGAAGCCGAGGGGCGGGCGGGCACGGGGCGCGGGTCCCCATCGCACCCGGCGCTGACACCGGGCCTCGCCAGCAGCGACGGCGCCGGGCGGCTGTTTCCCCGGAGACACCGGTCCCCGGCCCGGCACCTGCGAGCACCGCTCTCTGCCCCGGCACCGTCCCGCCGCGTCCGCGCCGTCTACGGGGAGGCTGGCCCGGCCCTCGGCGGCGAATGCACGCGCGGGTCAGCCCGCGCCCCCGACGCGCCACGGCGCCCGGGCACCCGCCCCGGGGAGGCACCGGGGCCCACGCTGGCCGCCGCGAGACCCCCAGGACGCCCGTCAGCGCGGCGGAGCGAGGGCGTGCACCTGGGAGCGGCGCTGCAACGCCGGTGCGGCCTGTCTGCACCCTGTCGCACCCTGACAGCCGCGGGGGCGGCCGGGGCCCCGCCGACGGTCCGCCGAGCCGAGGAGCCGCGCGCCGCCCGCCCGCCCGCTCACCGTGAGAGCGGCTTCCCGACTCGTTCTTGCAGTACCCGCAGCGGTAGAAGTCCTCGCCCTCGAAGTACTCCACCAGGCTGGGCGACAGGGCGGCGCAGGAGGCCATGGTCGCGGCGCCCGCCTGACTCGCCGCCGCCCCACAATGCACCGCGCCGCCCGGACGCCTCAGGCCAGCCCCCCTCAACCCGCCGCCGCCCCACAATGCACCGCGCCGCCCGGACGCCTCAGGCCAGCCCCCCCTCAGCCCGCCGCCGCCCCACAATGCACCGCGCCGCTCGGACGCCTCAGGCTCGCCCCCACCCCACAGCCCGCCGCCGCCCCACAATGCACCGCGCCTCCGGATGCCTCCTGCCCGGCGCCCCACTCAGGCCTCCGCCGCCCCACAATGCAACGCGCCGCCCGGACGCCTCAGGCCCGCCCTCCCGCCCCCCTCAGCCCGCCGCCGCCCCACAATGCACCGAGCCGCCCGCAGGCGAAGGCGCTGACGTCGCCCGCGCCATCTTGGCCCCGGGCGGGCAGTCATCGGCTACTGCTGCCCCTTCCCGGACCGGGGCCGCCATCTTCGGTGAGGGTGAGGCGGGGACGGAGCGAGGGGAGACGGTCGAGGGAGAAGCGAGAGGGAGGGGACGCGGGAGTGGGAGCGGCGGTGCGCTCCCGGCGCGGGGCTGGCCGGGCGGGACGCGAGGCGGACACTCACCGCAGGACGCCTTGCCCGCCGCGGAGTCGCAGTAGCCGCAGTGGTAGCCGGCCTTGAGCCCCTTGTATTCCACCACCGAGGCCATGGCCGCCGCCGGCTGGGCGCGCCGGCCACGCCTCCCGGCGCCGGCGACTCGGCGCAGCGCGGGGCCCGCGGCGGGGCGGCGAGCGCGGCGGGAAGGCGAGCGCGGCAGCCGGTGCGTCCCTGGCCGCTGCCCGCGCCTCTTCCGGGGCCGTCCCTGCGGCCGGGACGCGCGGCGCGTCGGCGGGAAGGAAGCCGCGCACCAGCGCCTTCGCCGCCGCCATCGCGCTCCTCTGACGGCCGCCCGTGACGGGGAGACGGGCCCCGCGGGGCGGTGGGAAGGTGAGCGTCCCGATCGTCGCCGGCCGCCATGTGGCCACTCGAGCGCTTGCCAACCAGCGGGCGCGTGGGTGCCGGGGACTGGACCCGCCCATGGCCGGGGGGTGGCCCGACCACTGGCCGCTTCTAACGGGACCGGCCGAGCCCGCCGCTGCCGGGCCCCTGCGAGCCAGCGGCACCATAGCTTGAGAAGAAAGCTCCAAGTCCAGGTTTTTCAATACGATTTTTGAGACGTTTCTTTAAAAGAATGTCCTTGAACAGTGAGCCCGCGGGCCTCCCGCCGCCAGCGCCTCCCTTTGCCCGGGCCCCTCTAAGCTCATCTCAGTGCGGCAGGGACCATGATGCTGGAGAAACGGGTGGACCTCAGGCCCGTTTCAACGCCCGCCCCGCGCCCGCCGGGTGCCCGGTGGGTGCGGAGGTGCAGATCCTCGCCGAGGGCGGCTGTGAGGACACACGGAACAAAACGGGGTGCTCTGCGGGTGCAGCCAGTGTGCAGGCCCCCGGCCCCTCGCTGGAGGCCGCGGTCCTCAGACTCCATCCGTCCTCTTCGCTTGGAACATGTGCTTTCCCAGCGCCTCCGGCTCGGCTCTCAGTGCACGACGGGCTGGGGCTGTAGCGCAGGATGCCGTGCCCAGTGCCGAGAGGAGGGCCAGGGCCTCGCCTCACAGCCCAGTCCACTCACCGTCCTGCTGAGGTGCCACCCATCCCACCCCTAAGCCAACCCCCGGGCTCATCTCGAACGATGATAAATCCAAAGGCCTAGGCATGTTTTACTCCCTTAATCCTTACAGTTCACGGCGAAGAAAGCAGACCAGAGGCTAATAACTTGCCCAGGGTCATACAACGAGTTCAAGCAGGAGAAGAAAGGTGATTACAGTGAATTGAAGAGGAAAAGAGATCAAGAAATACTACGTCTGGATTTAACGTAGCACAGCAGTTCCTAAATATCTTTATTTTGCCCTGACCGGTGTGGCTCAGTGGGTAGAGCATCAGCCTGTGGACTCAAGGGTCCCGGGTTCGATTCCGGTGAAGGGCATGTACCTTGGTTGCAGGCACATCCCCAGGAGAGGGTGTGCAGGAGGCAGCTGATGGATGTTTATCTCTCTAACCCTCTCCCTTTGTAAAAAAAAAAAAAAAAAATTCAATAAAATATATTTTAAAAAATAATATATTTTGCTGAAGATCAGACACAGTTTTCATCTTTGAGGCCCAAATGAGAAAATACAAACCTTCATTTAGTTTCCCCTTCTTGGGAAACTATGACACCTACCAATAAAGGACATATTAGAATGTCCTTTAATTTTTAAATTGCCAGCAACAGACAGTTAACTTTGTTTTTAATTATTCCAATTATATCAGTTTTTTAATCACTTTAAACATCATATTAATAAAATGACTATAAAAAAATAAAATGACTATCAAACTAGATTTTTAAAAGGCCCAACTATATATTATCTACCCAAAACACCCATTTAAATTTATAAACAGATAAAAGTGAAGAGGCAAAGAAAGATAAATTAACACTAATCAAAACGAGGCCGGAGTAGCTACATTAATTTCAGACAATGTAAACCATCAGAGCCAGGAAAATTAGGGATAAAAAGGTACATTACATAATACAGGGATCAATTCTCCAAGAACACGTAACAATCCTTAATGTGTACGCACCTTGCACAGAGTGGCAAAATATGTGAGGCAAAAAGTGAGAATTGCAAGGAGAAATCAATGAATTCACTGTTATAGAAACATCACCACTTCCTGTCAGTAATTCACAGATCCATCAGGCATTAACTCAATAAGGACATAATTGAACTCAATACCATCAATCAACTGGATCTGACGTCCCTAGAATAGTTCATTGAACATAGAATATACATTCTCAAGCTCACATGAAACATTGGCCAAAACAGACCATATTCTGGGTCATAAACACCTTAACAAAAGAACAGAAATAATATAAAGTATACTCTTAGATCATAGTGAAATAAAACTACTAACAAAGGTAGCTGAAGAATACCAAAATGCTTGAGATTAAACACACTTCTAAATAACATTTGAGTCAAAGAAGTTTCAAGAGAAATTGAGAACTATTTTGAACTAAATGAACATGAAAATACAACTTGCCAAAACATGGAATGCAGCAAGAGCAGTGCTTAGAGGGAAATTTATAGTACTGAATGCATATAATTAAAATACGATCTCAAATCAACAATCTAAGCCCCTAGGAAACTATAAAAAGAAGAGCAAATTAAATCCAAAATAAGCAAAAAACAAAAAGCAAAAATAAATGAAGTTGAATACAGGAAATCAATAAAGAAAACCAAAAGCCAATTCTTTGAAAAGACCAATAAAATTGATAAAACTCTAGTACGGCTAATTAAGAAAAAACTAGAGAAGAAATTATCAACGTCATAAATGAATGAAGGACCATCACTACTGATTCTATAGACCAGCCGTGGGCAAACTACGGCCTGCGGGCCGGATCCTGCCCGTTTGAAATGAATAAAACTAAAAAAAAAGACCGTACCCTTTTATGTAATGATGTTTACTTTGAATTTATATTAGTTCACACAAACTCTCCATCCATGCTTTTGTTCCGGCCCTCCGGTCCAGTTTAAGAACCCATTGTGGCCCTCGAGTCAAAAAGTTTGCCCACCCCTGCTATAGGCATTAAAAGGATAATAAAGGAATAGTACTACAAACAACTCTATGCCCATACGTATGATAACCTAGAAGAAATGGATCAATTATTTGAAAAACATAATCTACAGAAGTAGAAACCCAACATCTACAGAAGTAGATCATTTGAATAGACATATATCTAAAGAAATGGAATCAATAATTAATAATCTATGAAAACAGCACCAGGCCAGATGGGTTCACTGATGAATTCTATCAAACATTTAAGACATTCTACCAACTCTACAGTGTTTTCCAGAAAATAGCAGAAAAGGGAATTTTCTAATTCTATGAGGCCAGCATTACCCTAATTCAAAAACCAAAGACAGCCCTGACCGGTTTGGCTCAGTGGATAGAGCATTGGCCTGCGGACTGAAGGGTCCCGGGTTCGATTCCGGTCAAGGGCATGTACCTTGGTTGTGGGCACATCCCCAGTGGTGGTGTGCAAGGGGAAGCTCATCGATGTTTCTCTCTCATCGATGTTTCTAACTCTCTATCTCTCTCCCTTCCTCTCTGTAAAAAATCAATAAAATATATTTAAAAAAAAAAAAAAAGATATTTCAAAATAGCCGAAACCGGTTTGGCTCAGTGGATAGAGCGTCGGCCTGCGGACTGAGGGGTCCCAGGTTCGATTCCGGTCAAAGGAATGTACCTGGGTTGCGGGCACATCCCCAGTGGGAGGTGTGCAGGAGGCAGCTGATCGATGTTTCTCTCTCATTGATGTTTCTAACTCTCTATCTCTCTCACTTCTTCTCTGTAAAAAATAAATAAAATATATTTAAAAAAAAAAAAAAAGATATTTCAAAATAGCCGAAACCGGTTTGGCTCAGTGGATAGAGCGTCGGCCTGCGGACTGAAGGGTCCCAGGTTCGATTCCGGTCAAGGGAATGTACCTGGGTTGCGGGCACATCCCCAGTGGGAGGTGTGCAGGAGGCAGCTGATTGATGTTTCTCTCTCATTGATGTTTCTAACTCTCTATCTCTCTCACTTCTTCTCTGTAAAAAATAAATAAAATATATTTTTTTAAAAAAAGATATTTCAAAATAATACTCCAAAATGGCAAAAAGAAAGTTACTGAAAGAAGTGGACTGCGAATCTGAAAGTAACGATGAAGAGTTTTATTTTGGCACCTTGAATACTGACTCTGACATAGAAAGTGATAACGTTTGTAGTGATTCTACTAGTAGTGACGTAGTTCCAAAAAAGAATTAATAAATCTTGTTTATCCTTCATCATCTCGCATGTTATGTATCACTGCTCTTTCAATGGAAATTAATTCCGACCAGTACGACACCCATGTCCCAATTTAATACGACCGCAAAGGGTTAATGTAATCCCACCACATTAATCAGCTAAAGAAGAAAAATATCAGTAGACACAGAAAAAGCATTTGACAAAAACCCAACAGCCATTCATTACAAAACTCAACAACTAGGAATAGAGATGAACGTCCTCAACTTGATAAACACCTACCAAAAATGACGGCTAGCACCATACGTAGTGGTGAGAAAGGAGATGCTTTTGTGGTAAGGTCAGGAACAGTGAAAGGATGTCCCCTCATAACTCCTATTCAACATCAAACTGGAACTCCTGGCTAATGCAGTCTTACCTAATAATAGACATGTAAATTGACCGTCCCTCCACTATGCTCACCAGCCAATCAGAAGAGTATGCAAATTGACCCAACAAAGATGGTGGCTAATTTGCATACGTAGGCATGAAGCGGTGGAGCAAAGTGTGAAGACTGAAGGCTCCGGCTGGAGCAGCGAAGACTGAAGGCCTGGGTTCCAGGTGCTGGAGGAAAACCGGTGCTGGCAGCCAGGGGAAGGGAAGGTCTTGCATGAATCTCTTCGTGCAACAGGCCTCTAGTCTATACTAATAAAAGGGTAATATGCTAATTAGACCGGATGTCTTCTGGACAAAGCCACAGTGGTTAGGGGCGATCAGGCCAGCAGGGGAGAATGGTTAGGGGTGAACAGATTGGTGGGGCAGAGCAGTTAGGGGCAATCAGGCAGGCAGGTGAGCGGTTAGGAGCCAACGATCCTGGATTGCGAGACGGATGTCCGAAGGATCCCAGATTGGAGAGGGTGCAGACCGGGCTGAGGGACACCCCCCCCCCCCCCCAATGCCTCTAGTAAATAAAAAAAGGAATAAAAGGTATACATATTGGGAAGGAAAAAATAAAATTGTCATTCACAAATGACATGATTGGCCAAATGAAAAATCCCGAAGAATCAAAAATATCTTAGAACTAATCACCAATTATAGCATTAGCACCAGAAAAAAAAGACAAAAGAAATAATTAGGTATAAATCTAACAAAATATGTACAAAATCTATATGAGGAAAACTACAAACCTCAGATGAAAGAAATCAAAGGTGTAAATAAATGAAGAGATAATCCTTGTTCATGTATAAGAAGATGAATATTGTTAAGATATTACTTCTTCCCAACTTGATTTTTCGAGTCAAAGAATCCTAATCAAAATCTGAGCAAGTTATTTGTGGAGCTCAACAAAAGGATCCTAAAGTTTATCTGGAAAGGCAAAATACTCAGAATAAAACAGTGTTAAAGGAGAAAAAGTCACAGGACTGACACTACCAGACTTTAAAACTTACTATAAAACTAGAGTAATCGAACAGTGGAGAGAGAACAGACCTAGATCAAGGGAACAGAGTCCAAAGCCAGAAGTAGATCCATACACAGTCAACTGATCTTGGGCAAAGGAGCAAAGGGAACTCACTGGAGAAAGGATGGTCTTTCAGCAAATGGTGCTGTAACAACTGGGAGCCACATGCAAAATAAGTCTAGGCACAGACCTTACACCTTTCACAAAAATTAAAATGGGTCCTAAGCAAAAAAAATTAAAACCTCAACTACAATTATCAACACTAACAACCCAATTAAAAGTGGGCAAAAGATCTGATGATTATAATAAGGGACTCTTGTCATAAATTTGTCAAAATTCATGGGATGTACAACATGAGTGAATCTTAAACTACAGACTTTGGTTAATAATAATGTATTAATATTGGTTCAAGAACCATCCTCATCTTCCCTAGGCAGAACTTCTCATAACTATTTAAACATATTTCATGATGTTTGACAAAGGATTAAAATTAGGTATATGATAAAATACTGTTGGCACAGACTAGTTCTTTTTATATTTATCATAGAAAAACTCAGGCCATCTTTTGCTCATGTTAGGGCAAAGTCTAGTCTTGCTCAATTTGTTTCAACCTGATTTGCTTATCAAAAATATTCTTTATCTCCCTGGCTTATAAGCATTTTTTATCCTCCCAGTTTCTCTTCTCACGAAAGAGAAACAATGTACAACATAGTATTTAAATGACAAGCACTTTTAAGTCCAAGTGATTCTTTTTATATAAGTCTTATTTTCATTAAGCTGATTCCTTAAACAGAGGCTCGCATTAAGAAATTCATACCTTGCCCTAGCCGGTTTGACTCAGTGGATAGAGCGTCAGCCTGTGGACTGAAGGGTCCCAGGTCCAATTCCAGCCAAGGGCACATGCCCAGGTTGCAGGCTCGATCCCCCCCAGTAGGGGGCATGCAGGAGGCAGCCAGTCAGTGATTCTCATCATTGATGTTTCTATCTCCCTACCTTTCTCCCTTCCTCTCTGAAATAAAAAAAAATTTCAAGTTACAGTTAAAAAAAAAAGAAAAAAAGAAATGCATATCTTGCCTTAACTGGTTTGGCTCAGTAGATAGAGCATCGGCCTGCGGACTGAAGAGTCCCAGGTTCGATTCCAGTCAAGAGCACATGCCCAGGTTGCGGGCTCAATGCCCAGGTTGGAGGTGTGCAGGAGACAACCAATCAATGATTCTCTCTCATCATTGATGTTTCTATCTCTCTCTCCCTCTCCCTTCCTCTCTGAAATTAAAAAAAATCTATGTATATAAAAGGCTAATATGCAAAGTGTCCCCACAGGAGTTCAACTGGGAGATAGGGAGTTCAATCGCTTGCTATGATGTGCACTGACCACCAGGGGGAGGCACGGAACGAAGAAAAGCCCCAGCTCCAGCTGGCAGCTAGAAGGCCCCAATAGGCCCTGATCACCAGCCAAGCCTACCTAGGAACCCTCTAGTATATGTATATTAAAAAATACATATTTTTATCAAACAAGAAACTTTAGTCTGTTTTCACAGGAGCCTTTTAACACTTCACACAGTGACGTGCTCATAGTCAGTGGGCACAGGGAGGCATACCTCGGACATACTGTGGTCAGGTTCCAGACCACCATCATAAAACAAGTCATAGTCTTTTACTGGTGGAGGGTCATCCTCTCAATTTGTACAAAAACACAACATTTGTGAAGTGCAATAGAATGAGGTATGCCTGTCCTGTACTAGGAACTTGTTATGCAGTATGATGCTGTCACTATTATTACATGAATTCGACATCCCAGTGGCATGACTTAAAGTATCTTTTTGGGTTTAGGAAACAAGTGATTAAAATGCAAATTGAAATTTTAATTCAGTGCTTTCTATGAACCAGACAGAAACCACTGTCATGACTTGATGTTTGAAATTCTTTCATTTAAGCATAAAATATCCATATTTACTTTTATAACTTCTCTTTCTTAAAATTTTTTTTTTAATTTTTTAGAAATAGATGGGGGAGAAGGAAAGAGAATGATGTAAAGTCAGTCCCAAATCAATTCCCAAATACAACGTATGCTAGAGCATGTTTCCTGAGACCCTTCTCCAAATCCTAGCGTAACTTCTCTTTCTGACCTTCTAGATTGGCCTGGGCCAGAATACTCCAGACCCTCAAATTGCAGTATGCTCCCAGTCCCCAAGAGAAAAGAAGATTAAGGTGAGGAAATACATTTACCATGGGTTTTGGAGCCACTAACACAACGATAGTTTATCACAAGGTGAAAAGGGCCTGGTGCTCTGCCTGGCGTGTGGGTTCACTGAGCCCCTCTGCTGGCTGGACAGCCCGGCCACCGTCCATGGCCTATGTACTCCCTGGGCTGGCAAGGAGGGACCGTGACATAAAGCAGGTTGCTACCACAAACGATGCTAAGTGCCATTGGGGGGGGGGGGGGGCTGTATCTGAATGAGTGTGTGGAAGGCCTGAGGAAGTGGCAGGTAAGCTGAGACCTAGAGGTGACGCATGTGTGCCACAGTCAGGGTTGCCACTTCGGGTGTGACTCTGAAGGGAGGAAGGTGAAAGGACTCAGATGGGGAAGAGCATGGCTCTTGGGGAACAGGAAGTCCGTGTGGCTGCGGCAGGGGAGCGAGCAGTCAACTGAGAGGTGATCAGGACCAGGTTAGGACGCCACTGAGACTGTCGAGGCAGAAAAGCGACGGACTCGGATGTGTAGAATGCAAAGGCCACTGCCACTGTGTGACGCGGCTGGGGGCAGAGGGAGACAATTCGGAGAAGCCAGTGAGGCTACTACCCCAGTGTGGGTGTTTTGAGGTTAGAAGTGACAGGACTGAGAAGGGCAGACTGAAGACAACACTCTGTAGGGAGAGTCACGTATAGAGTATCTGGGCCTGGGGCTGAGGCAGGCACAGGCAGCCTTGTCCATTCCTCTTTCCACCGAGCCTGACCCATGTGAGGTCACCTGGTTCATGCTGAGACTGTCGCTGTCCAAGCAGCCCTAACTGTGACGGCTCTATCTTACGTGACAATTTCTCCACTCTACTTTCCTGCGTTACCATTGAAAGACAGAACCAGCAACGCAGGTGGAGGGGATGGCTATGCAGTAGGAAGAGAATGAGGGTTGGTCAGTCACTTGGGGACACTCAGCGAATCGCTGGGATAGTGTACAGACCCATGCTGGCCTCCGTCACATGCCTTGTCCACAGCCTGGAGGAGCATGGTCACCTCCAGAGAAGGAAGCTGAGAGGTCAGGGTGACAGGACAGAGGTGGGAGCACCGGATCTGTCCAGGCACAGTCACCCATGACGTAGATGCGAGCAGTCTCGAAGAACAGGTGGGGACAAAAGCCCAGCCGAAGAGGATTGAGAGGAAAATAGGCAGGAAAGTAGAGGGGGTCGTAGGTAAGTGCTTCAAGTTACGCTGTGGAGGGGAGCAAAGAAGGCAGTGGAGGCTGGAGAGGAGGTGCAGGAAAGAAGGTTTCTCTTCTGTTCAAAGGCGACGCAGGCTGACTCATATCTTCATGCTGATAGGGTGACCAGTAGTGGGACGTTTTGCTGAAGCAGGAAAGGGAATTTGAGCATTTGCAAATGGAAGTTCTTGAGGCTCAGTGAGCACAGGTGGAAGACTGGCTTTTGATCTAGGGAGGGGCAGTGTTTCCATTGGAAAGGCAGGAAGACGGAGTCGGGGAGGCACTTGGTGGCTGTGACCGGGAGAGGGGTGCTCCTGAGTGACTGCTTCTGTTTCCTCGAGGAAGTCTACGGCCAAGGCTTCAACAAGGAGGGATCCTGCGGAGGGCAGTGAAGAGGACGGGGTGCACAGTGAAGAGACTAAGTGAGCATGGGGTGGGCGTGCCAAGCAGGGCTGGCTGCCACCTGAGATCCATGCCAGGGACCATGACAAAGAGCAGCCGACTTAGACAGTTTTATACGTCCCTCTGACAAGCGGCTGGGTGACGTCCATCCTACAGAAGTGAGGAAACAGTCCACGCGTTTCAGCAGGAGAATAAAACACTCCGTAAACATACACTGTCTTTTGACTTGTGGTTTGCCAAGCAGAGAAGCACTGCTGTCAACGACATCAAGAAATGCTGGAAGATGCTTGGGAATACTTTATGCTTCCAAAAAGGGACTTTGGCAGAAAGGAAAAGGGAAAGAGAATGCAAAGTGAAAAGACAGGTGATGATCAAAGATGGGACTATCTAGTGTCTGAGAAGGAGCTGGACCAGATAAAGAAACACATCCACCGAGCAGAGCGAGCTAGAGGCCTCCGAGACCACAGGCACCGGCCGCCTCCTCAGAAAAGTCCATGTGAGATTCTTTCCCCCAAAACATTCCCCCTGGAGCATGAAAAGACGGAAAACATCCAGAGAAGACCCAGAGCTAAAACCAAACAGCACCAGCTGGCATGGCTGCAGGAGCAGATGCAGAGACATCGAGAGCGCATGGTCCGAGGGCGAGAACTCGCAGAGCAGAGAAAGCACAAACGAGATGCTCAGAAACTCGCCGCCCAGGCGCCTCCTCTCCTAAAGCCTCAGGTGAGGAAAGAGGAAGTGAAGGAATTCGAGCAGATCACAGCCTATCCCCTCGTCCAGCCTCGCGGGGAGGCGCCTGTAGAAGTGACTGTTCTGAGGGAAAAGCCCAGAGAGAGCAGCGTTAAAAAGCCCCTCCGGAGACAGCTCTTGAGGATACCACCATTTCTGAGAAGTCAACTAGAAAATAAAATAAAAACGTTCTAGGTACTGTATTTCTTGTTTAGGCCAGCAGACTTCCATAGCTGTTTGTGCAGTAAAATCCCATATCCTAATTTTGTGTCCAAGTGCATCAAAATGGGGGGAGGGAGGAAGGAGTTAAACCATAAACACAAAACTTGACTTAAAAGCACCATCTTATTATAGCTCACAATTCTGTATCGAGAATCCAGGCAGAGCTCAGCTGGGCAAGGCTCTGCCCCTGTCGCACCAGCGGAGCCACGTGGGGACACTCAGGTGATGGCAGGGCTAGTCTGGGGGGCTCATGCTTCCCCTACAGGCCCTTGGCAGGAACAGCTAGAAAGCTGGGCAGCTGGGCTAGTCCCCCCCTCCCTCCCATCCCCGTGTGGTTTCAGGGCCTCATGGGAGCTGAACTTACTACAGTGACTCGGGGCTCTGAGAGGCCTGCCAAGCTCTGTAAGGCTTCTCAGGGCCTGGGCTCCAGCGCATCCTTCCTGCCATACTGTGTTGCCCATCGAGTTGCAGGCCCGCCCAGATGCAGGGGAAGAGGAAACAGACTCCTCCTCTCTGAAGTGTGCAGCCCCATTTTCACCTCCTGCTCCCAACCCCTGAACCGTCTGTCACCCATAGAAGGAGCAAAGCAGAACACCTCCACTTCTGTAGCACAAGCTCTAGTGTAAGAATAGGGACTCGGGAGGAGGGTGCAATGGATGGGGCCTGGAGCCCGAGGATGCACCTGGACGGGACTCCTCGGGCAGCAGGGCAGTGAGGAGAGCGTGGCCTGCACCCCCGCAGCCAGCGCCACACAGAGGAAGGCGCAGCCCTGGCCCTGGGAGAGCCCCACAGGTGAGCGCACAAGACGACTACGTTAAGAGCAGGTGCTACTCAAACACACGGTTCTGGAGGGGGAAAGGCTTTGGGTACTACCTTAGTTTGCTTTTTAAAAGATGGCATCCATCAGTTGTTTGTTTTTCAATTCAGAAGTTGAAAGAGGAAAAAGTGGCCCCTAACCACCCTGCCCAGGTAACTTGTTGGCAGTTTTTAAAAACAATGAAAAAGTGGACGGTTTACAAAGGGTACGGCATGCGAAGCAGCAGCTTTCCCCTTGGTGTGAAGAAGGTAACCCCTCGCGTCTCAGTGGGGAGTGTGCGGAACAAGCAGAATGGAAGTGAAAGGGACGAGGAAGGCAACAGCCAAAAATCTATAATGTTAAGACCACACACATGATTCCATTGATGTGAAATGTCCAGAACAGGCACGTTTCTGAAGACAGAAATAGCAGAGAGAGAGAGAGAGAGAGAGTGGGTCAGCGGGGGGTTAGGGCCGAGGGGTGAGGAGGGCAGGTGAGGAAGGCCACGTGCCTGCTGATGGCCGGGCCAGGGCAACAAAGCTCTCCAGCTGGCTGTGGGGACGGGTGATCCCCAACCCGAGGAGACTAAACAGTGAAATACACGGGCTCTCTCACCCAGGCCGTTTAACAAGAACGAAGAACTGACCAGTCTAGAGGAGGACGTGAGCCAGAATCATAGGCAGAGGCCCTGATCACAAGGGGCTGGACGTCACTGATGAGCTCAGGTCTCTCAGTCCTGAAGGCAGTGGGGAGTCCCAGGTGGAAGGAAGGGGAGAATCTGAAGGGCAGACAGGAAGCGGGCACCAGATGGGTGGCTGCGGCAGAAACCGGGGCAAGACAGAATCGGGAGACCAGGGGAGAGTTAGTGACCAGTTGAGGGAGGGCCGTGGGGGATAAAGACAAGAATTCACAGCTTCTGAGGAAGCAAAGCGGGAAGAGCGCCAGCACAGGCGGCGGGAGAGCAGCCCGCGTGCTGCCCAGGAAGCCTCTGTCCAGCTCCTGGAGCTGCTGAGAGAAGGGTCGGGATGGGAAGGTTCAGGATGCGATGCGTCTATCACGCGAGCAGGATGGTGGGAGGAAAACGGGAAGCGTCAGACACAGGATGTAGTTTTCGAGAAGCACAGTTTCAGCATGTGCTCACTGGATCTTGGCTGGAAAGGAGTCGCCAGTAAATGGCGCAGACCAGCCTCAGCCGAGCGGTGGGAAGGAGGTGCTGAACGGCCAGGGTCAGGACTGGACGCTTCCGCAAGGGGTCCTACTTACAGGAGACAGGACAGGAGCCGAGGGTCTCGGCATCTTGCTCAGATGAGATGAGATGGTGGAGGGGAAAGCACGAGGTGTGGAGAGGGAGGGGGTGACTGGCAGGGCGAGACAAGGAGGCGGGGAGCTCGGCCCGAGCCTTCCAGACAGGCCCTGCAGCTCTGACTCGAGGGAAGGAGTGAGCAAGGGCCGATGTAGAACGTGAATGGGAAAAGGAGCCCAACAGGGACTCAGAGCACTAGGCACAGACCTGAAGGCCCAGCAAAGACCAGGCCCTGGGAGCAGCCTGCATCCACCCGGGTGTGGTCCCCTCTAGCGGCCAGCAGCCTCATGGACAGAGAACTGGCGAGACGGACTCACGGCTGGCTGGCTGGGAAGGTGGTCCAGCCTGGCTTGGCGAGGACCTGCTTGTGTATAAATCATAGGCCGAGTCACGTGACATTGCTGATCCTTAACCACGTTTTAGCACAAAGACTATTTTATGTGGTACAACCTGATAGGCATGGAGCCGACTAGCTGACTGCACAGCTAGGGATGTGACAAGGACCATCATGATGTGTAGGCCACTACCAGCCGGTCTGAAACTTCCCATGGGACAGGACTGGAGAGAAGCCACTCTCCTGATAACAGAACAAAGAGGAACTACAACTATTTGTGAACATGGCAGTGAATCTCCTTTAATCAAAGACAACCATGACAAATCGATACACTATCAAAAGCTACAGTTTACTAAAAACAATCTGCCTTTAAAAATGTTCAATCATACAATATATACAACACATGCTGCTCTCCTTTCTGGACTTCACTATCCATTTGAGTCCTAAAAGGGGGAGGGGAAATAGCTGGTTAACAGTTTAGAAATCGAAAGTTGACTTAATATACAAGAATGCAACCTAACAGCTCGCCCTCCTCAGTGCGTAGGCCCAGTTCACCCATCACACAGCTACCTGATGTCCATACTCCCCTCTCCCGCAGGACCCCAGAGCAAAAGCAGCTCCATTAAGTGAGGCACATGTGAAGAGTTTACATTTTAACTCTCAAAATCATAGAATACTTCAGCTAGAAAAAGAAGCCTCCCCATTTTATGGAGATTCATAGATCTGTCAGGCAAATGTGGCCGAGCGTGAGCAGGTGACTTGCCCGCCATCGGAAAGGGGCAGAGCCAGCCGAGTCCAGGTCTCCCAGGCCCCCCACAGCTGCGTGCAGAAGCCAGGTCACCCTGAGCCTTCCTTGCAGCAATGCGCTCCTTCGTACAAAGGCAGAGTTCCCTCACAGCATCGCTCGTTTGAGAAATGGCCATTTCCTAGCTTCATCTTGAGGGGATCCTCCTTTTCTGCTTTGTACCCACAAAGTAAGCAAATCTAACGGGACACTGAACCAAACCGATGGAGGCTTCCATATTCACTTATGTACCGATGGGTCATGCTAAGGGTTAAAAAAGCCACGCCAGGAACTAGCTGCTCTGCCTCTACCGACTACCTTCCAAAGAGGGATCAACCACAGGCCCTGCCCGGCCTTTGTCCCCAACAAGGGAGGCAATGGGCAGCACAACCCACACTTGCCCAGAATGTGCCCCGAGGGATGGTCGGACGCCCAGGAGCGTTTGCTAAAAGCCCAGGTGGCCCCCAGAGCCTTACCTTCAGCTGCCGTCGGCGCTCAGGCTCTGCCGGCTCGGGCCGGAGACGATCACGGGCTCCGAGATCTCAAAGGTCCGCACGATCTCCTGCAGAGCAAAGAACAGGTGGGCACCGGGCTACGAACAAGGTCCAGGCACAGCGGGACCCCAGTGGGCATGGGCAGAGCTTTACCTCCCAGTCGCGGTAACTCAAAGCTATAATCCCTTGATTCCTGATTTGGGTGTTTTGGTCAATGCCCTCACTTTCCTCATTAACAGGCTCTGTTTGAAAGACAAAAGTTTTCAAAGGTTATCCACTCAGAAGAGGTAAGCTAAACAGGAACTGACGAGTAACAGGAATGAAACCTGTTCAGGTTCAGGATGATTCCAATTCTACCTAGTTATTGGGACTTCATGCATCACTGAGTTGTAATGTTATTATAGTAGCAAGTCATCCATTTGTTTTCATTAAAAAATGCAGTCGAGCAACACATTCTGCCACTTGGAAACCTTGCATCTCTGCGTAGCAACCACGGAGCTGCGCCCCGGCGGTCTGCACGCTCTACGAGTTCTTACCAGGAGCAATTACTCAACTACGAAGCAAAGGTTCTCTCAGGGAGCGAAGGCGCTGGCATTAGGAGAAGACAGGAAGAAAACTACAAAAATATCGGCAATGACCAACTTTCTAACTTAAAATTTGAGGGAAATTATATGATTTCTTGTTCATCTTGACAGCAGATGTTGAACCAAATCAATGATATAGATGAATCCATTGTTTTAAACTATGGCCACATTTTCAGTTGGTTGAGAAAGACACAGCATTACAAGAGTTTGTTTCCTAAAGTGAAAACTCTTACATTTAATAAAATACATAAACCTAATTTTCCTGATCATGGGATCATTTACCTATTATTGGCAGTCGGTCTTGGTCAAGTTTTATTCTTGCAAAACCATCCTAAAACACACAAAAAAATGACTTTAGAAGACTACAATTTAGATCCTATAACCACTGGATAAAAAAGTTATTCAGAAAGTTTTGTATCTCAGACAATGAAACTGACAACAGTGGGGCGATTACATGGACAAGACCTGAACGTTTACTTTACACGCCTCCCGGGCCTCTCACAGCTTTTCTACCCGACACGCCTCCGCCCCAGGATCTTGTGACTAAACTGTCTTCCTCCTTAACCGATACATGTATTTTTTTTGCATACTCACATTTTATTATGCATAATTCTATCATGTACCATTGACAAAATATGCCTGGTATCATTTCTGGGAAAACTTTGGTCAATGCAAGATTTTTGTCTCAGGTGAAGATCACTTTCCTCTTACATGTGCTGGAAAGCAATCCGGTAAGACAGACAGTCTAAGCAAGCTCCTTAGCACTTTACTTTACCTTCTTTAAAGCAACTTCCCGCTTAGAGCTACAAGACTGCTGTACGACCTCCTCCACGTGCTGCCGCCCCGCTTTATCACTCTCTGTAGACACAGGGTGGGCCAAAGCAGGCTGACAGTGGTTTACGTGGAAAATACAATACTAATCCAGGGTTCCACGGCCGTGAGCCTCCTTTGGCCCACCTCGCATATTATATTACCAGTTTTTATGAGAGTACGTGATAGACCACGTGGCCCTGATGCTCCTTGAGAACAGGGAGATTCTACGTAACACAACAGCTATCGAACGCAGGGCGTGTACCGTGGACACCACAGTGCTATCGAACCCATAGTTCCATGTTCACATTTTGCCAAGCCTTTCACTGAAATTCTAAACGGAAAGCAAGCACCTAAATTATGAACTTGGTTCAGCCGGTGCTTCTGCCTCCAGGTCAGTTCCTATTTTGCGACAACGGGTCTACATTCACACTGGTCAGTACAACTCCTCTGCCAGCTCCCTCCACAGTTTTTATTATTTATTTTTTAAAAGCTCATAAAAGCAATTAGAGAAATAAGTCTTACCCTTACGATGAAGGAGACATGAAAGATGTTTTCCACCGTTCGAGGGAAAGAATGTGGGTCGACCACAAAGTCAAAGAAGGACATAGGCGTGTCGGCTACAGACAGAGGAGGAGAAACCCTTCAGGACGGGCGTGGCTGCTGCTCACCACGAAGCCCAACGTCAGTGCCAGCCGAGGAAGGACAGGCACCCCTGCTGTGGGCGTGTGAAGAGATACGACCCTTCTGGGGGGCAGTGTGGCCAATCTATTAAAACCAGGCACGGCTCCTGGCCCCCCTCTCCCCCCAAAGCTGCCCTAAAAATATTAGCACCTATGGACAAAGGCAGGCCAAGCTTCCCTCCTGCAGCTTACGGGGAGTGAAGGGCGATAAGGCCTCACTCGCCTGCTGCAGCGGGGCTGGTCAGTGGGTCTATGATGCAGCTGTAGAGTGGGGGTCTCCGACAAGAATAAGGGGACCCCACGCACTGAGAGGAAAGTGTCCACACGGAAAAGTCATGCTGCAGAAGATGTGTGCATTGTGATCAGCTTTGAAAACCCCACAAAACACCCTACTATGTGCCTATTCATAGGACTGGCATAGCTCTGAGACCATCTGCGAATCTACATCTACCCAGCACGGTACAGGTGGCTGCCTCCGGGGAGGGGGAGTGGTGGGATGGGACACATCTAGCAAGTAGACTGCTCCATCTGGAACTTGGCGTCTTACTTACGATCTTCTCGGAAGTATGTCTGCAACAACCCTAAGATCCGTTCTACTTCTTTTTCTGTGGCTTCTTGCTGAGATTCTTCCATTCTTTTTAGCTGAAAATATAAAGTTGTCATCAAGCCGAATGACGCGCAGCGAACCTCCTGCTCTTCCCCAGGCACCTCCTCTAGGTCTCTCCTGCTAACAGTGTTTATCGCCGTCTTAAAGCTTACAGAGCTTTTCAGGAACATTCCCTAGGAATTCTTCACACAGGAGTAACATGACCAAACCAGCCACCTTCAGGTGGAGCATAAAACAGCAAAACGCAAAAGGGGACTTTAAACAGCGCTCACACCTGGGTGTGGTTTGGCCTCTGGGTACATTGCCAATATGTGGCTGCCCCCCCGGGTGGGGGGAAAGCTGTTCCTGGCATCCAGTGGGAGACGGCCAAGGACGCTGCTGAACATCCCACAGGCACCAGACCCAGCCTCGAACAAGAACTTCCACCCACGCGTGGTGTTGGGAGGCTGAGAAACCCGGGCTTAGAACTGACCCCAAGTACTGGATGCGTTAAGACTAAGACCAATGGTCAATCCAATAAAAAGCTTAAAGACTCAAATAACACGACTACTTAAGTGACTCCAGACCCTAGCGCCTCGACAAGATGGCCAAACTGCACGTCCACCGCACTCGTGCTGCTCCCACGTCAGGTGCTTCACGAACCTGGACAGGCATTTCCCGCTCCTTCTCCAGCGCACAGATCCTCCTGGGGCGCTCGGCGCGCGGCTTCGGCACAGGGCACTCGCCCTGGATGGAGCCCAACCTAACGGAAAAGGTGCTCTCAGCAGCGGCTCCCGTGGGTACCAGCCTTCGGACAGGTGTGCGGGGAGGCCCATGGCTCCAGCAGAGACCCTGGGCTCCCTGCCCCACTCCCTCCCAGAAGGCCCGGTGCAGACGGAAGCCACAGCGATAGGTGCATCTCGCCGAGGCCAAACCCCAAGAATTCAGACTCCCGTGACCCCTACACTTGAGCAACCAAAGGACAGAGTGTGGGCAGGTGTGTCCCGTGCCCTGTAGGTCCCACGTGCAGCCTGGAGCACCACCCCGAGTGGGGCCGCCTGGCCCTGCACTCCCAGCTCCGCTGGAGCCGCTACCGGAGGCTCCCAGGCTGGGGGGGTGGGGGAGGGTGGGAGGAGCCATCGCGGGCACAGGGTCGCAGGCCCGCTGGTGAGTAAAGGGGACGCTGCCAAAGGCCAGCCGTCCACCTGGGATCTGACAGAGCCCAGCCCTCAGCAGCCAAAGAAAGACCCGGAGTCCATCCCACAGTGCAGAGGCCTGACCTTCGCGCCCAAACAGAGAAAGGGGTCAGGCCCCGGCTCTGAGGCCTGTTAGGCAGGAACCTGTCCCCACGCGGACCCACACGGGCCCCTCAGCCCCCAGAGACACCACAGTCTCGAGGTTCTGAGGGGGATCGGGACACACGGACGCCCAGCCCCGCCTCACGAGGAAGACAGAACGGGGCCTGGAGAAGGTGCTCTGGGACAAGGTCCACCCCTCTGCACTCGGTCTCTCAAAAGAGCCCTGGGAGTGTGCGCTTCCCCATCGGCTGAGCAGGAAGTTCAGACAGAAATGAGTGCATCTGGGGAGAGAAACTTCAAAACCAGAGTTGTATCCAAAACCAAACTGGGCAGGTCACATGGCAGTGACTCGAACAGCCTTCAAACGCAGGAGAGCAGGCATCCGAGGGGGAGCGTGACACACGCACTTCACACGTGTTCGTCTCGTGGTGCCGAGAGGCACGGTCTCTCTCCGAGGACTTCACGGATGAGACACCGCGGACCGGACGCAGGGACTCGAGGCTCCCTCACCGCCAGGAGGGCCTGCCCGCAGCCTCTCCGGCCTCAGATAACCCCACGTCACGGGCCCTTACACCAGTTCACAGCCTCTAAGCAAGGGTTCCGATTGTCCCTCTACAGCACCACCTAACTCCTGTGCCTACATTCAAACACAACGTACGGTTTACAAATGGCTGGCCCTGGTTGGTAAGGAGCCTTACAGGAAGTGGAACGTATGGGTTTTATTAAAGGTGTTTTCTGCCGTTTTGCCTGATATTCTCCAGGAGTCGTAGACTATGAACTCAAAGTCCGGGCTGTCATCCTCACGGACCAGCTCTTCGGCTTCCAGCGGGTTCACGCCCATGTGTGTCAGCTACAAAACGAAGGGAAAACCCAGTTCAGCCACGGCAACCATTCACCACACGGAGCCATCCTCTCTCGGCGTTCACAGGCCACAGGCACCGCCTGTCCGTGTGCAGACGTGCCGGCTGCATTTCTATTACCAAGATCACTTTATTGATAAATGCCCATTTTAAAAGCACCTGCCATGGGCAGAAGGCAGTCCTCAGTGCACCGAGGACTGTGGGGAGCGCGAGCTGTGGAGACATCTGTGGGTGTCACAGCTGGGCGGGGTTCTCCCAGCATCGAGTGGGTGGAGGCCAGGGATGCTGCTACACCCTCCCTGGTCCAGGCCCCAAACGGCCCTGGAGCCAGACGGGGCCCGGCTCTGGCCCACGCAGGCTGTGGGCGTAGAGGCACATGCAGCTCATGTGTAAAATGCTAGTAAAATACTGGTTAGGCTGTGCCAGCATAAAAACACGCCATCACGCCCAACCACACGCCCCAAGACAACAGGGAGGCTGAGCTGCGTTGGGATTTTCATTTTAGCTGACCCCTGACCCCTGGCCCTGCTCAGTGGTCTCAGCACCCAGAGGCCAGGCCCCTGAGCCCCTCCTCAGCACCCAGGGGCCGCGGGCATGGGGGAGGGTGGCCCCCTGGCAGCTGCCTTCCTGGGGAGCTGGCGGGAGTGCGTCCTCTCTCAGAGGAGCTCACAGAAAAGGCGACACACTCTCTGCTAGGAGAGCACGTGGTCGTTACATTATACGATTACGAAGTGTCCAGAGGTTATCGAACTAAAATGGTCACACCACACAGAGCAATCATCAAAGTCCTCCGAGAGCGTAACCCCAGGAAGGCAGCCCCACTCGGGGGAAATCGGCTGGAAGCAGGTCAGAGAGCCCGTCAGCCCCTGCATCTCCGGCCCCTTGCCCCTCCCCCACCCCTCCCCCCACCTCCTCCGGCTGCCCCTCCACCCCGGCCGCCGCCCACTTGTAGGGGATGTCCCAACTCCTGTCTGGTCGAATGCACTGCCTTTTCTTTATCATTTATCAGCTCTATACTTGGCGCCCTACTTGGAAAGGTCTTCCCCACGTGGACGCTGGACAGCTATTAATTTAGGGTTTTATACGGAATGCTTTCAGGCTTCTGGAACTTACTTTGATAGGTTATTTAAAGTACAGAGCTTTAGCCTGATAAATAAAAGTAAGTTTTAAAAAGATGACCCAATGTCAGGTCGCTTTGCTGAGCGGTACTTGAGTGTGCCTTTTAAAAAACGCACTAACTTCAAAATAAAAAGGTTTTTTTAAGAACAGAGAAAAATGTAAGATTTGAAATTTAAGTAATTTAAATTTTTAAAGAATTCTAAGGTTTTAAGAACAGCAAACGCCTCGTACCTTTACAAAATAATGAATTTATCTGGTCAGATCTCATGGTACTAAATCACGTAATAACATTTAACAAACATCCAGTCGGAAGGTCACCGACCCAGCAGAGACCTGAGGGCAGAGGTGAGCACAGAGGAGAATAAAACAGACAACAGGAGAGAAAAGGTCCCACTGTGCGTGTCAGGGCAAACGCATCCCCGAGAAGTCGCACCATTTCAGGTAACAACCACCACTCAAACTCACTAAGAGGCAAAGAAAAATAAATAAAACAACAGGAAAAAGAAAAAGAAAAAAAACCCCAATCGTATTCACATGGTTCTGAAATATCATATTCTCAGACCGGCTCACACACCCGCCCACCGGCCCTGACTGGTCGCGGCGAGCCTGCCCCTGCACCTGGGCAAAGGTCCCCGACACCGAGGGCAAACCAGGAACTGAACGAGGAAACGGCGCGGCCGTTCGTCCGTCCACAGCCCGGGGCCTCGGAAGCTGCGAGTCCAGCTGCTCCGAGCTCCGACGGCCCCCTCGGCTCGCCTGCCACCCGTCTAACTGGGTGAGTCTCTCGCCAGAACTCTGAGGCCCCCAGGAAGGAACAGTGGGGTGACAGCTATCTGCGACTGGACACAGCAGAGCAGACCACTGGATGACGAAACTTTTTTTTAAAGATTCTGTCGCTTTGAACTTACGAGAGTTTCCACGTATCTTAACATATCAAACGAGTTCAGATCGGACCGCAGCTGCTTGGCCTTCTCTTTGCCCAGATCTGAGGCCAAAACAAGAAAGTGGGCGTCCAGGACGGCTTCCCTGGCTCGGGACACTGTTCGGGAGAGAGACACGCGTTACACCGCCCGCCGCGGGCCCTGCGTTTCCAGCCGTGAATCACGCGCCCTTCCCGCCAACCACCCATCTCGCTGGAAACACTGGCTCCCCGCCCAGCTCGCCACGCTCTGGAAGCAGAGCCGACCAGTCTCCCTAGAGCCAGCCGCCTCCACTTCTACTCCTGGGAGCCCAACCGCCACCTTTCGTAACCGCGACTAACAAAGCCTCCGTCTTCACAGAGGGCTTTTCCCTGGACTCCAACAGCCCAGCCCCGACACTGTCAGACTGCACCCCACTGCGCGCTGACGGGCCCACTGCGCGCTGACCGGCCATCGGGAGTGGTCAAGGAGCCTGGGCTGAAACAGTGTGAGGGCCGGGCGTCCCAGGCCCCACCCTGCAGGCGGGGAGGCAGTGCCCTCTGAGGATGGACGATCCAAAAAGATCGGACCGCGGACATGGAACTAAAGATAAGCTACTGCAGGCCCGGCCCTGCGGCTCAGGGGTTAAGAATCCACCCAGGAACCAGGAGATCGGGGTTCAATTCCCCCTGGGGGCACAGGCCTGGGTTGCAGCTGGATCCCCAATAGGGAGTGTGCAAGAGGCAGCCGATCCGTGATTCTCTCTCACCATTGATGTTTCTATCTCTCCCTCCCTCCCTCTCCGATATCAATAAAAAATACATCTTTTTAAAAAATAGACGCTACAGTGAGAGATTTAAATAAGATGAGAGGGAAGTGGGAGGGGGGCTGAGGATGAACTTGGGGCGAGGAGGGGAGCGGCCTCCGAGGGCAGCAGGGCTGAGGGCTGGGTTCCGGACCCACAGGACGTGGAAAGATGCCCCGAACAGGAAAGGCCCAGCGGAAGGAAGCCCCGGGAGATGCCCACGGCCGAGTTCAAACAGAACTGCCGCCGGGCTTGCTCCCCAGGCCCTGCTATTGGCATCACCCCTTCCTGGACGCTCCTGGGCTGGGGGCCTGGCGACCCCCGCTTCTGTGTTTACGGGTCATTTCCCCCGTGTTCCAGGGGAGCCTGTGCATGGGACCACGGGTGAGAGACGCTGGAGCCTGGTTCCGGGGACCGTGTGATGTCAGCACAGCGGCTCTGATGGTCCCCGAGCACCTGCCACGAAGGGCGCCCACAGGGAACGCAAAGGGCAGGAAAGATGCATCGGAAACGAATACAGAAACCACCTCCATTGAACAGGGTGTTGGCCTCCTCCAGGACCTCGGTCAGCCGGTCGCTGGCGTTCAGGATGTCCTCCCGGTTCTCTGTCCCAAAAACACACACACTGGCAAGGGGGCTGGCCCTCCCGCCCGCGCGCCCCCCGCCCCCGCGCCTCCCGCGCCCTCATCTTTTGAACCAAAAAGGCGCCTTGGAGCTTGGAGAAGGCCGCGCGCCCCAGGCGACCGAGACTCCAGGAGGCGGCTCCCTCCACCCGCGCCCGCAGCCGGGGCGCAGCGCGGACGGGGCGGTTCGCGAACTTGGGGAGTCCCAGGAGCCCCCGGGCCACGCCGCGCAGGGGACCCGCGCAGGGGACAGCTGTCCGGGCTGCCTGCCCCCCGTCCCCCCGGCCGTCGGGCTCGGCCTCCGCGGTGCCGTCCGCCGGGGGACCCGCCCCCGCAAGGTCGTGCGGCCCGAGGGAGACGAGGGATGCAGGGGGCCCTCGGGGAGCCGCCCCGCCTGCACCCCGCGCTCCGTGCCCCCGCCCCCCGCCTTACGCTGCACCGAGTTGATGAGCGCCCGGTACTGGTGGCGGATCTGGCGGCACAGGCCGTGGTCCGTCTCCGCCTCCAGGCTCGCGGGGTCCAGCAGTTCGTCCCCCGAGTCCGACGGCTCCTCGTCCTCCAGGCTCGGGCGCTCGGGGGCCTCCCTGCGCGCGGGCGCGGCGCCGCGGCGGGACCCCAGCGGGGAGCGGGAGCGGGAGCGGGAGCGGGGGCGCCCCCGGTGCGGCTCGCGGGCCCGGCCACGGCCCTCCGGCCGCCGCCCGCTGCTGTCCCCCGACATCGCCGCGCCGCCACCTCGGGCGGAAGTTCGCGCCAGAAACTGAAACCCGGAGCCGCGAGCGCGCTCCCCGCGGGTCGGCCGGGGCCGCCGGCGCACAGCGCCTCCCCTGGCCGGAGGCCGGCACTGCAGCGGCCGAGCGGCGCGCGCGGGCAGAGCGCCCCTCGCGGCAACTCGGGGAACCACAGGGGCCGCAAGCCCTCTGCCCCGCCCTCTGCGGCCCGGGACCCCGCTCTCACGCCGGTCCCCGCGCCCGCGCCCCCGGCTTCCGGGGGGCCGTGGCGCCCAGCACCCGGCCACGGTCTGGCACGGCCTGGGCACGCAGCGCCCCTTCTACCTGCGTGTCTGCACCACGTGGCTGACTCTCAAAACCCCGTTCAAAAATACGCGGCACAGGTGGGTTACGTTCGGTGCCGCCTCAAGGACAAACGTATAGACTCCATCCCGTGCATTTCGGCGTTGACTGCAAATGCTGTTCTCCCGACGTCCTCTCTGGTGCCGAGAGCACATTTTCTCACGGGAGCATGAGCACACAGGCCTGCAAAGAGCTCACTTTCTGCACCACGGCTGCCTTTCATTGCGGCCTGGCGCCGACACCCACCCTACCTGCGCGCTGGGTCTCAGGAGGGAGACCTCCGCCCCCTGCTCCGCCGGGCGGACGGATGGTAGATGGGACGTGGTTCCACCAGCACCTGCGCTTGCACCCCAGGCCCTGGGCTTTCCTAGCTTCCCCTGTTCCACCTGGATAGCTCCCTCCTCAGCAGTGTGACTGTGAAGGTACCTGCCCACTTGCCCATCCCTTTCTAAACATTTTTTTTTTTATTGATTTCAGAGAGGGAGAGGGAGAGGGAGATGGAAACATCAATAATGGCAGGATCATCGATTGGTGATTGGTTGCCTCCTGCACCCCCCACATTGGGGATGAGCTGCGGGGCGTCCCTGAACCACGTGGCCTGTGCTTCCCACCGAGCAGCCTGCCTGGTGCGCCCCCTGCAGTCGCTGCCCAGGAGCCCCCCGGGGAGCGGGAGCCAGGGCCAGGCACAGACACAGGGATGAACCCCCTGTGAGCCCTGCAGTGAGAGGTCTCGGGGTCCCCCTGCCGGGGCACAGGGCTCGGCTGCTCCCAGAACCCAGTCCACGCCCCAAAAGGAGGGCAAGGAGGGTCCGTGTCCTGGGGCTGCTGCTCCCATGACTGCAGACCGGCCTCAACCCACAGGGACACGTGCTCCGCCTTCTGGGGCCAGAACCTGAAATCAGGGTGTCGGGGGCTGTGCTCCCCCGGGGGCTCCAGGGAGGGTCCTTTCCTGCCCCTTCAGCTTCAGGGGGCTCCTGGCCTCACCCCATCAAACTTCAGGTGATCTGTCCTCCATCTCCACGTGACTTCCCAGGTATGTTCACACAGCCCCGCCCCTGTTCACGTGACATTTTTAAATATATATATTTTATTATTAATTTCAGAGAGGAATGGAGAGGGAGGGAGAGAGAAGCATCAGTGATGAGAGAGAACCACGGGTCGGCTGCCTCCTGCACGCCCCCCACTGGGGATGGAGCCCGAAACCCGGGCCTGTGCCCCGACCGGGAATCGCACCCCGACCTCCTGGCTCATAGGTCAAAGCTCAACCCCTGAGCCACGCCAGCCGGGCCCTCCTCTTTCTCCTTTTTGCACAAAGGTAGCATATGACACACACCGTTCTGAATCTTCTGTTTGGTCCCATTTAATGACGCATCTTGGGGAGTTTTCAGTGTTGATGCATAAAGAGATCCACATCCTTCGGGACAGTTACCGCTTTCCTGCCGCCTGGACGCCCCTTCCTCCCCTGAGCCCTGAGCCCCGAGGGCCAGCGCTGGCCTCCGTCCTGCTCCTTCTCCCTCCTCGGGGCTCACCCACATTTCGGAAAGGACAGCTTGGCTTTATGAGGTCAGTAGAAGCTGACGAGGATCGGTCTCTGTTTCCTCGAAGCCCTTCTGATTTTATAGCCCTTCATCTCCTCCCTCCTCTTCTTCTTCCTCTCCTCCTCCTCCTCCTCCTTCTTCTTCCTCATAAGTCTGCTTTGTTTTGAAAGGTGGCTCATCCGTCCCCAACACGTGGAACTGCCTCAAGTCAATGAAACTGCAGCCGAAGGCGGTCGAAACTGGCTTTGGATCTCAAACAAACCCGGAGCGAGAGGAGCGGCCCAGGCAGTTCGGGACCTGCACACGCTGCCCCGTCCTCCTCCCTCGGGCAGAGCTTTCTGGAAAGCCGCCGCCAGGCCAGGCCAGGCCGGGGTCAGATTGCTGGCGGCCGCTGCCTCCCAGGCCCGCGTCCCAGCCACAAGCCCGTGCACATTTATAGCAGCTTCCATGTGATCCGGGCAGACGAAGGGCGAGGGCAGCCCGGAGCGCCGGCATCCGGAGAGCCTTCCTGCTCCCCCCCAGGGGCCCCGGTAAGTCAGACGGAGGGACGGCTTCGTCCTCTGGGCGACGTGCGTGCGGCTGGGGAGGGTTTGGCTGCTGAGAGTAGAGGGATCCGTGCATTTCTCGTTCTTTCTTTTTCGGTGAGAAGGGAAATGAGAAGCACACCTGAGCCTCCTAACCGCCTCCCTCCCCCTTCAGGTCGCCTTCTAAACACATGGACTGAATTTTTCTTTCCCGTCAGGGAGGCTGTGGCCCCCCTGGTCTGTTCACTGTGAAGTAAGGCTGAGCAGTTCCCTGGCCTCCCAGGGGCCTGCGCGTGCAAATGAGAAGTTCAAGTCCCGGGATTCGCTGGGAGGTGAGCCGAGAGAGGCCCCTGGCCCCGACCCGCCAGGAGTCTGTGGGAAACGGTTATTTTTAACCTCCTGCTGGTGTTGACTGAGGGTTTGCACCGCGCCTCTCAGACTCCCACAAGCACATCGGACACTGCGGCTGCCAAGGGGCGCTGCTCTGGGAGCTCACAAAACCTGGGGGTTCCCAAGCCGGACGGGAGGTCGGCTACAACGGAGCCACTGGGCCGCAGTGACGTAGGGCTGGTCCTAACCTGGGAGAATCCTGCAGCCGGTCCAGTGACACACGGTGGAGTGTGTGCGTGTATGTGTGCGTGTGTGTGCGTGTGTATGCGTGCACATGCGTGTGTCCCGTTTGCCAGCATGCTCCTCCACAGAAGTGCAGACTGGAAGTCTTTTTTATTTTTTTTGTTAATCCTCGCCCGAGGACCTTTTTTCCCATTGATTTTTAGAGAGAGTGGCAGTGGAGAGGCGAGAGAGAAACATCGATGTGAGAGAGACACAGCAAAGGGCTGCCTCCTGCACATGCTCCCACGGGGGCCGGAACAAACCTGTAACCCAGCCCTTGACTGGGAATCGAACCCGAGACTGCCGGTGCTCAGGCCGACGCCCTGCACTGAGCCACCCCGGCCAGGGCCAGCCTGGAATTCTCTCTCCAGGCGCTGCGCTCGGTCTAACCTGTGACATCTGCACAGAGTGCGCCCGGGGCACCCCCCGGGCTGAGCTAGTTGAGTGTTTGACCAGATAGAGCAGCTGACTTTAAGTCGGTCATTGTGTGTGGCCCACGAATGATGCTAAACGTGTCCAATGGCCCTGGCGGGAAAGAGGCCCCCATCCCGGCTCATAAGAAAGAGAAACCCGCCCCGGCTGGTGTGGCTCAGTGGGTGAGCGTCGACCTAGGAGCCAGGAGGTCAGGGTTCGATGCCCGGTCAGGGCACATGCCTGGGCTGTTTGCTCGATCCCCGGGGGGGGGGGGGGGGCGTGCAGGAGGCCACTGATCCATGATTCTCTCTCACTGATGTTTCTATCTCTCCCTCTCCCTTCCTCTCTGAAATCAATAATAATAATATTAATAAAACAACAAAAAAGAATGAGCCGTTTTCAGAGCGAAGGACAAAGGCAGGTCCCCAAACTCCACTGGCCCAGGCGTGTGACTTCTCGGGCGGGTCGCTGGGTGCAATGACAGGTGCACTGGCGGCCTGCAAGGGGGTTGCTTAATAAGCCCCTGGCGTGGTTGGGGGGGCAATGGGGGGATGGAGGTGGGGGGCCAGGACAAGCACAGGAAACCCAGCTCACCTTGATGCCGACCTTGGTCCGAGGCTCTGATCTGCAAGGAGCCCAAGGGGGCGGGGGGTGGGGGTTGTCCATCTCACCGCAGGAGGCCCGGCCCAGCCTGAAGCGCTGGGAACCGCAGCTGCCGTCAATTCCTAGTCTTTGGTGAGAGCAGCAGGGAGCTGCCCTACAGACCAGCCAGGGGGCGAGCCTCTGAGCCCCTGGACAGTTCGGGGCCTGTCCCGGGCCTCCCTTAGTGGAGAAGGTGTTTTCATCATCCTACCTGCTGCCCACGCGGGTGCTTGTTTCAGTCGTGGGCAGCGCCGTGGATGGCCGGAGCCACGGAGGAGACCTGCCACCTGCCAGGGTGTCCCAGATGTTGGGGGGGGTGGGTGCTGTTTGCCGTTGGCCAGGTGGGGAGCCGCTGTGAGGAGGGAGTGCCCGAGTGTGTCACCTAAAGAGGGGAACCTGCTCCAGCCGCAGTCAGGGGGGTGGTGCCAGAGAGTCAGAGAGAGATCAGACCCAGCCACACGCCCACGTCTGAATACAGCGGGGATGGCGCAGCCTGGGTGGTCAGGAGGCTGAGACACGCGGAAGGTCCGGGTCCCCCCAGAGCCGGGCCGCCTGGTGGGGGGGCTCCCCGTGATCCCTCTCGGGCTGTGCTCGCTCTGTGGGAAAGGACGCAGAGGGGATGGTGGGGGGAGGCTGGCGTGGTTGTGTCTAAGGGGACCCCCGTTTTCATTTCGAGGGGACGTGATTTTGTGGGTGACTCTGTGAGATTAAGAAACATGGGTCTGTATTGCCCTGGTCGGGCGGTTCAGTTGGTTGCGCTTCATCCCTTGACAGGGTTTGATTCCCTGTCAGGGCCCCTCCCTAGGTTGTGGGTTCGATCCCCAGCTGGGGCACGTCTGGGAGGCAACCGACGGATGTTTCTCTCGCTCGCTTTTCCTCTCTCTGAAATCAGTAAAAACACATCCTCGGGTGAGGATTCAAACAAACACAAAACAAAACAAAGCAAAACAAGGTTCTGGGTCCACTGGCGGTCGGTCCCGCAGAGCCCAGGCCTGGACTGCGCTTCTGCGGCCGCTGACCACGGTTCACGCTGGGACCGTCAGAGCTACTCTGCGTCTCCTGTTTCATAGCAGAGCGATGAGACACAGCCCTGGTGCAGGTCAGTCACAAGATCAGCGCGTGCTCCGTCCCGGGCAGAGCATTTGGCGACATTGCTGGCCCTGCCCTGGGGGCAGCTCACCCCTGGCATTTGCTGGGTGTGCGTCCTCGCCGCCAGCACCGGCTCCCGCCCCAGCCTGTCCCTGCTGCTCACAAACGCCTCCTCCTCCGTCAGCGTGAAGGAAAGATTCCGGTGGACATGCTGGTCAGCAGCGGAGGGAGGGGAAGGAGCCAGCGCCAGGTTCCAACCTTGGAGAAGCCCCGAGAGAGAGAAGAAATGGTGCCCAATGGCGTCGCTGGCACCAGGGCTTCTTGTCACATGGGCGGGTCCTAGAAGGCGGAACCCGGGATGTTACCTGGGAGGGGTCCTCACACATGGAAGCCAGGTAGCAGCGGCCAGACACACGGTCCTAGGAACCAAGCCGACATAGACGGGAGAGAAGGGCTGACTGAGGGCCCGGGAAGCAGCCCTTGGCCTTCGAGGCCTACAGGAGACCTGGGTCCCACATCTGAAGTTCAACAAGGAAATTTGGTTTGGAAAATGCAAATCAAAAGCAGCTTAAATCCCTGGCAGATCGCATGACACGTGATTTATTTCAATCAGGAAGGCATGGCCTGATTCCCTTCCCAGCTCCCCCTGGCCGGCGGGGTGGGCTCGGGCCCCGGAGTGGACCCGTCACTAAAGAGGAGGAGCTTTCTTTCTTTCCCCACCCTCCCTCCTTTTCTTTTTGAATTCTTTATCACGGGCTTTTCAAGCACGAAGTGGAGAGACTGTCACGAGAGTCCTCGCCTACCCACTACTGGGTTCAACAAGTATCTACATGCAGCCCACGGCCTTTCATTCATTCTCTGCTTTCCGTTCATGCCTGCCCTCCCCCACTTCCATATTGTTTTAAAGCAGCGGTTCTCCACCTTCCTCTCGCCGCGACCCTTTAATACAGTGCCTCATGTTGTGGTGACCCCCAACCATAACATTATTTCCGTGGCTACTTCATCACTGTCATGTTGCTACTGTTACGAATCGTCATGTAAATATCTGATATGCAGGACGTATTTTCATTGTTACAAATTGAACATAATGAAAGCATAGTGATTAATCACAAAAACAGTATGTAATTATATGTGTTTTCCGATGGTCTTAGGCGACCCCTGTGAAAGGGTCGTTCGACCCCCAAAGGGGTCGCGACCCACAGGTTGAGAACCCCTGTTTTAAAGCAAATCATCCCATCACTCAATCAGTAATAGCAGCTCATGCATCTTGAAAACATAAGGACTCTTCGTTTGTATGCGTATAATCATGATTTATGACCACACCTAAAAAACACACAATGCTTCCTTAATATGAAAGATTATCTTAGTGTTCAGATAGGTCCCTGACTGTCTCATTTTTTCTGTTTTGTTCTTACGGTCGCTTTATTTCAGTCAGGATCCCAACAGGAACCACAAGTTGCTTTGGGCTGATGTATCTCTTAAGGCACTTTTCCACCCTCCTCCCTCCGGTTTCCACCTCTCTCCTGTATTCTCCGTTATATACACTAGTATCACCCGAAATTTCCCATGTCTGCCACCATTACAGCTCTCTTTTCCTGCAGGTTCTTTTTGTCATGGTTATAAGAGTAACCTTAAGTCCTTGTTTGCTAATTCAAATGTCTGGGTTATCTCTGTGTCTAGTTATACCCACTGTTCTCCCTCTTCACATACCGGCTGTTTGCTCTGGTGTTTTGGATATTGTACTGATACATTGTAGGCGCTGGATACTGTTGGGGTCCAACCCCAGCAGGTCCAGGGGTTCCCAAAGGTGTGGACGGAGTCCGCAAAGAAGGAATGACACGGAGGCAGTATTCAATTGATCATCAGCCTAACCAGGTTCTCTCTTTATTCTCCTGTTACATCTGTATTTATACCAGTTGATTTTAATCCTATCCATTCTATTCCAAAGGTTAGGGCGTTTCTTATCTCCATTCCAAGGTCACTACTCTATTGTTCTGTTAAGCTACAAGGAAGTAACTGAAGGAGATTATCCTAAGTAAAGATTATGTAGCTTAAGTGTGATTGTTCATAGGTAAGGTGATTAACTACCTGCTTGGTACTTAGTTAAGGGGTTTTGTTCCCTCCCTAACTCCAGGGGAAAATCCCCACCTGGGGAAACAACCTTTCTCGGGGAGGTGACCTTGGTTAAAACACATAGCGCTAAAAAGGGGAGCAAACATATTAAGAACAGGATGCTATATATGCCAGGTCCTTTGAAATATATGCTGTGCAGATGTTTCTTCCCTGCAGCGACTGTGTCAAGCAGCAAAAAATGAGACCTATGTTTATTTTCTTTTTAATTACAGTTTTCAGTCAATATTATTTTGTATTCATTTCAATGTGATAGTTTTGTCGTTGTTAATCCTCACTCAAGGATATTTTTTCCCGTTGATTTTTAGAGAGAATGGAAGGGAGGGAAGGGAAGAGAGAGAGAGAGAGACATCAGCATGAGAGAGAGAGAGAGAGAGAGAGAGAGAGAGAGAGAGAGAGAGAGAGAGAGGCACAATTGGCAGCCTCCTGTGCGCACCCTGCCTGGGGCTGAGGATCGAACCTGCAACCCAGGTGGGTGCCCTTGACTGGGAATCGCACCCACAGGCCGCCACTAACCACAGAGCAAAAGCAGGCGGCGCCTCCCGGCAGGTCCCTCCCAGGCGATGGCTGTTTGTTTGCAGTCGCTCAGGAGCCCGATAACAGGGCTATAAGTAGCTCCGCTGGGGGTTGAGGGCAGGTGGAGGTCAGAGCCAGGAATCCGGTCGCAGCCAGTGCGGGACAGCACGGGACCAGGTGGCTGGGTTCGTCCAGGCCCCGGAGGAGCAGGGTCAGGTGACTCTGAGCTCACCCTCGGGGAGCAAATGGCACCTGGACTCCTGCCAGGAGCCTCCCCCTGCCCGGCTGACCAGGACCCGGCGGGCTGGAGGCTGTGTGGCCGAGGGCGGGGCCGCCGTAGGACGGGCGGGCCTCCAGGCCTCGTTGGGCCTCACCTGACCGGGCTGGCCTCGTCTGCAGGCCTCACGCCCCGGCTGGTCTTGGGCAGGACCCGTGCCCGCTCTGGGCTTCGGTTGTTTACCCATAAAGAGGAAACACCCAGCCAGAGCTCGGCTGCGGCATTCACAGCAGGAGGGGCTGTCGGGGAGGGGGTGGGGAAGGCGGGAGAGGGAAAGGACCGATGGTGACGGAGGAGACGTGCCTGGGGTGGTGAACAAACACCCTGGACAGATGCTGGAACCTACGTGATGTTATTAGCCACTGTCACCCAGTGCGTTTAACACGTTTTTAAAATACGCATTTGGACAACAGGGAGCAACCTCAGTGCCAGGCCCCCGAAACCAGCCCCGGCTGATGGACAGACAGACAGTGCGGGACGAGGCAAGGCTGCCTGGCTGCTGTCAGCACCTCTGGGGCGGCGAGGACGCGGCGCCCGTGCACCCGCTGAAAAGGAAACTCCCCCCAACCACCGGCTTCTAGAATGAATTTAACGTTGTTGCTGTGAATCCTCACCCAGGATGTTTCCCACTGATTTAGAGAGAGGGAGAGAGAGGGAGAGAGAAACATCCAAGTGAGAAACACATTGATGGGTTGCCTCCTGCACGTGCCCCGACCTGGGCCCGGGCTGGGGAGGAGCCTGTAACTGATGTCCGTGCCCTTGACCGGAATGGAACCCGGGACCCGTTGGTCTGCAGGCTGACGCTCTACTCACTGAGCCACACCGGCCAGGGCAAGAATTTTACATTGTAATCTACACAGGACAGCGGGCAGGGCTGCCCTGTGGGTCCGTCTTGTTTGGGGCGAGCCTCCCTGAGCCCACGAGGAGCCTAAGCCATGGGTCATCTGGGAAGAAGTGTGGCCGGCCTCCTGCCCGAGACTCACGGCCAATAAAGGACACTCGTCAGCGCTTTATCCGGCCTCATCTCTCCGGCTCCGCAGGAGTCAACACGCCACGGCCACGTGATTCCGCCCAGAATGGCAAACCGAGCCGAGACGTGCAATCGCTTGCCGGTCACCCCGGGCGAGGGCGGGCGGGCGGGTGTCGGGGCTGCGGCCCTGGGCCTGGGGCATAACCACAGCCCTGCATGTGGGGACTCCGGGGGGTCAGGCGCCTTCCCCGCCGGTGGGGGCACGGACACCTGGCCAGTGGCCTGAGGTCCTGCTGGAGGAAGAAGCGCCCAGAGGGGGGCGTTGACCGGCCACGCACACGGGTGGGCAGTGGTAAGTGGGGGAGGCTGATGTGGGGCCTCGTTGGAGTCCTGCGGGGGAGAGGCGGTCACGGAAGAGTGTGGGCGCTGCGCTCTGGGCAGTGGGCGCCCGGCCCCGCCCCGCACCGGCAGCTCTGGTGACAAACAGCACCGGCTCCCGGGGCGGCAGGGAGAAGTCCGGCATCTCCTGCTCTCCCTGGGGCAGGCGGCCTCTCTGGTGCCCAGTGGTGGCCGGGACAGCAGTGACGGGACGGGTGTCGGCATGACAACCAGCATCCGGTTGGGGGGCAGGGCCCAGTGGCCCAGTCACAGGTGCTGTGAGGCTCCGGGATGACGGGGGCGGGGGGCGGGGGCTCACGGAGGAATCGCATCACAGGGGCTCTCGCTCTGACTGCCCGCTGGGGCAGACCTGCCGGGACCTTGTCCTGCCCAGCTGGCTCATCCGAGACATTTCGCTTAAAAAGACTGTCTTCTCTAGCAAAAGTCTCTGTGATGGGGGGAGGGGGGGGCACGCGTCCTGTTCCCACGCCTCCACTCCGTCGTCGAGTAGAAACCGGCGACAGCACGCAAAGCCGCGCTCGCCCAGCTTCCCCACGGCGTCGGGAGCCGTTCCCTCAAACACCCCGTGCAGAACCTCAAGGCGTGAAAACCACACTCATACAAAAATGGAGACGACATTCACACAGCATTCAAGTCAACTCTCTTAATCGGACCAGCGGGGCTCAGGTTGAGCATCCCGGTCGGGGCACAGGCCCGGGTTCCATTCCCGGTCGGGGCACAGGCCCGGGTTGCGGGCTCCATCCCCCGTGGGGGGCGTGCAGGAGGCAGCCGGTCCATGACTCTCTCTCATCATGGATGCTTCTCTCTCTCGCCCTCTCCCTTCCTCTCTGACATCAATAAAAGTCTATGTATTTCTAAATTAACTATTTTAAAGCGAGCGATTCAGTGGCATTTAAAAAACTCAGTGTTGCCAAAACCAGTTTGGCTCAGTGGATAGAGCATCGGCTTGCGCACTGAGGGGTCCCAGGTTCGATTCCGGTCAAGGGCATGTACCTGGGTTGCGGGCACATCCCCAGTGGGAGATGTGCAGGAGGCAGCTGATCGATGTTTCTCTCTCTTCGATGTTTCTGGCTCTCTGTCTCTCTCCCTTCCTCTCTGTAAAAAAATCAATAAAATATATATTTAAAAAAAAACAACAACAAAAAACAACTCAGTGTTGTGCAGCCGCCACCTGTCTCGTTCCAGAACCTGTCGTCCTGCCGAAATAAAAGCCTGAGCCCCCCCAGAAGTTGCCCCCCCACCCCCACCCCCAGCCCTTGGCAGCCGCCAACCCCCCCGGCCTCCTGCCCGCCCGTCCTGGACTTCACAGGACGCGCTCACACACACGCGCTCACACAACACGGCCTGTGTGCGGCTCCCCTCACTTGGCACAATGCTCTCGAGCAGGCGTCCTCGAACTGCGGCCCGCGGGCCACAAGCGGCCGCCGAAAACATGTATCCGGCCGCCGGGTGTTTTTGCCGCCGCTGTGTGCATAGGAAGTTGTTCATAGTTTTTTTTTAAACTATAGTCCGGCCTCCAACGGTCTGAGGGACAGTGACCTGGCCCCGGTTTAAGACGTCTGAGGACCCCTGCCCTCGAGGTTCTCGATCGGAGCCTGTGTGGAGCCCGCTCCTTTTCCGGGCCGAGTCGTGTTCCATCGTGTGGTGAGATCAGTTTGCTGACCCGCTCACCTGTGCAAATACACACACTTCTTTTCTGTGTGAACGGGAGTGGGCACCGGCCCCCCACACCCAGCTCCCCCTCCAGCCACTCCGGACCCTCCGCAGCCGCCAGGAGGCGCCGGCTTCTCCCCTGCCGGGGTCGGGTCGCGCCCTGTGCGGGGTGAGGCTCTGCACAAGCCTTCGCAGACAGAGCACAGCTGGCTGCGTGCAGGCACGAGCGGAGGTCGGCACTGAGAGCCCCCGGGGGGAGCGGCTGGCCAGGGCGGCTGCCCGTGGGTCCCACCGAGGGCACCGGGCCTCCTCCCACCCGTGGCAGGTCCGACCGGCAGCAGCGGGCCAGCCGGCTGCTCTCATGACCTCACCTGGTGGAACTCTGGCCTCGCCCGTCAGCGCACCCTGCCCCGCCCCCCCCCCCACACACAGCAGGTGCCGGCTGTGGCGCCGCCCGTTTCCACACGTTTTCTCCGTCTTTCCCGTCGTTTACGTGGCTTTCCAGGTGCACACAGAGCCGGGAGCACGTCTCTCCTTCCTCGACAGCCAGGCGTGTCCCTTCCCGACCGCCCGCACCCACCGGGGCCTCCTGCGCCCTCAGGGCGGCCACCGGGCGGGCGGGCGGGCGTGCGTGCGCGGCTGGCCTTTCCGAGGGGGAGCGGCCTGGGCGGGGAGCCCGGGGGCAGGTGTGTGCAATCGCAGCCCAGGTATGAGGCACAGCTGGTGGCGTCCGCGTGGGGTGGAGACGGCCGTGCGCTCAGCTCCGCTCAGACCGCACCCGCTCCTGCCAGGAGAGAGTCCCATCGCCGAGCCAGCCTTTCCCCAGTCCCAGGCCTTCCCCAGCGAACGTGAGTAGCTGGCGGGGCTGACCGGCCCCTGGAACAGTGGGGAGTGGGGAGCGGGAGGGGGCGCGTCCGGACCGGCCGGGCTGCTCTGAGACTCACACGGAGCAGACGTGGTTCTGCTGTTTTCTTAGTCTGCGGACCCGTTTCTAAAAGCTGGTCCGGAGGTTCTGCTTTCCAATAAGAGGAGGGAATTGAATTTGGTGAAGGAGGCAGAGTCTCAGAAACTGTTTCCTTGAAGCACCTGGTGAAGTCCCAGCCGCTGGGTCCCAGCTGGTGCGACGGGAAGTCACCCTGACAGCCGGGGGCACAGCGATTGTCCCCTGTTCTTCCTAAGGAGCCTGCTTTTCCCGTGAACGTGGGAAAGTAACCTGAAGGGATGGGTTTTCATTGGTGACTCGTTTCTGTGCTGTAGGTCAGCCTGTGATTGGCGGGGGCAGGGAGGGGTCCATCTTATACACAGCAAATGGCGAGAAGGGACTAAAGGGATTGTCTTTTGATTCAAGGGTTGGGAGTGAGAGAATTGACGTCACAATTTTCTCAGTTTGGGAGCATTTTATTTGTTTTTATTGATGTCAGAGAGGAAGGAAGAGGGAGAGATAGAAACATCAGTGATGAGAGAGAATCATGGATCGGCTGCCTCCTGCATGCCCCCGACTGGGGACTGAGCCCACAACCCGGGAATGGAACCATGACCTCCCGGCTCAGGGTTGATGCTCAGTCACTGAGCCACGCCCGCCGGGCAGTTTGGGGCATTTTAATTGGGGTCATTCAAGGTGCGTAGTGGGCCAGGCACAGCCAGATTCAATGAGCCTGAGGGGGGGGGGGGGCGGTGAAGGATGGAGGAGACAGACAAGAGAAGAGAGCTGGGGCTGGGTGGGACGCTGCTCTCTGATGGAGACAGCGCCACGGCCTGCGAGCCGAGTCTTTATTTTATAGCATATTCCACGCGGCAAAGTGAGGGCGTGGTCACACGTTCTCGCAGGTTTCGAATCCACTCAGTTACATGCACCTGGTCCAGCTCTGTTTACTTGCTGCCCCTCCCGCAGCCCACATCACTCAGCCACGTGGGCCACAGGTGCGGACCATACGGTCAAGCTCACAGCCATAGCCTTCGGCTGTAACTGTGCTGGGACTTGCACGTGGCTTTGCCAGGAGAGGACCGTGCCCTCTCATTAGTCCCGGGCTTGAGCCTGTCCGAACGCTGTGGCCGCTCTCCACACGCAGTTGTATGTTTGGTGGCTGCTGCACAGGAGCCAGAGCTGTGGTCGCTGCTCGGGCAGCGTCGGGGGAAGCGGGTGGGGACAGGTGTGTGTGAGGACGGCAGGGAGCCCGGCGCCTGGCCAGCAGGACACCTGGAGCGAGAAGGAAGGAGACTGAGCTCCGCCCAGCGTCGGCCTCCCCAGAACCGGGCCCTGGGCCGCCCGGCCTCCAGCGCTCGCCCTGGACAGACCCTGGCCTCCCCGGCGGAGAGTCTGGTGCGTGAGGCTCTCCGTGCCTGGGTTCTCTGAGGCTGCGGCAGCGCCCTCCCCACAGGACGGCCAGTGCACAGCGTCACCTCGGGGCCCCCTGTCCCGCTGCTCGCCCTGGGGCGGCTCCTTCCCGTCCGCCCGGCCCCCTAGACACGGGAACTCATGGTTAGAGGAAAAGCCATAAAGAATACGGCTGCTGAAGAGAAGTGGGGTTCGCGCCTCCTGATGCTGGATCTGAGCCCTGCGCTCTGGTTCCGCACGGCCCACCGTTAGAAAGAGCGTGTCCTGCAGCCACGCTCCCCACATGCTCCGTCATGCCACATGTATGTGTGTGTAGATGGACGTGTGTAGATGGATGTGTGTGTGTAGATGGACGTGTGTCTGTAGGTAGACGTGTGTGTGTAGATGGACATGTGTGTGTAGATAGACGTGTGTATGTGGACGTGTGTGTGTAGATGGACGTGTGTAGATAGACGTGTGTATGTGGACGTGTGTGTAGATGGACGTGTGTAGATAGATGTGTGTATGTGGACGTGTGTGTGTAGATGGACGTGTGTAGATAGACGTGTGTGTATGTGGACGTGTGTGTGTGTAGATGGACGTGTGTAGATAGACGTGTGTATGTGGATGTGTGTGTGTAGATGGATGTGTGTAGTAGACGTGTGTGTGTAGATGGACATGTGTATGTGGACGTGTGTGTGTAGATGGACGTGTGTAGATAGACGTGTGTATGTGGACGTGTGTGTGTAGATGGATGTGTGTAGTAGACGTGTGTGTGTATGTGGACGTGTGTGTGTAGATGGACGTGTGTAGATAGATGTGTGTGTATGTGGACGTGTGTGTGTAGATGGTCGTGTATGTACGTAGGTAGACGTGTGTGTGTAGATGGACGTGTGTGTGTAGTAGACGTGTGTGTGTAGGTAGACATGTGTGTGTAGATGGTCGTGTGTGTACGTAGGTAGACGTGTGTGTAGATGGACATGTGTGTGTAGATGGGCATGTGTATGTGGATGTGTGTGTGGATGTGGACGTGTGTGTGTGGATTGGCATGAACTCAGCGATGCAGCAGCAAACCCTTTTTCTTGAGGCGTCTGCCAACCCTGAGCAGGGAGTCCAGACGCCCGCGGGTCCTGGGAACAGGCCTGGGTGGCAAACCGCAGAGGAAACCCTCCGAGAGCGTGTCCGTGACGGGGCTGCGGGACAAACACGTCCGCCGTCCGGCTTGTGGCGGGGAGACCGGCTCCAGCCTCAAGTCAAGAGACTTGAATGTCCTCTTGTCTTCTAGGCGCCTCTGCTAAACCCCGCGGGACGCTGGGCACCGGGACTGGCCATGGGCAACGAGCAGAGCGCCTCGGAGAGCCAGGTGGGTGGCAGGGCTCCTTCTGACGGCCCCTTGGGCCCCGCTGTCCCCCCCCTCCTGCCCGCGGCCCAGGGGGAGCGAGCCTGACGCGTGGGGCACGGGGGCCGGTGGGGCGCCTTCATTTCATCCTCAGGATTCCCGGCTGAAGGCGAGCCCTGGTGCTATAAGCACTAGTTGTTCTTTCCAGTCTGTGCTTTAAACTTAATAGAGTGAGAGTTTGGCCTCTTTTTCCTGGCTCGTGCCCTCCCCGCCCCTCCCATCAGCTGACCTGGGCGTGCAGAGGCGGTGAAACGCAGGCCTCTCGCGCACGCCTCCCCCACATGGCGTTTGGCCCTAAAAGTGGTTTTATCGTCGATCAACGTTGAGCAAATGGACCTGGAACCGTCGCCTCCGGGCTGGGAGGGTTCTCGCCACTGAGGCACGGGCTCTAGCTGCTGGGCTGTGCGTGCGGCTGGGACGTTCAGACGCACCAGCCTTCAGCTCCCCGGTTTACGTCTGGAACGCGAAGTCCCCGCCCTGGTGAACGAAGGCGCGGAGACACTTCCCATTCGTCTCTCTCAGCGGAACTTGGGCGACCGGTACTGAAGTCTTTGAGTGAGAAAAGGGTGCAAAAGGCCGGCTCATCTCACTGTGTTTCCCGCAGCCTCTGCCTCCGGGCCACCGCCTTGTCTGAAGCAGGAAAACGAGAATCATTCAGAGACAAGGGGCCACACCAGGCGTCCGGGGCGGCCGGAAACAGTCCTCCGTTAAACGCGGGGCGTGAGACGGGGGAGCGGGAGGGACTGTGGCGGCAGAGGGTTCCCGTCCTGCTGTCTGGGGGGGCGGCCCCTCCACTCGGCCGATGGATGCGTGTGGGCACGGGAGCCCCTGTGACAGGACCCCCCCTTCTCCAAGGGGGTCAGGAGCCCACATTTCTTTCCCATGAAATCTTAATTGTTTATAATTAAACTTTCCTTTTGAGATAATGGGAGATGCACACGCTGCCCTAAGAAATGATACAGACAAATCTCATGGACCCTTTACCTACGATTTTTTTTTTTTTCCTTTACCTGGTAACATCAATGGATAACATCCTGTAAAACTCTGGTACCACAGCCGACGCTGACAGATAATGCCAAGCTGTGGAGCATCCCGTCCTGGCACGTGTGGCTCAGTGGATAGAGCGTCGGCCCGCGGACTGAAGGGTCCCGGGTTCGATTCCCGCTCAGGGCTCATACCCAGGTTGCAGGCTTGGTCCCCAGTGGGGGGCGTGCAGGTCCATGATTCTCTCTCCTCATTGATGTTTCTATCGCCCTCTTCTTCTCCCTTCCTCTCTGAAATAAAAATGTATTTTAAAAAATTATGGAGCAGCCCCATCACCAGGAGGGTGCCTCTTCTTACCCTCAGAGCCACCCCCACCTCCTCTGGTCCCCCACTTCCACCCCCGGCCGCCCCGCATTTGTTCTCTCTCATTTCGACATCTGAGCCTGTTGTATAGTCGGCCGGAGTCACGCAGACGGGACCTCGGGGAACGGGCTGTGTCCGCTCGCGGAATTCCCTCCCACCCACCCAGGCGGCTGCGTGCGCCAGACATCCGTCCCTTTTTATTTTTTTGGTTAGTCTTCCCCTGAGGATGTTTTTCCCATTGATTTTTAGAGAGAGAGGAAGGGAGGGGGAGAGACAGAGAAACATCGATGTGAGGGAAGCACATTGATGGGTGGCCTCCCGCATGGGCCCTGACCAGGGATCGAGCCTGCACCCGAAGGACGCGCCCTGGACGGGAAGCGAACCTGGGACCCTCCTGCCTGCAGGCGGGTGCTCTATCCACTGAGCCACACCGGCCAGGGCCAGCGTCGGCTCCCTTTCACTGCCGAGCACCGTCCCTGGGACGCGGGAACGGCCGCTCGCTCGTCGCTCATCGAGGGGCATCTGGTTGCTCCCGGGTCGGGGCCGTCACATGCGCAGCTGCCGCGAGCGTTCCGTTCGCCTGCGGCTTCTGTGTGCACATGTTTTCACTTCGCGAGACGAATGCCCGAGGGGCCCTGCCGGGTCGGATGGTCGTCACGTGTGCAGTGAGAGGGGGCCGCCAAGCTGTGTTCCTAGAACCGCTCGCCCCGTCACATCCCTCCCCCTGCCCCCTCTCCCTCCGCGGGGTGGGCCCATCGGGGTGGCAGGGTGGGCCGGTCGGGTCTGCCTCCCCTGGCGCTGCCACCGCTGGGCAAGGCCAGGCCATGCGTGGGGCGGCTCCCGGGGCGGCTCTGCTGTGTGTTCCCTGTAAGCGGATGTCGGGCGTCGTAATGAGCTCACTGCCATCTGCGATTCTCTCGGTGAAACACATGCTCATGTGTCTGTCTTCTAACCGCGTTCTTTTCACTGTTGCGTCTCGAGAGTTCTCTCCACGGCCCGGAGACCACCCTTCGCCAGACGTGGTTGCGAATCCCTCCTCCCACTCCCGCTCCGCGTCCGTCCTCTGAGCACGGTCTTCGCAGGCAGCTTCTAGGAGGCACGTTTGTCAGCTTTCCCATCACGGGCAGGGCTTTCGGCTCCAAACCCAAGAACTCTTTGTGCAGCCCTGACGTCCTGACAATTTTCTCTCTAAAAATTCTGTAGTTTTATAGTTAAATCCATGACGCATTTGAGTGCGTTTTGTGTGGAAGGCCTGAGATTCAGGTTGAGGTTCGCGGGGGTGTGTGTCTGGCCCGTCCCCGCTCACCCGTCAGCCCCCGTGTGGGAACTGGTCTCCTGCCCTGGAGACCAGGAGCTGGCCGTGCTCTGTGGGGCTGCCTCTGCTTCTCTCCGTGTCGCTGATCTGCGTGTCTCTCTCCCGCGGCTCCCCTGAGCTCTCGATGGCTGAGGCCGGGTAGAGCGATTCCTTCCGCTTGGCGATTTTTCAAGATTGCTTTAGCTATTCCAGGGCCGACGGCTGTTTATGTGAATTGTAGGGTAAGCTTTTCTGTGTCTACAAAATCCTTTGCTGGGATCGAGCTAGGAAGGAACCTATAGATCGATGTGGGGAGAACTGACGTCCTGCCTCCGTCCAGTCTTCGGTCCATGAGCACGTGGTGTGTCTCGTCATGAAGGTCCCTTGGATTCGTCTCCCGGCTCATCAGGCTCAGCGGACACATTCTGTGTGCGTCCGAGGTTGTGCCCGTTTCGTTTTCTCTGCGGTGGTGGTGAGGGGCGTCATGCTTTCACGTGGGTTTCCGCAGGCGCGTTGTCAGGGTGCTGACTTTGCGGGTGGATGGCCCGTGTCCTGTGATTTTGTGAACTGGCTGGTTAGTGCCGTGAGATTTGTGGCCGATCCCTGGCACGCTCTCTGTAGACGGGTACGGCGTGGCGTTTGCAGGGAGAGCGGCATTTCCGCTCTTCAGATCCCTGTCCGTTTCATTTGTTTGTTTATTTGCTTTTGGCCCAATTGCAGCGGCTGGGAATCCAAGACGATGTTAATTCAGAACAGCCAGCCCGGCCGGCGTGGCTCAGGGGCTGAGCATCGACCCATGAACCAGGAGGTCAGAGTTCGATTCCCTGTCAAGGGCACAGGCCTGGGATGCGGGCTCGATCCCCAGAGAGGGGCGTGCAGGAGGCAGCCGATCCATGATTCTCTCTCGTCATTGATGTTTCTCTCTCTCCCTCTCCCTTCCTCTCTGACATCAATAAACATACATTTTTAGAAGCACAGACGACTGGATAAACGAGCTGTGGTCTATCGATCCAGGGGTGGGGAACGTCCGGCCCTTGAGCCGTACAAGGCCAAGGACATCGCTGGGTCTGGCCCTGCCAAGGCATCGGGTGAGCTGATTAATTGTTTGACCAAACAGGGCAGGCGCTGGTTCAGCTGGTCGTTTTGTGCGGCCTCGAAGGATGCGGTCAGATCCACATGGCCCTTGGCAGGAAAGGTGCCCGCCCCCCAGGGAACGGGGGATTCGAACCCAGCGCTCTCTGACCTAAAGCTTGTTCATTTTTCTACCACATCCCGTGGGGGAGGCCTGAATCCCACCCTTGGGGCCTCCTCCTTCGAGGCCTGGCCGGGCGCCCGCGGAGACCCTGGAGGCCGCTGTGGCGAGTTGCTCCGATCTTGGCTTTCCGCCTCGGAGGTGGAGACGTTTGGGACGGCCTCACAGGCCTGGACTGGACGGGGCCTCGTGGGACAGCATGGGCCCTGCTGCGCGTTTGGGGGCCGGCAGTGGCTCTGAAGCCAGAGCCCATGTCGTGGGTGACCTCTGCTCCCGTCTGGCCTCACTGGCAGCCGCACTGCTCCCCGAAGCTCGGGCAGAGAGGGGGCGCGTCGGCAAGACGCTGGTCCAGTCTAACCACGTCAGGAGCCCTTGGTTGGCACAACCAGGGAGCCACGGTCTAGAGAGATGGCCCATGTCCAAGAGGTAACATCACGGGATTTAAAAATATAGATTTTTATTGATTTCAGAGAGGAAGGGAGAGGGAGAGAGAGACAGAAATATTAATGAGGAGAGAGAATCATGGATCAGCTGCCCCCTGCACGCCCCCTAATGGGGATCAAGCTCACAACCCAGGCATGTGCCCTTGACCGGATTCGAACCCGGGACCCTTCAGCCCTCGGGCCAATGCTCTACCCACTGAGCCACACCGGTTAGGTGGGAATTTTTTTTTGATGACGAAACACTTGGTCTCCTGGGAAAGTGTCCTTCCCAGGCTGGCACGCTGCATGCCTGTTAACGCAGACGCAGGCCCTGAGCCAGGGAGAGGCTGTGTTTACTCAGCCAGGGCAGGAGGAGGACGGGACGCTGGCGGACCTGGCAGAAGCCAGGGCTCCGAGGGCGGGGTGCGCTTCGCCAATTGGCAGACGGCTCCAGGCGGAGGGGGTGATCGCGTTTCACACTTCATGGCCTTTCTGGACGCCTCTCCGCCAGGCTGTTCCGGGGGTGACCCTGGGCCGCGTTCTGCAGTCGCGTCCAGTTGTCTCAGCCGCTGGGAGCGAGGCAGGGAGGGGGCAGTGACCACGTGCAGCCGTGTCCACCGTCGGCAGACACAGCGTGAGGTCGGGGTCAGCAGCACAGGCTCCGGACCCAAACCCTCTAGTCCACGTCCTGGCCCCCTGCTGCCCGCCGTGTGGCCTTGGGCCGGTGGCTTCCTGTCTCTGTGCTCAGGGATCTGCCGGTGAAACGGCTGTTGTGAGGCCTGAGTGAGTGGGAACTCGCACACGGACTGTTATTGTGACCCGTGTGCTGCGATGGCTCCTGCAGGCGAAGTGTCGCGTAGGCACTGGGTGTTCTTATCATTGCATTTATTGGGGTGACGTTGGTTAACAAGGGGGGTGTTATGACTGTGGAGCGAGACCTGGCCCAGCTCCCCCACAGCCTGGCTTCTCCCCGGGACACGGAAGACGGATGTCCCTTTCCCGCCTGCTCCGCCCTCAGCGCCTTGGCACCGAACTTGAAAAGTGTGACGCCTTCCCCTGGGCCGTGCTGCTGCTCTCTCCTCACCCATTGTCTGCGGGATGGGGGGGGGGGGGGCTCCCCTGGCGTCCTGCTGGGGGAGGCGGGCCTCGTTGCTTCTTCAAGGAGGAAGCTCAGCCAGGGCCTGTTTCCTGTGCCCGAGGAAGGTCGGCCCGTGGCCCCCGTGGCCCCCGTGGCCCCGAGTCGGAGCGAAGATCTGGCCCCGCCCCCCCTGTTGCCGCCGCTGCCTGTGAGCCATGCGGTGTCTCTTCAGAACAACCTTGAAGTGGCCTTGACCGTGGCTGGCGGGCAGGAGCCGTGTCTGACACATGCTGGGGAATCACCCACGGCAGGGGGTACGGGAGGGGCGGAGGCCTGGCTGCGGAGGCGTTTGCTGCTCAGGCCCCTGTGCCCTCAGCCAAGCAGGGCCGGGTTCCGGTTCTAAAAACCCGGGCCCCTCATGTGAAAATGTCGCTCCCTCTGTGCTGTGATTCTTGGGGGACGATAGGGAACATTTTCAGCCGTGCAGCCACGAGGGACACTTTGTTGTCGCTCATTCTCACCCGGGGATATTTTTTCCATTGATTTTTAGAGAGAGAGGAAGGGAAGGAGTGGGGGGAGAGAGAGAGAGAGAGAGAGAGAGAGAGAGAGAGAGAGACACTGACACGTGAGAGACACACTGGTTGGTTGCCTCCTGCACGGGCCACTACTGGGGCGGGGGATCGAGCCTGCACCTGAGGTACATGCCCGTTACGGGGTCAAACCCACGACCCTTCAGTCCAGGGGCCGACGCTCTACCCACTGAGCCCAGTTGGCCAGGGCTCCGTCCCTAACTTCTCCCTAGTTTCCCAGCTGAATTCTGCTGAGCAAAACCACGGTTGGGGGAGGAAAATGCGTGACCCAAACACACGGGATCCTTTCAGGTCTTAGAGGACATGTGCCCACTGTCTCCAGGGAGCGGAGGACCCCCACGTGGGGAGGTGCCTGCCTGGTTCCTCACTCACGCAGAGATCCTCCCCCGGAACCGCCGTCTCTGCTCCGTGAGATGACGGCAGGGGCCGCCAGGCTCTGCTACCCCTTGTCCTCAAAGTGTGGCTTTGCCCCGTGGGTGGGTGCTCAGTGGGACGGCCAGGTAAATGGTCCAGCCCTTGAGGGCTGTGGTCAGAGGCCCATGGAGAAATGTGTTGGTGTTTTCAGAGATTCCTATTTGATTTCCTCTCTGATTTCTCTTCCCGGCTCAGAGGACCTCATCAGCGCCGAGTCCGGGGTCCCTGCAGCCCCCCGGGACCAGTCAGAGCGCGAAGAGGAAGCCGGAGGAACAGCCCAGGAGCGCGGGCCACGGAGACGCGCCCAGGTAGGAGCCAGGCCCCAGGACCCATGTGGCCGGCCCACTGCCTGCTCAGCACATGCTTGGAAAAGTTGACCCCCAGCCCCAGGCCTGCTCCTCAGTGGTAAGGGGTTCGAGACAGCGGCTCACAGGCCTCCTGTGACGGCCTAGCCTGCGCGGTGGGAGCATTAACGCTTCTCTGCCAGAGACGGAGCTGGTCACGACAGGCTTCCCTGCCAGCAGTGCCAGGTGTGTGCTCGTTGTCAGACTTAACGTAGAGGGGGCCCCCGAGGCGCTCACAGGGGCGCCCGGTCCCACGTGGGGCCGGCTGTGGGGGAGGAGGACCTTTCCCTCTTCATCCAGGTCCTCCCGCTGGTCTAGCCATCAAGTCAACAGGAGACAGATCACAGGAGAAAAGAACCCAATGTAATGACCTACTGTGTGCATAGAAGACCCCCCCACACACACACCCCCCATCCCCCGCACACCTACCCCCCCACACCCCCCCATGAGAGAGTCAGACCCCCCCACACCCCCCCCATGAGAGAGTCAGACCCCCCCCACACACACCTCCATCCCCCCGCACACCTACCCCCCACACACCCCCCATGAGAGAGTCAGACCCCCCCCCTCCCACACACACACGAGAGGCTGAGAGACGGCAGGTAAAACGAGGCACCTGTGACCTGGGCGAGGACGCGGGGAGGGCCCTGGGCCTCGGAGAGGAGGGTCATCAGCAGGACAGGCCCCGTAATTACGTGTTTAACTGCCACGCGGACAGGGCACAGAGCCTTATCTCTGGTCATAAATCTTATCGTGGGCAAAGCCCTTCATTTAAACCTCCAGGTGGTAAGTGGGGTGAGGGGGGCAGACGCTTCTCTGGAGACTGCAAGGTCCCCATTCCTTTTAGGTCAGAATGACCCTCATGCCAGCCCCGGCCAGTGTGGCTCTGTGGTTAGAGCGCCGGCCCAAGGACTGACGGGTCATGGGTTCGATTCCAGTTGGGGGCACAGACCTCGGTTGCAGGTCCACCCCCAGCCCCGATTGGGGTGCATGCAGGAGGCAGCCAATCGATGTGCCTCTCACATCGATGTTTCTCTCTCCTCCTCCCTTCTATTCTCTCTAAAAATCAATGGAAATCTAGCCTCGGGTGAGGATCAACAACATCAAAAGTGACCCTCATGACAAGTGGCTCGCCCTGGGGACCTGCTCTGACCCCCTCACTGCAGGCCCCGTGGGTGAGACGGGGGGGGGAGGGGGGTGCGCCCAGAACTGTGACTGAGTGGCCGGCGCCTTCAGTCCCCGGAGGCGGGTGACTTCCAGAAACAACACGGCCACATGCTGCCTGGAATGCGGCCACATGTGGCCAGTGCAGGTGGCCCATCGGTCACGGCTCCGTGTGGACCCACAGTCAGGGCCTGGCTCCCTGCCGACTGCTGGGAAGAGTCTGATGGGCGCCCCCCGAGCCGTGTTTGGCACCCACAGCTTTGGGTCCCTCCCAGCAGCGGCCAGCAGATGGGAACGGCCAGGCCCCAGGAAGGACACGGGCCAGGCACACTGGAGGCAACTCATGATTGCCAGAGGGTTGCCCGGCCAGCGTGGCTCAGTGGCTGAGCGTCAACCTATGAACTAGGATCATGGTCGGCAAACCGCGGCTCGCGAGCCACATGCGGCTCTTTGGCCCCTTGAGTGTGGCTCTTCCACGAAATACCACGTGTGGGAACACACGTACAGTGTGATTGAAACTTCATGGCCCATGCACAGAAGCTGGTATTTTGTGGAAGAGCCACACGCAAGGGGGCAAAGAGCCGCATGTGGCTCGCGAGCTGCGGTTTGCCGACCACTGAGCTAGGAGGTGAGGGTTCGATTCCTGGTCAGGGCACAGGCCTGGGTTGTGGGCTCGATCCCCAGTGTGGGGCGTGCAGGAGGCAGCCGACCCGTGATTCTCTCTCTCATAGGTGTTTCTATCTCTCTCCCTTCCTCTCTGAGATCAATAAAAACATATTTAAAATAATGATAATTGCCAGTGGGTTGAGCACATGATGTGATCAGAAGCCCACTGGACGGTGGAAGCCCAGCCTCCGGGAGGCGGTCGTCACAGGCCCCGAGGAAGGCGCGAGCTGGAGCCCGAGGGGCGAAGGCGAACAGTTGACTGACAGGTCTCCCCCCGCCCCCCGCGATGCTAATAGACAGGGAAGCTGGGTCCCCAGTGCTTGGCAGTAGCTTTTCACCCCAAGGGTTGAAGCAGCCCTCGCAGCGGTGGCTGTAACTGTGGCCGGTCGTGGGCGAGAGCGACCCCTGGTGGCCGGACTTTTGGTGCTATTTCTGGGTGGGGTTCCCAGGGGAACCTCCTGGGAACCGTGTGATTTCTTCCGGGACGGTGAGCCGTGGGGGCCGGGGCACAGCGTGCGCCTCGGACAGCAGCTCGGTGGCCCCGCGCCACTTCCACAGCCTGTCGGGGTGGCTGGACGCAGGTTTTACCGTCTGGTTCTAGGAGGCCAGGCGGCTGGTGGGCACGGGCTGTGGTGGCCGTGCGGCTCGCGGAGGGACCCTCTTCCCTGGAATTCGGCCCAGGAGCCGCCGCCGGCGCTGGTGAGGCTCCCGGCTCCCTGGAGGGGCCACCGCCGGCTCTGGGTCTTGTTCCCCAGCTTCCGTCCATCACTGTTTCCCTTGAAGAACAGCCGTCTCCCGGCATCGGGGTGAGCGTAACGGGGGGCCTTCGCAGAGCAGGCCCGGAGGAGCCACTGGCTGCTCACACGAAACCACAGCTCTCCCCCTAAACGCGGGAACTCCATGGGGAGGCCCTGGACTCACCCCGCAGGAACGAGGGCGAGCGGCCAGCCCCTCACCCCTGGGTGCCCCCTGCTCGGCCACCCTGTCCGTGGGGCCACACTGGGCCTGGGGGACCCCTGGCAGCCCCACGCTCTGTCCCTCAGGCCCCCGCACTCACCAGCCCGCACCCCGCGTTCTAAGACCTGGTCTCTGCTCAGGCAGCATTTTCTCCCCAAAGGACCTACAGGGTGTCCCCCCACAAGTGTGCACTTTGCATAATTACTAATTCCAATGGGTTAAACCTGAAAAGAAAGGATAAATGTGCGTACATTTTTGGGGGGGAGGGGGGACCCCTGTGTTACCGGTTTGTACAGAAGATGGGAGGAGCCTTTGGCCTCAAAGTGTCTCTGTTTCCTGCTGGTAAAACCTCCGGGAGAAACACAGCCGCCCCGGGGCTCCTGCCAACGGGAGCTGGAGGCGGGGCCTGGAGGAGGCGGGGCCTGGAGGAGGCGGGGCCTGGAGGCGGCGGGGCCTGGAGGAGGCGGGGCCGGGAGGAGGCGGGGCCTGGAGGAGGCGGGGCCGGGAGGAGGCGGGGCCGGGAGGAGGCGGGGCCGGGAGGAGGCGGGGCCGGGAGGAGGCGGGGCCGGGAGGAGGCGGGGCCGGGAGGCAGGAGAAGCACGTCCCTACCGCAGGTGTGACCGCCGCTCTGGGGGGAAACCGGGCTCGGAGCGCCGTGTCGCCTGTGCCCATGGTCCTCACCCCCCGCCCCCACCCTCGGAGGCCCTTCCTCCCTCCGACCGGCACAGCAGCCCCCCAGGTCCCCGCGGGGCAAATGCTGGACCCGCTCAGGGAGCCCCAGTTCGACTGCCTTGCCTTCCAGTGGCCACACGGTGTCGCTGTTGTAACTCGGCCCTGCACTGGCCGGACCCGGCCGGGATTGGGGGAGTCCTGGGAGACCCCCCTGTCCACTCCTGAGCACAACAGCCCTGGGTCCCCGCCCCCATCCATGGAGACTCCCTCTCCCTCCCGGGGGACCACCAGCCAGGGATGGGCAGCCCTTTCCTTAAACCCTCCGAGTGCTGCAGGTCGCCCAGAGGACACCAGGGACAAAGGCTGGACGGAGCTTGGGGGGTCAGCGCGGCCTGCTCGCCCCAGGGAAGCCGGGGGCATTTCAGAGGCCGGCCTTCCCTGGTGGAGCTCTTGTCGCAGAAGGGGGAAGAGTGGGGCCTCAAGGGTCTGGGGCCTTTTTTTTTATTGATGTCAAGACGGGAGCGGGAGAGAGAGATGGAAACATCCGTGATGAGAGAGGATCATGGATCAGCTGCCCCCTGCACACCCCCCACTGGGGATCGAGCCCGCAACCCGGGCCTGTGTCCTGACCAGGCATCGGACCGTGACCTCCTGGCTCCTAGGTGGACGCTCAGCCCCTGAGCCCGCCGGCCGGGCCCCGTCCTAAGGTTCACGGGGATGTCAGTTACACACACGGGTCCCCAGGCCCCCGCGGGTCCTTTGGAATCACAGCCGCTGGCTGTGGAGCCGGAATCCGTGTTCCCAACGCCCACCCTCGTCGGCTCCCGCGAGCAGGGAAATGGGGGAAACACGGGGTGTGGCCGGCTCTGCCTGGTCGCCAGCTAAGTCACCCCGTTCCCGGCCGCTCCTTCAGGACCAGGACGGGGAGACGTGGGTGAGCCCAGGAGCCGGATTTTAGTGAGAAGCCGTGTGAGGCTCATGAGGAAGTTTGGGGAACACTGGCCGGGGTTACCCTCCCGGGAACGACCCGCGGACTCTCTTCTGCATTTCTGGGAACTTAATTAAGGCCCCGGACTCGGGGCACCGACCCCTGCCCCTCCCTTCTCTCCTGTGTTCTTTCCTTCAGCAAACGCCCATGGGCGTCGCTCAGGGCCTGGCGCTGTTAGGGCGCGGGGCCCACAGCCTTAGCAGGGGCCTGGGGTCTCGGCTCCAGGGGGAGGCAGGTCTGGGGGAAGTCGGCCTCGAGGAGAGACCCTCTCAGACAGTGTCGGCTCGCACAGACCACGTGGGTGTGAGGGACGGAGCAGAGAAGACGCGGCCGTTTAGAATGGGTGGTGGTTCTCAAGGTGAGGTTTCCCGTCGATGGATGGGTCGATGGGTCGATTAGACTGATTGGCCAGCTCAGCGTCACGTGGGTGCTTGCTGGGATGCCAGACTCACTGGATGAGAGACTCTAGGGGTGGACCCCCCTCCGCCCCCGCAATCTGTGCTCTGCTGCGCCCTCCAGGGCTGGCTGAGAGGGTCAGGGAAGGCGGTGACCTTTGAACTGGTTTGAAGGACAGCAGGAGGGGCAGGGAAGGCCCGGATTGGGGACAGCAATGCCGGGGGCCCAGGCGGGTGCTCCCTGTGCCTGGCAAGCAGCCTCCGTGAAGACGGGCCTGTCCACGCCCGGCCCAGGCCCAGGCAGGGTGGGCCCAGCTGGCAGCGCCGCCTCCGTCCGCTCCTAACTGGCTATCTTCTCCGGCAGGACGTCCACAGGAGAGGCGACCGGCTGGGAAGACGGTCAGGCCGCCTCAGTGCCTGGCCCACCGGTCTTCTCGCTGGCTCGGGCCTCCGAGTGGCGGGGAGGGGCCCTCCTGAGACGACACCCCCTCACGGAACAACGTGGGAAACAGGGACGCGGAGAGTAGACGGGAGAGGGGGTGCGGGGTCACCAACTCCCCCATTTACAGACCACGGCTCCCCAAACACTAGCGTTCCCTCGGACTTTCCCTTCTTTCTGGTTCTTCCCTGACGGTGGGATGCCTGTGTGCCTGTCTGCACGTTTGTTTAGGCACCTTTAAGTAGGAGACGTGTTTACGTAAAGCAGCTTATACCTCCTCCTGTCGTCTTAGATACGAACGCACATCTGCAGGGTTAATAGGCTGCGTGAGGGCAGCTCCGGCTGACGGAGCCGCGAGCAGCACCGAGAACCGCCCCCCCCGCCCCCCACCCCCCACACCCCCATCTCGGGTTTCTGTGGGCTCCCCCCCGGCATCCGTGCTGCCTTCGCTGCAGCGCGTGCCCCCATGCAGTGCATCGTCATCAACGGCATCTGGAGTCACAGCGAGGCTGGCCCTCCGTGGGGCGCAGTCCATGGGTCTGACGAATGCGCGACGCCCTGTAGCCTGTGCTCCCCATTACCTGTCACAGGAGGTTCAGGGCCTTAAGCCCCCCACACTCCACCTGCTCGCCCCCTCCCTCCCTTCTAACCGCTGGCCGCCCGGATCTTCTCCCTGTCCCCATGGGGGTGTTGGTGTTTTTAAAAAATGTTTTATTGATTTTTAGAGAGAGAGGAAGGGAGAGGAATATGGAGAGATAGAAACATTGATGAGGGAGGAACATCACCAACCTGCCGCCTCCTGCACGCCCCACACGGGGATCCAGCCCACCACCCGGGCCTGTGCCCCGACCGGGAATCGAACCAGCGACCCCCTGGTTCATAGGTCGGGCGACGCTCCATGACGGAGCCCCCGGGCCGGGCCCGTGTCTTTATTGTTATCTTTTCCCGTTGGTATAAACACCCCCCGCTGGAGTGGAGTCTGGGGGCTCGGTGGGTGTTTACCCCCCGGCACCTGGGTCCCCCCTTCCGCCGGGTCCGAGCATCGCCATCGCCCAGAGCATCTCCCCGCCCGTCCGTCCTGTCCGGAGACTAACGACTGGTCTGACCGCTCCCTCCGGGTCGGTTCTGCCAGTTGGTAGCCCTCACGGAAACGAGGTCAACAGCTCATGGACTCGGTCTTTATCTGCTGCTGCTTGTTGATTTTTTGTTAGTTTCATTGTGATGTTAACCCTGCACAGCACACCGCTGACCCCTAACGAACCCGCAGGAGTGCAGTGTGACCGCGTCGCCGTGCGGCCCCGGCTTTGCTGGCTCCTCGGGGGAGCGATGCTCTCCGTCGTGAAAAGCCGCTGCAGGCCCAGCCTCTGCCGCACTTTTGGTCTCTTGTGTTGTCATTTGGTTCGAGCTCTTTCCCGTTTCCCTCTTCGTCTCTCCTTTGGACTCACGGGCGCCTTAGAAGCCTTGCATTTCGTTCCCGGACCGTTGGAGACTTTCCAGGCGGCCTTCTGCGCCTGCTTCCTGGTGTAACTCCACGGTCGCCAGATCACATACTTCGCATAATTGGAATCCTTTTGGATTTCTCGCGGCTGTTTGATGTGCAGGACGCGGTCAGTGTCCTCGCCGTGCCCTGTGCGCCTGGATGGAACGCCGCCGGCCGCCCTGGCTGGTGCTGAGGGAAGGGGGGGGGGAGGCGTGTTGGCCACGGTGCTGGGTGGACCCCTGGGTCCGCGCTGATCTGCTATCCCCCGATGTCAATCGATTATTGGAAAAGGACAGGTACTATCAGGTCACAGTCGGGGGCTGAGATCTGGTGTTGGATGGACTTTGAGGACGTTCGCGTCCTGTATGAAGCGGACCCTTTACAGTGGGAGGGCCTCGCCTACGCCGGTAGCGTCTGTTCCTTATCATATGGACACCGCGGCTTCCTTTCGATCAGTGTTGTCATGGTTTATTCTCCTGCCTCGAATCTTTTCCTTTTAACCTATTTGTGCTTTTAAAAATATACATATTTTATTGATTTTACAGAGACAAGGGAGAGGGATAGACAGTTAGAAACATCGATGAGAGAGAAACATCGATCAGCTGCCTCCTGCACACCCCCCACTGGGGATGTGCCCACAACCAAGGTACATGCCCTTGACTGGGATTGAACCTGGGACCCTTTGGTCCACAGGCCGACGCTCTGTCCACTGAGCCAAACCGGCTAGGGCTCTTTTTGTTTCTTGTGCTTAGAGTTAGATTCTTAGATCTGTAGATATCTAGTTTATATCATATTTGGAAAATTTTCAGCCATTCTTTTAAAAAATATATTTTTTTATTGATGTCAGAGAGAAGGGAGAGGGAGAGAGAGATAGAAATATCAATGATGAGAGAGAACCATGGATCGGCTGCCTCCTGCACGCCCCCCACTGGGGATCGAGCGGGCAACCCGGGACTGTGCCCTGACCGGGAATTGAACCCTGACCTCCTGGTTCATAGGTTGACACTCCATCACTGAGCCCCACCGGCCGGGCCCCCGTGTTGATTTTGGGGAAGGAGATGCCATGTGCGATGGTTATGGGAGGGGTAGGGGGCTCTCTTCGTGGGGAGGAATGAGGTGCGGGGGGCGCTGTGTTTGTGGCCTCTGGGGGCACATTGGGGTGGTTCTGCCTGCGTGTGGCTCTGTCCTTGGCATCCTGGGACCCGATGACATGTGACCTGTTCTCCTTGTTGGCAGCGTCACGCAAGGAGCCGCCTGCACCGCTTCTGAGGGTGCGGCCGGCCTGGATCCAGGCATCGTGTCCCCGGAGGTGACTGAGCCAAGGAAGCACCCACAGAAAGCCGGGGGCCCAGCCGGCTCTCCACTGCCCAGCCCGCCAGCGCCCCGGGAGCCCGAGAGCACCCCCAGCTCCATGCCCGGAGCCGAGGACCCCCCTGAAGTTTACTCCGTCAGCCCCCCCGCAGCGCCTGAGGACTGGCCCCTCGTCCAGCCCCTCGCTCAGCGCTCCGGGAGGCAGCCTTCTCCAGGGGCCCAGGGAGACGCCCTGGCATCGCTCGCCCCTCCTGGGGGCTGCCCTGTCCAGCGCACGGTGGCTGCCTCTGGCCCCCGGGCTGGAGGAGTGGGAGCCCTGAAGGAAGAGGGGCCGGAGTCAGCCTCCTTCAGGTCCAGGGATCAGGCGCCAGGACTTTCGCCAGCACCTCCCGGAGGGCGGATGGAGGCAGCGCTGGGCGGGGAGGCCGGCCGGCCCCGGGGTGTCCAGTCCCAGAGGGAAGAGGCTGCAGGTGATCTCACTCCGCCAGCCTCCGGGCGGGGGGCCGCTTCTGTCCAGGTGCCCCCCACGAGCCCCCCTGCAGCCCCGTCCGGCCAGGGGAGCTCAGCGGGCCTGGAGCAGTGCCCCCCGAGGCCTGAGCCCCCCAGCCCCCAGGAGCCAGCCTCCAGCACCCCTGGCGGAGGGAGCTGCTCAGCAGAGAGGCCGCGCCCGGATTTCGTCGCGGACTTGGGGGCCTGCCGTCCCACGGGGAGCATCTCCGGGGCTGCCCCCCAGGAAAGCCGCCAGGACCCGCCGCCTCCTGCCCTGGGGCCAGGAACCGGGGGCTCTGGGACGGAGACTGTAGATGCCAGCGACTCTCAGTGCCCCTCGAAGACACGGGTGCCGGGAGCCAAGCCCAGTGATGCCGTCGGCATGGCGGCAGGGGGCCCTCCCGAGGGGGCTCTGCCCGTGGGCATCCAGGAGCCACGACCCGCTGCCCTGCCCGCCGCTCAGGCCCCTGTGGCCGCAGAAGAACCCGGCCGGCTGGCCCGGGAGACGGTGTCCGGCCCCGAGGTGGCCGTGCTTACAGATTCGGCCAAAGAACCGGCAGATGTGTGGTTGGCCAGACAGGAGCGCCCGTCAGATCTCAGAGGTGTGGGAGACGGCCCTGCCCGTGCGCCCCAGGAGAGCGGGCAGCCCTGGGACACGGAGCCGAGCCACCACGTCCAGCAGGGGGTGCCGCCCCCTCCCCCCAGCACATCGGACGAAGGCGCCAGCCAGTCACGGTGGCCACAGGATGAGGCCCAGGCCCCTGACGGCCCAGGTGGGGCAGAGCAGGGAAGCCAACCACCCAGGGCTGGTCCGGGGGGAGAGGAGCAGGGCCCAGAGCCTCCCGGCGGGGCAGAGCCTGGGGACCTGGGGGGACAGCAGCCCCAGGCCCTCGGCCACAGGCCTGACCCAGAGACGGACAAAGAGGAGGCTTCCCAGGTGACCAGTGACGGGAGCCAGAGGGGGGCCGGGGACTTGCTCATTCCGGGACACGATCAGCAGGACAGCCCGGGGCACCCAGGACCAGCAGCTGTGCCCCCGGGAGCCCCCCTCCAGCCAGGCCGGCCGGGGCCAGACGCCGCTGCCTCTGAGGTGCCCGGGGAGCAGGCGCGGCCGTGTGAACGTGAGCGCGAGGCCTCTCTGCGTGATCCAGGCCCTGCGGACGCTCCCCAAGTCCCCGCGCCCCGGGCACCGCGGGAGGATGCAAGCTTGCCCACCCGCGGAGGAGAGGGGCCGGCCTCCACATCGGAGCGTCAGCGTGGGCTCCCCGAGGGCAGGCTGCCTGGTGCCCCGAGTTCAGGCCCCGGGGACTCCGAGCCGGAGAGCCCAGTGACGGAGCGGTCAGAGCTGCCCGCGCTCGGGGGGCCTGGGCCAGAGGCGGCGGGCAGTGCCAGCCAGCCCTCCGGGGCCCTGCTTCCTGCAGCGGACCCCCCACAGGCCTCGCCCCTGGCAGGGGGCCCGGGCACCGAGGAGAGCCGTGCTGGGCAGGGCCCCCCCGGGTCCCAGCAGGAGCCTGGAGCGCGGGAGGCCGGCGGCCAGCGTGGAGCAGCGTGTCCGGGCGACGCGGGCGAGTCTGAAGCCGCAGAGGCTTGGCCTCCGGGTCAGGGTGTGGGCACAACGCAGGGGGCAAGTGGGAACACGGCGGGGGCCCCGCCCCGCGGGCCTGACTCAGGAGCTCCGGGGGGTGCAGCTCGCTGCCTGCCCGCCCCGGCGCCCGCCAGCCCCGGCCTCACAGCCACAGGGGGTGCCCCGGAGAGGGAGGCGGGGGGTGAACCCCGGGAAGGCGCCTCCCAGCCAGCGCCCGCCCCGCGGGAGGAGATGGACGCAGGGGCCCCGGACCGTCTCGGACGTCGCCCACCCGCGGAGGAGCGGGGTGTGGGGGGTGCGGCTGCCCGGGCCGCTGAGGACGCTGACGGAGGGGACCTGGGCGTGCAGCCGCCTCCAGACCAGCCAGGAGGAGGCACTCTGAGCAGTGGCATCCGTCAGCCCGAGCAGCGGCCCTGCCCCGGGGAGCAGGCTCCCGCCCCTGCTCCGGGCGAAGCCGGCCACACCGAGCTGCCCTCTGCCAGCACCGTGGGCACTCTCCCAGCCCAGGTGGACACTATCTCTGCCAGCACCGTGGACACTCCTCCAGCCCAGGTGGACACTTCCACAGCCCAGGTGGGCACTCCTCCAGCCCAGGTGGACACTCCTCCAGCCCAGGTGGACACTTCCACAGCCCAGGTGGGCACTCCTCCAGCCCAGGTGGACACTCCTCCAGCCCAGGTGGACACTTCCACAGCCCAGGTGGGCACTCCTCCAGCCCAGGTGGACACTATCTCTGCCAGCACCGTGGACACTCCTCCAGCCCAGGTGGACACTATCTCTGCCAGCACCGTGGACACTCCTCCAGCCCAGGTGGACACTATCTCTGCCAGCACCGTGGACACTCCTCCAGCCCAGGTGGACACTATCTCTGCCAGCACCGTGGACACTCCTCCAGCCCAGGTGGACACTCCTCCATCCCAGGTGGGCACTCCCACAGCCCAAGTGGACACTCCTCCAGCCCAGGTGGACACTTCCACAGCCCAGGTGGGCACTCCTCCAGCCCAGGTGGACACTATCTCTGCCAGCACCGTGGACACTCCTACAGCCCAGGTAGATACTCCCGCGGCCCAGGCTGTTCCCGACCTGGAGAGGCTCCTGCCCTCTGGGCCCCTGGTGGAGGCTGCCCGGGACACCCCTTACCTGCATATAGATGGCGCCCCCAGGAAAGGGGCAGAAGATGGTCCCAGAGGTGAAGGCCCTGGCCCCCTGGGGGAGCCCCCGTTTGCCTCGGGAAATGCCACCTCGGCCTCCGGGATGCTGGCTGCCGGCCACCTCGCCTCCCTCTCGCAGCCCGGAGCTGCCCGTGGCGACGTCCCTGTGGCTGGGGCCTCTGAGGGGCCCGGGGACCCTGTGCCCTACCTGGACAGCACGCCGCTTCCGGCCGGTGGCGAGCAGGTGACAGGGGGGGAGGAAGCTGCACCTGGAGCCGGCCCCCGGGCCCCCGAGGTCCCTGTAGGCCCTGGCAGTGAGCGGGGCCCGGAGCGCAGCGGGGACAGGACGGGGGAACCCCCCCAGGACCCCGACAGGGGCACCTCGGGTGGCGTGGACGCCAGCCCCAGGCAGAGCGGCCCCATCGCTGGGTTCTCCGACTTCCGGGAGCACATCACCAAGATCTTTGAGACGTCGGTGCGCGGAGCCCTGGCCGACCGGCCCCAGCGCGCACCTGCACCCGGAGAGAAGGTGGGGGCCCCCAGGAGTGTGGGGGGCAAGGACCTCGACGGGCCGCTGAGCCCAGGGAAGCTTCCAGACGGGACTCCAGCCGTGGCCGCCGCCCCTGTGCCCGCCCCACCCACCGGCCTCCGCGTGGACGCAGAGCCGGGCGGGGGGCAGGACCCGCCAGGTGCCCAGGCGGGCGAGGTCGTGGCTGGGGGCCCCCCGGTGCCGAAGGACAGCGAGCAGCCGGAGGGGGCCCGGGGGGCTGGGCTGGGGCGGGGAGGCCAGACCCACTCGCGCTCCCTGCGGGGCAGCGGCCGGCAGGAGGCGGCTTCAGGTCCTTCCTCGCCAGAGGCGCCCGTGGAGAAAGCGGCTGGCGCACAGGCGGCCGCCCGGAGCCACCGGGAAGCGGACTCGGTTCCAGACGACAGAATTCCTTCAGGAGAACAGCACCGGGGCGCGTGCGCCAGCCGCCGGCCACCCCAGGCAGAGGGCGCCGGGGGCCCTGCCCCCCCAGCAGCTCCCGGGGACGTGCCCGCATCCACCTCTGCCCTGGGGGCCCCTTCTCCCAGTGGGGATGCTCTGACGGGGGCCGAGGCCGCCCCTGAGCCCTGCCCGCCTGGCACACTTGTGGGCGAGGGGCATGGAGGGGCTGCTGGGATCTCAGAGACACAGAAGGCCCCGGGGCCCGGCCTGGCCGCAGGAGGTGCCAGGGAAGCAGAGGGTGACGTCGCTCTGAGCACAGCTGAGACCGGGGCCCGTGCGCCTGGTGACCCTCCGGGGGCAGGTGCCATGAAGATGCCCTCTGCGGTGGCTGCCGCCTGGGGACCGCCAGGGGACCAGGGGGGCCCGGGCAGCTCCGAGGGGCCCCAGCAGCCCACGCCCCAGCTGCCCACTCCCCCGGCGGCCAGGAAGGCAGGCGTCGCCTCACCTCCAGGACCTGAAGAAGCTGGGGACCCCCGCCTGGTCCCAGAGGCCTCCCGCGAGGAGAGGTAAGTCAGAGCCAGTTCCCTGGAATGTGGGGTCGGCCTCCCCAGGGGTCCCCTCCGCTCTGTCCGTCAGTCACGTAGACGGGCGGGTGTGAGAAGCTAGTTTTCCACCTCAATTGCCTACACCAGCGGTTCTCAACCTGTGGGCCGCGGCCCCTTTGGCTGTCGAATGACCCTTTCACAGGGGTCGCCTAAGACCATCCTGCATATCAGATGTTTACATGACGATTCATCACAGTAGCAACATGACAATGATGAAGTAGCAACGAAGATAATTGTGTGGTTGGGTCACAACGTGAGGAGCTGTAGTTAAAGGGCCAGAAGGTTGAGAACCACTGGGCCACACGGACCTGCTTGCCGTCAGGATGGCTGAGCGCGGGGGAGCCTGAGGCAGGGGCGGAGGCGTGGGGGCCGTTGGGCTCGCCTCACGCCTTTTCTCGTGTCCTTGGCCCCATCGACTCACTTTCACAGGCGTGAGCGGCTCGCTGGCGGGGGCACCGTGGGGTCGGAGGCCGTGGTCGGCCATTCGTCTCCCTGGAGCCCCAACGCCTCTGCTTGGAATCTGGTTTGTTTGTGCCGAGGCCTGGAGGGTCCCCACGCTTCCCAGCCCAATGGCGGCCTGAAGCGACTTTGTTTTCTCGGGATTTGGGCGCAGTCGCCACTCACAGCTTTAAAGGGGACACGGGCTTTCCACAGGGACGGGGAGAGACGCGCCTTCTCGCCATCCGCCGCCTCCTCCACATGGTCCAGCAAGAGCTGCTCTGGCTGTGTGTGTGTGTCCGTGCATATGCATGTGTGTCTGTACGTGTGTACATGTGCATGCATGTGAGCGTGTGTATGCGTGTGAGCAGGGCGGGGCTCTAAATCAGCACCTGCGCCGGCCAGCGTTCCCTCCCCAACAGCTGCAGGCATTTCATTGGCGAGGTGGCTCCGTTTCAGGCGCTGGAGGAATGTGCGTCGCCTGCTCCTCCGCCTGGCGCTCCACCCACACCAGCTGCCTCCGCGGCCCCACAGGGCAGCTCTGGTCCTACCTCAGGCTGCGGCGGGCGCTTGGGCCGAGCAGACGCAGGTCTGATCCGCGGGGCACGTGCCTCGGTGCTGACTCGCTGGCGAGGATTCTGACATCCCCGTCGGAGGGGGGCGTGCTCACCGGGAGCCCGCTGCCCACAGTGACGCGTCAGCTCCTTCCTCCCCGCCCCGGCTGTCACCTCCCTGGGAACACGGCCCGGGGCACAGGAGCTCAGCGAACACTGCGGGCTGGTGGCTTCATCGCTTTAAATGTCAGGATGTGGTTTCCTGATCAACGTGAAGGGAGTGTGAGATGTAGGAGAGCAGAGGAAGGAGGAGGATTCGCACCCACAGCCCCGCGACCAGTTAGTTACGGCTCCCGGCCTTTCCCCGTTCTCTGTGTAAATGTTCACAGTCCGTCCCCCGGCCGTCGGGCTCCTCGCAAACAGATCTCAGGGGCTGAGGTGGTGTGACTCCCCAGCACTCGGCGGCGGGAAGTGGCCGGTGGTGCCGTCCCGCACGCCCAGCCCCTCTGAGAGGGCGCCCGCTGGGGGCCGGCCCTCCATGGCGCCTCCAGCCTGTCCCTCTCGGCAGCCGCGCTCCTGCACGTGGAGCACCAGCGTGGGAAACGCCGCTTTGCCTTGAGGAGGGGGCTTGGCCCCTCTGGGGAAGCTGCTCCCCCCGGGGAGCCGTGCCACGGCCCCGGGCAGGTCTCCGAGACAGTCGGGTGGCGGCAGAGGGAGCGGGACGGTGCGGCTGGTGTTGCAGGCGGGGTGGCAGGGAGCGGTCTGGGCGAGGTTGGGTGGCCACACTTTAGTGGACGCTGCCAGGACTCCCGTCCCAGGGCTCCAGATCCCCACCCGGCCCTGGCCCTGACTGGTGATGCGCACAACCTCAGTCTGCCCATCTATAGAATGGGTGTTTCTGCACCTGCCTCACCCAGGTGCCTAGAGGTCTGAGGTCACAGAGGCAATGCGATGCCCTCAGGCTCGGGGGCTTGGCGGGTGTCAGGTGCCTTATTCCGGCTCCAGGGCGGGCGAGACTGCCCTCCTGAGGCGGGTTCCGGCCCGGCCACCTCTCCTGTCCAGCACGGAGCTCCCGGTCTGCGGAAATGGCAGAACGGCCCAGGAGAGTGAGTTCTTTCTCTCCGTGTGGCCCGTGGGGTCTGCCTCCGGTTCAAAGGCTTAGAGACGTGTTTTGTCGTCAAACCGCACGTGTGACCGTGGCTGTGTGTTGCCGTGTGGGGCGTCTTGACAGAGAGATCCTGCGTTGAGTTGCCGAGAGAAGAGCAGAGCCAAAGCAGGTCCCCCGCCCGCCGGGCCCCGCGCTGCGCTGGGTTTGGCAGCTCCTGCCCACGTGGGCAGCCGACTCCGCCGCGGGTCAGGGTCTGAGCCGGTCGCTCGTGTCCGTGTGACGGCAGTGCGAGAGCCCGGCCTCACACGCGTGTGGGTGCAGGCGGCACGGATATGCTCGCCGTTTAGTTCCCCACATTGGGCGTGAAGTCGGCCCTGCTGGGGCCGGGCCACCAGCTCCCTGGCCGTGCCCCCCTCCAGCCCCACCCCAGCTGCCGAGGGCACGTGGCAGGTCCAAGAGGCGGGGTTGGCAGGCGCTCGGCTGTGGGTTTCTGCCCCCGTGCGGCCCCTCCCCGTGCACGTCCGGGGCCACCGACAGCCTCGCCGGTTCGTAGACTCTGCCCAGAGGCCTGGCTGGGTTGTGACGCAGGATACGAACGGGTCTCCCACGTGGATGGAGAGTTCAGAACTTGGCATTGTGCTTACTCCCCGCTGATGGTCGGGTGTGCAGGTCTCGATCCAGTGTGGGCGTCGCCACGCTGGTATTTTTTGCTGAAAGTTTATGTAAAAGGGGTTTTTCACTAGCCCGTGTGGCTCAGTGGTTGAGCATCAACCTATGAACCAGAAGGTGATGGTTCGATTCCCGGTCAGGACACGGGCTTGACCCCCAGTGCGGGGCGTGCAGGAGGCAGCCGGTCCATGATTCTCTGATGTTTCTCTCTCTCTCCCTTCCTCTTTGAAATCAATAAAAATATATTCAATGAGTAAGTAAGTAAATAAGGGGTTTCCTCTCCCACGTGGGAAAACGGTTGGAAATATCCTCTTCCGTGGTCAGTGCCGGTTGAGACGATGGACTGACTCCCAGGTGCCCGGCGTCTCTGTGTGGACGCGGGCCGGGCGGCTCCTGCGGGGCCGTGGGGTGAAAAGTTGACGGAGGGGAGGGAGGGGGGAGCCGAGAGCAGCCGCTGGCGCCGGGGCCGGCCCAGGGAGCCCGGCGGGACCAGGACGAGCCGGCCCGCTCCTCGCCCGCCCTTCCTCCCTCCCTCCCTCACCTTCTTCCCACTCAGGCTATTTCTTCCTTCTCTCCTCCTCCTCCTAAAATTACCAGCTGTGACACCACCGCCATGTCTGGAGTGAAGGGTCGGCGTGGAGGGAGCCGCCGCTGAGAAAATAAAAGCGAAGGAAAGGCAGCCGCTAAACATCCTTTTGAGAAACATTGGGCCGTGACAGGCTGTGGCTTGGACACGCCTCGCACCCGGAGCCGTTTCTTCCCGGGCGGGGGGGGGGAGGGGGGGGCGCTGAGCCAGGAAGGCCTGTTCCTCCCAGAGGCTCCCTCTCCCCGCCACCGCCCCCCGCGTGGCCCTGGGCGAGCCGCAGCCTCAGTCTCCACGCCTGTACAATGGGGCAAAGCCTTGGCTTGGCGTGAGCGTGACATGGGAGTTTCCAAAGCAGCCAGTCCGATGCCTGGTGTGTGGTAAGCGCATAATAAAACGGCAACAGAGGTCCGGCAGCGGCGACCTCTGCCCCTTTCCGTCTGTCACCCCCACCCAGGGCGGCAGCCCCCTCGCCGGACCTCGAGTCCAACGCGACTCGGGGTGGGTCAGGACCCGAATGCTCTGTCCAGACGTGTTTGCTCAGACGCGGGTCGGTGGTCATCTCAGCCGAGAGTGGGTCCGGCCTCCGGACAAGGGGACGTGGCGGTCTTGTCCCCGGACCGTTAGGCTGGCAGGCTAGGTGCTCGGCTCCCCGGCACCCGATACTCCGCGGCGCCGTGGGCAGGCCCAGCGCTCGCTGAATAATTCACCCAGCGGCTCTCAGGGGAGAGGGGGGCTTCCCGTCCAGGAAACAGGACAGGACTGGCAGCACAGGCTGGTCGGACAAGTTCTCAGCCACTCACGGCCTCGGTTTCCCTCCTGTGTAACGCGTGTCCACCGCACGGACTCATTATGGAGATGACATACAAGCAACATGCGTGCCCGGCTGGCGTGGCTCCGTGGCTGAGCGTCTACCTCACTGGTAGGTTCCCGGTCGGGGCACAGGCCCGGGTTGTGGCTCGATCCCCCGTATGGGGCGTGCAGGAGGCAGCCGGTCCGTGATTCTCTCTTATCATCGATGTTTCTCTCTCTCCCTCTCCCTTCCTCTCTGAAGTCGATAAAACTGTATGTTCAAAAAATAACAAAACAATATGCATAAAAGCTTTGCTCCCCGCCTGCCTGGCACGTGGTGAGCACTCACACACCAGGGCAATTGTTTTACTATCACAGGCATCACTGTCACCATCGGAACGATGCTCACTGCTGGCATCAGGTTCCTGGTGCTCACGTGGGCTTGGACCTTGGACTTGCTGAGGTTCACGCGCCTCTGCCCTGGGCCCCCTCCCCTCCGAGCTCCCCCGCATCCCCGGGGTTAGCAGCCTCTGCTGGGTGGCCTCAGGGTTGCAACATTGTATCTGAAGCACATCCCACACGTGGGGGATGCGCTCCCCTCCGTGCGAAGCCAGGGCTTTGGGGTTCACCTCCTGCCAAGAGCGGCCGAGCAGAGAGGAAACCTACCATTTGCGGGAGGGAGGGAGCGCCCGTGTGGGTGAGCCCCGCCAGCCGCACCAGCCCAACGCCAGCTCGGGGTGCACTTTATGGGACCAATTGCCCCGGCGATCTCGGCACCAGGCGTTTTGAGTGCGAGGCCGTCCTGGAAGCCGGACCCGGAGGGAGGGGCCGTGGTGCACGTTGTCTGGCCCAGCCCGTCGTCCGGACTCCACAGCCGGCAGCTGGAGGAGGAGGCCGCCTGGCGAGCGGCTGGGCAGCTGGCATCTGAAGGTGCCTGGCCAGAGTCGGCAGAAAGAGAGAAGAATTCGGGGAGAGGACAGCGCCAGGCTGGGCTTTCGGGGTCCCCCCTGCAGAATGTCAGGCAGCTGCTCCTCCGGCGGCGGCTGAGGCCTGGTGCCGCCGCCCCCCCCCCCCCCCCCGTGCCCCGCCTGCTCCCTGGCTCCTGAAATATCAGAGCCAGGACGTCAGCGTCCTCGTCTTACAGCCCAGAAACCTGAGCCCAGAGAGGCCGAGCCACCTCCCAAGGCCACACAGCTCCGGGGCCGCCGGTCGGAGTCACACCGAAGGCCTTCTTCCTCCCGAGGCCGGCGTCCCTTCCGGCAAACCCGCGGCTCCGGCTCCGTGGTGAGTGAACCGGCCTCACCTGGGCTGTGCCAGCAAGCGCCCCGGAAGCCCGGTGGACGAGGCTGCAGAGCAGGGGTGGGGACGCCGGCCTGCGGCCTGTATAAGGCCCACGAAACCGTGGGGTCTGGCCCTGCCCGGGCACTGGGGGTGAGCTAATGAAATGCTTGGCCAAACAGAGCAGCGCACTTTGAAGCCGGTCAGTGCACGGCCTGTGAGTGATGCTCTACCTACCCCAGCGGCCCCGGCCGAGGGAAGGTCCCCCCCGCTGTGGATCGTTTTGGGGTGCCGGTCGTGACTTAGGGCGACCTTGTCCTCGGGGCGCCCCAGAAGGCTGCCCGTGCAGCCTGGTTTTGCAAAGTGAGTCCGGCCGCAGCCTCTGGACGCGAAGGCCGCGTGCTGGTGGCCGAGGGCACAGGCAGTAGGACTGCAGGAGGCACAGTGTGAGAAGCTGGTCGGACACGCGGGTTCTTGAACCCCGCCATTTGGGGGTGTGTGTGCAGGTGCTGTGGGGGGGGGCAGTTTCCCTTGGGCGTGGGCGCAGGAGAAAGTTCGCTGAAACTTGAGTCTTGGTGTCTCGCTGAGATTCCCAGCCGGCGGCCGCGACCCCTGGGAGGGAGGAGCCCTTATCGATCACCGGGTGTCGTTTTTCTGCAGGAAGACGGGAGGTTACGTTGGAAACTCCCTGCTGGGTGATGTGTAGGCTCTCACTTGGTTCATGTTTTATCTTCAGTGGCGACTCATTTTTCTGTAGAAAAGGCCCCACATCGGGGTGGGGCGGGGGTGAGTTTTTATTTCAGAAGCTCCCCTTGCATTTTTTTTAAAAAAATATATTTTTATTGATTTCAGAGAGGAAGGGAGATGGAGAGAAAGATAGAAGCATCAATGATGAGAGGGAATCATTGATTGGCCACCTCCTGCATGCCCCCTACTGGGGATCGAACCCACAACCGGGACCTGTGCCCTGACCAGGAATCAAACCCTGGACCCTTCAGTCCCCAGGCCGATGCTCTATCCACTGAGACACACCAGCCAGGGCTCCCCTAGCATTTTGCATTTGGGGCTCATAACTGGCCTGAGTTGGAGGACTGTCATGCCTCCCGCTCCTTCCTGCCCCCTCCCCGGCCCCTCCCCGGCCCCTCCCTGCTCCCCTCCCCCCCTGCTCCCTCCCAGTCCCCTCCCCGGCCCCTCCCTGCTACCTCCTGGCTCCCTCCCAGCCCCCTCCGGGGACTCTCTGGGGCTGGTGAAGGGCATTTCAGTGGCCTCCTCTAAATTCCTTCCCCTCTGATGTGAAATGTGGGGGAAGGTGTGAGCGCAGAGCCAGGCCGACTCTGAAGGCGTCGGAGGCAGGAAGCTCCGCGAGGCTGAGATGCTGCCCAGACTCCCACGTGTGGCCTCGGGCTGACCCTCCTGCTGGCCGCTCAGGGACCACATTCTTGTTCAGGAGACTGAACAGGCTCAGGCACATGCAGTGGCCGCGAAGCCCTCTCCCCCCAGCGCCCAGGAGACCGCCCCCCGCCCCCGTCCTTTCCGCAAACGGACCACAATGGTAACACGGTGGCGAAGGTGCTAGCTCGTCAGGTAGGAGCTCATGCTTGCGGAGAGCGCAGGTGGTGTGAGCCGGGCGGGTCTGGGCTCAGCTCTGTCCCTTGGGCCCTTGGACAAAAAGCTGCTTAACTGCTCCAGGCCCCAGTTTCCTCATCTGTAAAATGGGTGTGAAATGGGTGCCTCCCTGGTGAGGGTTCGGTGTGACCGTGTGTGGGCCGTGCCTGCCCAGGGCTGGCCAGGTGCTGAGAGCCCGGCTGCTGCCGTTCGCGGACAGGGTCTCCGCCTGGTCCTAATCCTCAGCACAGTGGGCTGCACGTAGTAGGGCCTCAACAAGGGCCTGCAGCACGATTGTGCCTTGTCCTGTGGAGAGAGGGCGTGTCTCTCTGGTCGTTCACTCAGGAGAGAAATAAAAGTCGCTGGTCCAGGTTCCTTCCGCGGCACACGGTCACGTGGTTCCTCCTCCCTCACAGGGGCGCCTGCGTGGAAAGGCTGGGTCTTTGATTTGCGTCCCTTAGACCCGAGGTCTCCAACTGAGCGCACAGTAGGGCCCCCAGGGGATGGGTGCAGCGGGCGGAGCTTAGCTTGCTCCATAGTCAGAGACTTCCTTCCGGTGGGGCCAGGCCGAGCTCGAGGCAGCACCGCTGTGTACAGCACACGCACACGCACACGCACACGCACACGCCCGAGCCCGAGCCCCGCGGCCTGCGTGGGAGTGGGAGTGGCCTGGTGCACGCAGGGGAAGCCCAAGGGCCGCTCTAGGAATTCGGGGTGAGGCTGAGCAGCCGTGTGGACAGCTGCCCCCATGCGTTTCCTGGGTGTATTTCGGGTTCAGGCTGACATTTCATTGTAGCCTGGGCGGGGTGACGGCTGTTTTTGGACGCCCGGCTCCCGCCTGCACACACGGGCAGCCCTTCATGGGATGTGACGCGGGAGCCCAAGCACGGATGCTTCTAGAAAAACAACAACCTCCTCGGGCCTCACCGTGCAGTGTCCGTGTTGTTCGCACGAGGGCGGGGCTCCCAGGCTGGGGCGGGCGCCGCTCCTGGGCTCCGCGCGGCGTCGTCCCCGCTGATGTGCTCAGAGGCCGTCACCATGACCGGAGGCCACAGGGACCGGCCAGGCATGCGGCGTGCAGCCAGACGGCCCGCGTGTGAACCTGGATCCACGTGGTGTGGCCCTGAGTGAAAGCCGTGCCCCTCCGAGTCCGCCGCCTCCTTTATCGGCTGGGACAACGGCAGTGCCCAGCACAGGGCTCAGACGGAGCTCAGACGGAGAGAGGGCAGGGGAGCCACCGGGCAGAGCGCCAGCTGGGCAGCAAGTGCTCTCAGACCTTCGCTATTGGAGCTGAACAAAGTTATTCACCCGCCAGCGTGGCTCAGGGGCTGAGCATCAACCTATGACCCAGGAGGTCAGGGTTCGATTCCCGGTCGGGGCACAGGCCCGGGTTGTGGGCTCCATCCCCAGTGGGGGCCATGCAGGAGGCAGCCGATCCGTGATTCTCTCTTGTTACAGAAAAACCGGAGAAGAACCAAGCAGCGCTTAGAGAGACGGAGTTACATGTACTACGCGCGGGCCCAGAGGAAATGTATCTCAAATTCTGGGTGGTGTCACACACGAAGTTTCTCATATTTACACGATTTTACCTTCTTTGTCTCCCTTATATGGGGTTTTTCCGGTCCCCTTTGCAAGTTCTTAAAGGGCCCCATGTGCTGGGGCTTTGAGACCTCGACCAAGGGCTTGGCCTGACGCCAGCACTGATAACTTCGTCCGGGGAAGGTTTAATGGCCGCTCTGAAATGGGAATAGTCTTATTTTCCTTATTATTTAAGGCAGCAGGCATCTACAGAAGCCAGAAGTAGAGGGTTAAAGTTTCAAGCAGCAGTTTTTATATAAGATGGATGCTTCACTCTCATCATGGATGTTTCTCTCTCTCCCTCTTCCTGCCTCTCTCTTCCTCTCTGAAATCAACACATATATATATATATTTTTTTATCTTATTGATTTAGTTTTTAAGTTTTTGCCTGGCCAGTGTTCTCAGTGGCTGAGCACCGGCCTGTGAAACTGGGTGCCCGGTGGTTCTCCAAGGACAACGTGCCATCGCCCGGGGCCCAGCAACGCGTTGGACCCGCAGCCCTGCCGGGAGCGAGCGTGCTCTTTGTTCTGGAGTTGGCCGCTGCCCCCGAGTCGCACCCCCACCAGCTCCCAGCAGCCTCATGGGGCTCCAGTGCTGGCCCGCTGCCCACACTCCTCCATGGATCGCCTCGGGGCACGGGCAGTCTGGGGAGGAGCCTGGGCCAGGGGCCGAGAAGGTCAAATAGGCAGAAAGGATACAACTGGACACAGCGGGGCTCCTTTCAGTCTCCAGAGATAACTTCTAACACAGGCCGTCCCGTCCCCTCCGGTGGTTTTGGCTGCAAACGCCGCCTCGCCTGCCTCTGTGTCTGCGGACTTCCTGCTCCTGCTCCTCCCTTCTCCCTCCGGCGGGGTCCTGCCTTATACACTTTCTTTTCTAAAATATTTTATTGATGTCAGAGAGGAAGGGAGAGGGAGAGAGAGAGAGAAACATCAATGATGAGAGAGAACCATTGATCAGCTGCCTCCTGCACGCCCCCTACTGGGGATGGAGCCCGCAACCCGGGCCTGTGCCCCGACCGGGAATTGAACTCTGACCTCCTGGTTCATAGGTTGATGCTCAGCCACGGAGCCACGCTGCCGGGGCTGCCTTATGCTTTTTCATACGCCCGTGGGCACCTGGGAGAGTGGTTGTGGGTGCTCTGCGTGCCACACAGGCAGCCGTTCAGACGCCCTCGGAAACCCTAGGCTGGGGAAGGGGGTGTAATGGCTGCTGCCCCAGGCATTCTGCAAACACGCCACAGACTGCATTTCTGGGGAGACGTGGCCTTGTACTTCGACCCGGGAAGTCCTTCAGACGGAAAGATTCAGCCACGGCTGCAGTGGCTAAGGTCCAGCCTTCCTGCCCGCGACTCAGTCTGTTTTCTGTGGACTCTGGGACCCCCGAGGGGGTGAGTGCTCACACGGACACGGACACGGACACGGACATGGACACGGACACGGGTCCTCCGTCCTCTGCACCAGTGGGCGTGGTTCCCTGGAGAAGGGCAGCGCACATGCAGGAGCGCCTCAGGCCTGAGACCTGGCACGGGGCTGCCTGTGGCGGGACCAGGGCTGTGTGGGCTGCCTGAGGGTTTCCGGTGTGGATGCATCTCTGCTCTGTAGTGAGACTTGGGAGCTCTTGGCTTCGTCTTTTTTTTTTTTTTTTTTTTTTTGATAATTGCTTCTGCATTTTCTTTGCAAGGCCTTAGATCCATAGAGATCCAGGAATTCTAGTTCATCCTACTTTTTAAAAGTTTTTTTTTGTTTTTTTTTTTTATTGATTTCAGAGAGGAAGGGAGAGGGAGAGAGAAACATTAATGATGAGAGAAAATCATGGATCTGCTGCCTCCTGCACGCCCCACACTGGGGATCAAGCCCACAACCCGGGCCTGTGCCCTGACTGGGAATCAAACCAGCGAACTACTGGGTCCTAGGTCGACGCTCAACCACTGAGCCACGCCGGCCAGGCCACACCGATGGGTTTGGAAGCACAGTGATGCCTTCCTGCGTCAGGAGGGTATGTGCCCCGCCCCGGGCAGGGGCTGTTTCACACGAAAGGAATAGCACCTCACACTCATCCTCGCGCTTTGCCAAATTAGAGCGCTGGAGCTTGCAAAGGCGTGCGTGGGTGCGTTTTATGACATCAGCTGCTGGTGGCACACATTCGAACCAGTTAGCCTATCGGAGCCTCAGCTACCACATCTGTGAAATGGGCCCATTAAGACTCTGTAAACAAGGGATCGATTTAAATTGCCACCAGACACAGGACTCTTAGAAGCGTGGCGTTTTAAAAAATAATCATATTTTAGTGGAAGGCAACGAAAGCCTGCTTCTTTCTTCTATGAGAGGCCTGTGGGCACTGAGCTGCGGGCACCTGCTTCTTTAAGAGGAGGAAGGGAAGCGCTGAGTCATCCGTGAGTCCCGCGCCCTTTGGTCCCCAAGTGGGTGAAACAGCAAAGCTCTCTTGACTCTGAACTTAAGTAGGAAGCCGGCCCCACCTCGGGCCTCTGCGCCGCCTGGCTGCGCGGTTCCCGCGGTTCCCGGGGGAGCGAGGAGGGCCGTGGCCGGCGGGTAAGCGTCCCCGGTGCAGGTGTCTGTCTGTCCGTCTGTCTGAGAGCCAAGGAGTTCCATCCCGTCTGGCACACGCCCCCTCGGGCTTGGTCCCAGGGCCCCGCGCAGGAGGCAGCCGCCATGGTTCTCTCTCATCACCGATGTCTCTCTCTCTCCCCCCCCCCCCCTCTCCCTTCCTCCCTGAAATCAATACAAACATATTTAAAAACTAAACAACAAAACAAAACCCGCCCCTGGGACAGAAGCTACAGGGGCTGAACGGAGCGGGGAGTGGTCCCCGCGGCGAGCGGCGCAGGAGGAGGTCGGAGCGGAGCCCCCGCGCGCGCTGAGGACCGGGGTTCGCCGCGCTCGGTCTCGCACGTGACGACCTGGTCCCCACCTTTTCCCGGCTCCGCAGTTGGGGTTCAGGCCTCGGTGACTTCACACGTCGCCCCCCCCCCCCCCCCCCCCCGCCGCCAAGTGCAGCGGGAAGCGCGGACCGGGAACAAGTGGCCGTGACTCAGAGGCTCCTGGACCGAGGCGCAGCGCACGCGGGGAGGGGGGTCCGCCAACCGCGCCCCGCGCCGCCGGGTTCTGGGTGCGCCGCCCGCCAAGAGCCGGAGCGCATTCCTGCGCCGGGCGGAGAGCCGGCCGCGGGCGAGCAGCTGGCCCCGGGCGGCGGCGGAGCGGGCGGGGGAGGAGCCTGGCCGGCGCTCCACTCCTGGCCTTTGTGCAGCTCTGCCCGCCCGCCCGTCGGGGCGCCCCGCTCCCCGCCCGCCCGCCCGCGCCGTCGCCGGGAAAGTTCGTGCGCCGCTGTCCGCTGTCCGGCGGGGAAGCCGCGGCCTCCCGGGCCCTGCGGCCGCCGCCCCCGCAGGAAGGCCACGCCGGGTCGCCCCGGCCGGTGAGTGCGCGGCGCCAGGGGAGGCGCGCACGGGGTCAGGGGCGCCGGGGCCCCAGGACCTTCGCGGTCTGTCCCCCACAGGCGCTGGTTGGGAGGAAGGGGGCTGGACGTGCATTCGGGGTCCCCTGGAGGCAGGGGGTGTGTCTGTCGGGGAGCCCGGGACCCTTTGCGCGCAGGCTCCTGTTGGCGGTGTCTGGGGTCGGGATCCCGCCCTTGGTCCCGTGCGCCTGCGGCTGGGATCCCCGCCCGCGGTTGGGGTGCGGCGGCGGCCGGGGGTCCCCACCCGTGATTGGGGTCCGCGCCCGTGGCCTGGCTCCGCCGGGCTGTTCCGTGTGGTCCCCCCGACCCCCACCCCGGGGATCGGCCCTGACACTGGGCTGCGTGTCCTGCGCGTTCGGGACTTTTAAATTCTCCAGGAGCTACGTCATCGCCGGCGGCTCAGGCCGGGGCGCAGCACGTGACTGCACCCCCCCCCCCCCCCGGCTCCGCGGCTGCCTCTGCGCGTCCTGGAAACGCGAGTGGAAACGTCCCGTGGTCTAGGGTCCCCTCGGCCCGTGACCTCCCGGTCTGCGCTCATGTCCGCCTCCTGCGGCGTCAGGCAGGAAACTGCGCAGCCGGTGAAATCCGACTGGAACGGAGAAGCGTGTCTTCCAGGCCCGGGGGTGGGGGGCGGGGGGTGGGGAGTGGGGGGGCGGGGGGCGGGGCAGCCGGGCCTGCGCGGTGTGCGGCCCCTCCACCCGAGCCCGAGCGGCACGTGTCCCAGCGCTGCCCACGCCCCCTGGGCACAGTCCTGGCCGCGGAGGGGAGGTCCCGGTGGGGGGTCCGGCCTGCCCCGGAGGAAGGCGCTGCCGCGGGTGACGCTATCCTGGCTCTTTGGGGTCAAAGGCAGTTTTCCCTGCACTTGGGAGTGACGCCGGGATGGCTGCGGTGCCCCTGCGGTCCGGTCCGGTCCGGTTCTGGGCTTCAGAGGGTGGGGCGTGGACAGCTGCTGGACTTGGGCCCCTCGCAGACGCTGGCTTCCCGCGGAGGATGGGGCTCCTCCTAGAAGGGCCGGGCGGAGGGGAAGGGCGTGGAGTCCCCGGGGCCCTGGGCGGCTCAGCTCGGGCTGGGGGGGGGCGTGGCAGCCTCGGAGCCCAACTAGGTCAGGGCCGTCCTCCGGCCGCGGCCGCCTCGGTCCCAGGCCGCTGGCTCCCAGAGGCGCCTCCAGCAGGTAGGCCAGGCACCAGGGCCCACACCTCGGGGCGCCCCTGGGGACGAGCCTCTGGGCCCTGGTTCTGGGTGCCCCTCCGCCTGGAGGCGTGGGTGCTCGGAACGTGTCGGCTGCGGACACTGAGGATCCGGGCATTTCGCGGGTGTGACCCGGGCCCTCGGAGCGTCCAGGGTCTTGGCCAGGGTCCCGCGTGAAGGGGCTGCAGCCCAGGGACACCCGGCCTGGTGGGCTCTGGGCTCCGTCCTGTGTCTCAGGGGCCCGCAGGCTTCCTCCGGCTTAGGGTTGTTTATGTTTGTCGTTTCCATGGAGACAGACGCTGGGGGACTTGTCTGTTTGTAATCCCATCCTCCCTGAACTCCGGCGGTGGCGGAGTGAATAGACAGCTTCTGCTTCCAGGAGCCTGCGTGTGTGAGAGCGTGCGCGTGTGTGAGTGTGTGTGTACATGTGTGAGTGTGTGAGTATGTGTGTGTGAGAGTGTGTATGTGTGAGAGGTGGGAGAGTGTGTAAGCGGTATGAGAGTGTGTGAGTGTGTGTGTACATGTGTGAGTGTGTGAGTGTGTGAGAATGTGTGTAAGAGAGTATGTGTATGTATGTGAGAGAGTATGTATGTGCGTGTGTGAGAATGTGTGTGTCTGTGTATGTGCGTGTGTGAGAATGTGTGTACATGTGTGAGTGTATGAGTATGAGTGTGCATGTGAGAGTGTGTATGTATGAGAGGTGGGAGAGTGTGTGAGTGTGTGTGTACGTGTGAGTGTGTGTGTACATGTGTGAGTGTATGAGTATGAGTGTGTGTGAGAGTGTGTATGTATGAGAGGTGGGAGAGTGTGTAAGCGGTATGAGAGTGTGTGAGTGTGAGAATGTGTGTAAGAGAGTGTGTATGTGTGTGTGAGAGTATGTATGTGCGTGTGTGAGAATGTGTGTGTCTGTGTGCGCGTGTGTGTGTCTGTGTGTGTGCGTGTGTGAGAATGTGTGTGTCTGTGTGCGCGTGTGTGTGTCTGTGTGTGTGCGTGTGTGTGTGTGTGCGTGTGTGTTCATTCACATCCTGTGTTTGTTCTGCTGGGACTCAGGTTTCAGCCCAAAGCGAAGGCCTTGGTCGGGTTTGGGCCGCAGAGGCTGGCACCCTGGCGCAGACCAGCAGGTGGAGTTCAGGAGGCGGGTGACGGGCGTGGATGCGCCTGGTGAGGAGGGAGCGGGAGGGCGAGGCTGGGCCTGTTCTCCCGTGGGGTCTGTGCCGGGGCCGGCCTGTCCTCCCGTGGGGTCTGTGCCGGGGCCGGCCTGTCCTCCCGTGGGGTCTGTGCCGGGGCCGGCCTGTCCTCCCGTGGGATCTGCGCCGGGCCGGCCTGTCCTCCCGTGGGGTCTGCGCCGGGCCCGGCCTGTCCTCCCGTGGGGTCTGCGCCGGGCCCGGCCTGTCCTCCCGTGGGATCTGCGCCGGGCCCGGCCTGTCCTCCCGTGGGGTCTGCGCCGGGCCCGGCCTGTCCTCCCCGTGGGGTCTGTGCCGGGCCCGGCCTGTCCTCCCCGTGGGGTCTGTGCCGGGCGTGTGGCTGGTTGGCCTGCCTCTCCCCGTTGAGGTCACAGTCCTTTGTTTACAGCCTCATTTCCCCGGCGACTCCCTGTGAGGGCAGAGCAGCCGGGACTATGAGGCCACGTGGGAGACACGCCGGCCTGGGAAAGAGCCGGGACCCCGTTTGTCAGGAAGTGCCTCTGCGGGGGTGAGGGGTCCCCAGGATGGCCGGCCCTCCCTCCCACCCCTCCCCTGTGCGTCCAGCCTGCCCTTCGGCAGACGTGTCCATCTGCCCATTAAGAGGCCAGGTGCTCAGGACTGACTCCCCCGGGGGAGGGGGGGAGGCTCTGAACTTAGACAAACGTCCTGTCCCAGAATCCGCACCCCCCCCCCCCCCCCCCCCCGTCACCTGTGCCACCGGAGCAAGTCACTGGCCATCTCCGAGTCCGGCTGCGGCTCACGGTGGGGACACTTATCCCCCCGCCTGGCTCGCAGGGGGGTGCGATCATGTGATGTAAACACGGGGCAGCCTGCAGTTCTGCGCAGCCTCCCGGGCTTTGCTGCTCTGGGTCCACCGCCCGCCCGCCCGTGAGCAGTGGCCCCGCTGACTCCGGCTGAGGGTGGAGCAGGGAGCAAGGCGCAGGGTCCTTCTGCTGCCGGGGCCATAGCTCCTGGCGGCCCTGCTGCCTCTCCCGCCGCCCCCCCCCCCTCCTGCCCTCAGGGCTGGCCGGGGACAGTGCCGCTGGGGAAGGCCTGGGAGGAGGACGAGGCCTGGCAGAGGCCGGTTCCCGCCACTGTGTTTCTTTGCCAAGTTTCTGAATTCCTGAGTCTGCCTCCTGTTCCATAAAGTCGTTTCTCTGCCGTCTGCGTGGGGCACGGAGCACCAGAGGGGCAGCGTTCAGAGCAGAGCCCCACGATGCTGTACAAGGAGTCGTGTATTTTTATCACTTTTTTTTTAAGCTGGAGGCCAAATCTTTAAATTGTGGACTTTTAAAAAAATATATTTTTATGGATGTCAGAGAGGAAGGGAGAGGGAGAGAGAGAGAGAAACATCAACGATGACAGAGAATCACTGACCGGCTGCCTCCTGCACGCCCCACACTGGGGACCGAGCCCATAACCTGGGCCTGTGCGTGACCAGAATCGAACCCGGGACCCTGCAGTCCATAGGCCGACACTCTATCCCCTGAGCCAAACCAGCGAGGGCTAAACTGTGGACTTTTTAATCTGGGCGTGGAAAACCTCTCTTTTCTCCAGCACGATCTCGCCCGCAGCGGCTCCCCCGTCCTGTGAGCGTCCCCTCTCTTAGCTCCGGTCGGCCAGGGCGCTCCCCTGGGCTCCCCTGGGGCCTGGGCTCTGGGACCTGGGCCCCGACTCCGCGCCCTCCACGCCTCCGCCCGGGCTGATGGGCAGGCAGACACCCACCAGGCCGCTGGTGCGCACTCGCTGTCACACTAGAGCTCATGTCGTTAAATTCGGTCGGGTGTTTGGTGTTTATTAAAATGCTGCTGTCAGCGAAGGCAGGCGGCACAAGGCCTCGGGCAAGCCCCTCGCTGCACAGGGTTTCGATCCTCCTCTCTCCCGCGGGCAGTGGTCCTCGCTGTGCTAGGAGTCCCGTACCCACCCAGCCCGGCCCTGACCCGGCTCGGCCCTGACCCAGCCCTGACCCCCGACCCAGCCCTGACCCCCGACCCAGCCCGGCCCCGACCCAGCCCGACCCCTGACCCAGCCCTGACCCCCGACCCAGCCCGGCCCTGACCCAGCCCGGCCCCGACCCAGCCCTGACCCCCGACCCAGCCCGGCCCTGACCCAGCCCGGCCCCCGACCCAGCCCTGACCCCCGACCCAGCCTGGCCCTGCACCCGGACGCAGAGATGCCGGGCACTCTGGTCCCACTCGTTGCCACGCCAAGACAGGACGAGCCGTTCACAGTGACTGAAAAAGCAGAGCATGACGTTTGAATCCTCACCCGAGGGTGTTTCTCCTGTTTCGTTAGAGCGAGTGGGAGGGAGGGAGGAGGAAGAGAAGCGTAGACGTGAGGAAGACACATGGGTTGGTCGCCTCCCGCTCGGCGCCAGGGATGGAACCTGAACCTGCAACTGAGGTACGTGCCCGAGACCGGGAATCGAACCCAAGACCCTCTGGTGCAGGGGCCGATGCTCTAACCACTGAGCAACTGGCCAGGGCGGAGCAGAGCCTTTTTGCGGCGGAGCCCGGGCCACAGCCGACCCCCGGTGAGCACACCTCACCCTTCCCAGGCAGGAGCCGGCTGGGTGCGCCCACTCCGGCCGGGACGAAGGTCTGTCGAAGAAAGGATCGAGTATTGAGCAAAGTCAGAAACTGACGCTTCTGCCAGATGGTCTACGCCAGGGTTCTCAACCTGTGGGTCGCGACCCCTTTGGCGGTCAAACGACCCTTTCACGGTCAAACGACCCTTTCACAGGGGTCGCCTAAGACCATCCTGCATATCAGATATTTACATGACGATTCATAACAGTAGCAGCATGACAGTTATGAAGTAGCAACGAAAATAATTCTATGGCTGGGTCACAACATGAGGAACTGTAGTTAAAGGGCCAGAAGGTTGAGAACCACTGGTCTAGACCCTGAACTTGCCTGCTCTGCTTAGTCAGCCCTGGAATGTGAGATCCTGTAAAAACACAGCCTCCTCCTTGCGGTCTGACTGGCCTGTGGAAAGCCGTGCACATTGAATCTTACAACTCGATGACTTTGAGGATAAGAATGTACCTGTGAAACCATTACCACCACCCAGGCCATAACTCCCCATCAGCTCCCCACGCTCCTCCTGCCCATTCATCATTATCAGCATCATTATTATCATCATTAATACTTTCTATCCCCTGATTTATCCTGGCGCCGGCCAGGAGTTCTCCCTGTGGCCAGGCCCCATGTGGAGAACTGAAGTGTCGCGTTTCAGACTAGAGTGTGAATGACTTCCTCTCGGAGGCAGACCCCTCTCTGCCCCGTGGCTAAGGCTAAGGCAGTGACTCACGGCCTGTGGGGAAGCACTTGTTGACACAAGCTCCCACCTTGCCCTTCCAGCAGAAATTCCACCCTCTGCGGGCCCAGCAGCTGCGGAGCAGCCGGGGGTCAAGTCTCAGACAGATTTTTTCTCCCCTGAGAAATATTTCAGCCACTCTGGTCCCAGCACCACTGGTAGGACTTGGAGCCATGGATAGCCGGTGCCAGTCGGCCGGGAGCTGTCCGTGAGGCCCTGCCCATACCAGACGCCAGCTCGCCCCGTCGCAGCCCCAGGCGGAAGCTGGTCCCGGGAAGTAAGGCAGAGGCCCAGGCGGACGGTGCAGTGTGCCTGTCACGGTGTTTTCATAGCGGCTCCACCCAGGGAGCCTGTACACACTCACACACGAGTTTATCTTGTTTAAAAAATATTTTTTTGTTGATTTCAGAGGGGAAGGGAGAGGTTGAGATAGAAACATCAGTGATGAGAGAGAATCGTGGATCGGCTGCCTCCTGCACGCCCTCTGCTGGGTTTGGAGCCCGAACCCTGGGCACGTGCCCTGACCAGGAATCGAACCCTGACCTCCTGGTTCGAGGTTGACACTCAGTCCCTGAGCCCCGCCGGCCGGGCGACGGTCCCGGCTCCTAAAACTCACCGAGTGGTGGGTGAAGGTGTTCCTATGCACGTCCGATTCGCCTCCAAAATGTCTTCTTCTTTATTTTGTCCTAAAACCAGCACGTGCTCAGCACAGAACTAGAGATAGAGATAAATTCAACGAAGAAGAAAAAACACGGTTTCACTCTATGGGCAGCTTGGCGCAAGCCCTTCCACGTGGCTGGGGCTCTTCCCTCTGTGCTCTCTTTCTCTGTGTGTTTATACATACATGTGCATGCATGCGTGTACATACGCACACATACATACTTACATAGCGATGCACATGCACATAGAATCTGGTCGCGCCGCGGAAGTTTTTAAACCCACGCTTAGTTCTTGAAGGACACACTCGCCGGCAGGCACGTGGGGCTCTGGCTTGTGTTTTGAACGCTGCCCTGCGTCCCCGGCTGCGGCCTCCTGGCGACTCGCACCCCCCCTGCTGGGCGTGGGGCGTCCGGTGTTCGCTTTTGTTTTGCTACGATGACCACGGCCGTGACCAGCCCCTTGGCTCACGCACTTAATCGTCTCCTTCGCACAAATTCTCGGAAGTGGAAGGGCCGTGTCCAGGAGACGGGGTTTTACGGCCTCAGCGCCTGCCGCCGGGACGCCTGGGGGAACGCGGCAGTGCTGGTAGCAGCAAGGGCCGCCTGGCTTGTCAGCTACTGTCTCCTTGAGATACAGCCAGCCCTCGCCGGGACAGGGTCCATGCCTGTGCCCTCGCCTGCTCGCTGGTGTCTTTGCAAGTCAAGGTCAGTCCTGGGGCTCTTTGTGGTCACGTGTGCAGAACAGGGGCCTGGCCCCAGCCCCGGGGAGCCCGGCCTCTGACTGGGTGTTGCTGCGTTCACGCTGCGAACGAGTTCCTCCCGGCAGACTGAGGCCACGTCGTTTCGGTAATTCTGTGTGTTTTGTTGATGGTTTTGCTCTTTATTTTTTTAAAATATATTTTTATTGATTTGAGAGAGAGAGAAACATCAATGATGAGAGAGAATCATTGACGGGCTGCCTCCCGCACGCCCCCTCCTGGGGATCGAGCCCACAACCCGGGCCTGTGCCCTGACCGAGTCGAACCCGGGACCCTTCAGTCTGCAGGTGACGCTGCATCCACTGAGCCACCGGCCGGGGCTTTTGGCTCTCCAGAGCGGCCTGCGCGGTGCTGGAGCGCGGGCGCGGTTTCTAGGCCGTGATTGCCGCGAGGGGGACGTTCTGTGTTAGCCGAGCTTGGCTGGGTGTGAGTTGGCTCAGGGAAGTTGGTCGTGAATCCGACGTTAACGAGACGACAGTATACGCAGCAGCTGCCCTTATCCTCGGTTTTGCTTTCCACGGTTTCGGTTGCCTGCCGTCAATGGGGGCCCGGAAATAGTAAATGGAAAATTCCAGAAATAGCCCATTCATACGTTTGAAATTGCCCGGGATGGGAGTCCTCCCTCTGTCCGGTGGACCCCCCCTCCCCCCTCGCTGCTTACACTTGCTGCCGGCTGGTCATTTAGTAACTGGCCGTCTTGGCGATCAGATGGGCTGTTGCGGCGTCTCGGTGCTCAGCAGTGATGCTGCCGGGCCGGCGGGGCTCAGTGGTTGAGCGTCGACCTATGGACCAGGAGGTCAGGGTTCGATTCCCGGTCAGGGCCCATCCGAGCTCAATCCCCAGTGGGGGGGTGGGGGGGAGTACAGGAGGCAGCAGATCCATGATTCTCTCTCATTGTTGATGTTTCTCTCTCTCCCTCTCCCTTCCTATCTGAAATCAATAAAAACATGTTTTTAAAAAAGAATCATTTGGTTCAGCATTGGTGCCCTCAGTTCGTCGGCTGTTGCCAGGTTTTGTGCCGGAAACCTCGCGTGTCCCCATAGAAGGAGTCTGGTGGCGCCTTCGGGTACGTTTTCTTCGTGCGAAGCTTGGTCTGGCTTTGTCCGTCACGTCACGTTCGTTACACCTGAGGAGTGGAGGCTGAGCCACCAGCCGTGAGGTGACGGTGTGCACACAGTTCGGGGGACACCCGCCGGGAGTCCTGTCCGCCTGGGGCCGTGTCCTTGGTCCCCTCCCCGCCTCTGCGTCCCCTGTGGCCGCTCTCTGTCCTCACGGGGCTCACGTGCTTGTTTAGTCACAGGCGACACGGAACAGCTCAGCGGCCTCGGCCTTTCCAGCCGGTCTCAGGCCTCTCGGGCACCTCTGGCCCCGCGGCTGCGTCTCCCGTCTCCGAGGAGCGGGCTGTCTGCCGTCCCCGACCCGCTCTGGCGAACCCCAGGCCTCGGTGGGGCGGGCTGTCCAGGCTCCGACCGGACCCCCACGCTGAGCTCTGCCAACAGCAGCCTCCCGGCCCTCCCCACCCTCCCCGCCCTCCCCGCCCTCGCCGGCATCGCCCTCCCTCCGGCCGCAGCGCTCGCCCTATTATGTGATCCTCGCACTCCACTCGGGAAATGCAAGAGGAAAGAGGAGAGGCCGTGCGGGAGGCTGGCTAATGCCTGCCAGATGGCGCCGGAGACGGAGATAAGGCCGCCGCCCATCTGCCGACAGGACGGGACGCGATCTGCCTGGTCCCTCGGCGCCGGCGCCGGCACCACCCTCGGGGGCGGCCGGGGGCCACCTCGCGGCCTGTCCTCGGACAAGGGCGTCCTGGGGCCGCTCTGGCCCATCTCTGAGGTGACCGGCGCCGTCCGTTCTGGGGGGACCTGCCAGGAAGGGCTCGGAGCGGGACCGGGAGACGGCCGTGCTGACAGCTGCCCACGCCAGCGGACACAGCCCCGAGGGGACAGTCCCGAGGCCCCGGGCCCGTGGGGGGCGCACCGAGCAGCTGGCGGACCAGCTGCTCTTTGGGAGGGAGGGGAAGCCCGGCCATTAGCCGCGGCCCCGGGGCCTCCCAGCTGGGCCGCCAGGAGCGTGTGCGCCCACGGCCCTGGCTGAGCGGCAGCTCGAGGCTGATGCGCCTTCTTTGTGAACCTTCTCTGAGAAAATACGTGACGGGCTCAGTGCAATCAGCGCCTTCACCGTCAAAAGTACAGGTGCTCTGCGTGGGCGCGAGTCCGGCCTTTAGTTATTCCCACGGGACGCGGAGAGCGTGGGTCAGCTCCGTGAATGGGAACGGGATCCCACATTCACAGCTGAAGGTCATCCGCCCTTACCCATGCCCAGAGGAGGCGGCCAGGGGGTCAGAGGTGCCGGCCCCCCAGTTCGGCTCCTGCCTCTGTGCCCGGGGGGCTGGGCGTGCCACTGGGGATTGGAAAGGGCTCGACTCCCTCCTTGAAAGTAACATCTTGAAGAGGCGTTACTGCCCAGCCAGTGTGGCTCAGCGGTGGAGGGTCGACCTATGAACCTGGAGGTCAGGGTTCGATTCCCGGTGCCCGGGCTGTGGCTCCATCCCCGGGGGGGAGCGGGCGGGAGGCAGCCGACCACCAGGGAAGTTTCCTCCTCACCCGTCGCCTTTGGCCTTCACTTTTCTTACCCTTGGGTTCCGGGGGCAAATCTCGGGGCGTTTACGTCCCCATTTAGTTCCCAGAGGCTCCTTCGTTGCGTGTGGAGGAGCCATTAGGAGCCCCCTCGCCCAGTAACACGAGACGACTGTGTCCTGAACACCCAGCTGCCTCCACCCAGCAGCCCGGGTCCTGCAGGGGCCGGAGGAGGAGGGACTAGCCCACAGCCTCCCTGGGGACCGGGTGGGGACGGGGAGAGGGTGCTGGTCTGGGAACAGCCGGTTCCCTGGGGGGGCGGGCGATGACTGCGCCATGAGTGGGCCCGGCTCTCTGGGAATAATCCTCCCTTTGTGTCCCCAGCACCTCCCCGGCCGCTGCCCGTGCTGCTCGCCCGCCCCCGGCCTCAGCGCCCTCAGGACCTGCGTCTCCGCCTCCCGCCGCGGCTGGTGATGGAGTAGAAGCCTCTGCAGGGGCCTGCCAGGCGGCAGCCAAGGACCTGGGCAGGTACCGTGCAAGCCCCTCCCCCTGCCCCGCCCGGGAGCCCGCCCCAGGCTGGGGGAGCTGCACTGGGGTGGCACCAACAGGGCGTTGACAGTTGGACCCGTGATGCTGTGTTTGTGATCACGCCATGTGGGTGACCTAAAGCTTCCGGCAGCAACGCGACGCCTGTGAGAGCACGTGTTAGCAGGCGTGTGCCGGGAGACAAAGCCAGCAGGGTGTGTGTGTGTGTGTGTGTGTGTGTCTGTGTGAGAGAGAGAAAGAGAGAGAGAGAGAGAGAGAGAGAGAGAGAGAGAGAGAGAGGGTGGGTGGGTGTGGGGGGAGACACGGGTTGATTGATGTTAAGGAACTGGCTAATGGGAATGGGGAGCCCGGCGAGTCTGAACCTTGCAGGGCGGGCGGCAGGCTCAGGCCCAGGGAAAGCGGCGTTGCAGCGCCTCCTGCTGGCGGAACCCCTCCCCCCAACCTTGGTCTTTCTTTAAGGCTCCCCCCCTTCATGGCCCCCCCTCCCCGTTGGATGAGGCCCGCCACGCAGTGCAGGGCGAGTGCTGTGCTCAGGCCGCTGGTTGCACGTCAGCCTCACTGCAGAGGTGCAGCCTCAGCGACGCTGGCGTTGGCCCTGCGGTCTGGCCACGGCCACGGCCACGGCCACGCAAAGCTCGCCCTCCAGCTCGTGTGCAGAGCCCTCTGTCCGTGCACAGTGGGGGCCGGGACAGACCATCTGCTCGGCGAGTCCGGCCGACGAGCCTCCTGGACAGGGTTTGTGGTGGCGCAAGCGGCGGCCTCCTGGGTGTGTCGGAGGGAAAGCCTGTGCCTCGGGGACCCTGGTGGCCGGGGGGGGGGGGGCAGCCATGTCCAACCGAGGGCAGAGGTGACGGAGGAGACGGGGGAGATGGTCAGCATGTGCGGTCGGGGTCCTGGCACACAGGGCGATGAGGAGGGGGTGGCACTGGACTGCGCCCTCTAGTGGGGACGGTGCTCTGTGGGCACCGCTGAGAGCTGCCGAGGCTGCGGGTCCTGAGGCCCAGAGCGGGGTCTTTGCCTGCACCCTTCGGTGTCTCAGGGCCGGAGCAGGCGCTTTCACACACACACCCATACACACCCTCCCCCCCGACACACACCCCACACACACACTCACACCCATACACACACACATACACACACACCGTCCCCCCCATGCGCACACACTCATACCCATACGCACACACATACACACACACACCCTCACCCCCACAAGCATGCGCACACACACGCCACACACACCACACAGACACACACACGCCTACACACACATACCCCTATTCACACACACACAAACGCACGCATGCACACACACACAGGTTGCATGTCCCTCCAGTGGGATTTGTCTGTGTTTCTCCTGGTGCGACTGCGGGGCGTGTGGGGAGGCAGGTCAGGGGAGCCCTCCCGTCACGTCAGGCCCACGCTGCCAGGCGGTTTGTGGCTGAGGTTGGCCTGGCTGCTGGGCTCGGCCGGGCTTGCCGGGTCCCCCTGTCAGCCGCTCTGGTCCTGCCCACACTGTCCCCTTCGGAGCCTGCTGTTTGGTTTCCCTCTGGAAGGGGCCCACCCTGAACAGGCTCTGGGCCCCGGGGGGACCCTCCTGGGCTGTAGGTGGGCGGGTCCTCCGTTTCCCAACCTGTTTCTCCAGAAGCTGCCTCGCCTTGTGGCAGGAGGGGACAGGGACAGGGACAGGGTTAGGATGGGGCAGGAGGGGACGGGGACAGGGACAGGGTTAGGATGGGGCAGGAGGGGACGGGGACAGGGACAGGGACAGGGTTAGGATGGGGCAGGAGGGGACAGGGACAGGGACAGGGTTAGGATGGGGCAGGAGGGGACGGGGACAGGGACAGGGACAGGGTTAGGATGGGGCAGGAGGGGACAGGGACAGGGACAGGGTTAGGATGGGGCAGGAGGGGATGGGGACAGGGACAGGGTTAGGATGGGGCAGGAGGGGACGGGGACAGGGACAGCTGTGATGCCATCGCCTCACCTTCCCGGTGATGCCAACTCCACTGTCTCTGTGGCCTGGACCCAGGGACCCAGATGCCCTTGTCCTTCCCTCTGGCAGCCGCCCCAGAGGTTTACAAAACCAGCTTCCAACGTGCGGGCGGCAGCTTCACTTCGCTGACGTGGAAGCCTGTCGCCGGGCCTGGGGTCCACCCTCCATCCTGCCGTGTCAGCCTCTGTCGTGGCGCCAGCGGCCTCCGTGTCAGCGTGTGGCCCTCGTGGCCACAGTCCCCGCATCTGGGGCTCCGTCGGCCCCTCTCTGTCCTTGGAGGGGGCAGGGCCGTGGGATCCGGTGTCTGCAAGGAGCCAGGGCCGCGTCTTGCTCCGACGGACAGATGTTCTGCGCCTGACAGCCGTCCCCGTTCCCGTTTCCCGTGCAAATGGCTTTCTCCTGGGGTCCCCACCCCCACGCCCATTGGGAAGCAGTAGCCTTGGGGAGAGCAGATGTGCGGAGGGGGTGGGGGCAGGGAGCGCCTCCTTTCTCTGCTTCCCACGTCTCCCGGGAGGGACGCTGACCGAGTGGCCACGCTTCCCACGGGCCGGCCACCGAGCTGATGGACGGAGAGCGTCCTGGGGTCGGCTGGGCTCCGGGAGGCTGACAATAGGCTGACGGTAGCTGACAATAGGCTTCCAGGAACACGGGCAGGAGCCTCACTCCGGCCACGCGGCCACGCTGACCACGGGTTGGCTCCCGGGAGGAGGGTGGTTGTGGCAAGGAGCCTGCTGGGTGGGCCCGAAGCCCCTGTTCAGAGCTGCCCTCGCTCTGCCGCTGGGGCCGCTGCCGGGAGGAAGCCGGTTCCACGGCGCCGACCCAGGAGGACAGGGGACACATCCGAGAAACTCGCCCTGACCTGCAGCCTGGGGGCCGGGGGGTGGGGGTAGAGGGGGCAGATGGCCTTGGCTCCCCAGGAGTTCTGACCCCGACCTGAGAGAACCAGGAGACACTGGACATGGCCATGGTCAGGAGTCAGTGGTCAAAGGGTCAGGGGGTCAAAGAATCAGGGGACAAACGGGGTAAATGCTCAAGGTTGTAGGGTCAAAGATAAAAGGTCATTCTGTTAGGGGTTAGGGTCAAGGGTCGAAGATGGGGGTCATGGGTTAAAGGATTAAAGGTAAAATAATATCAGAGTCCAAGAGTCAACAGTCAAAGCTCATTGGTTGAGGGTCAGAGATCAGAGGTCATGACGGATTGGGATCACGGGTCATGGGTCAAGGGTCATAGGGCTATGGGTTAAGGCTCAGAGTCAAGGATCTGGGGTCAAAAGTGAAAGGAGCCAGGGTCAAAGGGTCAAGAGTTAGGGATCAAGTGTTACAGTTTAGGGGTCAAGAGCCAGGCTTCAAGGTTAATGCCCAAGGGTCAAAGGTCAGGAGAAAGCAGAGAAAACTCAGAAAATGGAGAGAATCCGGAGAAAATGGAGAGATCAGGAGAGAAGCAGAGATCGTGGCAGAAGACAGGCTCGTGTTCAGACAGATTTTGGGAGATTTGCTGATGGTCTGGATGCCCCAGAGGAAGAAAAGACAGAATAACGCCAAGGCCAGAGTTCTGGGCCCTGTGGCTGCAGCGTGGACAGGCCTGTGATGGTTATGAAAAGGAGGAAATATTGTTAGGGCTTGTAGTGCACAAGTGCAGAAACACACCTACACACGCAGTGTGCACACATGCACCTGCACACACGCCTACACATATAGCAGGGATACATGCATGTGCACATGCGCCTACACACACAGCGGACACACATGCAAGTGCACACATACCTACACATATAGCAGGCACACATGCATGTGCATATATGCCTACACATATAGCAGACACACATGCACCTACCCATACAGCGGGCACACATGCACCTGAACACACGCCTACACGTATAGCAGGGACACATGCACATGCACATGCGCCTACACATACAGCGGGCACACATACATGCACACATATGCCTATACATACAGCAGGCACACATGCACATGCACACACAGCGGACACATGCAGTGCACACATGCCCACACATACAGCGGGCACACATGCACACATGCCCACACACACAATGGACACACATGCACGTGCACGGTGCCTACACACACAATGGACACACATGTATGTGCACATGTGTCCACACATACAGCGGGCACACACAGCAGACACACATGCATGTGCACACATGCCTACGCATACAGCGGGCACACATGCACACATGCCTACACACAACGGACACACATGCATGTGCACACATGCCTACACACAGTGGACACACGTGTATGTGCACATACGTCCACACATACAGCGGGCACACACACATGCACACATATGCCTATACATACAGCAGGCACACATGCACGTGCACACATGCCTACGCACACGGCGGGCTCACACTCGTCACCGTCTGCCCTCACCTCACACTCGTTGGCTCTAAGCGGGCGCTCAGGGACCGGACCTCTGGCCCCGTCGTGCGGATTTCTGTTCTGTCTGGAGCTGAGTCAGCCGTCCTGCCCCCCCGGCGCCCGGCTCTCGCCGCCGCTCACAAGTAGGGCAGGGCGGGCGGCGGCCGTGTCCCCGCCGATGGCGCGGAGCTCCTGAGCCTGCGGTTTGGTTTCCCTCTGGAAGGGGCCCACCCGGAACAGGCCCTGGGCCCGGGGGACCCTCCTGGGCTGCAGGGGGGCGGGTCCTCCGTTTCCCAACCTGTTTCTCCAGAAGCCGCCTGTGGCCAGGGCGGTGTTGGGGCTCCGAGCGCGCCTCTCTGTGGACACCTGAGTTCCTCGCGAGGCCTCGCCTTCCTCCCGCGCGGGGGCCTCTGGAACCCGCCGCTTAGCGCCCCGACATTCACACCAAACGCTTGCGCTTCACAAGGACTGAGGGGCTGTCCTGGTGCCTCTGGCATTTTCTGTTCTTCTTGGAAGTTATTCCCCGAGAAGGAAGACGAACACTGGCTGCGCTTCGAGCCAGAGCGGAAGCCGCGACCTGGCCGAGGTCCGCCTGCCCCGTGTGGAGGGAGACGTGCCTCCATCCCTAAGTGCGAGCTTGACCTTGGGGTGGGGTTTACGTGGCCCGTGTCCCACTGGGACTTTACCTGAGAACAGTCATAAAGGGATTTGCTTTGTATTGAACAAAACGTAGACTCTAATGACGCCCATATGTTCATGCTCCCGATAGCGAAGAGCCCGGCGTGTTTCCCGGCCAGGTTCTCAGGGTGCACACCCTTCCCCTCGCATTTGACTCTTTCGGCCCCAAGCGACTCTCTTTATGGAAAGTTCTGGTTCCCTGGCTGTGGGTGGCGCCGATCTTAAACAGGGGCCGAGGCGAGGCGGCCACCAGGAAGCTCTGGACCGTCTGGCGTCAGGAACCACTACCTCAGGGGACCCGTCCACGCACCCGCATCCGTGGCTGCAGCAGGAAACACTCCGTGTGTTTTAAACAATTTTAAATGCTTTGAGCGCTTTTGTTGACCTTTCATTTTCTTTGGCTGCAAAGGAGATACATTGGGGCTTACAGGCCTGGGGGCGGGGGGTGGGGGGCGAGGAAAGCTGGGACGGGCGGCTGTTTTCCATGTCCCACCTGAGGGTTCATGCCACTTAGTCGTGAGTCAGGGTCTGGGCTCAGAGTGGAGCCGCACTGGACAGAGGGCAGGAGGGACCCTTGGTTCCCAGGTGGGCGCCACGTGCTGACCCTGGACGGGAGGAAGAGCTTCCCAGCCTCTGTGAGGCCCAGGAGCCCAGCCGAGGCTCTGAGCCGGAAGCCGGTGTGGGGACCTGGGCAGCGGGGCCTGGTTGCCCGGCTGGAGCACCAGGTGGGGCTCTGGATGGGTGCTGGGGGCCCTGGGGTGGGTGCTGGGGGCCCTGGATGGGTGCTGGGGGCCCTGGATGGGTGCTGGGGGCCCTGGGGTGGGTGCTGGGGGCCCTGGGATGGGTGCTGGGGGCCCTGGGGTGGGTGCTGGGGGCCCTGGATGGGTGCTGGGGGCCCTGGATGGGTGCTGGGGGCCCTGGGGTGGGTGCTGGGGGCCCTGGATGGGTGCTGGGGGCCCTGGATGGGTGCTGGGGGCCCTGGGGTGGGTGCTGGGAGCCCTGGATGGGTGCTGGGGGCCCTGGATGGGTGCTGGGGGCCCTGGGGTGGGTGCTGGGGGCCCTGGATGGGTGCTGGGGGCCCTGGGGTAGGTGTCATATTCCCCCCTGCAGGCTCCTACTGGGTTTAGAATCAGAAATGGACTCTTTTTTTTTTTTATTATATATTTTTTGATGTCAGAGAGGGAGAGGAAGAGAGAAACAACAATGATGAGAGAGAATCATTGATCGGCAGCCTCCTGCACGCCCCCCTCCCCTACCCCCACCCCGGGATGGAGCCTGCTACCCAGGCATGTGCCCTGACCTCCTGGTTCACAGGTGGACGCTCAACCAGGCCGCGGGGCAGAGGCAGGCCCTCTGTGCAGGTCTCCACCAGCTGCCTCTCGCTGCGCCCTCCCTGCAGCGGTAGGGACCTGGGGGTGGGGGTGGGGGGGCTCTGGGCTGGCCTCCCTGTCTCCAAGGGGACCTCACCTGGTGGCCCAGGGTGGGCTGCAGGCCCTGAAGGTCCTGCGTCTTCTCCCTAGCTGGCCAGCCCCGCGCCCGCCTCCCCAGCTGTGAGCCAGGTGTCCTCGGAGGCCCGGCCTGGGTCCACTCTCCGTTCCGGCCCAGGGCCTGGCACCCCGCACGGAGGCAGAGGCCGCCGCGGAGCCTGCAGACCTCGTACCCGCCCAGGCCGCCTGTGTACCTGCCGGCCGCCACCTCCGAGCGGGCGAGTCCATTTCTTCCCCGGGAGGGACCAGCAGCGGGAGCGCCCCTGCTCCGTGGTCAGCCCCGGCCACCACGCCCCTCCCGGCCCTGCTCGCCGCCCGGGGCATTTGCATTTCAAAGCCACGCGCTCGGAGGTGGGGGGCTGGGGGGCGAGTAGGTGCGGAGGGAGGAGGGAGGAGGGGGGTCTCCGCGCCTCCGCCCGCCCCGCCCCCCGCCGTTTCCGGAGGCGGCGGGAGCTTTGTGGAGCCGGGATCGGCGGCCTGGGGCGGATGACATCACCGCGTCGCTCCCACGAGCCGGGCTGCTGGGGTGTCGGAGCCTCGGACCGAGCCGCGCACACACCGAGGCGCGCCCCCGCCCTCCTGCGCGCACCTCCGCGGCCATCGCTCCCGGGCTCCGGGGCGGCCGAGCCCAGCCCGCCGCCGCCCGGATGCCCGCGGCTGCTCCCCGCTGCGGTGCAGCTGCCCCGGCCGCCGGCCCGCCCGCCGCGGGCTCCCGGCTGCAGGACGCGCGCCCGGACGCCGGCCCTGCTCGCGCCTAGGCTGCCCGGGGCGCAGCGAGGATGGGAGGGTCGCAGTCCCTGCAGCCAGCCCCCGCCTGCGACCTGAGCCCGGAGGCTCCCGAGGCCATGTAAGTGCGCCCCGCCCGCCGCGCCGCCCCGAGGGGTCCTGGGCTTTGTGATGCGCCTCCCGCCCTCCGCTGCCCCTGCGGCCTGGAGCGGGCCGGGGCCCTCGGTGCTGTTACCCACAGCCCGGCCCCGGGGCCACCTCTGCCCCCCGCATCGTAGCTCTGCACCGCCCCGTGGGGTTCCTGCCGGGGGACCGCCAGGCACCCGTGGGGCCGGTGGGAGAACACGTGTGTGGGTAGCCGGTGCCCGTGCGTCCAGCCCGTGGAGGGGCGTCCAGTCGCGTCCAGTCGCGTGGCCGGCGGATGGCGTGGGGCCTCCGGGACCTGCAGGCAGGCGGCCTGAGCCCCGCTACTCCTTCCCGCGTGGACACTGGATAAGGCCGAGTGCTCTCCCAGGAAAGCCAGCCGCAGCCGGCCATCGGCCCACGGGCCTGGGGGTCGGCCTGAGCCTGGCTCCCGGGGCCCCATCTTTTCCCGAACCACAGAGCGAATGTGCCGTGAAGCGGCCGGTGTCCTGAGTGGTGTTTGTGGGAATTGCCATTTCTGTGCCGCCGTCTTCTCCGTAACCTCCCGGCGGGGCCTGAGTGGAGGAGGGGCTCACCGAATCCATCGATTGGGCTGCGGGGCTGCTGGGCAGCTGGGCAGGCCAGGCTGGTGCACCCTGAGCCTCCAGGTTCCACCCCCACCTGCACTCCCTCCCCCAAAAGGAGAGAAGTCCTGGGGCCTCGGGCGCGGGGGTGAAGCGATTGTGTCCTGAGAGCCGGGCTGTGGGCTGCAGGGGGCAGGTGGCCGGTGGGGCTGCCTCATGGTCCCAGCCTGGGCTGCAGTGGGGAGTGGGCGGTGACGTCATGCCACTGAGCCCAGTGGGTTTCCAGCGACCTCCCCCAGGAGCAGGTGTGCGGGTCATTTGTCCTCCTCCCTGTGCCTCGAGAGCATCGTCTCCGCGGGGGCTGATCAGCTGGAGGGCCCCCCCCCCCCTCTCTCTCTCTCTCTCTCTCTCTCTCTCTCTCTCTCTCTCTCTCTCGCCCGGAGCCTACGCTTGCCCTGGATTCCGTCCACGTGCAGTGTGTTGTCAGATGATGGAAATGCCGATGCCGGGAGGGCCACGGCTCCGGAGAGAAGGGCCATTCCAACCCGTTTCTTTAAAAGTCTCTAAACGGACTTCGGTTCACCGGGCACTCACTGGTTCTCAGGCTGTAAAAGAGGGTGAGACCTGGGAGGACAACGCGGTGATAGGTGTGAGGACACAGGCCTCAGCCCGTGGGGCGCGGCCCCCTCCCAGCTCCCCCCCTCTTCTCCGGGTGAGAGACTGCGGGACAGTCTGTGGTGAGTGAGGCCTGAGTGGGGGGAGCTTCTGCCGGATGCGGGCCTTTTCGGAGACAGTCCCGGGGGCTCTGCCTGGGGAGAGGGCGCTTGGCTACATGTAACGCTGCTAAGGTTGGGAGGCTGAGCTGGCCCTACAGCCAGGCCCCTCCCGCCATCTGCTGCTTGGTCTCTAAACAGGTCCCTACCATACTTAGTGCACTTACCGCTCACCAAGTCCACCTTCTCTGCCTGACATTTTCTGTGTTTTTTAAATGAAAGGAGAGGAACTGCCTGGGGCTGCTGCCCTTCCTGGAAACCATTCTTCTCTGAAACTCGTCTCTGCTCTCTGATAACCGGGTCTGCTTTTCTGTATTTTAGTTGTAATTCCAGTTTGTTCCTGGGAGCATGTCCGTGTAGCATCCACTTACTCTGCCTCCATTTTTAATCCTCCTGGGCTTGCTCTTCTGCTTGGGATCTGCTCATTCCCCGTCTAGAAACCGAGGAAGGTGTGAGGGATCTGCTCATTTCTGGTCTAGAGGTTGGGGAAGGTGTGAGGGATCTGCTCATTTCTGGTCTAGAGATTGGGGAAGGTGTGAGGGATCTGCTCATTTCTGGTCTAGAGGTTGGAGAAGGTGCGAGGGATCTGCTCATTCCCCGTCTAGAGGTTGGAGAAGGTGCGAGGGATCTGCTCATTTCTGGTCTAGAGATTGGTGAAGGTGTGAGGGATCTGCTCATTTCTGGTCTAGAGGTTGGAGAAGGTGTGAGGGATCTGCTCATTTCTGGTCTAGAGGTTGGAGAAGGTGTGAGGGATCTGCTCATTCCCCGTCTAGAGGTGGGAGAAGGTGCGAGGGATCTGCTCATTTCTGGTCTAGAGATTGGGGAAGGTGTGAGGGATCTGCTCATTTCTGGTCTAGAGGTTGGGGAAGGTGTGAGGGATCTGCTCATTCCCCGTCTAGAGGTTGGGGGAGGTGTGAGGGATCTGCTCATTCCCCGTCTAGAGGTTGGGGAAGGTGTGAGGGATCTGCTCATTCCCCGTCTAGAGGTTGGGGAAGGTGTGAGGGATCTGCTCATTCCCCGTCTAGAGGTTGGGGGAGGTGTGAGGGATCTGCTCATTCCCCGTCTAGAGGTTGGGGAAGGTGTGAGGGATCTGCTCATTCCCCGTCTAGAGGTTGGGGGAGGTGTGAGGGATCTGCTCATTCCCCGTCTAGAGGTTGGGGAAGATGTGAGGGATCTGCTCATTACACGTCTAGAGGTTGGGGGAGGTGTGAGGGATCTGCTCATTCCCGGTCTAGAGGTTGGAGGTGTGAGGGATCTGCTCATTTCTGGTCTTGAGGTTGGGGAAGGTGTGAGGGATCTGCTCATTCCCCGTCTAGAGGTTGGGGAAGGTGTGAGGGATCTGCTCATTCCCCGTCTAGAGGTTGGGGGAGGTGTGAGGGATCTGCTCATTCCCCGTCTAGAGGTTGGGGAAGGTGTGAGGGATCTGCTCATTTCTGGTCTAGAGGTTGTGGAAGGTATGGAGGGATCTGCTCATTTCTGGTCTAGAGGTTGGGGAAGGTGTGAGGGATCTGCTCATTTCTGGTCTAGAGGTTGGGGAAGGTGTGAGGGATCTGCTCATTTCTGGTCTAGAGGTTGTGGAAGGTGTGGAGGGATCTGCTCATTTCTGGTCTAGAGGTTGGGGAAGGTGTGAGGGATCTGCTCATTTCTGGTCTAGAGGTTGGGGAAGGTGTGAGGGATCTGCTCATTCCCCGTCTAGAGGTTGGAGAAGGTGTGAGGGATCTGCTCATTCCCCGTCTAGAGGTTGGGGAAGGTGTGAGGGATCTGCTCATTCCCCGTCTAGAGGTTGGAGAAGGTGTGAGGGATCTGCTTATTCCCCGTCTAGAGGTTGGGGAAGGTGTGAGGGATCTGCTCATTCCCCGTCTAGAGGTTGGGGAAGGTGTGAGGGATCTGCTCATTCCCCGTCTAGAGGTTGGGGAAGGTGTGAGGGATCTGCTCATTCCCCGTCTAGAGGTTGTGGAAGGTGTGGAGGGATCTGCTCATTTCTGGTCTAGAGGTTGGGGAAGGTGTGAGGGATCTGCTCATTTCTGGTCTAGAGGTTGGGGAAGGTGTGAGGGATCTGCTCATTTCTGGTCTAGAGGTTGGGGAAGGTGTGAGGGATCTGCTCATTTCTGGTCTAGAGGTTGGGGAAGGTGTGAGGGATCTGCTCATTCCCCGTCTAGAGGTTGGGGAAGGTGTGAGGGATCTGCTCATTTCTGGTCTAGAGGTTGGGGAAGGTGTGAGGGATCTGCTCATTTCACGTCTAGAGGTTGGGGAAGGTGTGAGGGATCTGCTCATTCCCCGTCTAGAGGTTGTGGAAGGTGTGGAGGGATCTGCTCATTTCTGGTCTAGAGGTTGGGGAAGGTGTGAGGGATCTGCTCATTTCTGGGCTAGAGGTTGGGGAAGGTGTGAGGGATCTGCTCATTTCTGGTCTAGAGGTTGGGGAAGGTGTGAGGGATCTGCTCATTTCTGGTCTAGAGGTTGGGGAAGGTGTGAGGGATCTGCTCATTCCCCGTCTAGAGGTTGGGGAAGGTGTGAGGGATCTGCTCATTCCCCGTCTAGAGGTTGGAGAAGGTGTGAGGGATCTGCTCATTCCCCGTCTAGAGGTTGGGGAAGGTGTGAGGGATCTGCTCATTTCTGGTCTAGAGGTTGGGGAAGGTGTGAGGGATCTGCTCATTTCTGGTCTAGAGGTTGTGGAAGGTGTGAGGGATCTGCTCATTCCCCGTCTAGAGGTTGGGGAAGGTGTGAGGGATCTGCTCATTTCTGGTCTAGAGGTTGGGGAAGGTGTGAGGGATCTGCTCATTCCCCGTCTAGAGGTTGGGGAAGGTGTGAGGGATCTGCTCATTTCTGGTCTAGAGGTTGGGGAAGGTGTGAGGGATCTGCTCATTTCTGGTCTTGAGGTTGGGGAAGGTGTGAGGGATCTGCTCATTTCTGGTCTAGAGGTTGTGGAAGGTGTGTAGGGATCTGCTCATTTCTGGTCTAGAGGTTGGGGAAGGTGTGGAGGGATCTGCTCATTTCTGGTCTTGAGGTTGGGGAAGGTGTGAGGGATCTGCTCATTTCTGGTCTTGAGGTTGGGGAAGGTGTGAGGGATCTGCTCATTTCTGGTCTAGAGGTTGGGGAAGGTGTGAGGGATCTGCTCATTCCCCGTCTAGAGGTTGGAGAAGGTGTGAGGGATCTGCTCATTCCCCGTCTAGAGGTTGGGGAAGGTGTGAGGGATCTGCTCATTTCTGGTCTAGAGGTTGGGGAAGGTGTGAGGGATCTGCTCATTTCTGGTCTAGAGGTTGTGGAAGGTGTGGAGGGATCTGCTCATTTCTGGTCTAGAGGTTGGGGAAGGTGTGAGGGATCTGCTCATTTCTCGTCTAGAGGTTGGGGAAGGTGTGAGGGATCTGCTCATTCCCCGTCTAGAGGTTGGAGAAGGTGTGAGGGATCTGCTCATTCCCCGTCTAGAGGTTGGGGAAGGTGTGAGGGATCTGCTCATTTCTGGTCTAGAGGTTGGGGAAGGTGTGAGGGATCTGCTCATTTCTGGTCTAGAGGTTGTGGAAGGTGTGGAGGGATCTGCTCATTTCTGGTCTAGAGGTTGGGGAAGGTGTGAGGGATCTGCTCATTTCTGGTCTAGAGGTTGGGGAAGGTGTGAGGGATCTGCTCATTTCTGGTCTAGAGGTTGTGGAAGGTGTGGAGGGATCTGCTCATTTCTGGTCTAGAGGTTGGGGAAGGTGTGAGGGATCTGCTCATTTCTGGTCTAGAGGTTGGGGAAGGTGTGAGGGATCTGCTCATTCCCCGTCTAGAGGTTGGAGAAGGTGTGAGGGATCTGCTCATTACACGTCTAGAGGTTGGGGAAGGTGTGAGGGATCTGCTCATTCTGGTCTAGAGGTTGGGGAAGGTGTGAGGGATCTGCTCATTTCACGTCTAGAGGTTGGGGAAGGTGTGAGGGATCTGCTCATTTCTGGTCTAGAGGTTGGGGAAGGTTGAGGGATCTGCTCATTTCTGGTCTAGAGGTTGGGGAAGGTGTGAGGGATCTGCTCATTTCTGGTCTAGAGGTTGGGGAAGGTGTGAGGGATCTGCTCATTTCTGGTCTAGAGGTTGGGGAAGGTGTGAGGGATCTGCTCATTTCTGGTCTAGAGGTTGGGGAAGGTGTGAGGGATCTGCTCATTTCTGGTCTAGAGGTTGGGGAAGGTGTGTAGGGATCTGCTCATTTCTGGTCTAGAGGTTGGGGAAGGTGTGAGGGATCTGCTCATTTCTGGTCTAGAGGTTGGGGAAGGTGTGTAGGGATCTGCTCATTCCCCGTCTAGAGGTTGGGGGAGGTGTGAGGGATCTGCTCATTTCTGGTCTTGAGGTTGGGGAAGGTGTGAGGGATCTGCTCATTTCCCGTCTAGAGGTTGGGGAAGGTGTGGAGGGCGGCCTTTCTGCACAGACAGGAGCCCGGGGCGGGTTGAGACTCCCATCCTGGTCCAGGCAAAACCTCTGGCCACTTCCCGCTGCTCTTGACCATCTGGAGAGAAGTGTAGCCACTGTCCCCATGGCTCCCACATGGGAGAGGGGCAGCAGGGAGACGCTTCTCCGCGTGGGTGGGAGGGCGACGCAGGAGGGACAGGAAGTGCTCGAGCCAATGTGGTCACGTCCATCGATGGGAGCCACTCGGCGTGCCTTCCCTCCCCACGGCCTGGGCCCGGCATCTGCTGGCGAAGCAGCGCGGCTTCCTTGTCCTTCGTGTGGTTGGAGGCCCTCATTCCAGGGGCGGCCTCCGCTTCCAGAAAGTTCTCACCCTCGCCAGCAAGGAGCAGCTGGGGGGCCATTGTCCCCTGAGAGCACCAGGGGCTGTTCTGTATATTTTTTAAATATATTTTTATTGGTTTCAGAGAGGGAGAGAGAGAGATAGGAACATCGATAATGAGAGAGAATCGTGGATCGGCTGCCTCCTGCATGCCCTGCACTGGGGATGGGGCCTGCAACCCGGGCCTGTGCCCTGATTGGGAATCGAACCCTGACCTCCTGGTTCATAGGTCGATGCTCAACCGCTGAGCCACACCAGCTGAGCACAGACGTTTGTCACCCTGGGATGACTAGGACAAGGAGGTGGCCTTTCCCGAGACGAGGGAACTGGCTTGGTAGCACGTCTGGGGGAGGCTGCTGAGTTTGGGCTGGGATTTGAGAAGCAGGTGGGGGAGGGAGGTTGGAATTGTGGCTGAGAGAGCGGCCAGGTCCAGGGCGAGGTCTCCGGTCCCCCCTCCCTGGGCGATCCACGCATCTGTGGTCACGGACCAGAGAGCGGAGACTTGCTCCTTTCATCCTCGCGGGGCTCCTGACCCTCCTGCAGTCGGGGCTGCGGAGAGGCTCCGGGCCTGTCAGCCGCCTGCCTCTCAGTGCTCAGAGGTGAGGTGCCAGGTCTGCAAAGACGGGAGACGCAGGCGCTGGACGGCTGCACACGCAGGGACACTGGGCCGGAGAGCTGCCAGCACTGAGTCCCCCGGAGGCCAGAGGGGCCGTGGCTCCTGGCGGGAACCCCTTGTGAGGCCACGGCGGGTCATTTCAAAGCCTGAGGGGCCCTGGCTGAGTCATATGCCTAAACAGCCGTGTTGGTCTTATGGCTGCGACAGTTCTTCAGTGTCTGGACGCAGACTTCACTCTGGATGCTCCTGTCAGACACAATTCATCAATTTTCCTTCCCTGAAACGGAACGAGCTGAAGAGTTACCTGGAGAAGGGAGCTGCCCGAGTCCTGAAGAACCTCCCGGGCAGCTGTGGTCCGGGCTCTATAACAGAGACCAAACAGCAGACATTTATTTCTCATTGATCTGGAGGCTGGGAGACCCAGGATCTGCGTGTCCTCAGTTCTGGTGTCGGGAGAGGACCCCCTGGTTTATGGATGAACCTCTTATGTCCTCACAGGTCAGAGAGGGGGCGGGGGAGAAAAGCTCAGCCCTTGGGTCTCTTCCCATAAGGGCACTAATCCCATGATGAGGGCCCCACCCTCATGACCTCATGACCTAGTTATGTTGGAGGTTAGAGTTTCAACAGATACATTTTGGGGGGGGACACAAGCATTGAGTTCCTAGCAGGCGCTTTTTGCTGGTCTCTCATTCCGAGCTATGTCAGCTCCGCCCCTGGGGCCGGGCGCCCGTGTGCTGGGGTTCCCGGCCCTGTACTGCCTTCTCCGTGGGACTTACCTGCAGATTTTCTGTAAAGTCTGATGGTGAACACATCCCCAGGCCCTCAGGTGCTACCATTGGTCAAGGGGTCATCCATTCCTTTCTGTGGGGCGCTGAGATGGGGCGCCTGCCGATAGTGGGGCGGGCAGCGAGGACCGGGGTGCTGACTGAGTGACTGTGGACAGTGTGACATCCAGGTCCTTGGACTCTGGGCTGGTCTCTCCCCGTTGCCCCTTCTGCCCCCATCCCCATGTTTCTTTCTGTCCGGGGCCTATTTCTGTGGCAGTAGTTTTGGTTGCCTAGGAACCACATTAGCCTGAAATATGATTGGCTGTTCTTGGCAGATGGATTGGCCGAGCTGGGGCAGGGTACCAGTGGGCAAGCAAACACTGTTGAACAATCCCAGCCTCTCCCCTAAGATGACGGATGAAGACTCGGGCCTTGTAAACAGTTGTGCCGTGAAAACGGATTGTTCAAGGACTGATGCTTCGGTGCCGGGCTCGACGGGGTGCCTGCGTGGCCAACAGGACCAAGTCAGTCCGACCTGCTCTCGCACGTCCATCCGCACTGGAAGCAGTAGCTCGAGGCATGGGCTCTGTTTCTGTTTACAGGTTCACGTTAGCGGTTGTTTCTGGAGGCCAGGCATGTTGTTTGCATCAGAAGACGTGGAAATAGATCAAGGCGGTGCAGGGTCAGCACTGAGTGAAGCTCTGCCTCTGACCCTACCAAGCAGACTCGGTTTTCCCATCATAGAAACATTGTATCCACCAATCCTGCAGCATAGAAACACTGTATCCATCAATCCTATCTATATGTAAAAGCCTGATATGCAAATTGTCCCCACGGGAGTTCATTCGCTCACTATGACATGCGCTGACCACCAGGGGGCGGCGCAGAACAAAGGAAGGCCCTGGCCAGTGGCCGGCAGCCGGGGAAGGGAGGCCCCGACCGGCAGCTGGAAGGCCCCGATCGGCCCTGATGGCTGGCCAGGCCTAGAGACCCTACTTGTGCATGAATTCCGTGCACCCGGCCTCTAGTGTTATGTAAATACTAGAGGCCTGATGCACGAAATTCGTGCAAGAGAAGGCCTTCCTTCCCCTGCTACTGGCACCAGCTTCCCTCCAGCTGCCGGCAGGCACCCAGGACCTGGGCTTCCCTCGAAGCCCTTGCTTCGTCCGGAAGGTCGTCCAGTCTAATTAGCATATTACACTTTTATTATAGACTAGAGGCCTGGTGCACGGAATTTGTGCACGGGTAAGGTCCCTAGGCCTGGCCAGTGATCTGGGCTGCTCGGGGCTTTCCAGCTGCCAGCCGGAGCCTTCATTCTGCACTGCCCCCTGGTGGTCAGCACACGTCATAGTGAGTGAATGAACTCCTGGTCTCCCAGTCGGACTCCCAAGGGGACGCTTTGCGTATTAGCCTTTTATACAGACAGATTGTACCCACCAATTCCACGAAGCTGGCACTCCTGCCCCCAGTTCATAGATGGAAGCTGAGGTCTCTGGGTGCCTTAAACGAAGGGGTCACTAAACTTTCTCTGTAAAGGGCCAGACAGTAAGTACTTTAGGCTTTGGAGGCCATGTGGTCTTGGTTGCAACAACTCAATTCCGCTCAGAGGCAAAAGCAGCCACAGACCGTTAGTAACCTGACGACCCGGTAAGACTTCGTTTGCAGAAGCAGGAGGTGGGTTGTAGGCTGCTGAGCCCTGGTCATAGCTGGTTGGTGCGGCCACGACGGCCACGCCCCCTTCCCTCAGACCCCGTGGCTGTCTCCCGTACAGCGTCCTCCGTCTGTGGCTGGGCCGCCTCCTGTCTGTCTCTCTCTGAGACGTCGCGTCGCGCTCACGGGTTGATGCTCCTCTGTATCCTGTTTCATGTCCCGCTTGCATCGTCCCATCCACCTGAGCCCTTCCTCAGCCGCCCGCTTCCTCTCTCCTCTGGGGTCTCCAATGGGAGCTCGCACCAGCGGCTGCTCTGCTCCTTAGCCGTCTGCTTTCTCCCAAACCTCTGCTCTCGGGCTCCCGCCACTCGCCCCCCCGCCCGCTTCTCCCCCCAGGAAGCTGCTCCTCTCCAGGTAGCTCAGGCCTCTGCGGGCACCTCAGGGGCTCATGGGGAGGCTGGTGGGGCTGAGCCGCAAATGACCTTTGTTCCTGCATTCATAGCCCTCCCAGAGGGGAGCGGCTCCGGGCACCTGGCGGGCGGGCGTGCCCTCTGCACACCCCTGGGTGGCTGTGGGGGTGAGCTGCGGGCTGGCTTCCCCCCGCCTTCGTCCCTGCCAGCTCGCCTTCTGAGAAGAGTTGATCCGCTGGGTCCGTGCTTTCTCCTTCCTCTCTTCTCCTTAAATGGAAGCAGCAGCAGCTGCTGGCGCTGGGCTGGGCCGCCCGGCCCTGCAGAGGCCGGTCCCAGGGGCTCTGAATGCTGAGGAGGCTGAGGGCTCAGGCCGAGGGCCGGCCCATTGCCACCCGCGTCCCCGCGTCCCCGCGTCCTGGCGCCGAGGTGCCTGAGACTCTCACCGCCGGACCCACCGGGACCTGGGACGTTGCAGGGGGCTCTGTCTTAACAGGGAGTTGCCTTAAACCCACAGCAGACGGTCTGTCAGGCCTCACTCAGGCCCCCCCTGTGCAGCGCCGCTCAGCGTGAGTCAGGGCTCAGGGCGGCGGTTCATCCTCCTGCTTTAACTTTCAATTGGCTAAAAAGTGTCTTTTTAGCTGGACTATGGCATCAGGTGAGCTGAACTCAGGCTTCCTCCCAGGGCCGGGGCCCCCTCCCCCAGGAGAGGGAGGGACAGGTCATTCGAGGTCCTCGGTCAGGCCCTCCCTGGAGGGGGCGGGGAGTGGGGCTCACAGTGAGGCTGCCAGCCTGCTTGCAGCCGCCTCAGGGGGGTGAGCTCTCTGCTGCTCCCACAGCCACCGGGGTCAGGGGGACCCCAGGACCCCATCCGGTCTCTGCAGCTCAGAGCAGTCCGGCCCCAGGGGCCCCAGGAGTCAGCACTCACGGCCCAGGGCAGCTGCTGTTGTCTATTGTTCTGCCTGGAGGGGCAGAAGGGCAGGGGCTGCGGGAGCCTTTCCCTCCAGGAAGAGGCTGTTCAGGAAAACGCCTGCACACGGGGTCCTGGGGCTCCCGGCCCAGCCTCCTCAGGCAGAGGCCCTGGGCTGGGACTGTGTGTTCCTCATGCGGCCGGAGAGCAAGGACCCTGAGGACTCTCTGGGGCAGGGCCACTGGGCGGGGGGCTCCCCCCTCAGCATCCGTCTCCAGGGATGCCGCTCTGGGGGGGACAAGGCAGGATGCACAGAGGGTGTGCGAGGCCACTGGTGTGTGTGTGTGGGGGGGGGGGGAGTGACGAGGGTCCCTAACCCTAGCCCTGTGTCCTTCCAGCCTGTCTGTGACTCTTCTCAGAATGGTTTTCCCTGTGGCTCTAGCCAGGCACCTTCTGTTTCCAGTGAAAAACCCCACAAATTCAAATTGACTTAAAGAGAAGAGGGAGCCCGGGCCGGTTAGCTCAGTGGATAGAGCGTCGGCCTGCAGACTGAAGGGTCCTGGGTTGGATTCCTGGTCAGGGCCCAGGCCCAGGTTGTGGGCTCGACCCCCAGTGGGGGGTGTGCAGGAGGCAGCCGGTCCATGATTCTCTCTCATCATTGATGTCTGTATCTCTGTCCCTCTCCCTTCCTCTCTGAAATCAATAAAAATGTATTTTGATAAAATAAAGCCCCCATGTCAGGTGTGTGCGTGTTCGTTAGACACCGTGGCTTCCCCGTGTGCCTCAGGGATATTTACGTGGAGTGAAATGTCGCAGAAAGATGCCCAGGTCCCGGGTGATAGTAGCTGATGCCGCGAGAACCTTCAAATCCTTCTCCGATTGCTGTTGTGAATAGAAACCTGCAAGGCTTTAAAGGGCCGATTTAAAGGCAAAATTATAAATGATGGATTGCAGAGTCAACACGCAGGCGCTTTAATTATTAACGGAGCAGGACTCAGACGAGCCGTGCGGCCTCCAAAGGCGCCTTTCGCACTGAGACTAGCGGGGGAGGAGGAGACACTGAGAAGCAAGGGGCTGTGGCACACAGACGTGCACATAGGCACACACATATGCATGCCTGTGTTTACATGTTTGCACACACGTGCACAGAGAGGAGAGGGAGCCAATACTCAGAGACACAGAGACAGACAGACAGACACTTGGGTGAGGACACAGCAGATTCTGTGGCCCCCGGAAGGGTCTGGTCCAGGCCTCAGCTGACCTCGGCCTCCCCGGACCCCCTGAGGGTCCCCTTGGTCAGATCGGCCGGATGGCTCGGTGGTTGTCGCTGATGGCGTTGTGGGAAGAGTGCGCTGTAAACGTGTGAAGTACACGCGTGCTCCTTTTCTCTGCACAGGAATGTCACGTACGACTCGTTTGGAAAAATAGTTCCGTCGCTGACAATGGTTGGAAGCCACTCGTGTGGTGAGAGGCCAGTTTCAGAGGCTCCCGGGGATTCCTAGCCAGACGGGCTCGGGCGCTGCCCTGTGCCTCGGGGCCGGGCCATCATCTGTGAAATGGGCCTAACCCAGCGCCGGGTTCGAACAGAAAGGGCGACACGAGGGTTATTCTAACGCTTGTCATGCTGGGCCTGGGAGCCTCCCTGTTTCGTGTCTGGCCATTAAGGGCGGATGGTCTCCTTACGCTGTGTTTACATGTACTGATACGGATGTTTCATTGTGTTCGCGTGTTTACTCACACAGAGAACAGTGTGCGCGTGTGTTTGCGTGTTTACTTACATAGAACCGTGCACGTATGTTTGTGTGTTTACTTGCACAGAACAGTGCGTGTGTTCTGGTAAACATGTTTCCCGTCGTTTAGAGACGGGGTAGCGGACTGTCCTGGCAGGTCTCTCTGTCGGATGCATCTTCATAACAAATTCAGTGAATCTCCTTCTTTCCTTTGGAAAGTGTGTGGAGGGGAGCAGGCGCGCTCCGTGTCCTGTAGTTTCCTGTTGTAGAAAAGCCAGGAGCAGCCGCCGGGAGCCGCCGGGAGCCGCCGGGAGCCGCTGGGAGCCGGGCTGTAAGGGGCTCTTCTTTGTTCCGTGCGGGCAGGCGCTGTGGGGTGGACGGCAGCAGTCCCTGCTCCCAGGAGTGTGCGCAGCCGGGACACTGGGGGGGGGGGGAGGGGCGAGGAGCTAATTGAACAGCTCCCCCCCCCCCCATCTCCTCTAATTAACTTGCTGGTGGGAGAGGGTGTGGAAATGTGCACCAGGTAGGCAGCTCGGGGGGAATGCCGGACCATGGGCCGCGGTAGCCCTTGGGGTCTTGGTGCAGAATCACTAGTTCCTGGTGAACAGGCAGGAACCCCACAGGGGCTGGGGGTGCGCCTCTGCAGGCCTTGCCTCCCGTGCCGGGCGGTGAATGGCGGTGGTGCATGGAGTCCCCTTGAGCAGGTGTGCGGCTGGGAGACCTCCGTGGGATTCCGCAGCTCGAACCCGAGCGCATCAGCTTGGCTGCGGGGAAGAGCAGGGCCCTTTGTGCTCCCAGCCGCACGTGGAGGGCGGGGGGCAGAAGGCCGGGTCCCCCCAGGGTCTCTGCCGGCCGCCCGAGAAGCCCACCGCATCCTCGCAGCTGACTTTTGTGGCGTCTTAAAGAGGTTTAGGTCCCAGAGACCCCGGCCAGGGAATTAGGTGGCTTGAGGGGTGGGGCCAGAGGTAATCCTTGGTGAGATGGCTCGACCTCCTGGGGGCTGTGGGCCCCGTGCAGTGGGCCTGGTGGCTGTGGGCGGCGGTGGCCGTGGGCAGTGGTGGCTGTGGGTGACGGTGGCTGTGGGCCCGGTGGCTGTGGGCAGTGGTGGCCGTGGGCGGAGGTGGCCGTGGGCGGTGGTGGCCATGGTCCCGGTGGCTGTGGGCGGATGGCTGTGGGCGGAGGTGGCTGTGGGCGGAGGTGGCTGTGGGCGGCGGGGGCTGTGGGCGGCGGGGGCTGTGGGCGGCGGGTGCTGTGGGCGGTGGCTGTGGGCGGCAGCAGCGGGGACTCGGCCTGCCGGTCCTTCACGGAGGCCCCGGGAGGAGGCAGTTAGCGCCGTCATTTCCCCAGCATTTCCCCTGACGCGTGTGGTGTGGGGCCGGGCGACCCCGGGGCCATGAGGTGGTCCGCACTCTCACTCCTCCTGGCTCAGCCTGTGCCTGCCCTGAGCTTCACCCTGGGAAGCGGCCGCTGCAGACACGGGCGCCGGGACCCGAGCTGTCCGGAGCGATTCACTCTGCCCCTGACAGCCAGCCCTTCGCGGGGGCGTCCGTCTGCAGGAAGCGCTGTGGGCCCGTCGGGTTCGGTGAATGAGTCTTCCTCACGGAATTCCATAGTTTGCGGATTCGGCTCCTGGGATCCCGTCCACAGCGGCTCTGATGTGTCTGTCCATGTTGGGGTCCCGGGAAGGGTGTGTGCGGCTGGTGGGCGGAGCCAGGGTGCTCGGCGGGGTGGGTGGGGTGATAAGGGGCCCTCCCGGGAGCCTCGCTGCACGGCGCCCTTCCTCGCGTCGTCCCGAGCATGGCGCCGGCAGGGAGCCTGGTTCCCCGGGGCCCAGAGGCCGCCGTCACCCCGCGTCTGGCCCCGCTGACCTGTGTCTCCCCCTCTCTCTCCGTCAGGAGCTCTGACTCGGAAGAAGCCTTTGAGACCCCAGAGTCGACGACCCCTGTCAAGGCCCCCCCGGCCCCGCCCCCGCCGCCCCCCGAGGTCGTCCCGGAGCCTGAGGTCAGCGCGCCCCCCTCCCCGGAAGAACCAGGTAACCAGGGACCCGCACCCCAGGGAGACACGGGGACTCCTGCCGGGCGGGGCTGGGGTGCTGGGACCCCCCCGCAGCGGGGACGCTGGGCTCGGGGCTGTGGGTGTGAGTGGCGCTGAGGGCAGTGGCACTGCAGGTTCTGTGTTTACTGGGCGGGGTGTGCTAGGGCTTCTGGGTGCCTTCCACCTGCTTCACCTGCACCCGGAGTCGGGTCGAGGGGCGGCGGGTCCTGGGCGGCTCTGGTGCCGTGTCGGCTTCTGCTCTTTGTGTGTAAAAGGCTGGTCTGCACGGCCCAGTGACTCTGCAGGTTCTTTTAAAAAATGTTTTTATTGATTTAGAGCCGGGTGGGCAACCTTTTTGTGAGTGCGTGCCAAAACCAGCAAAATCTCTGACTCGAAATTCTTCTGCATGCCAACCCTAATTTTTTGAGAACATGTTAGGCCTACTTGATGTCTCTTAAGGTGTACGTATGTGAAGAACCTTGAAGAAATAATAAAATTCATTCGAGCGACAAAAACAAAGTATATGATGACGAAAAATACATTTATTTGTAGTCTTTTTAAAAACTTATTTAAATAGTTTATTTTTAGAGAGGAAGAGAAACATCCTTCCTAACATCCATGTAATACACTTATATTTTAATGTATACAGTACACTGACAGTCCGACAGAAAACTTTATGACTCCGTGTGATATTATCAGTGGGACTTTGGCTGCTGCCTCACTGATGACGGAGATTTTACATCAGGTTTATATTTCGTGACCTTCAGAGATGTGCACGGGCTACTACTTTCATCCGTCAGCTACTCCTATTACGAGCCTTAACAAAATTCATCACTGAGAACAAAGATTCACACGCGTATGTGGATGAAACCGAAACACTGGTCGGGTCTAGGAAGGCAGAGAGAGCTAAGGCAGAGGCATAGAAATGGCTCTTCCCCTCTCTCGTCTGTCCATGTCTATGGTCGTTAAGATAACTTGTTATGTAAAATTACTTATTTATCTAAGATGCACCTACACTGAATTTATCTGAAAAATAAAAAAGTCGATATTAAGAGAAAAATTGTAAACGGAAGATAATAAGAGAGGGTTTCGCGTGCCAGCAAGAGTTACTGGCGAGCCATGTTTGGCACGTGTGCCAGGGGTTGCCCACCCCTGATTTAGAGAGAAAAGGGGAGAGAGAGAGAGAAACATCAACGATGAGAGACACATTGATCGGCTGCCTCCTGCACGCCCCCTACTGGGGATCGAGCCCGCAACCTGGGCCGGTGCCCTGAGCGGGACTCGAACCCGGACCTCCTGGGTCATAGGTCGACGCTCAGACACTGAGCCGCCGGCCGGGCTGTTTGCTTGCTTCTTGCCCGTCTTCTCCCTGAAGAGCGTGACTCCCGGGAGCACAAGGGTTTTGGTGGTTTTGTTCCTCGTCGAGTCCCCGGCAGCCGGCACGGCGCCCGGTCCCGGCTGGGCCCCCGGTGAACGTTCGGATGAGTGAGTGGTCCGGGCTGTTCCGTCACCTGCCGTCTCCTGCTGACGGAGGAGGGCCCGGCGCAGGCCTGGCGGGCGTGGAGCCGGTCTGGGGGGCAGGAGCTGTGTCCCCGGTGGGCCAGGCCGGCGGCCCTGCCGTGGGCGCTCGGGGCGGGAGGTGGGAGTGTTCCCGCGTGTCGCGTCCTCAGGGGCTGCTCTGTCTGTGTCCTCAGGCGGCGCCGAGCCGGCCCCCGGCCCCGATGGCCCGTGCGGCGCCCCCGCGGAAGGCAGCCCGCTCCGCCCGCCCGCCCACTCCTGCTCCGCCGTCTTCGACGAGGACAAGCCCATAGCCAGCAGCGGGGCCTACAACCTGGACTTCGACAGCATCGAGCTGGTCGGCCACCCCCGGACCTCGGAGCCTCGGCCCTCGGACGCGCGGACGAGGTCCCCCGACGCCGGGGCCCCCGCCAGGGCCGCGCTGCCCCGCTCCCTCAGCCTGCAGGCCTGCGACCTCGATGGTGCTTCCTGCGCGGGCGACGCTGAGGCCGCGGCCCCGGCCCCCGAAGCGAGCAGCCTGGGTCCGGGCAGCGACTCTGGTTCCCTCAAGCGGACGAAGAAGCCGAGGCCGCCTTCCCTGAAGAAGAAGCAGCCCCCCAAGAAGCCCCTGGAAGCGCCCCCCGTGCGAGAGAGTCCGCCGGCGCCGGCCGAGGAGAGCCCCGGGCCCAGCGAGGAGAACGGTGCCCCCGAGACAGACACGGAGTCGGCCCCCCGGGAAGCTCCTGGGCCCGCCCCCACCGAGGAGGCGCCCCTGGAACCCGCCGCCGTGCCCAAGGCCGCCGGCCCCGTGGACTCCGTGGGCACAGACGGGGCCGTCCCCCCTGCAGGGGGCAGAGTGCAGAACTCACCCCCTGTTGGCAGGAAAGCGGTGCCCCCTGCCCCGGCCCCCGAGGCAGTGGGGGTGACCCCAGCAGAGAGCCGGGGCCCCGAGGACCCCCCGGCCAGAGGGCTCTCGGTGAGGCTGGAGTTTGACTATTCGGAGGACAAGGGCAGCCGGGACAGCGCACAGGACACCGCCCCTGCCCCCAAGAAGCTGGGCAAAAAGCCAGGCGCCAAAATGCCCCTCCGGAGGCTGAAGGTGAAGAAAGGCCCCGAGAAGCTGGACAGCACCCCGGCCTCGCCCCCCCGGTCCCCCGCGGAGCCCAGTGACATCCCTGTCGCCAAAGGCTCCTACACCTTCGACATCGACAAGTGGGACGACCCCAATTTCAACCCTTTCTCTTCCACCTCGAAAATGCAGGAGTCCCCCAAACTGCCCCCACCATCCTACGGCTTCGCCCCCGACGCCTGCGGCGAGCCCGCCGACCCCTGTCCGGCCCCCAGCTCGCCGTCTAAGTCCCCAGCCTCCTTTGAGATCCCCGTCGGCTCCCCCGACGCCCACGGCGTGGACGGGGACGGGCTGAGCAAGCCGGCCAAGAAGAAGAAGACGCCACTGAAGACGTAAGTGCAGGCCGGGCGGGCGGGCGGCGGCTGCGGGCTCAGTCACCTGCCGGGTGCCCTCACCCTCCCACACCTAACACAATGGCGCCAGGCGTGTGACCAGACATTTCCCCACCCGTGTACCCTTTGGGCCGAGAGTCCAGAGTCCTCGATCTTTTTTTTAAAAAAATATATTTTTATTGATTTGAGAGAGAAACATCAGTGATGAGAGAGAATCATGGACCGGCTGCCTCCTGCGTGCCCCACATGGGATGGAGCCCACAACCCGGGCCTGTGCCCTGACCGGGAATCGAACCCCGACCTCCTGGTTCATAGGTTGACACTCAGCCGCTGAGCCACGCCGGGCACAGAGTCCTCGGTTCGTTGCCTGAGTAAGTCAGTGTCTTAAAGCTTTACTTCCAGCTCCGGGGGCTGTTGGGGTCCCACAGAAAGGGGACCGTCCAGGGGAGACCTGGCCAGCCTCTCCCTGTTGTTCTTTTCCATTTGACCCGTGAGTTGTGGTTTGTTTTTGGAGTGGCCGGAAGCTAGGGAATATGCCCTTAAAATACTGTTAACATTCGTGGTATCTGCCCGTGAACGAGATCAGTCCAGGAGGCCAGCACGCTGAGCCCGGGGCCCGGCCCTCCCTGCCCCGCCCCCCTTCACCCGTGGGACATGCCTGTGTGTCTGCACCCCGCTCTCGGGGCAGCATTTGCAGACGAGAGGCCGCAGGCCTGCAAGCCCAGAGGAGTTCGGGGCCTGAGCGGGCAAAGCCGCCTTCCGCTCGGTCCTGGAGGCTGTGGGGTCTGTGGGCCGCCCACACGTGCAGGCAGGTGACCGGCACGTCCCGCCTCGAGCACGCGTTCCAAGCCCCTCATCGAGGCCACGGGCCTGCGCCGCGTGCTGGGGGCGGGCCTTGCTCCTCGCTCTCCTGTGAGGCGTCGTCAGTCATGTCACCAGGCCCTGGGGGCTGGCAGGACCGGCCGCGGCTGCGGGCGCCCATGGATCAAGGTGGCGCCCTGGGCCTCCCGTCTGGGCTCTCGGGCCCCTGGCCTGGGGTCCCCCTGCTCCTGCTGGTGCGGGGCAGGGGGGCGGGGGGGCAATCCCGGTCCCCCCAGCAGGACTCTTAGATCGGTTACCCCAACAGGCTTCTGCTGGACACGCCATAGGATCTGTGTGAGAAGCTTCGTTATTCATTTGTTATCCTCACCCGAGGGTATTTTTTCATTGATTTTTAGAGAGTGGCAAGCAGGGGGGAGAGACAGAGAGAAACTTTGATGTGAGAGAGACACGTCGATTGGTTGCCTCCTGCACGCGCCCAGACCAGGGCCGGGGATCGAGCCTGCAACTAAGGTGCGTGCCCTTGGCTGGAATCGAACCCGGGACCCTTTAGTCCGCAGGCCGACGCTCTACCCACTGAGCCACACCAGCCAGGGCAGAAGCTCTAAGCCCCAAACAAGAGGAGCCTGAAATCTCAGGCTGCAGACTCGTTCTGTCATCTTTGGCTCGAGCCATCCTGTGGGCACCCCCTCCTCCTCAGGCGCCCCCTCCTCCTCAGGCGCCCCCTCCTCCTCAGGTGCCCCCTCCTCCCTGCCCCGTCCTCAGAGCTCCCGTGCCCGGGATGCCAGCCCTCGAGCCGTCCTGCTCCAGGGCCGGTGGCTGGGGTGCCCTGGGACCAGGCTCCTGGCCGCAGCCCTCTATGGGGTCATCGGAACCAGCACGGGAGGGTCCTCGGGGGCCCTCTCCGGAAAGCGCCCCCACTCCCGCGGACCCCGCGGACGGCCGCAGGCTGCTGTGTGTCAGGGCCTCTGTCTGTCTCTCTGTCTCCCTGTCTCAGGATGGTGGAAGACGTGATGTCTGTGTGTTCTCTGTTGTAAGTACCGTCTCGCTCCGCCTCCCCCGCGCTGTGCCCGCCTGTCCGTGTCCATCTCATGCCCGTTTGCTTTCACCACGGCTGCTGCTTCACGTGTTTGTGTTTTACGTGTGTGTGGGGGGGGCTGGGCAGAGGCTGTCTCTCTGTTCCGTGGGGTCAGTGTCACCGTGGGGTCTGGCCCCAGCGCCTGCCCGCTCGTGGGGAATGGACTCCTTGCCTCGCTCATGTGTCTTCGGCGGAGGGAGGCCGGGCTTTTTGAACTCATCTCATTCTCGCGTTTTAAGTTGATCGCGGCCATTGCTCCCCGAGTTCTGTGGCTTCGCGTGGAGGTCACATCCCGGCCAACCCCCGGCAGCGGCGGCGGCTTGTCCCGCGGACACGGAGGCGGGAATGTTTGGGCTGTTTCCAAATTGGGGCATGCGGAGCCCCTGTAAGCGGTCGGCTCTGAGGGGAGGGCCAGGGCCGAGCGAGTCGCTGCCGCTGCTCGGGGCGGCTGGGGGTCAGCATGCCGCCTGGGGTCATGGTCCTGCGGGGGCGGGGGGTGGGGGGTGGGGGGCTGGGGGACCGGAGCAGACCGCCCAGGGCCTCTGCTGCTTTGCCTCCCCGGCCGGGAGGGTCGTGTGGGCGGCTCCCAGGGGCCCAGGCCAGCACCTTCTCTGCCTCCCTGTCCCCACAAGGGGGTCTGGCCCGTCCCAGGCGCGTGCAGCCCCCCCAGAGGGCTGAGTCCTCAGGCTCTGCCGCCCCAGGGAGATCAGGGCCTTAGAGCGACTGAGCAACTTTAAGATATAAGTCCGTGTGATTATGTGCATGGACAGCGGTACGCTTCAGGCCGCGGTCACAGGTGCGCTGTGCCAGGCATCGATGCTGCCAGTAACCATGCGAGTATCTCCCATGAGCCGGTGCCGCCGTGGGGCGTTACTTGCGAGACACAGGGAGGAACTGGGTGCCGGGTTCTGCCCACTGGTTGACGGGAGGGGAGTGGGATCTAAGGATGGGGGCTCCCCTACCCCCAACCCTGGTTTGTCCAGGAGGCGGGGCTGAGGCCAGGAGGCGGGGCCTGAGGCCAGGAGGCGGGGCTGAGGCCAGGAGGCGGGGCCTGAGGCCAGGAGGCGGGGCTGAGGCCAGGAGGCGGGGCCTGAGGCCAGGAGGCGGGGCTGAGGCCAGGAGGCGGGGCTGAGGCCAGGAGGCGGGGCCAGTCTGCAGGTGGAGGAGCCTCCTTTCTGACCTTGGGAAGGACCCCTGACCTCCCAGGGGACAGCGGGGACCCGTCTGTGCTAACCTCTGACCCCTCAGGAGTCTCCTCTGATGCCCCCTCACCCCCCACTGCCTCGTTATTCGTGTGAAGGAGAGAGAGGAGGAGCGCCCAGAATCTTGTCTGTTCCCCGTAGTTAGGAAAAACCCAGGCCTCCCCCCAGCTCAGGCCTCCTCCCTGAAAACCCCGGCAGGTCCGTTCAGTGACGGCCGACCTGCCCGGCGTGAGCTGCCCCGTCACTGGCCAGGAGCCTGCATCCCCCGGGCACTGGGCTCAGACACGTGGGTGGACCCCAGGACGCGGACGTGCGCGCCCCGATGTGCTCTGCAGGGGAAGTCGGGGCATCGGGTCAGCCCCCCAGTGCCCTCTGGGGTCCAGCTTCCTGAACCTCGCAGCCGCGGTCACACCTGCTGGAGGCGCAGAGCGAGCCCCGGCCTGGGCGGCACTGGGCGGCAGGGGGTCCGGCAGACACAGCAGAGGCGGTGGCTTCGGTCTGCTCTGTTCCGGAACGTTCTGGACCTGGTTGTGTTCACATTTCCCATTTTGTTTTCAGTGACACGTTTAGGGTGAAAAAGTCGCCGAAGCGGTCCCCTCTCTCGGACCCACCCTCTCAGGTACGACGTCCCCGGACGTGTCTGCGTGAACCGCTCGCCCGGGATGGGGGCTGATGGGTGTTTATCCCGTCATGGCCCTCTCCGCCCACTCGGCCGCGTCCCCGGCACCCTCCCTGCCTCCTCCACGGCGCTTCCTGGTGTTGGCAAGACACCGTTTGGCCGCCCTCCCTGTGGGGGGTCGGATGTGCCCCGAGATGGAAGAAGTTCAGGGAGATGTGGGGGTGCCTCTAGCCAGCGGTCGCCAGGCTTGCGGACCTCACGGGTCACCTGTGGTCCTCGGACCGCCGGCCGGCGACGCTGCACTAGAGGCCCCTCGGGGACCTACCGTCCATCTCCCGTTCGTTAGCTGAGAATGTGTGTGAATATCACGTCCAGGGAGTCCTGGAGGTAAATGGACACACAGGGAGGCAGGCACCTGAGCATGTGTGACGAGCCCTGGAATTTTTATTTTATTGATTTTAGAGGGAGACGAAGGGAGGGAGAGAGAGAGAAGCATCAGTGGTGAGAGAGGATCACGGATCAGCTGCCTCCTGCAGGCCCCCCACTTCGGATCCAGCCCGCAACCCGGGCCTGTGCCCCGACCAGGAACCGAACCCTGACCTCCTGGTTCCTAGGCCAACGCTCACCACTGAGCCACGCTGGCCGGGCAGGAGCACTGGAGTTTGTAACCCACATCAAGTGGGAGGTAAAGCCGGCTCCTCGCCCGCGGCCCAGCTCCTGCTCACTCGCTCCGCCACCCAGTACCCACACGTCTTCTCCCCGTCGCAGACCAGACGAGGGAAGGTTGTCCTCCCTCCGGTGGGTGTGCCAGGCCCTTCAGGTCCTGAAACAGCGGTTCTCAGCCTGGGGGTTGAGATCCCTTTGGGGGTCGAACGAGCCTTTCACAGGGGTCGCCTAAGACCATTGGAAAACACATATATAATTACGTACTGTTTCTGCGATTAATCACTGTGCTTTAATTATGTTCAATTTGTAACAATGAAAATACATCCTGCATAGCAGATATTTACATGACGGTTCGTAACAGTAGCAACATGACAGTGAGGAAGTAGCCACGAAAATAATTTTATGGCTGGGGGTCACAACATGCGGAGCTGTATTAAAGGGTCGCGGCGTTAGGAAGGTTGAGAACCACTGCACTAAAACACCCCCCCCCCCCCCCCCCCATCGGAGCCAGTGCAGGAGCCAGCCAACCCCTGCCCGGCGGGGGCTGCAGAGAGAGGGGCCTGGGACCCTGGGACGGGCCTTGGGTCCCAGCCCTGGCTCCGCCCTGGCGTCCCGGGCCCCGTCCCCCTGCTCAGCTGCACAGCCCGCGGGGATGGGGAATGGGCCCCTGTGGGCATGGAGGCGCAAGCCCTCTCTGTCCCCACCAGCAGGTGCGAGGATTGACAGCCGATAGCGACTGTGGGCACAACCCAGGCATCAAAGCACTAAAATGACGAGAAGTAAAAGTGTCCTTTTCCTCCAAGTGAATGAGCAGGAGCATCTCAAATGACCGAGACGCCCGATAACCAAACATCCCCACTTTTCTAAGCCCCCAGTCCCCGAGACGAGCCACCAGAAAAGGAGCTTTATCATGAAGGGCAGAGCTGTGTCCGGGGGACACTGGGCATTTCCACCTCCTCGTTCATGGGCCGGACCGGGGGCGGGCGGGGGCGGGCGCGGACACTGGACGGCTCCCCTCCTCCTCGCAGGACCCCACGCCCGCGGCCACGCCGGAAACGCCGCCGGTGATCTCGGCCGTGGTCCACGCGACGGACGAGGAGAAGCTGGCCGTCACCAGCCAGAAGTGGGCGTGCATGACGGTGGACCTGGAGGCGGACAAGCAGGACTTCCCGCAGCCCTCGGACCTGTCCTCCTTCGTCAACGAGACCAAGTTCAGCTCCCCCACCGAGGGTAAGCCACCGGGGACCCCCCCCCCCCCCCGGAGGACAAAAGGCCGGGAAACCCCGCCGGCGTGGCTCAGGGGCGGAGCGTCCACCTACGCACCAGGAGGTCATGGTTCGATTCCCAGTCAGGGCACAGGCCCGGGTTGTGGCTTGATCATTGATTTTTTATTAGAGAGAGAGGAAGGGAGAGGGATAGAAACATCAATGAAGAGAGAGAATCACTGCTTGGCTGCCTCCTGCACGCCCCACACTGGGGATGGAGCCCACAACCCGGGCCTCTGCCCTGACTGGGAATCGAACCCTGACGTCCCGGTTCATAGGTCGACTTTCAATCCCTGAGCCACCCCTGCCCGACGGGAGTATCTTATTCTAAAGCTCATATTAGGGAGTGCGTTTTTCAGTGTTGGCTTCAGCAGCGTGTAGAAACGGGTGCTCTAAACCAGAACTGCTATTTTGTCTGTTTTTACGTAAAAACTGCTGGAGGCCTCGGGCTCCAGGCATCACCCCTGACGCTCCTGCCCAGCGGGTGTCTGAGCCGGTCATGGTCCCCTCCAGCCCCTTTTCGAGCAGAAGAGAGCCATCTGGCTGCTGCAGGTGGCGGCTTCTGTGCCAAGAGCCCCTTCGGGCCTCGTTTGCCAGGGCGCCCGCTGGGCCCAGCGCAGCGGGAGGCACACAGTAGGTGCTCAGGATGCGTGTGCCTGCCAGGGGACCCGGGGGCAGCAGGGCGGGCCTCCGTGTGGAGCTGCCGCGGACCGAGGCGTGCGTGGCTCCGGTCTCCAGCAAGAGCCCCTGGAGTTCCCTTTGCAGCCTGAAGTCTCAGCAGTTCGAACGAGGTCATTTCTCACCGAACTGGACTTTCAAAGTCTTTTTTGGGCCCTGGCCGGGGTGGCTGTGTTCACAGAGCGTTGCCCTGCGCACTGAAGGGTCCCCGGGTTCGATTCCGGTCAAGGGCTCCTACTTCAGCTGCAGGCTCGATCCCTCGTCCGCATGTGAGAGGCAGTCCAGCAGTGCGTCTCTCTGTCTCCCCCTCCTTCCACTCTTCCTAAAAACCCGTAGGGAAGTACCCTCAGGTGAGGATTAACAAAACAAAAGCGGAAATAACTAAATGGAACAAGTTTTTTAAAAAGTTTTGGATCTGAGCGTTGGTGTTGCAGCCCCGGCCCCGGAGACACAGCGGTTTGGTGGCGGCCGGGTGGCTGCAGAGCTGCTCCTACAGCAGGGGACTCGCTGTCCTCCCCTTGCTCCCGGCTGTGGCTGCAGCGAGTTCTCAGGGAGGGACGACCGAGGGTCCCTGGGACTCAGAGGAACGCAGCTCCTGGGGGGCGCCCACTCGGGCCTGGACGCTTGGTGGGCGGAGCTGGGTCTGTCCTGTCAGACCCGGGGCCTGGCCATGATGCCCGTGGCAGAGCCCGGGGAGCAGGAGGGTTACGGGTGTCCGGGCTGGAATCTGGTTGAACAGTTTGTACTCCTGCTCCGGCCCCGCCCTGGCCCTTCCCTGTCCCTGTCCCCATCCCCGCCCTGTCCCTGTCCCGCGCTGACCCCCGTCTCCCTGCAGAGCTGGACTACAGGAACGCCTACGAAATCGAGTACATGGAGAAAATCGGCTCCTCCTTGCCTGTAAGTGCTCCTGCCGCAGTCGGCGGGCGGGCGCTTTCCCAGCTGCGCTGCCGGACAACACAGCCGGGCCTGCTCCGGTCCCAGCGCCCTGGGACCCCGACCTCGGAGCCAGGGTGCTGGGTGCCCGCAGCTCCCCGGTGCCCGCAGCTCCCCGGGTGCTCGCAGCTCCCCGGTGCCCGCAGCTCCCCGGGTGCCCGCAGCTCCCCGGGTGCCCGCAGCTCCCGGGTGCTCGCAGCTCCCCGGTGCCCGCAGCTCCCCGGTGCCCGCAGCTCCCGGGTGCCCGCAGCTCCCCGGGTGCCCGCAGCTCCCCGATGCCCGCAGCTCCCCGGTGCCCGCAGCTCCTGGGTGCCCGCAGCTCCCCGGTGCCCGCAGCTTCCCGGGTGCCCGCAGCTCCCCGGTGCCCACAGCTCCCGGGTGCCCGCAGCTCCCCGGTGCCCGCAGCTCCCGGGTGCCCGCAGCTCCCTGGTGCCCGCAGCTTCCCGGGTGCCCGCAGCTCCCCGGTGCCCGCAGCTTCCTGGGTGCCTGGGTTGCGGGCTCCATCCCCAGTGGGGGGCCTGCAGGAGGCAGCCGATCAATGATTCTCTCTCATCATTGATGTTTCTCTCTCCCTCTCCCTTCCTCTCTGAAATCAATAAAAATATACATATTTAAAATAACAAAAGTATATTTTTAAAAATGCCCCCACCGCACGCAGTTGCCACCCCCCCCCCCCCCCCCGACGCCCCTCGGAGCCAGCACGTTGGCTCCTCTCTCCGGGGAGGAGGGGAGGGCAGGCTCCTCCCGCTGAGCCAGGTCTCCTGTGCGACGGGCCTTGCCGTCTCCTCTGTGGCGGGGCCAGGCCAGCGGCGGCCGAGCTGACGCGCGGCGTTGCTCCCCACAGGACGACGACGCCCCGAAGAAGCCGGCGCTGTACCTGATGTTCGACACGTCACAGGAGAGCCCGGTCAAGTCCCCGCCCGCCCGGCTGTCGGAGTCCCCCACGCCGTGTTCCGGGTACGCCGTCTCCGCCGTCCGCGTGGGCGGGTGACGGACAGAGCCCCGAGCCCCAGCGCCGGCTCTGCCTCCCGATGCGCCTCCCGTGCGAACAGCCGGGCAGCGGGTGCTCCCGGCGCCGTGTCCACAGGGACGGAGCACGGCGGGCTTGCTGCTGCTGCCCGGGGGTGGAGGCGGCGCCCCCTAATAGGGGTGTGGGCCCCTCCGAGCGCCCCCAGTGCTCCCACGGCCGCTGTCATGGTCCCGTGGGGGCAGCGGCCGCAGCCCTTGGAGTCCGTGCCCCCCCCCCCCCCCCCGCCCCTCGCTGGCTGCGGGACCTCGTGCAGGTCACTGCCCCCGTGTCACACGGAGTAACGGTGACTCTGAGCCGTAGGGATCTGAGGGTCATACCGCGGGGCTCCCCGTGTTGCAGGCTCTCCTGCTGCACGTGTGTGATGCCTGTGGATGTGAATGTCAGCTCCATCGGGGGGCTGGGCCGTGTGCTGGGCTGTGGAGGGGGCCTCGCTCTGAGATGGGGCCTCCCTGAGGGAAAGGGAAACGTCGATGTGAAGGTGAGACATCGATCGGCTGCCTCCTGCACGTCCCCTGCCAGGGATGGAGCCCACAACCTGGGCCTGGGCCCTGACGGAAATCAAACCAGCGACCTGAGTGCATGGGATGGAGCCCAACCCACTGGGCCAGGCAGCCGGGGACGGAAGCTCCTGCTTTGCCTTCTGAAACCCAGAATCTGCCCCGAGCGGCACTAGGGATGGTGGCGGTGTGACTCTGGCAGCGACGGTGCCGTGACGGCCGCGTCAGTTGCCTCACCTGCAGGCGGCCCCCCCTCCCCTCTCGGAGGCCCTGCCTCCCCCTCAGAGCAGGAGACCGGGGACCCACCGCCAGCCCTGGGCACACAGCCCAGCCTCCAGCTCCGGCCACAGCTCCTGCCTCTGAGCCAGGACATCTGTGCTCCGACCTCCCTCGTCAGCAGGCCCCGGCGTGGGCTGAGCCCCCCTCAAACTGTCCTGCCCACAGGCCCCTGGTGGCCAAGACCCGCCCCCTTCCCCTCTGGGGCGCAGCCTGGCGGTCCAGGGTCCCTTGGGAGGCTGGCTGAGCGGGCAGCCCGGCCGATGTCTGTGGGGTTTGCAACAAGAAGACAGAAGGTGCCCTTTGCTTCCTCAGGTCGAGCTTCGAGGAGGCCGAAGCCCTGGTGAACACGGGGGCCAAGGTCCCCCATCTGGTGCCCCGAGGGCTGGCCCCCGCCCAGGAGCCGCACGTGCCGGTGCCAGTGCCGGAGAAGCCCGCCCAGGAGCTGGAGGCCAGGGCCGTGGGCGCCGCCGAGGCGATCGAAATCGTAAGTGGGGTCGAGGGGCCGAGATCCCTGGGGTTGAGGTCGGGCCAGCTGGACCCCTTTGCCCAGGGGGCCAGGCTTCTGAGCAATCCTCACCTGCACCCCAGAAGCCAGCCTAGGAGGCCGCCCCGTAACGCAAGGCTCTCTGTTCACCCACCTGCTTTACTGCCTTCGGGCTATCGACCTCCCACCTTGAGCCCCTTAGGGCTGGGCAGCTGCGTTGGGGTTGTCCTGAGTCTCAGTCTGTAGCTGCTCCTCAGAGGGCGGGCGGGCAGGGCGGGCGGGGGGGGGACCCTCCTGGGAGGGACCCTCCTGTCCATAGACCAGGAGTGACCTCTTCCCTCAGGGCAGAGGGGCCGAGCTGAGCCTCTCCCCGCCCCCACCCCTCGCACATTTAAATGGAGCGCCCGGGGGGAGTTTTATTTCACTGCTGCCACCGCCCTCCTAGCCATCCCTGGGGCTTGCGGCCATCGGTCAGCTGGTGTTCAGTTCCGTGTAGTAAGCCGTGTATCGCACACTGAGTGTCTGCTGAGCACCTTCTGCGTGTCTGTCAGCTGGAAAATACGACTGAGCAGAGAGCTGGGTGTGACTGAGGCTGAGGCCTTTCTGATCGACCGGGAGATGCGTTTCCCGAGTGAAGTCATCTTTCCGTCGCTTAGAAAATGGTCTTTCCCCAAACCTCCCTTCCCCTGATGTTCACACGGAGGGGCTTTCTCCGTGACTGACGCTTGGAAAACCCATCACCTGGCTTGTCTCCCGCCCACCGAGCTTTTCAAATAAGAAACAGTTACTCCCCCCCCCCCCCACGGGCCAGTTAGGGAGTGAAGGCGGGTGAGGGGGGGGGGGCGAGGGCTACGGCCGCTTTCGGGGTGGGGCTGGGCCGGCCGCTCTGGAGATGCCCATTGTCCGTCTTGGGCTCAGCCCGGAGGAAAGGGCAGTGTCGGCCGCTGGCTGACGCTCTCTGCAACCTTAAGGCAGAAGTGTCCCCCGTGGGTGCGAGGTCCTCGCTGGGCAGCGGCGTCACTCTCTCTCCTGTCTCTCTCTGTCTCTCTCTCCCGTCGTCCGGCTCCGCGGCCTCCAGGCAGCTCCGGAGGGTGCCTTTGCCTCCGCGGACGCCCTGCTCAGCAGGCTGGCCGACCCGGCCTCGCTCTGTGGCGCGCTCGACTACCTGGAACCCGACTTAGCGGAAAAGAACCCCCCGGTGTTTGCGCAGAAGCTGCAGGTGGGTAGCCCTCTAGGGGCCTTCGGGGACGGTGTCGAAACCTCTGTGGAGCGTGAGCCTCGGCGGCCAGACGCCCGGAGGAGGGATCGAACGCGTGGCTGCTGAGAAGGGGCCCGGGAGGCGCCCTCCCACCCCCCATGGGGCTGAGTGTGGCTGGTGCGCGATGCGCGATGGCGCAGGGAACCGGCCGTGTGCGTTTCCGCTTGGAAGCCGGGCCGTTCTTTTCAGAAGCTTCGAAAGCCCCGGGGCAGCTGGTGATCGAGTCCCGGAACCGAGGGTGTGAGGTCTCCGTGCAGCCCCGCAGCGCACAGGCGCGAGGCTCCGGTCCCGGAGAGAGAACATCTGGGCTGGGTCTCGCACTGCGGCCGAGGCAATGGCCGCCTCTGTGCTTTAAATCTGACAACTTCATTCCAGTCCTTTAGACCCAAAGGAGAGAGGCTGTGAGCCGCGCTGGCGGATGCCATCCACTCGAGGGCGCTGTTAGCCAACCTCGCATGAGACGAACCGAAAGGAAAGAAACCAGAGGAAACAGGACCGCGAAAATGTTGATTTTTGTTTAAAAAATCGTTCATGGTTGTGTGCATGATACTTAGGGAGATTAAAAAAAATAGGAGCCCGGCCGGCATGGCTCAGTGACTGAGCATCGACCTGTGAGCCAGGAGGTCAGGTTCCATTCCGGTCGGGGCACAGGCCCGGGTTGTGGCTCCATCCCCCGTCCGGGGCGTGCAGGAGGCAGCCGACCCGTGGTTCTCCACGATGGTCGATGTTTCTCTCTCTCTCCCTCTCCTTTCTCTCTGAAGTCAATGAAAAACATATATATATATATATTTAAGTAATAATAATCTTTAAAAAAAGGAAATTAAACAGTTTCATGATTCTGCGGAGCTGACGTGAAAGGAAGCCGGTGTGTGCTCCCCCAGCACCCGTCATGCTCCCCGTGCTCCCCCCATCCCCCCAGTCGGGCACCTTTCCCCTGGCTCACCCCACCCCCCCTGGCAGGAGGAGCTAGAGTTTGCCATCATGCGGATCGAGGCGCTGAAGCTGGCCCGGCAGATCGCGCTGGCTGCCCGCAGCCGCCAGGACGCCAAGGTACCGGTGCGGCCGCGCCCGCCTGCCTGGAGAATGGTGTGTGGTCCGAGCGCTTCCGTGCTAACCCTCCGCCGGGCGGCATGGCTGGTGTTCGGCGAAGTAGGCTCTTCTAGGAAGCTACATGCCTAGCGCGTGTCTGAGACCCGCCTCTGTGGGAGGGAGCCTGCGCCGGAGTCTGAGTGATACGGGCGGGGCATGCAGAGGTGTCTGCCTGGCTTCCGAGTTGCTGATGACGCGTGAGACGGCGTGTGACCCTGTGAGGCCTGGCCCACCCCGAGCTGGGCAGCCTGGGGTCCTGGTGTGTGGGACCAGGGCCGGACCCAGCGTGCCCGGTCGCTCTGACCGACGTGGTGAGAAGGGCCCCCTGAGCCTCAGTTTCTGCCTCTGTGAGGCGAGGTTAACGCAGTGAGTTCGCCAGTTGCTGCGAGGATTGCAGGTGACGTGTGGAGAGCCGGCTGTGCCCGGCTCACAGTAGGTGTGCAGGACGTGAACGCTGCTGCTGTTCGCTGGCCCTCCCCTTTGCTTCTGCTGCCTGGTCAGACGCTTGCTCGCAGCAGCTCCTCAGCAGGTGGTCCAGGCACGAACAGCCCGAGGGGGGCCCGGGGGAGCCCTGCCCGTCCATCCCCAGTAGCCGGTCCCCGGGCAGAGGGGCCAGTGGTGTCTGTCTCTCGTCCTTAGTGCAGGATCAGGGGCTTGGCGGCTGCCCCTGCCCTCAACCCCACACGTGGTTTCCCTGGAGCCGGGGGCGAGGGGGGCAGAGACCCCTCAGTGAAGGAAGGTGGGCGCACTGGGTGTCCAGATGGGCGGGTAGGGACCCAGGGCAGGGACAGGATATGGACGTAGCGTGCCCTTGTCCTTGCGGCCAGCCATGCACTTGGGTCTGATTTCCATGAAAACGGAATCCTCAGGAATCGACGCGGCGAGGGTTGGCTTCCCCAGGAGATTTGTTTCTTGATCTCCTTGGGCAGCGGCTGGAGGCTGGGCCACTGCCAGTGCGGCCTGTTCCTGTCCTGAAGTGTGAGGCGAGTTGGGGATGTCCTACTCAGCAGTTTGGATCAGGCAGCGAGCGTTCGGGGCGCCTGGTGCCCCCGCCTCCTTCCTCTGAGGTCGCGTGGGAGATGGCGGAGGACAGACATCGGCCAGCAGCTGACTTCCCGTCGGTCACGTCTGTTTTCCGGCCACGTGTTCCGATTGTGATTTAGAAAATGCCGCCCCACGGACGTCTTTAACTTGCGTTGACCGGTAGCTGGAGGGCCGGCCGGCCTGCCTCTTTGGGCCACAGTGGGGGGGGCCGGGGGGAGAATCTCATTACCAGGCAGGCGCTCCGGTCGTAATTCACATGGGGTCTGGGCTCCTCTCCCTTATGGACACCCCAGGCGGCCCGAGGACGAGCTGCTGTGTCGCTGGAGGGAGCAGCCTTTATTCTGTCACTAGAGCCTGGTGCATGGAATGTGTGCACTTGTGGGGGTCCCTCAGCCCAGCCTGGGAGCCCTCGGGGGATGTCCGACTGATGGGCCTAAGCTGTCAGTCGGACATCCTTAGCACTGCCGCAGAAGCGGGAGAGACTCCTGCCACCGCCACCACCGCTGCGCTCGCGGCTGTGAGCCTGGCTTCTGGCTGAGTGGCGCTCCTCTTGCCTTGAACATCTGCCCCCTGGTGGTCAGTGCACATCATAGCAACCGGTTCTGCCGCCAGTTGATTTGCATGTTAGTCTTTTATTATATAGGATGTTTCACAAAGGACTTGAGGCAGCTTCCCGACCATTGATCCCTGCCACAGTCACCGGTGGCCATGCCTGGTTTCCGCCCAGTGGGACAGGGTTCGTTCTAGTTCATTTCTTCTGCACCGCGGAGCGCGGGTGGACTTGGGGCCGGACCGAATCCCAGTCTGGGGAACCTTTACCAAATCTCTCAGGTCCCCAAGTTTTTTCCACTTTGGAGGGACCGGGATGAGTAAGATGGTATCAAATGGTTTTTCTGTTTTGCAATTTTCTTATTCTAGTTTTTTTTGTGTGTGTGTTTTGTTGTTTTTTTCATAGAACACCTTCTTTTACTTCAAAAGTGATAGGAACGGCCTGGCCGGCGTGACTCAGGGGTTGAACACCAACCTATGAACCAGGAGATCAGGGTTTGAGTCCAGCCAGGGCACATGCCCAGGTTGCAGGCCCCATCCCCAGCGTGGGTTGTGCAGGAGGCAGCCCACCCGTGACTCTCTCTCATCGTTGATGTTTCTGTCTCTCGCTCCCTCTCCCTTCCTCTCTGACATCAAGAAGAAGAAGAAAAAATCTTTTAAGTGACAGGAACAGTTTAGTCCTTGCCAGCAGCCCTGTCCATGAACTTCACCCGTAAACGCAGTCACTGGGTGTTGGCATCATTTTCCATTTGGTTTCTGAGAAGTTTCTCTTAGGACCCTGCTACCTTCAGACTCAGAGGTCGCCCACGGCGAGGGGATGTCTGCCCGTCCGCTGGCCCTGCTCCGGCCGGCCTGCCCCGGGGCTTTAACTTGTGCTCTGGACCAAGCCGGGCAGCGGCCTCGCTGGGGCCTCGCTGGGGAAGCTCGGGCGGCCCATGTGCCTGGGGCTGGGGGCCGGGGGCTGCGCTCCCCTCTCTGAGCCGCAGTTGTCATTTGCATCCCAGACGCTCAAGGCCAGGCAGGGGCAGAGGAACGGAAGCAGCGGGCTCGCTGCGGGGACCCCTCACCGTTGGGCCCCCGCCTGCATGTGCACCACTCGGGGGCCTGCCCCGATCTCCGCTCCTCTCCATAAACTCCGCCCGTGAGCCAGGCCCGTGCCTGGACCGGGGAAACTGCTCCGGCCCTGCAGGGGCGCCCCCTCCGGTGGCTGCTGGTTCTGCCATCTTCTCTGCTGCCAGTTACTTATTTACATTACATTCTCTGTGCTCTTCCAGAATCTGTCCTCCTCGGCACCGGCACTGGCACCGGCACCGGCACCGGCACCGAGGTGGCCTGTTCTCCGCTCAGTTTCTTCCCCTAAATCCCCAGGCCGACGCCGTGCACGGCCGATGCCTGTCGGGCCCCGGGGAGTGGGGTTCATGGATGGGACAGAGAGTGGGGGGGGGGCTGGGTGTGCCGTGTGCAGTGACGCTGGACTGACCCCTGGCTGCGCTGGTGGGACGTGCCCCTAACACCGCATTTCACGTGTGGGGAGTGGCTGATTGTTGTGTGAAAAGGGAGGGAGAGGGGCCACAGCCCCCCGTGGCCGCAGGCTGGTGACTCGTCTGCAGTCGGCCCGGGGCCAGGGGTGGGCGGGGAGTCACGGCCCCCCTCGAGGGTCTCCTCAGCCAGTGTGGGTGTTGCTATTCACCACTTTGTCCACTGGCACACGGACTCAAGGCAGCGTCGCTCCCACTGACTGCCCTCTCCACGCCCAGAAACGCGCCCGTGGAGGGCGACCCAGGTGGACAGCCACCGGGGTCTTCAGAGTCACACGCTTCCACATGGAGCTAAACAAACGCTCTCCCAAACGAAACGTGGACAGAAATGACCAGATCGGCCCTGGCCGGTGTGCTCAGTGGATAGCGCGTCGGCCTGCGGACCCAAGGGTCCCGGGTTCGATTCCGGTCAAGGGCATGTTTCTCGGTTACAGGCTCCTCCCCGGCCCAGGCCCTGGTTGGGCACGGGCAGGACGCAACCAAGCGATGTGTGTCTCTCACATCGATGTGTCTGTCTCTCCCTCTCTCTTCCACTCCTAAAAATCAATGGAAAAATACCCTCGGGCGACGATAAAAAACACTCAGATCTGCCTTCATTGGAGACTCGGCAGGCGTGGGCTGGGGTGCAGCGTCGTTCCACCAGGTTTTAGGGGAGCGGAGCCGCTGGCGGAGGCCCTCGGGTCTCCCTCACTGCGCCTAGGACCTGGCGTCTGATAAATGGCTAAGACAGCAGCCACCAGACCCGCTCGGCTCTGGGCCGGGAGCCGGGAGCCGGGAGCCGGGAGGCCTCCGCCAGCCCCTTTGCCCACGCCCGTGCCCAAGGATAACTCCATCGGTTGTGCCTGCGCCCCCTGCCATTAGCCTTAGCGCCTTCTCATCCGTGGGACGTCCTCTGTTTCAAAACCATACAACGGGCCCTTCATGACAGATGAATGCAACCCTGTCCCAGGATTGACGTGAGCTTCTTTTTTTTTAATTAAAAACCATCCGCAGAGAGAAGCCGCTCACCCAGCCGATGTCTCCATCTCCAAGTCAGCCCTGTACTCCCGCATCGGGGCGGCGGAGGCGGAGAAGGCCCCCGGCCTCCTGTTCCAGCCGCCGGACCTGGACGCCGCGCTGCAGGTCGCCCGGGCAGAGGTACGTGGCGGGCGGCGGGCAAGGCCAGGCTGGGGCCCTGCGTCAGCCCCGTGTCAGTAAACACGTGCCCACGCCCGCCTCTGGACCCGACTTTCCCCTCTGACCGCCGCAGGCACAGGGGGCGCCGACTGTGGGTTTTGATCTTCTTGATGCGATTGTTTCTCTTGTTTTTCAAATAGATTTTTATTGATGTCAGAGAGGAAGGGAGAGAGAGAGACACACCATGATGAGAGAGAATCATGGACCGGCTGCCTCCTGCACGCCCCCCCCGGGAATCAAGCCCACTACCCGGGCTGTGCCCTGACCAGGAATCGAACCCCGACCTCCCGGTTCCCAGGTCGACGCTCAACCCCTGAGCCACGCCGGCCGGTTCCTCGCGGTTGTTTAACGAGCCTTTATGGTCGTTTGATTTATAACGAAAAGCACCGCCTTCCGGTTGCTCCCAGTGGGCGTGGTGAAGGCCGGGGTCTGGCCTCCTCCTGCCTCGTGCTCCGGGGACTCTCGGGAAACAGTTACTTGGCGTAGGACATTTTCGTTCCACGGTGATTCGCTGGGTCCCGTCCCGCCTGGGAGCTGCGCGGGTCTGAACGCCCTCGCAGGGGCCCAGCGTTCCCTCTTCTCTCCGGTGCTAGGTCCTCGCCAAGGAGAGAGAGGTCTCCGAGTGGAAGGAGAAGTACGAGGAGAGCCGGCGCGAGGTCCTGGAGATGAGGTCAGTGGCGGCCCCGGACAGGGTCCTCCCTGTCCCAGGTTCACAGTCCACCGTGTGTGCCCCGTCTCACTCGGATTGGAGTAGCACGGGCAGGAGGTGACCGGTGGGATCCCACGCGCACAATGAGAGCTCTCCTCCCCCCTCGCGGCCTCCAGCTCCACGCCCCGCAGGCAGCCGCCGGCACCGTGTCCGGGGAATCCTTCCAAGCACTTTCCATTTCTCACGGCAAACGTGCCAGTGATCTGCGGAGTGGGCGGCCCCTTGCACCGTGTGACTTAGCGTGTCCTTGACAGATTCAGAGGAAACGAGGAGAAACCAGGGAGGGCTGCTGGAGGAGGCGGCGTTCGCCCTGGGCCTCGGGGAACAGAGAGGCTGGGAGGTGGGAGTAGGAAGGGAGACGCGCAGCACAGCGAGGCGCGGGGGTGAGGAAGCCCGAGGAGGTCTTCTGTTCTCACCGGGCCACTGGCGTGGAAGGCGGTCAGATGGGGGAGGGGCCGGCAGGCGGGTGAGGCCCTGGGGGTCAGGCTAAAGGTGTGGCCTTTAGGTTCTTCTCAGGGGGTGGTGGGGAGACCTGGAAGGGTTTGCACAGGGCGTGGTGTGAGCAGCCTCGGGCACGAGGAAGAGAGCCCGTGGGCGTGTAAGGCGAGGGCAGCGGTTGGAGGTGGCCCGAGAAGGGTGAGCCCAGACCTGTCCTCCGGCCCTCGGTCCGGCTGCCGACGTCCAGCACGCGGCCCCGTGTGAAATAAAACCCGTTCTGTGCTGTTGTCACGGTGCCGACGCGTGTCCACTTCTCTCGCAGGAAGATCGTGGCCGAGTACGAGAAGACCATCGCGCAGATGATAGGTGGGTGTCCTGCCCGGGGGCTCCACTGGTCTCCTCAGTCGGGCATCCCTGGCTCTGCCCCGGCCGAGGGCCTGGGGCCTCCTGGACACACCTGCCGGAGGCCCCTCACCCTTACGCAGGCCCGTGGGGGCCGTGGCGTCACCTCGATGGCCATTGCGGGACCGGCCCGACGGCCCACCTCCTGGGGAAGGGATTCGGGTTGGTTCCTGGGATGTTTGGGCTTTTGCTCCTGGGAGAGACGAGGAATCCAGTCTAAATCCCGAGGTCGCTTAGCCTCACCTGCCCCTTGGCCTCACCCGGGGCCTGGCCAGGCTGGGGGAGCTGTGGCCGCCTGCCCATGGCTTCCCTCCTGATGTGGGCGCCTGGTATCTGACCAACACTTTCTCTCTCGCCCGGCACGGCCGCGCCTCCAGGGCGTCCCAGCACAGCCTCCCGGCAGCCAGCGCCGTGGGCCGCGTCGGCCTGCGAGGAGCCAGGCCCCGGTGTGAGCTGCACCGGCTGGTCTGTGTCCTCATTAACGAGGGGAGGTCTGCAGAAGCTCCAAGCCCAGTGTCTACACGAGTGGTCACTTCTCGAGGGGGTTGTTTTGTGTTTGTTTATTTATTGGCTTAGGTCCATGTTACCAGTTTTTAAAACAATCTTTCCCACCCTGGCCGGTGGTTCAGTGGTTGAGCGTCCGCCCCCCCCACCGAAGGGTCTCGGGTTTGATTCCCGGTCAAGGGCACAGACCTCAGTTGCAGGCTCGATCCCCAGCCCGGTCGGGGCACGTGTGGGAGGCAACCAATAAATGTGTCTCTCTCACATCGATGTTTCTCTGTCTCTCCTCCTCCCTTCACTCTCTTACAAAATCAATTGAAAAACATCCTTGGGTGAGGAGTAACAAAACGTAAAAGTCATTTCCTCCTGCGGACGTGGAGTGACCCGCTCCCCGCGCACCACCGTCCCTGTCCACGCGGACTCTGACCTCTCCCTCAGCGTCTGGGTGTCATTCACGCCGCAGCCCACGCCTCCCCGGGGTCACCGTCAGAGGAGCTGGGGCGATGGCCAGGCTGACGGTGCGCATTCCGGTTGAAGGAGCTGTAGTTTGGGTTTATTGTAGGAAAGGCCGTTTCTCCCGCAGCTGGGGGGGGGCCGGGGGGGGGGACTGGGGGAGGGGCCTTGTGGGTATTTCTAGGCTCTGCCCGCGGTGCCCGCTTTCTATCAGATGAAGCCTGTTTATGCGACTGGAGGGAGCATTTACGAATCCGTGTGGATGGGATAAAGCACAGGCCTCTGCACTGAAACTGCTGGTGAACGGGCCGGGTGAGGGTTCACGCCTCCCGGTGCCCGGCCGCTGGGCACAGCCTCCAGCCCCAATCGGGATGGGAAGGCGGCTCTAGGCCCCACGGGTCACGCCTTCTTCTGCTCTTGGGGTGACGTGGAGGCCAGTGTTGAGCTGGGGGGAGGCCGCTCAGCCATCTTTTATTGCTTAGCTGCTTGTTGTTTTTTTTTAGATTTTTAAAATTGATTTAAAGAGAGAGAAGAGAGGGAGAGAGAAACATCACTGATGAGAGAGAATCATGGGCCGGCCGCCTCCTGCACGCCCAGCTGTGCCCTGACCGGGAATCGAACCGTTCACCCTTCGCTGCACAGGCGGCACCCACCACGAGAGCCCCGTGTCCTCCTGGGCAGCATCGTCGGGGGTGGGTCTCGCCGTGTCCCTTCCTCACGCCTGTCCTCGCTCCCCCACGGGCAGCCCCCTTCGTCCCTCACCTTCCAGAGCTGGTGTCCCGTCTCAGGGAGGCGGCCGTCTGTGCTGTCCCATGTCCCTCTGCCCCAGGCCACTGACCAGGGCCCTGGACCCCCCGACCCTCGTGTGCTGGCAGGAGACGAGGACGGAGGGCTGAGGCTCCGGCCGGCCACGCGTCTCCCCGCGGGGGGAGCCCACACCCACGGTGGCATCTGGTTCCATGTTGTCTCCTCGCTTGCGCTCACCTGACCAGCACTGCTCCTGGAGGGGCAGCGGGTCCAGAGAGCAGAGTCGCGTCCTGAGTTAAACCAGCTCCCATACACCACCCCCACCCTCCCCCCGCTGGCCCTTTCCGGGCTGGCCCCAGTTTAACGGTCCCGGGGGCTGCACCCCCCCCCATCGGTCCCTCCATCCTGCTGTCCCCGCCGTGTGCTCCCACAGGGGTGCCCGGGCTCGGGGTGGGGGCTGGGGTTCAGGGCGGGAGGAGCCTCCTCGCCTGCCTTGGGGGTGCACTCGGGGTTGCTTTTCTAACTGCCCTGACCATGTTTTGCTTCCGTTTTCTGTTGCTTCTGCCCTTTGCTTGCAAACCGCACAGGCAAGCCCGGTGAGTACGCGCTTCCCCGACGTGACGCCCCTGCACCCCGTGTCCGCTTTCCCGCGTTCGTTCCTTTTGCTTCTGCGTGTTGGCTGCGTGTCCCCCCCCCCCCCTCCCCCCGGTTTCATCGCGTTTTGCCTGGAAAAAGCCAGAGGGTGTCCGGGGACGGGGTTGGGGGCAGAGTCCCGGGTTGGGGGCTGGTTTTCTGATCTGAGGAGTGGGCGCTGCACTTGTAGGACAAGACGGGGGGCGTTCCTGCTGCCTGGGCCTCCCTGAGCCGGAGGTTCTGCTTTTATGAGGGGCGGGTGGGGGGAGGGAACCTGGAAATCTGGGCCCCGCTGTGATAAGCTCCCCACCCAAGGCCCGTGCAGTGTCCACACGCCTCACAGCAGCCGGCACGGGTGCTGGACGGGGCGCGGGGACCCCGGCTTTGAGGCCACTGAACTCAAAGAGTGAGAAGCACGCGGCTGCTGGCGACTCGGGAAACGCCTTTCCCTGCGTCTCCGCGTCGGGAGCAGGTCGCTGGCGGCTCTGCTCTGGCTACATGTTCGCTCCCCTTCCTGGGTCCCGGCCCCCGACATGGCGCTGGCGCCGGGGCGGTGATGCCGTCGGGCCCTGAGCGGGTTCTCGGGGTCGGAGGCCTCGTGCGTGTCTGGTTTACTCGTCCCCGGGGCCGGGAGGGAAGCGATCCCTTCTCCGGGAAGGAGGCTGAGACTGAGGCTGGGGCCCGGCCGGGGTCACAGCGGGAATTAGTGGCACCCGGGGGGGCCCGACTCTGCGGCTCTTCACTGCCCCGCGGGGTGGGCGCCCCGAGGCCGGGCCAGAGGGGACATCGGGCACCTTCCGGGCCTGGGGTCCCTCGGGTGTGCTCCCCCCCTGGGGACGTGCCACAGACAGACATGCCAATTCTCCCCCCCCTCCCCATGGTCTTAGGTGCATAACGGAGACTCGTTCTGACGGGAGTAGCTCCCTGAGAGGCTTTCAGAGAAGCGAACTTCGTCTCTTTATCTCTTAAAATATGTCTGTATTGATGTCAGAGAGGAAGGGGGGACGAGGAGAGAGAGAAACATGGATGATGAGAGAGAATCATGGATCGGCCACCTCCTGCACGCCCCCCACTGGGGAGGGAGCCCACAACCGGGCCTGTGCCCTGGCGGGAATCGAACCCTGACCTCCTGGGTCATAGGTTGAGGCTCAGCCCCTGAGCCCCGCCGGCCGGGCTGTCTCTGTATCGTGACCACACTCAGGAGGGCCCGCCCCCCCCCCGTCCCTTCCCCCGCCCCCCTCCCCCCCAGCCCCCCCCCCTCCCCAGCCCCCCCCCCCCAGCCCAGACTGCGGACCCGTCACTCTTGCCCAACGCACTGCCCAGGGGGACGGTGTCTCTCTAACCGGTGGGGCCGTTGGAACCACTGGCGTCTCCTCCGTAGATTTCCCCATCAGCGCAAAGAACGGCGGCCAACACCCCCCCCCACCCCCCTCCCCCGTGTGATACTGCGCCCGTCCAGGCCCGGAGGCAGGGCCCTGGGGTTGGCTCCTGGAGAGTCTGGGGGCTCAGAACGGGGTCTCGCTGAGTCCGAGCTGCCCGCTGGTGAGGCTGCGGCCTTGGCGCCGACACCAGGCTCGGTCCCGTGGGCCCCATGGCTTCGTGCTCTCTCCCGCCAGAGGACGAGCAGCGGGAGAAGTCGGTCTCCCACCAAACGGTGCAGCAGCTGGTGCTGGAGAAGGAGCAGGCCCTGGCCGACCTGAACTCCGTGGAGAAGTCCCTGGCCGACCTCTTCCGGAGATACGAGAAGATGAAGGAGGTGCTGGAGGGCTTCCGCAAGGTGCGTGCGCGGTCGGGGAGGGCGGGTGGGGGCGGGGGAGTCGGATTGGCCGTCTGAGTTACGCCCTCGTCAGAGTTCCTGGGGTTCCCAGCGGCATTTCCTCCGTGGGCTCGAGATGGAACCAGGCTCAGAGAGGGTGTGTCACTTGCCCGAGGTCACACAGCTAGAGCTGGGATGTAGATAGATTATTTTGGCTCCCAGTCATTTCTCAGGGGGACCCACAGGCCTGAAGGGCCTCCTGTCCCTTAAAACGCCATGCCGCCCAGCCGGCGTGGCTCAGCGGCTGAGCGTCGGCTCTGTCGCGGCAGAATGAAGAGGTGCTGAAGAAGTGCGCCCAGGAGTACCTGTCCCGCGTGAAGAAGGAGGAGCAGAGGTACCAGGCCCTGAAGGTGCACGCGGAGGAGAAGCTGGACAGGTAACGGGGGGCCCGACACGGGCCAGGTCGGGGTGCGTTGCTCAGCACAGTCCAGCATGGCTCGTGATAAGCTGGCACCCAGCGTGGGCTGTGAGAAGCAAAGGGTGCGTCCGGGGCGCCCACCAAAGCCCCTCGGCTTCGGGACAGCGGGGTCGGGACGGGGTGTCTCGTGGGCCCCATGCTGGGCCTTTGTAGGTGGGAGCTGGAGCCAGACGGTCCCCCTGCCTGGTTGGGAGAAGGGAGGGGGCGGCCGAAACGGGGGAGGGTGGTCGTCCTGAGTGCCCCCACCCCGCAGGGCCAACGCTGAGATTGCCCAGGTCCGGGGCAAGGCCCAGCAGGAGCAGGCCGCCTACCAGGCCAGCCTGCGGAAGGAGCAGCTGCGGGTGGACGCCCTGGAGAGGACGCTGGAGCAGAAGGTAACGGGCCGGGGGCGTGGCCTCCAGCGGGCAGGCCGGCCAGACCCCGGGGTCACTGGGTTGAGGAACTGTCCGTTTTCAGCCTCATTTAATTCTCGGAAAGGGAGACGTGGTCATCCACCTCTTAGAGAGGGAACCAGGCTCAGAGAGGGTGTGTCTTTTGCCCAAGGCCACACAGCTAGAGCGGGGATGTAGAAAACTGGGCTCTCACTCATTTCTCAGGGGGACCAAGAGGTCGGAAGGTCTCTTAAAATCCAATGACCGCCTGGCGTGGCTTGGATTGAGCGTTGACTGTGAACCAGGAGGTCGCGGTTGAATTCCCGGTCAGGGCACAGGCCCGGGTTGTGGGCTCCATCCCCAGTGTGGGGCGTGCAGGAGGCAGCCGGTCCATGATTCTCTCTCATCATTGATGTTTCTCTCTCCTTCTCCCTTCCTCTCTGAAACCAATAAAAACTTTTTTTAATTTAATTACCATTCTGCTTGGCTTGACTTCAAACAACCAAGAGGTTTCAACAGCCTTTTTATTTTCCGTCTTCACTTGCAGAATAAAGAGATCGAAGAACTCACCAAGATTTGCGATGAACTGATTGCCAAAATGGGGAAAAGCTAACTTTGAACCAAACGTTTGGACTGGACTGTTGCGTGCAACATGCCCGTCGGCACCCTGCTGTGCTCCCAGGCCGGGACAGGCACTCCCGCTGCTGCGTCCGCACGGCCTTCCCTCGCTCAGCCCGGGACGTGGTCGTCCGCAGTGCGAAGGGGCCGTCCGCAGTGCGAAGGGACCGGCGGAATTTCTTGCTGTGGGTTTGCGTTTTTCCGGGATCGTTCAGAGCAAGTTGACCTCGGAGTTCCCGCATCAGGGAGGTGGTCCCCGTCTCTCACGAAGGACACAGCCTGACCTTGGCCGTGCCCTTTGACCCTGAGTTCCCAGGGCGAGTGGCTCTTGGATCTGACATAAGCACGTTCCGCTGCACAGGGACTCTTGCCTTAAGGATGTAACTTCATCTGCGTTTGCCGATTCGTTTTAATAAGAAAAGAACATGCATGTTTCGAACACAGTTCTCTATTGTAAATAAAAGGTTTTTCTTTGGATCTTGGCAACACGTGTGGCGAAGGTGGGTTTTCTGGGAGGGGCTGGGCCCGCTCGCCGCCCTTCGCGATCGTGGCCGCGGTGGTGAGTGGGAACCAAAGGGAGAGGCTGACCCGCGGCTTCAGGAACTCGGCGACGGGTGGGATTGGCCCGTGTCTCTGCTTTAGGGCCACGGTCTCGTGAGCGGCCGGAGGCTCCCAGCGCCGCGGCTGCTTTTCTCCTCCTTGAAAGTCACGTCCATTTTCAAAGTGGGAGGCCCATTGCAGACAGCCTTCCTTCCGTTAAGGTTCTGCCAGAATGGAACCCACACACCCAACACACACACCCAACATGCAACACACATACACACACACCCAACACAACCAACACGCAACACACACCCAACACACACACCCAACACACACACCCAACATGCAACACACATACACACACACCCAACACAACCAACACGCAACACACACCCAACCACACACACCCAACACAACACACACAACACACACACCACACACACACAACACACACCCCTTTGGGGCATAGGCTCTGGCCCCCGGGTAAGGGTGTGCCCGGGTCACACAGCAAAGCCAGTGGCATGGCTTTCAGTGAGGCACAGCTCTCCCATGTTTATGTAAATCTTCTAATCAAACCACATCTGGACCCGAGGTAGACCTAGACCCCCCAGGACACAGCGCTGGGAGGGGCCAAGGGGCCAAGAGGCCGAGAACCTCCGGGCCAGCCCCTCCCTTCACAGAGGAGGCCGGAGGCAGGGGCCGTTCTCGAGAACCTGCCAGGCCACCCCGTGCTGTGAGGAGTTGGGCACCACAAGAAAGTGGGGTGACCCAACCGCCCCCTAAGGAGGGAGGCTGAGGGGGTGCCTGGCCCCAGTGCGTGGCCGTGGTGGCTCTGAGGTGCACTGCCCGCAGCCCAGCTGTGCGGGCAGCTGTGCGGAGACCAGGCCGGAACAGGAACTCTCGGAATGTCCCTGAGTCGCCACGGCACCCACAGCACCCAGGAAGCCGAGGGCAGCACCCGCCGGAGCACGCGGCCCCTGCAGGGAAAACAGCCAGCCGGGCACCCGGTACCCCGAGCGCGCTAGGACCCAGCCTCGGGGGGTGGACAGCCCGCGACTCGGCCGATGCAGTGAGAGCGCCTCCGACGGACACGGACGAGCTCCCCTGTGGACGCACGCGGAGCAGTGAGTGTGGCTGCTCCTCTCCAGCCCTGAGAGCCCTCACTCCTCCTACTGGCGCTGTTTGGGGGGCCTGGGGGGTCCAGGCCGGAGGCAGAGGGGCTGGGAGCCCAGGGACCATCGCACTTAGCGGGTCTGTGATCGGCTGGGTCCCATCCTCGGGAAAAGGGAAGAACCTGGTTGTCTTTGCTTTGCTTTCTCGGAGCCCCTGTCCCTGCAGAGAACTGTCAGACTCCCGGTGCCCTTTCACAGGCCAGCCCGGCCGGCGAGCTCCGGGGTCCAGCTCAACCTATGAGCCAGGTCACAGTTTGATTCCCGGTCAGGGCACAGGCCCGGGCTGCGGGCTGGATCCCAGTGGGGGCCGTACAGGAGGCGGCCGGTCCATGATTCTCTCTCATCAATGATGTTTCTACCTCCCTACCTCTCCCTTCCTTTCTGAAAGCAATAAAAGTATATTTTTTATAAAAGAAAGAAAAGGGAAACTTTACCTGTTGTGTCTTCCAGGTGGTTCTCTCCCTTCCTGCCCCTGTGGAATCCTCGCTGTCGCTAGTGAAAATGTTGAATCAGGTGAGTGGTGGGCCTCTCCTGAGGGCAGCGTGGCAGGAGCCGTGGCCCCAAGGCTCCCGGGGGGCCAGTCTGTGCCTAGCGGCTGACTCTGCTGGGACGTGGGTCAGAGGGCTGGGTCCTGGGCTGATCACCACGTGGGGATCCCAATTCCACGTTCCCACCACCCACCACGCTCCAGGCACTAGACCAGGGCACGGCTCCCAGCCGTTTTATTTTATCATTTTTGTTATTTCAAAATACATTTTTTATTGATTTCAGAGAGGAAGGGAGAGGGAGAGAAAGAGAAGCATCAATGATAAGAGAGAATCATGGATCGGCCGCCTCCTGCACGCCCCCCACTGGGAATCGAGCCTGCAACTGGGGCCTGTGCCCCGACCGGGAATCGAACCCTGACCTCCTGGTTCACAGGTCAATGCTCAACCACTGAGCCAGCGGCCGGGCTCATTTTATCGTTTTTGCATCAGCACCGGCACCACATCCTCGTCCTCACCATCAGGTCATCTTCCCACTCACCGTACGAGGCCCAGGAGGCTCAGAGGCTAGCGCCCGCCCACGGCCACAGCACGCGTTGGAGGCAGTAAATGTGGACGCATGCTGCCACGTGGGTGGAGCCTGAAAACATGATGCTGAGTGAACGAGCCAGACACACCCCACACGATGTATTTACATAAAAATACCCAGGCCCGGCCGGCGTGGCTCAGTGGTAGAGCATCGACCTATAAACCAGGAGGTCAGGGTTCGATTCCGGTCAGGGCACAGGCCCAGGTTGCGGGCTCCATCCCCAGTGGGGGGTGTGCAGGAGGCAGCCGATCCATGATTCTCTCTCATCACTGATGATTCTGTCTCTCTCCCTTCCTCTCTGAAATCAATAAAAACATTAAAAATTGATAGCCAGAACAGCAGCCCTGCAGGAGCAGAAAGCAGATTGGTGGCTGCCAGGAGCTGGGGGCAGGGGCAGGGGGTCGGGGGACAGGGTTTCCTGTGGGGAATGAAAGTGTTCTGATTAGGGGTGCTGATGGCTGACAGCACTGTCACGCACTGAAGGCCACTCAACTGACACCGGGAAATGGACACGACGGTGGGTCTCTGTCTTGTGTATTTTATTTACCACAATTTACAAAATCCCAACGGCCGCTGGCCGGCCGCCTCCGCCTGGCCTCCCGGGATCACGCTGGGGTGAGGACTTGCAAAGCAGCTCCTGTGCCCGCCTCGGGGTTCTTCGGAGCCACGGGCAAAGGAACACCTTCTCCCGGACGCTCAGCCCCGGCACCTCCTGTCCCAGGTCCCCCATCCCTGGAACCGCCTACTGACAGACACTGATGGATTCGCCCTGCACAGAGGGCTCATGGGAAACCTGGCCACGTGGGCATTAACCGCAGTGGAGCGTGTCCTGGTTTGCTTCCGGCCGTGCCGTGTGGCAGGGCTGGCGTGCGTGTGCGATTGAGAAACCATTTTCTCTCTTGTCTCCCAAGAAGCACCGAGCTCGGCCGGAGCGCCAGATGGCCGGCTCGACCAACCGGTGGCGCCTCCCCAATGAGCCCTTCTCCCGGGACCTGCTGGCGCTGTCCCAGATGTGCAAGGCCATGTGCTTGGACGTGGACAACACGCTGCAGGCCCCGGCCCCGGACAGGTAGGGAGGCCGCGCCCGCGGAGGGCACGCCCCTGGAGTGACCCGCACTTCCGGGCAGGGCCCGTGGTGGCAGGTGGCCAGCAAGAGGCAGGGTGCCTGAGGGGCCGTCCCTCAGGGAGGGCAGCGCCATGGGACCCTCCTCTGAGAACACAGGGTGCTGATCGGCGGCAGAGAGAGACCAACCTGTTTTTCCAAGCTTTTTCTTTTCTTTTTTCTTATTATTGATTTCAGAGAGGAAGGGAGAGGGAGAGAGAGAGAAACATCCATGATGAGAGAGAATCATGGATGGGCTGCCTCCCGCACGCCCCCCACTGGGGATCGAGTCCACACCCTGCGCATGTGCCTGACTGGGACTCGAACCCTGACCTCCTGGTATGTAGGTCGACGCTCAGCCACTGAGCCAGGCCCTCCAGGTGCCTGAGACCTGATGTGCCCGGCGCCTGCCCTGGGCCATCAGCACCTGCGTCCCCGCCTGGCTGTGCCCCTGGGCAGCACCTGCCATGAGGAGCCGCTGCTCTGTCTGCTGAGCTCGTGGCCAGATGGCCCGTCCGCACCCACTGCCAGTCCCGCTGCGACGCCCCACACAGGGGCCTCCTGGACGCATCGGAGGAAAGCCCGGGCCGAGTGAGGGGCCAGCCCCGGCCGCACAGTGGCCCGCGTGCCACACGGTCTCAGGCAGCGAGGACGGCTCACAGGCGCCGTCTCCCACTAACGCTCCGTCAGCCTGGACCTAGGCAGTGATGGCGAACCTTCTGAGCTCGGCGTGCCAGCGTTTTGAAAAACCCTAACTGAACTCTGGGGCCGTGTCACATAGAGAAATTTTTTGATATTTGCAACCATAGTAAAACAAAGACTTACACTTTTGATACTTATTTTATCTATTTAAATGCCATTTAACAAAGAAAAACCAACCAAACAAATGAGTTCGCGTGTCACCTCTGACACGCGTGTCATAGGTTCGCCATCACTGGCCTAGGAGGAGCCTGGCCTGGAAACCGCAGAGCCAGCCCCACGCACGGTGCCTCTGGGCCGGCAGCCAGGGCCCCAGGCAGGGCCCCGACGCCCGCCATCTGGCATCTCTCCGCCCGCGATGACGGTGGTGTTTGCCAGGGCGGCTGAGCTCATGGGCATCGCCCATCATTTCCAAAGCCCATGGCTCTGTTTTGAGATCCGGGCCTGAACCCCTGACCTCAGCGGCTCTTCCCAGACGTGCGGCCGAGCCAGGGAGGGGTCAGAGCCAGGGCTCCCGTCGCACAAACAGCCGAGCCCCTCCTGCCTGCGGGGCCGCGTCACGGGCAGCCGGCCTCCCTGCGGGGAAAGGGCCACGCGTGTCCGGCCATGATCTGGACAAGGGTTCCGGCACCTGAGCCCCCTCCACGCACGGGGCCCACGGGGTTCCCGGGGTCGTGGAGAGCAGCACGGCGAAGGTGACGCCGACAGATGTGGTGGCCGAGGGCCCCTGGGCTGCCCGCTTCCCGGGCGCCGTCTCCGGGCCGGGGACATGCGACTCCGTCTGCTTCCTCCTGCTCAGCGGGCAGAGGGTCGTCTTTACGGAAATCATCTTCTGTCTGCGCATCGTCGATCCCTGACGCGTGTTTGCCGGCGTCCACGGGGCTGGGCCGGGGGCTCTGCCTGTGGGACAGGCGTGGTGTGGAGTGTCTGCGTGAGGAGGACGGCAGCCCCGAGACTCTGTGCAGGATGGGGGTGCTGCCAGGGCGGGCACGGGGAGGGCACTGGCCCAGCCTCCCCGAGAAACCACCCCTCACTCACCGGGCAGGCACAGGAGTGTGCTGCTGGGTGCAGAGTCCAGGAGAGAGCCCTGGGGGCAGAGGGGGCCGCGTCCAGGGAACAGGAGCAAGATGGGGGAGGGGCGGAGGAGGGAGGTCAGGCAGTGAGAAGGATGGGGCATGTGGGGGGCGAGGCCACAGAGACCGCAGGAGCCCCCTGGCCAGGCTGAGGGCCTTGGGTGAGCGGGAAGGACTCAGAGGAGAGAGAGACAAGGCCAGGCCCGAATTCGGGACAGGCCCAGGCCTCAGTGCTGGCTGTGCAGCACGGTGCCTCAGAGGGCACGGGCCTGGGGGTGGGGAGGGGACTGGAGACCTGCAGCGATGGTGGGGGGGGGGGGTGATGGTAGCTCGGACTAAGGTCAGAGCAACAGAGCAAAGAGAGATGGATGAGCCCGGCCGGTGTGGCTCAGGGGTTGAGCATCGACCTATGAACCAGGAGGTCAGGGTTCGATTCCCGGTCAGGGCACAGGCCCGGGTTGTGAGCTCGATCCCCAGTGTGGGGCGTGCAGGGGGCAGCCAATCGATATTGATGTTTCTCTCTCCCTTTCCTTTTCTCTCTAAAAGAAATCAATAAAAAGCTGTAGACATGTAAAGAGAGATGGATGAACTCAGGAGGCAATGTTACCGCGTTGAGGCGAGGATCGCACGGCCAGCGCTCCGTCCGCGGGCAGCACGGGGGCTCGGGGCCCGTTCCCGAGACAGGAACCTGGCGGGGGCTCGGGCTGGGTCCGGGGGGGGGGGGGGGCGGTCCGAGTTCCGGTTTTGGACACGTTCAGACTGGGGAGTGCGGAGCCCCACACAGAAGCCTTAACTTCCAGGAAGTGCCCGATCCTTCTCTCCCTTAGACGTGTACACCTACTGTGTGCCAGGCATTGTTTTGGTCTCAGCGACAGAGGGGCCCTCCAGGCCGCCACACGTAGCTTCGAACGCCTCCTGGGGGACCCACCCCCCCAGCACACAGCACAGGGGACTTAATTACTAGTCACCTTGGATGGGACATCGGACGGAGCGCAGGCGGTCGGGTCAGCAGACAGGGGCGCTGCGGAGGCGGCCCAAGGGCAGGCGTGGCCAGTCCTGCAGACGCTGCCGGGATGAGAGGGGCCTCCTGCCAACGCCTGGGCTTCTGTTTGTTTTCCCTTGAGGCTGTGCACCCCCAGAACTCAGACAAAATGCCGTGGGCCTTGGAAGAAGGCTGTGCCGAGCGGGGATGGAGGTGAGTTCCTGGCCCCGGGGACCCGTCGAGGACCCATGGGCAGGTGGCTGCCTCAGGGACCTGTGGCCTCTGCAAGGGACCGAGCAGAGGCCACACCCCCGGCCGGTGCGCCTCCCTCCCTGCCCCCCCCCCCCCCCCCGCTCAACCTGAGGCGTAACCGGCGCCATAAACATGCGTCAAATGTGCGAGGAACGAAACGGAGCTGGGAAGATGCGTGTTCAGGTGCTAACGGTCACGATAAAGACGACACACAGCCCTGGCCCGTGTGGCTCCGTGGATAGGGCGCCGGCCCGCGGACGGGAAGGTCCCGGGTTCGATTCCGGCCAAGGGCTCGTGCCTCGGCTGCAGGCTCCCCAGCCCTGGTCGGGGTGCGTGTGGGAGGCAGCCCATCGGTGTGTCTCCCTCGCATCGCTGGTTCTCTCTCTGCCTCTCCCCGTCCCTTCCACTCTCTAAAATGAATGAGTGGGGAAGATCCCCTCGGGAGCGGAGGCTGCACAGGAGCCGGCCCCAGGGCACCCTCTCCCTCTGGCCAGTCCTGACCTGAGGCACACCTGCCCGTGTCCGAGGGGACCAGGCAGAGCGGGGCCGGCCGGCGTGTCCCCGGGAGGCAGGGAGCGCCCCGAGGCCCCGGCGGCCTGTCCCCGTGCGGCTGCCTTCCTCCGGAGCCGCCCGCTGTCGGGCGTGCGGTGGGCGGAGGGGCGAGGGCTGAGCGCTGCTCCTTCTCTCCCCGCAGTCGTGACTCTCGAGTGCCTGGGCTTCCGGTGGGAGCTGCACCTGCCCCAGCTCTTCCAGTCCGAGACCTTGACCAAGCTCTACGTCTCGGCCCTGAGCGAGGCCCCCACCAGCCGCGTGAGTCACCTGGCGCGGCTTCTGCCAGGTACGTTCTCGCCGGCGCCCGAGAGAGCCCCGCCTGCCGTCTGGGGGCCGTGGTCGCTCGGGCAGTGAGAGCGAGGTCCCTGGTGGGACCTCAGCTCGGGATCTGACCTCAGTCTGCCCGGCTGTGACGTGGGATCATAGCTCTCGCTCTGCTGCGCAGAAGACCAGCGGGGGCGGCACCGAGCAGTGCGGGGGGCGGGGGGGGGGGGGCGGGGCACGCTTAGTAACGGTCGGTCATCTTCACACGGGGACCCGTCTGGACCCGCCGGCCGGGGCCGGGACACGGCCGCGTCTCTGAGAAGGGGCGTGGGCTGTGGCGCGTCTCCGTGGGCTTCCTGGGAGGACGGCCGGTTCCGGCGCTGGGCTCGTGCGGGTCTGAGTGTTCGTGTGGTTGGAGGTTTACACGTGGATGTGGATTGTTTTCCTTTCTCTTTTCATTTTTGTTCCAAAATGTATTTTTATTGATTTCAAGGAGGAAGGCAGAGGGAGAGAAAGATAGACACATCAATGATGAGAGAGTCGCTGATCGGCCGCCTCCTGCACCCCCCCCCACCCCCCCCCCCCCCCACACAGATCAAGCCCACAACCTGGGCACGTGCCTGACCAGGAATCGAACTGTGACCTCCTGGTTCGTAGGCCGACGCTCAGCCCCTGAGCCCCACCAGCCGGCCTCCTTTCTCTTCTTAACGCCACCTCGTTCCCCAAAACACCCAGGTCACTGTTTTCCTTCTCTTTCTCCTTGTTTAATCCTATAATCCCGTCGCCCCTCCTGGCGGCTTTGCCCGCTTCCTCTCCGGGGAAGAGAGACGGCGCTGCCAGGCAGGTGCCATGGAAAAGCCCGGCTCCCAGCCCGCCGCCCGGGGAGGGACTGCACTCCAGGGCGAGGCCGCAAAGCCAGTTATTCCCGAGCCAGACAGGCCGCTGGAGGCCAGTCCCGCCCGCCCGGCCTGAGCCCCGGGAGGGCCCAGCTGCCCGAGTCTTCCGGCCGCAGGCCCGTGACTCAGCCCTTCCCGGGGGAGCGGCGGCTGTGACCTTCCCGCACCCGCACCCACGCGGGGCCCTGCCTTCCCTGAGCCCCGGAGCGGGGCCGGCTGTGCCTGGGGGTCCTGTGCCCAGGCCAGCGACAGGCAGCCACGGAGACGCCACGCGCCCAGACAGGGAGCAGGGGGCCACGCCGACGGGGGTTTGGGGGGGCAGGTCACTCCATGGTGTTGCTTAACCAGATGCGGCTGTCACACCTCCCACACACACACACACACCGGCAGCTGCACGGCCCGGCCTCACGCCTCGGTCTCCGTGGGCGGTCACGGCCGCTTGTGGTGCAGAAGCAGCACGTGCCCCGGGAAGGGTGGCGCACGTGTCTCCTTCTGCCTCCGTGTCCCAAGACCATCCGTGTGGCCGCCCCGAGCGGTGCTGGCCGCAGAGAGCGCTTCAGACCCGGCCCTGGAGGGGGCCCTGCAGAGAGGGGGCCCTCACCCCCCTGCTGGCCCCATGGCCGCTGCTCACTGCGTCCCACCAGGGTCCAGGCTGAGAGGAGGGGAGAGGGGGACAGGGCAGGGGTGGGGGGCAGGTGATAACTTTAAAACGCAGCGTGAGCACCATTGCCCAGCTCTGACCGTCACAGGGCGGTTCCCGGGAAGCTGGCCGAGGGCCACACAGACCCTCTGCTATTTTGCAGCTTCTTGTGAGTCTTCAGCTATTTCCAAATGAGCGGTCATTTCACAAACGCATCCACTCCGCAGACAGGCCAACACGCAAACAAAACGCAGCGTGTGCGAGTGCCCAGGTCCAGGCCGTGCCGAGGGCTGGGGCCTGAGCGGTCCCTCGGGCAGCCACCGGCACGCACCCCGCTTCCTCCCGCAGGGCCGCCGTCCGGGAAGGCCCGGGAGAGGCCCGCCGTGAAGAGGCTCACCATCTCGCTGAGGATCAACGACCCCATGGTCACCAAGATCGGTAACCTGCGCCCGGGTTCACGTCCTTTCTTTTGTTTAATTCGTTTTTATTGGTTTCACAGAGGAAGGGAGGGGGAGAGAGACAGAAACGTCCATGATGAGAGAGAATCACGGATCGGCCGCCCCCTGCACACCCCACACCGGGGACGGAGCCCACAACCGGGCCTGTGCCCTGACCAGGAACCGAACCCTGACCTCCTGGTTCCTAGGCTGATGCTCAGCCCCTGAGCCCCGCCTGCCGGGCTGTGTTCATTTTCAGGGGGGGCCGTGGAACCAACAGCCGCCCAGACTTCAAACACAAACAAACAAGCAAGTGTGGACGCTGTCCCGGCTCCCTTCCCGCCTGCTGGTGGAGAGAGACCCCGCAGGGAAGGCGCTGCGAGCGAGGCGGGTGCAGACCCCACGCTGATGGCTCCCCCCCCCCCTCGCTGCCCCCCAGCCTTCGCCACGGCCCTGAAGAACCTGTACACGAGCCAGATGGACCTGAGCCTGGATGAGGTGCTGGGGGTGCTGGCCTCCGCACACGCCCTCCAGTTCAGCAACCTGTTTCAGAGGTGGCCGTGGGGAGGCGGCCAGGGCCTGCGGGGGTGGGGGGGAGGGCAGGGGGGAGGGCAGGGGGGAGGGGGAGGGGAAGGGAGGACCCGCCCCGTGGACCCTTCCTCTCCCGTGGGCTGCGCATCAGGGTTTCTCGCCCAGAGCACGGCCCTGAGGCTGCAGAGGAACCAGACGGGACACACCCTCTGCCCACCTGAGCCCCCCCCCACGCACACACACGCACACACACACGCACACACGTACACACACGTACACACACGCGCACACACGCGCGCGCACACACACACGCACACACGTACACACACATGTACACACATACGCGCACACACGCGCGCACACACGCACACGCACGCACACACACGCGCGCACACACGCACGCACACACACACGCACGCACACACACGCACACACACGCACACACACACGCGCGGGTCACAGGAAGACAAGCAGGCGTCGTCCACCTGTCGGGGCCCATTTTCTCGCTCATCTCTTTTTTCTTTTGTATTTTTTTAATTTTTTAAAAAATTGTTCATTGTTTACAGTATTAGATTAGTCTCCTTTTGTCCCCATTGATCTTTCCCCGGCCACCCCCCCCCCACCCCCCAGCACTTGTTTTTTAAACTTTATTGGGGGTTTTGTTTTATTAAATTTAAAATTTTTTAAACTATATTTTTATTGACTTCAGAGAGAGGAAGGGAGAGGGAGAGAGAGAAACATCAATGATGAGAGAGAATCATGGACCGGCTGCCTCCTGCTGAGCCCACAACCCGGGCCTGTGCCCTGACCGGGAATCGAACCCTGACCTCCTGGTTCCTAGGTCGACGCTCACCATTGAGCCACACCGGCCGGGCTCAGTCTTTATTGTTCAAAGTATTACATGTGCCCCCTCCCCCCACTGCCCCTTCCCCCCACTCATTTCTGACGGAGCCTTGTTCTTTCTTGTAAATCGGGTTATTTTTCCAAACGTTACCCGTGATCCATGCAGACCTTACAGGAGAGAAACATCCAAAGACCAGCACCCACATTGCCCATCGAGCCGATGCCCGTGGGACACAGCCTTCCCCCTGGGCCCTCAAACAGGGGGTGCTCTGGCCACATGTGGGGGTGTCCGTGTCCCCCCCAGGCTCTGCTGCTATCTGGGGCTGAGTGGGACCCTCCGGGCAGCCTGGGCCCGGGACCAGCAGTTCTGTCTCCGCAGGTGCGTGGCCATCATGGTCCAGGGGCTCTCGCCAAGCAACGTCGCCAACTTCTACCAGGCGGGCTGCAAGGTAAGAGCCCGCTGGCTGGGGCGTGAGTGCCGGGGGGCCTGCCAGACTCTGGGTCACTCCCGGCCCCGCGCCAATGTGTCCCCCAAAGGCACCGACCTTTTATTTCGCCAAGTGAACAGTTTTGAAAAACCACTTATTTGAAAAGGATGTTTTTACACCCAAAAGGTAGACAAGCTTTGATCATGGGGGTGGGGAGTGGGGACAGCACAGACTTTTGCCCCAAAACAGTGAACCGCCTCCGGGACCTCCTGGTGGGAGGCGGAGGGGGGGGGGGCGGGGATTCGTCCCCTGGGCCCAGTCAGGGCTGGGAAGGATGTAATCCAGCTCGTGCAGAACACGGGGGCCCGGGAGGGGGTGCCCTGGCGTGGTGTCTCGGCGGCTGTGCCGGGTGCGAGCCCCGGCCCCCCATTGCAGCCTCCCCCCGAGAGCGAGGCCGCTCACGCCAACACAGACACGCCTGGCCATCACACTCGGCCGCACGGGACCAGCATGTCACGGTGCATCTGAGAGTGTCCTAAACGCCTGTTTTTCCAAGATAACTCGCTGCCCTCACCGTCCCGGGTCGGCGATCAGAAAGCCCCCGGTGGGTGGCGGCACCGCAGCCCCGAGGACCTGCACCGTGACCTCTGGACTCTCATCCTACTCGCTGCTGGCCCTGAGCTCCCTCCGGCGTGGCCGTCACCGGCCTGGGCCCGGGGGTGCCGGGGGCCCGGGGGCCGGACCCGGGGGTGGGACCCGGCTCTGCGCTTACTGGGTCCCCGGCGAGAAGAGGGCTCCTGGAGCCTTGGTTTGGTTTCTCCGTCGGTCAGAGGGGCAGCAGTGAGCCGCCCGGAGCGGCCAGGGCTGGTTTACGGGGACCACGTGCGCCGAGCCCGGCAGACAGAGGTCTGAGCCAGGGCATGAGGCTCCTCGTCCCCCGCCTGTCGCCCCACCACTGCCCAGCAGGGGGCGCCAGGGCCCGGGCGCCTCCCCCACCAGCTTCTCCCTTCTCAGTACAAGGAGGAGCCGCTCAGCGCCTCCTGTGAGCAGTGGATGGAGATGAACTTGGTCCCCGAGGTGGGGAGGCAGATCCACCTCCAGAAGATCCCCAAGGAGCTGCTGCTCAAGGTGCTGCGGTCCCCCAGGTCAGCGCAGGCTGCAGGGCGCGTGTGCGCGTGTGCGCCACATGTATGCACGTGTGCATGTGTCTGTGTGTGCACGGTATGCCTGTCTGTCTGTGCGTGTGTGCGCACACGTGTGTGTGCGTGTGTGCGTGCGTGCGGGCGCCTGGGGGAGCAGGCTGATGGGGAGAGGGAGGTGCTGGGGGGCACCTACCCCCCTGCTGGGCACACCACCTCACCTCCCCCATTCCAAACTCCTCGCCCCGGGCGCCCGTGGGGACTGACATGGGGTGCTCTGCGGGGCGCGGGGCTTCTCTTCACAGTACTCATCAGGGTAAGGACCCTCAGGTGTCCATCTGGTAATTAATTAATTACCTAAGTAAATTTTTAAAAAATACTTTTATTGATTTCAGAGAGGAAGGGAGAGAGAGAAACATACATGATGAGAGAGAATCACGGATTGGCTGCTTCCTGCACGCTCCTACTGGGGATCCAGCCTGCAACCCTGGCGTGTGCCCTGACCGGGAGTCGAACCCAGGACCCTCCCGTCACAGACCAACGCTCTAGCCACTGAGCAACACCAGCCAGGGCGCCTCAGTAGTTTTTTAAAAAACCCCGCCAACAGCCCGGCCGGCGTGGCTCAGGGGTTGAGCGTCAGCCTATGAACCAGGAGGTCACAGTTCGATTCCCAGTCAGGGCACATTGATGTTTCTCTCTCTCTCTCTCTCTCTCTCTCTCTCTCTCTCTCTCTCTCTCTCTCTCTCTCTTTCCCTCCCTCCCTCCCTCCCTCCCTCCCTCCCTTCCTCTCTGAAATCAATAGAAATATATATTTTTTAAAAAGAATGGAGATGAGCCTCGAGACCGTCCACAGCGCAGTCTGGCACCGGGTTCCAGGATGCCTCCTGGGCCGTTCCGCCCCGTCCCCCTGCCCTCCCTGCAGTGCCCTCCCCGCCCTCCGGGGGGCAGAGTTGCAAACTGGAGAGGAGATAAACAGGGCGTCCTAGACGTCCCATAGCGCGCCCCGCCCTCGGAAAGACTGAGCTGCCGGCCGGTAGCATTCACCGAGAAAGGGGGGACGTCGGGCCGCAGCCAGGACGCCAGGGACGGCCGGGCACTGGAAAACACGCGGTGGGAACAGAAGCCGGGGACATGGCGTGCCCGTGTCTAGACTCACGTTCGGGGAAACATGACCGATGTGGAAACCGGGCCCTGCTGCCCGGACCCTCCCTGGTGCTGTCTGCACGGCCCACCGCCCCGGCTCTCGGGTGCCAGGAGGCCAGAGCCTCGAGGGCTGGGCAGCCAGCAGCCCTCGCGCCTGCAGTGGCCGGGCCAGCAGCGCCCTGACTCACGTCTTCCGGAGTAAACTCGCCTCGCCCACTGACGTCCAGGGCACCTGCTTTATTTATTATTTTTAAAATGTATTTTTATTGATGTCAGAGAGAAAGGGAGAGGGAGAGAGAGACACATCCATGATGAGAGAGAATCATCGATCAGCAGTGTCCCACACACTCCCCGCTGGGGATCGAGTCCCCAACCCGGGCCTGTGCCCTGGCCGGGAATCAAACCAGGGACCTCCTGGTTCATAGTCGATGCTCAACCCCTGGGCCACGCTGGCCGGCCTCAGCCTGGCCATCGCCTGCAGGCGCTCACCCCCAGGGGCTGCTATTGTGCTAAAGGCAGGGGCTTTTCCCAACACTGACCCTTCCTCATACAAACAAAACCAGGCCCTGATTCCCGGGCTCTCATCCCCCGCCCTGTTGCCCCTTCCGTAAGGTCTCAAAGAACCTTCTGGGCTTGGAGCTCTCCCCCGTGAGTTCTGCCCAGTCACCTCGATTGCCCGGCCGCCGAGAGGTGGCGAGTCCTGGCAGGGGTCTTGGTGAGGACAGCAGACAAGTGGCTCTGTGACGTCTGCCCTCCTGCTCACCATCGCTGCCCAGACGTGACAGATGTGGTCCTGTCTGGCCAGGGCCACAGCCAGGCCCCTGCGGTGGCTAAACACAAGCCAGAGGGCAGCGGTGCCCGAGCCCAGACACAGCGAGACAGGTGGGCGGTGACGCTCCAGGCCCTTTAGAGCCAGGACTTGGCTGGCGTTCCCCCTCCGAGACCACGGAAGTGACAGGTGAAAAGCTGGTGACATATTGTTTCTTTTTCTTTTTTAACGTATGTGTTGATTTTACTTTACTTTTTAAAAATATATTTTAATTGGTTTCACAGAGGAAGGGAGAGAGAGAGAGAGAGGAAGAAACATCAATGATGAGAGAGAATCATGGATTGGCTGCGTCCTGCACGCCCCACCCTGGGGATCGAGCCCACAACCCGGGCCTGTGCCCTGACCGGGAGTCGAACCCAGGACCTGCAGTCTGCAGGCGGATGCTCTGTCCACTGAGCCAAACTGGCCAGGGCAATTTATGTACTGATTTTAGGAAGAGGGAAGAAGGGAGAGAGAGAGAGAGAGAGAGAGACACCAATTTGTTGCCCACTTATTTCTGCGCGCATTGGTTGATTCCTGTGTGTCCTGACCGGAGAGCGAACCCAAAACCACTCAACCCTGGCATGTGGGGACGGCGCTCCAGCCAACTGAGCCGCCGCCAGGGCAGGGCTGTGAAAGATTGTGAAGCCACGGTGCCATCTCCGCGGCCAGGGCGGGAATATGACGGTTTAGGAAACACGGAGGCCAGTTCTCAGGTAGCCGAGTCCCAGAGGCTGTTTGAGAAGCTGTTTGGGAATCCTCCTTACTTGGCAGAGCTGACATAGGGAGACCCCAGCCCAGGGGTGGGCAAACTTTCTGACTCGAGGGCCACAATGGGTTCTTAAACTGGACCGGAGGCCGGAACAAAAGCATGGATGGAGGGTTTGTGTGAACTAATATAAATTCAAAGTAAACATCATTACATCAAAGGGTACGGTCTTTTTTTTTTTTTTAGTTTCATTCATTTCAAACGGGCCGGATCCAGCCCGCGGGCCGTAGTTTTCCCACGGCTGCCCCAGCCGCTCTTTTTAAAATATATATATTTTTATTGACTTCAGAGAGGGAGAGAGATGGAAACCTCAATGATGAGAGAGAACCAGGGATCGGCCGCCTCTTGCACGCCCCTCCCTGGGGATGGAGCCGCCACCCGGGCCTGCGCCCTGACCGGGAATCGAACAGAGACGCCACCCACTGCACGCGCTGGCTGGCGAAGGCTGCTCTTTACTCCTCGGTTCTCAATGAAGCCCCAGGCTGCTACAGGCCGTGTGGGCCCCGGAGCCCGGACCCGCCCGCCGTGGACCTCGGGCTGCTGTTCCCTGAGCTTGTGGCCATGTGCCCGGCTCTGGGCTCAGCAGGCGGCTCACGGATGGTCCCCAAAGACGCCCCGTCCCCCGGCTGTCTGCAGGCCGGGCGCCTTGGCGGCGTCCCGGACGCGCTGCTCCCTCTCCGTGCCTGACCGCGTGGTTTCTGCGGTTCCTGACATGTCCTCTCCGTCTTTTGTTTTGCCCAGATTGTTCGTTTTCAGCGAGTTCCACCTTCTGAAGACGCTGCTTCTGTGGGTCTACCTGCAAGTGAACCCGCGGCTGCTGGTGCTGCCCACCCACGAGGCCGTGATGACCTTCTTCAGCAGGTGACGGGGAGGGCGCGGCGGCGATGGCGCTCCAGGCGGCCTTCTGTTTGCTCACAGTATTGGGGGGGGGGGGCGCCCCGGTGATGGCAGAGTGCGGGGCCGGGATTGCGGAGGCCTTCGACCCAGCGAAGCCCTGAGAAAGAGAATGACAAGCAGGTGTGGGAATATTGACGCGCTCTCGGGCTTCTGAGAACGCTCTCTGTGCCAGCCAAGGAGAGGGTACTCCTCCCGGGAGAATGACCGTCCCACGCCACCCCCACCTCACGCCTGAGACGCGCCTACGTCAGACCATCATTTAAGCGAACAAGAACACGCCTATATAATAGAAGGATAATGTGCAAATCGACCCCACAGCGGGACAGCCGGTCGCTGTGACGCCCCCTGACCACCAGGGGCAGATGCTGAAGGCAGGAGCTGCCCCCTGCTGGTCAGTGAGCGCCCACAGGGGAGCCCTGCTCAGCCAGAAGCCGGGCTCACGGCTGGCGGGCACAGTGGCGGTGGCGGGAGTTTCTCCGGCCTCTGCGGCAGTGGCGGTGCTTAGGAGCAGCCAGCTGGCGGGCGGACATCCCCTGGGGGCTCCCGGACTACGAGAGGGCGCAGGCCGGGCTGAGGGACCCCCCCGCAAGTGCACGAGTCTGTGCACCGGGCCTCTCGTTACCGCACAGCGAGCACCGTTTGGCGACGCTTCCTAGAGGCAGGGATTCTGGTTTCACCTGCACGCTCCTCGCTGCTGCGGGGCTGGCCTTGCTATTCCCATTCTCCAGATGAGGAAACTGAGGGCGAGACAGCCCCTTACCCGCGGCCAGACGCGCACAGCAAGGGGTGGAGTCTGCCTGGCACCCAGGGCCGCCGAGTCCCAAGATGCTTTGCTCCCGATCCCAGAGGCCGGGTTTACTCTCGGTGCTGGTCGGCTGGCTCCCGGGACAGCACCGTGTCCAGAAGGTCCCGAGGCGCCTCCCGGCGGCGAGTTAGGGAGTTACTGCTCCTGTGCCTGGGGGTGCGTCCCCGTCCCCGCCTGTGAGCAGCGAACGCGGGGGCAGCAGGACCAGCCTCCGGGGACCAGGGTGCGGAGAGGTGACCTCAGGAGTTCCTGGGCCCCTCGGTCTCCGCGGCCGCTGTTGGCACGGAGTGAAGGTGCCCACGCCCCGAGCTGCTCGGAGCCGGGCAGGCCCAGGCGCGGGAGCCTTCCCTGGGGCACCCGTGCGCCGTGTCCCCGCGGCCGCGGTTCCTGCCTCGTCATTGGCCATCGGCGCCGAACGCTATGCACGTCCTCGGTGTCCGTGTCGTGTGTGTGTTTTGTTTGTTTTTAATTCTCACCCGAGGATATTTTTCCGTCGGTCTTTTCTGGGGGAAAGTGGAAAAGAGAGGGAAAGACAGGGAGACACAGCCCCGTGAGAGAAACACACCGATCGGCTGCCTCCTGCGACCAGGGCCCTGGCCGGGGAGGAGCCTGCAACCGCGGTACATGCCCCTGACCGGAATCGAACCCGGGACCCATCCGTCCGCAGGGCGCTCAGCCACTGAGCCGCACCGGCCAGGGCTCATCATTTGCTTTGAACCAGTTGTATCCGCCCCCTTCACGTTTAGTGGCCCAGAGGCCGGTTTCCTGTCACGCTCACAGGACGAGTCGCCGCCTGGCTCCGGCGTAGCCTCAGACGGCACCGGCTCAGGACCTGGGTGGGAGGGAGTCCCCGTGCTGGCTCCCTGCGCTGTGGCCTCGGTGACGGACCAGTGGCAGAGAGAGCCACGGTCTGTAGCCCTTGGCGAACATGGGTGTCCTCTAGGAATGCGGGGTGTCCTCTGTGAATCTGGGGTGTCCTCTGTGAATGCGGGGTGTCCTCTGTGAATATGGGGTGTCCTCCGTGAATGTGGGGTGTCCTCTGTGAATGCGGGGTATCCTCCGTGAATGTGGGGTGTCCTCTGTGAATGTGGGGTGTCCTCTGTGAATATGGGGTGTCCTCTAAGAATGTGGGGTGTCCTCTGTGAATATGGGGTGTCCTCTAAGAATGTGGGGTGTCCTCTGTGAATATGGGGTGTCCTCTAGGAATGTGGGGTGTCCTCTGTGAATGCGGGGTGTCCTCTGTGAATGTGGGGTGTCCTCCGTGAATGTGGGGTGTCCTCCATGAATATGGGGTGTCCTTCAGGAGCGTGGGTGTCCCCTGCAGAACATGGAGTGTCCTCAGCGTCCTGGGCTGGGGTCCCCACTGGACCCTGCGAGGAAACCCTTTTCTTCGTCGCTCTTTTTCCACCTGTCACTCATTTGACCGCATTTCCTGCTCCCGAGCTGAGCGCCGGCCGATGGGAAGTGGGGGCAGTGTCTCCACTGCCCAGGGGGCCAGGAGCCTCCTCCAGCTGGTCCTCGCTGCTGCCCGAGGACGCCGTGTGGGAAGGAAACACACCCCCACTCCCACAGCCTGTGTTCCGGGCAACGGTTATTTTAGAAACACAGACAGCCTGTCCCGAATTACACGGGACGTTTCCTGCAGGAAAAACACACACAAACGTGTGCTGAGCGGCTGCCGTCGCCCACGGAGAAGCCATCTCTCTGCTCAGCTGGCCGCCGGGGTCCGGGAAGCTGCAAACCACCACCACCACCACCACCACCCGCCCCCAACCACCACCGCGCCCCCCCACCCCCCGCAGCCGAGCCAGGCAGGCGGCTGTTCGCTCTCTACAGCGACGTGTCAGCATGTTTTCATTGAGCTTTAGGGAGAGAGGGAGGGAGAGGAAGAGAGAGAGAAACATCCATGATGAGAGGGAATCACGGACCAGCTGCCTCCTGCACGCCCCCCACTGGGGGTCGAGCCCGCAACCCGGGCCTGTGCCCTGACCGGGAATCGAGCCGTGACCTCCTGGTTCCTAGGTCAACGCTCAGCCCCCGAGCCCCCGGCCGGGCGTAAAAGGATACCTTTAATCAGAGTCTAAAATGCGTGCAGAAAAGGGCACCGACCTAAAGTGAAGGGTGAGCTCCCGCGAAGCTCACCCAGAACCCGTCACAGCCCCGGGGCCAGGAAACGAGCTGGACCGGCCAAGCAGAGCCTCACCTCGGCCGCCACCCCCACACTCGCTCGCACTGTGAGCCCTGGACCGAGGGCTCGTCATTCACGACCCGTGGTCTTGTCCTGATGGGTTTAATGGTCTCTCTCAGGCCCTGGGAGATGGGCTCCTGCGTGGGCTCGCACCGTGCGAGAAGGGGTCACTGCAAGCAGCTGGGCAAGCCAGTTTCCACCCCGTCCAGCTTCCCCGACCCCTGCAGCCACGTCTCTCCCGCCTCTGCCCCTCGGATCTGCAGCCTGGAGAGCTGGCCGAGGCCTCCTCCAGGGAGCCTTCCCGGGTCGCAGCTGCACAGACTGGTCTCCTCCTCGGAGCCTCTCTCAGCAGCGAGAGCGTGGGCTGGCTGCCTGGGTGTGCACCAGCCGGCGAACCCAACACCACTGCGCCACGGACCACCAGAGGGGCCACCCCAGGCACCGGGCCCCCGGCGTCTCGCGGGGAGCGCTCTAGGGTGCTGTGCGCCAGGCGGGCAGAGGCCGAGTGTCTCCGGTGATTAATGAATGGCATTTGCAGATGTGGCCGCAAAGTCGTCATGAAACGGAGCATCCGGGCGTGACCACGCCTGATTTCCTTACCAGAACATTCCTCTAAAAATACCCCATGAGTCATGCCATGCGGCCCAGCAAAGTGTCCTCTCCCCCGGTGGCTCCGCCAGCCGCGGGCACGACCGCTCATGCCTGACCCTGTGTCCTCGGCGTCCCTTCCGGGCCCGCCCCGCACTGCCCGCCCCTCGCCGGCCGTTCCCGGAGCCTAGTGTCCCTTCCAGGTCCCTGAACTTCGATGCCTGTTCCTCCGAACCTTGCACTTTCCTCGTGTAGCGTCTCGGCTTCCCACGTAGCCTGGCAGCCCCAGGACGCGGCGGCCGCGAGCAGAGCTCGGAGGGTGAAGGTCTGGCTGCGGAGACCCTGCGAAGGGCACGGTGGCTGCGACAGGATTTCCGGGCCCCGCTCTGCCTTCGGGCAACGGCAGGACCATCGTCGTCTTCATCGTCAGGACAGCCTCCAATTGCATCTCAACAGACTTGGCCCAACAGATAACCATGGCGACAGCGGACGGGACCCTGAGCATGGGAAAAGCAGCATGGAGTAGCCTGGTCCGTGTGAGGACGTGTGTGCACGTGTGTGCAAGCGCCGGGGCCGGAACTCCTGGCGCTCCTGGAAGATACGCTGCGAGTGGAGGGATGGGCTGGGGGGACAGAGGCCGGCGTGCTGGAGCGACCAGCTCAGCCTCGTGTGCAAGCGGCTGAGCCGGGCTCCGTGAGAGGCGCCGAGCACGGGGGCAAACCAAACAGACCCGCGCCCCCACCTTCGCGGGGTTTACAGTCCAGGCTGAGACCAGCCGTGCCTTCAGTGGAGAAGGCGTGTGAGTAGGGCGGCCGGCGCCGGAGCCCACCTGATTCATCTGATTTACTGGCGGGGAGGCTTGGGCGGAACCTGTCTGTGGTCCCTGGAACGTTTGCCCCAGAAAAGTCAGTGCTGACCCCAAAGAGGCCTTTGCACAGACAGCTCAGCGCCGGGGGAAGCCTGCCCGCCTTTGATCCACCGACAGCCTCCAGAGGGGCCGCCGCCCGCCGCCTCCCCTTCCCGTGACATGGATGGAGCAGCGTCCCCCCTCCAGGCGGCCGAGAGGGGCCGGTGGGCGGGCGCCCGGCTGGGGGGCCTCGGAGGCCTGGCAGAGCCCGGCTGTGCCGGCCGGCCCTGTGGCCCGCGAGCAGGGACTGACCGCTGGGGTGGCGGCTCTGAGATTTCAGGAGTTGGCAGTCAGGCCACCATTTTCCTTTTCTTTTTAAAAACATATTGTTATTGGTTTCAGAGAGGAAGGGAGAGGGAGAGAGAGACACATCCGTGATGAGAGAGAATCACGGACCGGCTGCCTCCTGCACGCCCCCCACTGGGGATGGAGCCCACAACCCGGGCCTGTGCCCCGACCAGGAATCGAACCCTGACCTTCCGGTTCACAGGTCGACGCTCACCCACTGAGCCACGCGGCCGGGCCATTTTCTCCCTTTGAGATGGACCAGGCTCGGCCACGTAGAGGGGGGGCGGAGATCGTGAACCCCACTAAGAGCCGTGCCCCGCACTGACCAGCCTGAGCCAGGGCCTTTTCCGGGTGCGAGGAGGTGGCGGTCGCCCTGGCTCTGAGGGTCACGGTGCCAGCCCTTCGCCTTCCTCCTCCGGCTCCCCAGCCCCCACGCCTCCCTCCTGGGGCTCCCCGACGCTGTGGGAACCGTGGCCCAGCCAGGCTGGGGCCTCCAGCCGAGGCGACGGCCGTGCGGACACGGGGCGGGGTACGCTCAGCCTGCCGGGACAGCACCCGATTCATGGAAAAATCATCGCGAAGCGCCCGGGCCGGCACCGGGCTCTGCCTGAGGGAGTGACTGCGTTTCCAAAGGGACTTGGCGGACGCCGTCCGCGTCCCCGCGTGTGAGAGGCGACCGCAGGTGAGGCGAGTTGTGTTGTGACTGCGGACACCGGTCACGTACCCGCCGGCCTGTTCCTTGTTAAAATTTTGTTTATTATCAGTTTCTGTTGTTAACCCTTACCCAAGGGTCTTTTTTCCATTGATTTTTAGAGAGAGGGAGAGAGGGAGAGAGGGAGGGAGAGAGAGAGAGAGAGAGAGAGAGAGAGAGAGAGAGAGAGAGAGAGAGAGGGAGAGAGAGAGAGAGATTGGTTGCCTCCCAGAGGCACCCCGACTGGGGCCAGGAATTGAACCTGAGACCCTTCGTATGAGCCACGCCGGCCGGGGCTGAGCCTGCTCCTTCTCGGTTCTACCCGAAAGCGCGTTGGAAGGGCCTCCGCCGGCCCCCCAGTCAAAGGGCCCTGAGCCGGGAGGGCCTCAGACGCCCCAAGTCCGAGTCCTGGCTGAGCCGCTGCTTTCACCTGTTAAGTGGAGCCGATGAGACCCGCCCTCCGTCTGTCCCGGGAGCCTGGGAGGCTCAGTGGGAACGTGAGTCTCGAAATCCTCGGTAAAGTGACGTGCGTTCCCGTCGGTCACTTAGCAGGTGTTTGCCGGGCACCTACTGTGCGCGTCGGTCACTTAGCAGGTGTTTGCCGGGCACCTACTGTGCGCGTCGGTCACTTAGCAGGTGTTTGCCGGGCACCTACTGTGCGCGTCGGTCACTTAGCAGGTGTTTGCTGGGCACCTACTGTGCGCGCGGCTCAGCAGGAGGCGGAGCGGGGAACAGAGCCTTCTGTCTCGCTGTCACGGCCGGCGGCCTTCACAAGGTTATCTCCTCGGATTCCCGCTTCCCTCCCCCCCCTCACCCCCCGAGAGCCAGGCACCGCCGGCTCTGGCTGCCTCTCTCGCTCCAGAGAGCAGCTCTCTGAGGCCTTTGTTCTCCTGGCGCCGCCAGCTTCCCCAAGAAGACCTGCTTCCTGGACCAGGACATGGAGTACGGCTTCATGGAGCTCTTCCTCTGCCTGCGTCTGCACGGCATCATCAGAGGTGAGCCTGCGGGGGCGGGCGTGCTCTAACCACTGAGCCACACAGGGTGCAGGGCTGTGCTCTAACCACTGAGCAACCAGCCAAGCTTCTGAGGACATGGAGTGTGTCCATGGGAGGCTGTTGGGGACCTGCCCGTCCGACGGTTCCAAAGGTATCCGCTGAGATCCCTCATGGTCACTCCTGAGCGGTGTGAGGCTTTGGGGAGTGGCTGCCTGGGCTCAGTTTATCTGTCTGTACAATGGTCATAGCGGAGCTTCCAGGGAGCTTGGAGGCGGACGGAAGGGGCTGATGGACGTGGAGCACGCGCTGCCAGGGCCACCGACGGCCTCCCCGAGCCCGGCCTCCTGGCGGCGGCCCCTTCGGGTGCCCGTGTCCGAGTTTGGGGGGAAACTCTGGGGCGTGTGTGGTCCAGCCTGGAGCTCCCCAACCTCAGGCTGGGCCTGGGACAGAGGAGGAGACACCACACCGGGGAGTGTGTTTGGGGCGGCCCAGCAGGCCACCCAGTGAGATCTCTGTGTCTGAAAGGTCATTTGAGGACTTTTTCTTTCTTTTCTTAAATGCTTTTATTGATTTTCAGAGAGAGAGGAAGGGAGAGAGATAGACAGATAGAAACATCGATGAGAGAGAAACATCAATCGACTGCCTGCCCTACTGGGCATCGAGCCTGCAACCAGGGCATGTGCCCTGACCAGGAATCAGACAGATGACCTCTTGGTTCCTGGGTCGACGCTCAACCATTGAGCCACACCGGCCGGGCTGCTGAGGACGTTTTCACAGCCATGTCCGGTTACCCAGATAAAACCCACGGCTCTCGAACCCGGGGCGGAGACGGAGCCCGGGCAGTTTGGTCCAAGTTGCTCCGAGGCGCTCAGAAGGCGCTATCGGATCTCAGCGCCCCTCGGGCGGGATGGGGGGCGCTTTGGGGAGGTCCTCCCCCCCCTCGGGCGGGATGGGGGACGCATTGGGGAGGTCCTCCCCCCCCTCGGGCGGGATGGGGGGCGCGTTGGGGAGGGGCTCTGTAACGTCCCACGGGTCCCACTCACCCTGTGAGTCCGGGCCTGGGGAGGGCCTCCGCTCTGACTTCTGCCCTTTTCTCTGTAGATGAGACGGGGGCGACTCTCCGATGAGCAAATCCATTAACACACCCCCTCTGCGTTCCCTCCAGGCCAGGACCTGGACGTGCTGAGGCACCTTAACTTCTTCCCCGAGTCCTGGCTGATCCGGGTCACCGCCAACCATTACCACGCGGTGAGTCGCCGGCTCCGCCAGAGCGGTTATCGGAATGGACGGCCTCCCTAACTGCTTTCTCGGGAGGAGCATTTGGCTTTTGAAACCTCTGGGCCTTCGAGGTGGGGATATCTGGGCCTCGGCCAGGGCTCGTGGCACAGCCACACGGGAAGGGGCGGGGGGGGGGGGGCAGGAGGCCCTGCAGCCCAGGTGCTTAGAGCATCCGTCCTGTTGACCAGGAGGGGTAGGTGGGGCCAAGGCGCGCAGCCACACCCAACAGGCACCGCATCTCATTTTTTAAACATATTTTTTTATTGATTTCAGGGAGGAAGAGAGAGAGAGAGATAGAAACATCCATGATGAGAGGAAATCATGGCTCGGCTGCCTCCGGCACACCCCACAGTAGGGATCAAGCCCGCAACCCAGGCCTGTGCCCTGACGGGGAATCAAACCCAGGACCCTCAGTCCGCAGGCCGACGCTCTAGTCACTGCGCCAAACCAGCTAGAGCACCAATGCCACGTTATTGAACATTTCATTATTGAGATGTTTCAAAATGCAGATAAGTTGAAAGAAAACACATATCAAATATAGACCCTCAGATCCCTCATCCACAGACAAGCGTTGCGAACACCTCATTACATTTTATTGCCTTTCGCCCTTTTTTTAAATACGTTTTTATTGATTTCAGAGCGGAAGAGTGAGGGAGAGAGAGAGAAACATCAATGAGAGAGAATCACGGATCGGCCGCCTCCTGCAGGCCCCCCACTGGGGATCGATCCCCACCCCCGGCCTGCGCCCTGACCGGGAATCGAACCGTGACCTCCTGGTTCACAGGTGGACGCTCAGCCCCCGAGCCCCCGGCCAGGTCCCTGACACCGTTTTCAATGGCTGCCAGCTCTTCCCGGGAGGCCCTGTAGCCGTGCTGCGCTCCGTCCCTCCCGTAGGAAGTGCGCGGTGTGTCTCGTGGTTCGTGGGCTGTGAGAGACGACTGAGTGGTCGACATATTTACACGCCGGTTTCTCCAACTGCCCCTGGAGTCGTTTTCTCACAGGAGATTCTCAAGAGAGGAAAACGCTGCCTTTTTGTTCTGAATTCACGTGAACAAGCGTGGGACCCCATGGCTCCCCTCCCCACGGCGACGGGAGCGGCCTCCCTGGGCGCCGGCCGGCACGGGGGCGAGCTTTTCTCGGTCCCTTCTGTTCCCTGAGGTCGAACAGCGGCCTCTCGTTCTTCGTGTGCGTTTCCTGCCTCGCTGTGCGTGGGGGCGGCTCTCCCTGCGGCATTTCCCCCTTTGTGAACGGTCCGTGCGAGCGGCTGGGCTCCTGGTGTGTTCCCGGCCCCACATGTTTGGGGATGAAACGGGGCAGTGTTTGAGCTCTGACGCTGCCTGAGTTTCTCGTTAAAATGCAGTTCAGCTCAACAAATAGCCATTGTAACGTGCAAACCACAGCGCTCAGGCCCCGCCCCCAGGAGAGGACCCCATGGACGGAGCTGCTCTGAGACCTAGTTCAGGGCTGGACTCTGAGGAGCAGGGGCGAGGGAGGGAGGGGAGAGGAAGTCCCCAGGAAGTGCCCACCGCCCTCTTCAGTCACCTCCTTCCTTTCACTCCTGCCACCAACGTCAGCCTCCTGAAGTCCACTCCCCCAGCCCAGCCGGCAGGTGGAGGTAGAAGTGGAGGTGGGGGTGAAGGTGGAGGTGGGGGTGGGGGTAGGGGTGGGGGTGGAGGCGGAGGCGGGGCGGGGGCAGAGGTGGAGCTGGCCACGTGGCCCCCTTTGCCCGTGGCCGTGGCTGTGACCATCCTCTGCCTCGTGATCAGGGCACTCGGGTCACGTGTTGTTTCCGGGGTGACCCCTCGGCCGTCTCTCACTCTTGTCTTTGCGTTCTCTGAAGGCCGTGAGCCGGTGCCTGGCACCAAGTAGGTTTTCAGTGAACACCGTGGTCCGGCCGGAGGGCTGAAGGCGGGACCCGGGACAGTGGGGCTGTGAGGACCGGGGAGCTCATGTGGAGCTGATGTCAGGGCCTGGCCGGCGTGGCTCAGTGGTTGAGCATCGACCTAGGAACCAGGAGGTCACGGTTCGATTCCTGCTCAGGGCACAGGCCCGGGTTGTGGGCTTGATCCCCAGTGGGGGGCGTGCGGGAGGCAGCTGATCCATGATTCTCTCTCATTGATGTTTCTCTCTCTCCCTCTTCCTTCCTCTCTGAGATCAATAAACATACATAATCTCCAAAAGGTGATCAGGCTGCCGGTAAACTGTTCTCTTTGCAGATGGAGTGCGGGGGCGACATGGCTTTCGCGAAAGACCTCACCCACCAGGCGGTGAGGTTCGGGCTGCTCTTCTATAAGGTACTGGCGCTGGGCGTGGGCGGGGATCCCGGCCTCCTGGGTGTGGGCGGGGATCGTCGCAGGATCCCTCTGACCTCTGGTACGAAGCCCGGGGCAGAAGAGGAAGCTGGAGGGGCCCCCCAGGAAATAAACTTCCCAAGACAGGGGCCTGGGACAGGCCCTTCAGCGACCCGATGGGCACGTCCAACATTTCCCCGAGGGTGGCCCGCTGTTCCGGTTCCCAGGAGTGGGGGCGTGTCCCTGGGATGCTGGGCTTTCTGTTCTAAAACTGGGAAAGGCCTGGGCAGACTGGGTTAGGGCTCACCCCCGCCCCCACACAGAGAGCCTCTGCTCCACGCCTGTGTTTAAGGTTGTGAGGGTGAACCTATTTTTTCTTTCTTAATATGTTTTTTATTGACTTTTAGACAGAGGAAGAGAGAGATAGAAACATCAATGATGAGAGAGAAACATCATCCATTGGCTGCCTCCAGCACGCCCCCTACTGGGGATTGAGCCCGAAACCTGGGCATGTGCCCTGACCTCCTGGTTCATAGGTCAAGACTCAACCCCTGAGCCACGCCGGCCGGGCTGTCCCCTTGCCTGTGAACGCTGCGGATTTCCCTCGTCACGCTGCCGTTTCTGTCCCAACTTAGGAGTACACGTCGTATTCGGAAATGTTTGCGATCTACGGGTTCTTCTTTTCCATGAGGGGCATCCGAAACAGCAGCACCTCCTACAGCTTCTACATGCAGGTGAGGGCGCGGGGACAGGGCGGGGCCCCCGAGACGGCCTCGGGGCCCAGGCCACCCACATCAATAACAGCCAAGCAGTCGTTACTTAGCAGCTAGCGGAGTGTGCCTCACAGACCTGATGCGTTCGATTGATTGCAACAATCGAGGGAGCTCACTATTGTGAGCTCATGGAACAGGTGCAGCCCTCAGGCTGAGTGCCTTCCTGGTCACCTGCCTCTTTTGGCACAGCTGCGGGGAGAGTGGAACGAGGGGATTCTAGGCCCTGGCTCCACGAGTGGGGCTTAGTTCCTCTTCATTTCCTGCTGGATGGGCGGTGGTTTGAGGTGGTCATTTGTCTGTGGAGGCAACAGGAAGTGCCCACGGGGGATCCAGCCCACAACCTGGGCCTGTGGCCTGACTGGGAATCAAACCGTGACCTCCTGGTTCAGGAAGTGACATCAACCACCGAGCCACATGGGTGTTTACGTTCTGGCAAAGCGCCATGAAGACCTTCCAGGTCAAGGAGCTTGGTTAGTCCCGGTTGGCCGAACCCCGGTCCATCGGCCAGCAGTTGGCACATGGTCAGGGCTCAGACGGCAGCTGACTCCGCAGCAGGCGCCCAGGAAGTGGGATTCTGGGAAACACCTGCCTGGTCCACGCACTTCACAGGAGGCCGAGGGGCCAGGAGCTGGGGGTCGCCGGCAGGAGGCTGCGGCCCCCCCTGAGATGGCGGCTCTCCTCCAGAGAATCAGGCCGGCGGACGTGGGGTTCCCCTCCGAGGTCTGCGAGCACGGCCTGGTCAGCCTGCAGCCCCAGCGCCTGGTCAGGTACGAGATCAGGGCGCATGCATGGGTGGATGGCCAATGGCAGGATTTCGGGACCAAGCCCATCATGCAGAAGTTCCAGTTCGTCAGGCCGACCTGCAAGAGCCAAGTGAGTGGTCGTTTCTCCTCTCTCTCTCTCTCTCTCTCTCATCAGTTCCGTTAAGGTACAAATCACTAATGGTGTTGTTGCTTTTTTAATATATTTGTATTGATTTCAGAGAGGGAGAGAGAAACATCTATGATGAGAGAGACTCATGGATCGGCTGCCTCCTGCACACCCCACACTGAGGATCGAGCCCGCAACCCGGGCCTGTGCCCTGACCGGGAATCGAACCCTGACCTCCTGGCTCATGGGTCGATGCTCCACCCCTGAGCCACGCCGGCCAGGCATATACTTAAACATTTTAAGCGTATTTTAAAGGCCTTCGCCAGGTGACTCAAATGAGCAGCCAGAGTTGAGAGCGAAGGGCCTCCCCGCCGCGGGGCCCCGAGCTCCTGTTCCAGCCCCGCTGCCTTTGCGTTGCTTCATCTTGTAGGTCTTGCAAATCCAAACTGTGGGCAGCCCGATCTACGTCATCTTCTCGTTCATCTTCCCAGCATCTTGACAGCTTCCAGAAGAATCTACGGGGTGTTTTCTCTCCCACCGCTCTGCATAAAGGAGAATAAAGTGATGTTGAAGGGACTACCCAGGTGCCAGCTGGCTTTCCCGGGGGCAATGGTCTCGGTGGAGCTGGCGCCATCGCCTCCGTCTGCTCTTGGCTGAGCTGCGGGCGGCGTGTGACCGTGTAAACAGCAGGCATGTGTTACCTCCCGGCCTGGGGTCTGGAAGTCCCAGGTCCGATGCTGGCAGACGCGGCGTGGCGTCTGGGGGGTCCTCCTCCGGCTCATGCACGGCCAGCTCCTCCCTGGTCCTCATGTGGCCGACCGGGCGGGGCGGCACCGAGGCCCCTTCATAAGGGCGCTAACCCCGTTTGTGAGGGCTCCACCGTGTGAGCTCACACCTCCCAAAGGCCCGTCCCGCTGCCATCACTTTCGGGGTTAGGTTTCACCACGTGGATTCTGGGGGCACGTTCAGACCATAGCGCCCACCTTTGTGCTGTCTGCGGGTGGAAAGCCGGGGAGACGTGAGTCCATTTGCCATCCCTGACCCCCTAAGGCCCCTGGGGCCCAGCCCGACTTTGCATTCTTGGGGCTCTTTGATGGGATCCCCAGCAGAAACACCCCCTCCCGCTGGGGACGCCACCTCCCTGGCTGTGGCCCCCGCAGTGTGGGCCCGGCAGGAGCCAGAGGCAGGAAGGGAAGGAAGCAGCTATGAGGTGCAGAGTGGCCGACTCGCTGACCATTGCGCCACTTTATTTTTTAATTTGTGTTTAAATATATTGAATTGATTCCAGAGAGGAAGGGAGAGAGAAACATCCATGATGAGAGAGAATCATGGGCCCGCTGCCTCCTGCACGCCCCACACTGGGGATCGAGCCCACGATCCAGGCCTGTGCCCCGACCGGGAATCGAACCCTGACCTCCTGGTTCCTAGGCCAACGCTCAGCCAATGAGCCCGCCGGCCGGGCGTTCTGCCGCTTTTAGAGGAACCCGGGGCTCAGAACGGGGAGGTAAGAGAGCCTTTCTTCCCCCTTTGCCGACCGGTTCCTATTGCGATGGCACAAAGTGCTGCTGTGTAGTGGCTGAAGGCGACGTGTTTGTCACCACATCCTGGGTGTGGTCACGAGTCCAGGCGGCTCGCAGGGACCAGCTCACGGACTCGCCAGCCACAGCCGGGGCAGAGGGCTGCGTTCTCACCTGAAAACAGGGCAGGGAGGGCCGCGTGCCGCTGGTGAGCTGCGGGCAGGCTCCTCTCTGCAGCTGCGTGGCTGTGGCTGAGGACCCGGCTGCTGACCGGTGTGGGGTCGGGGGTAAGGGCCTGAGGGTGGGGCTGCCTCCCCTGCCACCAGTTCCTCAGCGGGGTCCCCCCCGAACCCCTCACACTGGATTGTCTTCCTCACCCAGGACAAAAAATAGTAATAGCCATAATCCAAGAACAAGCCGGCGGCTCTCTCACCCTCCTGGGGGGCGCCATCGGCTAGAATCCAGAGGTGCCAGCCTTCTCCACTAGGGGGCGAGCTCCGCCTCAAGAATGGGAACCGGCACTTGAGTGGCAGGAATTCGCCAGGGACAGCCCCCCTTGCTGGGGGTTGAGAGGGAACTTGTGCACATTCCGGGCGAGGCTGAGTCACCCCGACGTCCACGGTGTTGGGGTCACAGAAATCTCTGAACTTGGGAAGTACAAGTTCGGAGACAAACATTCCTGCGCTGACCTGACAAACCCTTCTTACAAGTGGAATTGCCTGAGACTGGAATTTAGAGCCCACAGCCAATCCCAAAGCAGCGACCCAGTGCTAGTCGGCTCAGCGTCCCACGTGCCACCCACACGTCTGCCAGGACTGCTGGGTGCAGGCCACCCCACCCCCGGGCAGGGAGAAGCCACGCTGGGGTAGCCAGGGGAGCGAACTCAGTTCTGCAGCAGGTACCATTGTCACCCCTCCTACCGGCACTGCTGGTTACTTACTTATTATTATTATTATTGTTTGGTTAATCCTCACCTGAGAATATTTTTTCCATTGCTTTGCAGAGAGAGTGGAAGGGAGTGGGGGAGAGAGAGAAAAACATTGATGTGAGACAGTTAACCAACCGGTTGCCTCCCGCAGGCACCCCGACCAGGGTCGGGGAGCAAACCTGAAACCCAGGTACATGCCCTGGACCTGGAATCGAACCAGACAGGGTGCAAACGGGAGGCAACCAATCAATGTGTCTCTCACATCGATGCTTCTCTCTCCCTCTCCTTCTCCCCGCTCCTCCTTCCCCTCCATCCTCTCTCAAAAAAGTCAATGGGGGAAATACCCTCAGGAGAAGATTAAAAAGCAGCAGCAGGTTGGCTGTGATCCGGGGGCGATGAGGGGCTTGCACAGGAGTGACGGGCGGAGAGGGCGCCAAACAGCCCGACTGGCAGCGACGGCAAGCCGGCCGCTCTGTCTGAAGGGAAGGGCCACCCTTGGCCGCCCCCATGGAGGGCCATGCGGCCAGGCCCCGTTCCCACCTGGGGGACGGCTGCGGCCTCCTGGGACGGAGAGCGCCTCTGCGGCCACACTGTGTGCACCCTTCCAGAAGTGGCTGCACCAGTTGGTTTAAAAACAAACATTCCCGGCCTGGCCAGTGTGGCTCAGTGACTGAACATGGACCCAAGAACCAGGAGGTCACGGTTGGATTCCCGGTCAGGGCACAGGCCCGAGTTGTGGGCTCGATCCCCAGTGTGGGGCGTGCAGGAGGCAGCCGATCCATGATTCTCTCTCATCATTGATGGTTTTTTTTCTCTCTCTCTCTCTTTCCCTGAAATCAATAAAAATACATTTTAAAAACAATTTATTTAAGTTAAAAAAAGCCCCTTCAGCGTCCCCTCTCATTTCCCCAGGGCAGAGCCTATACCCTGTGCCTGGCTGAAAGGCACCTGTCCGGTCCCTCTGCCTGTGCACCGCCCGCCCCCCCCTCCCAGCCCCCCCACCCACCCACTGGGAGCCCACGGCCCACAGGTGTGGGGCTGTTCCGATGTGCCGGCTTCTCCCAGCCGTGAGTCAGGCGCAGCTTTTGTTGTGAGGAGCCGCATGGGCAGGCCCGCCACTCCCTGGTTGGCCTCCCACGTCCCAAGTAAACAGGCGGGGGTGACGTGTGGGCACCAGAGGGAGGAGGGCATTTCAGGGCAGCAGGAGCGCTTCCAGAGGGAGGCCTGCTCGTTGGGAAGTGAAGACGGGGAGTCCAGGCGTGAGGTGGGGCGGGCAGAGGGCACATGCCTCTGCCGACGGGCGGTGGACACCATCTGACAGCACCTACTATGCGCTGGGCCCCGTCCTCACCACCTGCGGGCAGCGGAGGGATCATCCCGCCAACGAGGAAACTGAAGCTCCCAGCACTGGAGTGGGGGGCTCACAGGTGCCAGGGCGGGAGGGGCTGGGGCTCAGGCCTGTCTGGCACCAGTAACAGCCGCTCAAAACAGCGTCCTGGGCCAGGGCCGAGGTCACAGAGAGGCGGCCATTTCGATCTTTGCACAAGCAGATGTCCTAGACCAGGGCGGGCGCCTTCTTCCTGCCAAGGGCCATGTGGGTATTTATAGCACCGTCCGCAGGCCGTGCAGAATCATCCCCTTCAAAGGCAGCTGCTGGATCTGGTCAACATCTCACTCACTCACCCCTCATGCTTGGCACGGCCGGACCCCGCGATTTTCATGCACCTGACGTAGCCCTCGCCAGACGTTCCCCACCCCTGCCGTGTAAACAATGCCGACGGTCCTACAACAAACAGCATGAACTGGCGAAGGGCTGTGGGCCAGAGACAGGCTTTCGGAGCGCTGCTGCCGGGGTCGGGGGTGGGGGGGGTGGGCTGGTGGGTGTGGAACCACATGGATGGCCTGGTCACGGGCTTACGTGAGGGCGAGAGAAATGGGAGAAATGCAAGGACTGCCGCCAGCCCCCGCTGAGCTGGGGGCCGAGGAGGCAACAAGAGAAAAGGACAAGGGGAAGCACCCCAAGTGCCCCCCCACAGAAGAGAGAAACGGTGCCTTGCTCGTGAAATGAAAGGCTGCACAGCGACAGACAGGACAGACTGTCCCCGCACACGGTGACAGACACGCCTCACGGACGGAGAGCTGGACAGAAGAAGTCAGATCCCAAGGACAGCGTGACCTCGGCTGCAGTTACGTTGACGGGAGGTTCAAGGACGGGCAAAACTAACCGAGGGCGGGCGAGTCTGAACAGCGATTCGGTGGCTACAGGGAGCTTTTTGGGGTGTCAGAGGTGCGTCCGGAGCTGGTGGTGGTCACACTGTTACAGAAAAACCGGAGAAGAACCAAGCAGCGCTTAGAGAGACGGAGTTACATGTACTACGCGCGGGCCCAGAGGAAATGTATCTCAAATTCTGGGTGGTGTCACACAGGAAGTTTCTCATATTTACACGATTTTACCCTCTTTTTTCTCCCTTATATGGGGTTGTTCCGGTCCCCTTTGCAAGTTCTTAAAGGGCCCTATGTGCTGGGGCTTTGAGACCTCAACCAAGGGCTTGGCCTGATGCCAGCACTGATAACTTCGTCCGGGGAAGGTTTAATGGCCGCTCTGAAATGGGAGCTGTCTATTTTCCTTATTATTTAAGCCAGCAGGCATCTACAGAAGCCAGAAGTCGAGGGTTAAAGTTTCAAGCAGCAGTTTTTATATAAGATGGATGCTTCACCACACCTTATCAGGCTCCCTATTTAGGAGGTGCATGCTTGCCGGCCGGCCTGGCTCAGGGGTTGAACATCAACGTAGGAACCGGAGGTCGCGGTTCGATTCCTGGTCAGGGCACAGGCCCGGGTTGCAGGCGCGATCCCCAGGGACTCTCTCATCACTGGTGTTTCTCCCTCCCTCCCTCTCCCTTCCTCTCTGAAATCAATTTAAAAAAAAAAGTTGCAGACTTGACCACACATCTATAGAGACGGCTGCTATAACAAAAGGCCACATGCCAGGCAGTTTAGACAGACACTTATTGCTCACAATCCTGGCGGCTGGGAAGTCCAAGATCGAGGTCTGGGCTGAGCCCAGTCCTGGGGAGACCTGTTTCTGGGCTTGGGGAGGCTGCCTCTGGCTCAGTCTCCCAGCGTTTGGGGGGGGGGGGGAGGGAGGGAGGAGGGTGAGCTCTCTGGAGTCTCTTCTCCGAAGGGCACTAATCCTCTTGGATTAGGGACCCACCCCATGACCTCGTTTAGCCCTAATTACCTCCATAAAGGCCTGTCTCCGGGCACAGTCACAGTGGTGGTGGGAACTTCAACGCGGGAATGTTGGGAGGAACACAAGCATTCAGTCCATAACACTCTTTTTCAGTTTTACTTAAAAATGGAAGGAGCCCTAACGGGTTTGCCTCCGTGGATAGAGTATCGACCTGCGGACTGAAAGGTCCCGGTTCGATTCTGGTCAAGGGCCACCTACCTCGGTTGCTGGCTCCTCCCCTGCCCAGCCTCGGGGCACATGCAGGAAGCAACCAATGGATGTGTTTCTCTCACCTCATGTTTCTCTCTGTCTTTCCCTCTCTTCCACTCTCTCTAAAAGTCAACGGAAAAATATCGGGGGGAGGGCCGGGTAAGGCCATGGGGTGGGTGGGGGGGAGGGGGCTGCATCACAGGGTGAGGCCATGGGGTGGGGGGGAAGGGGGCTGCAGTGCGGGGTGAGGCCATGGGGGGGGCCTGCAGTGCGGGGTGAGGCCATGGGGGGGGCCTGCAGTGCGGGGTGAGGCCATGTGGGGGGCCTGCAGTGCGGGGTGAGGCCATGGGGGAGGAGGCCTGCAGTGCGGGGTGAGGGATGGGGGGGAGGCCTGCAGTGCGGGGTGAGGCCATGGGGGGGCCTGCAGTGCGGGGTGAGGGATGAGGGGGCCTGCAGTGCGGGGGGAGGGATGGGGGGGGAGGCCTGCAGTGCGGGGGGGAGGCCATGGGGGAGGCCTGCAGTGCGGGGTGAGGCCATGGGGGAGGGGGGCCTGCAGTGCGGGGTGAGGGATGGGGTGAAGCTCTTTAACGGGAAGGGAATCCTGCAGGACTCGCGGCTGCAGGGGAGGCGCTGAGGTCCCATCCGCCTGGGCCCGGGGCGTCGCCATCGGGTGCAGGGTCTGGCGGTCCAGCGAGGCCCCCCTTCCAGCCGCTGGAAACCCGAGGGAGGCAGAGGGCGGGGAGGGAAGGAGCGGGTGGGGGTGACGGGTGGAGTCCAGGCAGAGCCGGTCTCAGCTGCGAGGGCGGGGTTTGTGCGGCTCCTGACTGCCCAGCCTCAAAGCCAGCCCACCGAGTTCCTTCCCAGCTTTCATTTTTACTCTGAAAAATAGGGAAGGCTGTTTTTAACTCTCTGCTACCCAGTTTCCCAGGGGACCTAACAGGGGCAGAGCTGGGGCCAGAGAGAGTGGTTCGTGTTTACTTCATACATGAAATACACACGTGTGTTAGCGTATGGCCGGCACCTGGCAGGCAGCCCACCATAGACTCTCATCTAGAATTCCTAACTTGGCTTGGAGGCCCCTGGGAGCCCACGGAGTTCGCCCCCGTCGTGAGAAGCTGTGCGAACAGCACCCAGTGACTCGCTGAGGCGACAGGAGGACTGAGGCCCACTCAGCGAACCCCTTTCCCTGCCCGTGCCATCCTTAACCTCAACAACGACCCCCGGTCTTTCCAGGGAGACCCTGGGGCTGAGGTGTAGAACCAGGGCCTGGTCCAGCTCAACCCGCAGCTGGTCTACGGGGCCTGGGAGACCCTCTACTGCCCTCCTCGTGGCTCCTCACTAACCTCCGTGACGCCACTACAGTCCTCTCCCTGCGCTGGAGATGTTTTGCCATATTTAAAATTTTTTTTAATTCATTTCAGAGAGAGAAACCTCCATGATGAGAGAGAATCGCTGATTGGCTGCCTCCTGTAGGCCCCCTAAGGGGATCAAGCCTGCCACTGGGCACGTCCCCTGACCAGGAATAGAACCGTGACCTCTTGGTTCATAGGTCAACACTCAACCACTGAGCCACGCCAGCCAGGCTGTTTGCCGTTTTTGACCATGTGATGTGTGTGTGGGCATGTTCGCAGGCACAGGGGTCTCCACCGACACGTGACGACGGGGCTCACCTTGACGTGTATGCATGGATTTCCCCGAGTAAAGACGAATCCACCCCTTTGTCCGGGGACCCACTGCTGAGCCTCCTGTGTGCTCCTCGCTTGCTGGCTCCCAATCACCTTCCTTCCCATAAAATCCTCTGAGCGGTGGTCCTCCGGCTGAGTCATCGGACCCCGTGTGCCGGTCGCAGGAACGGGCGGAGGGGGTGGGGGGTGAGGTCTGGAGGTGCTCCTCTCCTTGACTTCGGACTCTGGCCCCGTTCCCAACGGGACTGGTGGCCTTCCTCACTGACCAGGCATTTCTGTTCTGGGCGCTGAGAGTAAACTGATGAGCCAGACAGAGACAGGGCCTGTGTGTGGAGGGCACGCTGAGTGAGGCGTGCAGAAAGTCAGACGAACACGGCGTGTGTGGGAAGGTGGTCATGGCTAAGGGGAGGGAGAGAGGCCGGGTCGGCGCTGGGCGGGGAGGGCAGGTATCCGAGGGCCAACAGTGCGCGGTCACTTCCTGTGTGGCTCTGGGCCAGTCACACGCCCTCTCCACACGGCACGGAGCAGGGGCTCAGCGAGTGTTCCCGGGTGAACTTCAGATGCTTTACACGCGCGGGGCATGGCGCTGGGACGGCAGTGACGGCGTAGAGGTAAGCGGCAGCCTGGCCGGCGTGGCTCCGTGGCTGAGGGTCTGCCTAGGACCACGAGGTCAACAGTTGCGGGCTCGATCCCCAGTGTGGGGTGTGCAGGAGGCAGCCAATCAGTGACTCTCTCTCATCATGGATGTTTCTCTCTCTCTCTCCCTTCCGCTCTGAAATCAATAAAAACATATTTAAATAAATGAACAAAAAAATGTAAATGGCAGATTCTGGACTTCAGACTCCTCACCATTTCTTCAGATGACCAGTCTCCGTGGAACATTCCAGAATTCCTCACACTGTCTGTGGGTCCCGGATGTTCCTGGTTGGCTCCCAGGCTGTCATCTCAACAAGGGAATATTCCACAGACGGAAGAAAGCAGTTACGTAATGACCCTCTCCGTCCAAACCAGGCAGGAGAAGCCGGAGAGGATCCTCAGGTTTTGTTGCTGCATTTACTGGCCGATCCCAAGTCCTCCTCCCAGGAGGCTGTCATCAGGCCTGCTTACACTGCAACCCCGACCCCGACCCCGACCCCGACCCCAACCCCAGCCCCAGCCCCGACCCCGACCCCGACCCCGACCCCAACCCCACTCCAACCCAACCCCAACCCAACCCAACGCCAACCCAACCCCAACCCCAACCCCAACCCAACCCCAGCCCCAGCCCCAACCCCACCCCAACCCAGCCTCAACCCCAACCCCAACCCAACCCCAACCCAACCCAACCCCAACCCAACCCCAATCCCAACCCCAACCCCAACACAACCCCAACCCAACCCCAACCCCAACCCAACCTCAACCCCAACCCCAACCCCAACCCAACCCCAACCCCAACCCAACCTCAACCCCAACCCCAACCCCAACCCAACCTCAACCCCAACCCCAACCCAACCTCAACCCCAACCCCAACCCCAACCCAACCTCAACCCCAACCTCAACCCCAACCCCAACCCTAATCCCAACCCCAACCCCAACCCAACCCAACCCCAACCCCAACCCAACCCAACCCCAACCCCAACCCAACCCCAACCCCAACCCAACCTCAACCCCAACCCCAACCCCAACCCAACCCCAACCCAACCCCAACCCCAACCCAACCCCAACCCCAACCCAACCTCAACCTCAACCCCAACCCCAACCCCAACCCAACCCCAACCCAACCCCAACCCCAACCCCAACCCCAACCCAACCCAACCCCAACCCCAACCCCAACCCAACCCCAACCCCAACCCCAACCCCAACCCCACCCCAACCCAACCCAACCCAACCCAACCCAACCCAACCCCAACCCCAACCCCAACCCAACCCCAACCCCAACCCCAACCCCAACCCAACCCCAACCCCAACCCAACCCCAACCCCAACCCCAACCCCAACCCCAACCCAACCCCAACCCAACCCCAACCCCAACCCCAACCCAACCCCAACCCCAACCCCAACCCCAACCCAACCCCAACCCCAACCCAACCTCAACCCCAACCCCAACCCCAACCCCAACCCCAACCCAACCCCAACCCAACCTCAACCCCAACCCCAACCCCAACCCAGCCCCAACCCAACCCCAACCCCAACCCCAACCCAACCCCAACCCCAACCCAACCTCAACCCCAACCCCAACCCCAACCCAACCTCAACCCCAACCCCAACCCCAACCCAACCCCAACCCCAACCCAACCCCAACCCTGCAGCCTCGCCTGAGTCCCATCTCTGGCTCCCTCGCTGTCTATGCACGTGGCTCTCAATGTCAAACCACCTTTGGGGCTTGCTGGGCAATACGAGCGAGGGAAGAATTTCAAAGCCCTCAGCCAATAACGCCAAAGGAGAAGACCGATGAGGACAAGATTCCCGAGGGTGTGAGAGACCCTCCGCCCCTGTGGGCTGAGCTCTAAGGCCAGCGGTTCTCACCCTGGGGGTCGCGACCCCTTTGGGGGTCGAACGACCCTTTCACAGGGGTCGCCTAAGACCATCGAAAAACACATAGATAATTACATATTGTTTACAGTAGCAAAATTACAGTGCTGGAGTAGCAACGAAAATAATTTTATGGTTGGGGGTCACCACAACATGAGGAACTGTATTAAAGGGTCGCAGCATTAGGAAGGTTGAGAACCACTGTCTAAGAGGGTTTTCAGATCAAACACAAGACATTGCATTTGAATTTCAGAAAAACCAGGGATTTTCCTTTTTTTTTTTTCATTTTAAGTATGTCCCAAATATTCCATCTAGAATCTTCTAGAATTCCTGAGTTGGAGACCCCTTCCAGAACTTCTAGCTAGGAAAGGCAAGCTCAAATGTTTAGAGGGATCAGGCAGGTGACACCTGGGTTTTTATGTGCAATTTCCCTACTTTTAAATGTTAGCCACACATTCCGTTAAAAACAACGACGACGACAACAAACTCTGCCCAGCCCAGCTGGCCTGGCTCAGGGGTTGAGCGTTGACCTAGGAACCAGGAGGTCACAGTTCGTTTCCCGGTCAGGGCACAGGCCCGGGTTGTGGGCTTGATCCCCAGTGTGGGGCGTGCAGGAGGCGGCCGATCTATGATTCTCTCTCATCACTGATGTTTCTCTCTCTCTCCCTCTCCCTTCCTCTCTGAAACCAATAAAAATACATTTAATTAAAAAACAAAACAAAACCCCCAAGGCCACGGTGGGCCGGCGGAAACAGTGCTCTGGGCAGCGCACAGACTGTGGGGAAACCAAACCCTTTCACCCGGCGAGCAGGCGAGGACGCGAGGCCTGGAGAAGAAGGGTGTCTGCTGGGCCACACGACCAGGGTCTCCCGGAAGAAAACGGACCAGTGGTCTTGGGAGTGTGGAAGGTGGAAGTCTGTAAAAGCCAGGACCAGAGCCTTCCATGAAGCCTGTGAGGTGTTTTCACTGCCATCCGTGCATGGGGCTCTGAACACTCTGTAAGGTGAGCAGCTGGCCGCTAAGGGCCAGTACAGCGAGGCACACAGGTAAGTCTCCGCAGGTAAGTCTTTGGCTGTCTTCCACTTCCCACTGGTTCAGATGAGATAAAGTCGAAGCTCCTTTAGGATCCTAATAAAGACACTCCAAATCCGATTTTCTGCCTCATGAACAGAATCAAGTCAGGAGGCCAGGCTGAGGGCCCAGACTTTTATTTTTTTAAATATATATATATATTTCTATTGATTTCAGAGACGGAGGGAGAGCGGGGGGGGGGGGGGGGAGAGAAAGAGAGAGAGAGAGAAACATCAATGATGACAGAGAATCATGGATCGGCTGCCTCCTGCACGCCCCCTACTGGGATCGAGCCTGCAGCCTGGGCCTGTGCCCTGACCGGGAATGGAACCGTGACCTCCAGGTCACAGGCCGATGCTCAACCACCGAGCCACGCTGGCCAGGCAGGCCCAGACTTTTCACCCAGTTCCCAACGACGGGAGGGGTTAACTAGTGGGAGTTCCCGCCATGCCCACAGGCTCATTGGCATTTAACTTGCACCTTCCGTCCTGGCCGTGCAGCTTGTCCTCCTGCTGGGCACGGACCTGTCTCCTGCACATCTTCCTCTAGGAAGGACGTTCTGAACAGAGCTGGTACAGATGTGAAGAGGGAAGGATGTGATCTAAGGCCGGGCAGCGGAAGGAAAGGAAGGAGGACACAGCAAACAGGGCCCGAGAGCCCGGTGGTGCGTGCACTGTGAAGGCATGGCAAGCAATGCTCTCCCAGCCCCTGGCATGTCTGAGTCATTCTCACTTTTCAGGTTCCAGCTCAAATATCAGTTCCTCGGAGAGCCTTCGCTGACCACCCCATACAGAGCCCCTCCTCCCCCACCCTCTAACTGCCCAGTTACTGCATGGCCCTAACATCTATCATTGTCTTAAGGACTCGCTCCCCTTACAGACTGCAGGCTCCATGAAGGCCTGAAGGAGCCTGCCTCGTTCTCAGACGTCGGCCTCGTGCCCATCACGGGACTTGGCACACAGTAGGTGCTAACTATGAATAAGTATTTATGAAAAGACATGGCTATGCTCCATCTTTTCTGAAAGACTTTCAACTGACCCTTTAAGTGTCTCTGAGGCTCGGGTCCCTAGGGTAGGAGGTGGGGCTACAGTTCTAGGTAGGAATGGTTAGGGCGCAGAATTGGCGCGGGAGCTGAGAAGCGTGGTTCTGCGGGTCACGCCACAGCCAGTGAGTCTGTGCTTCCTGCACTGACGCTGGGGCAGCTGGCAAACAGCTTATCTGCAAACGAACGAACGAAACCTGTCTTTAGAGATCCCGGTGCCACGAAGCTCTATTCCAGGCGATGACATCAGAGAATCCCGAGCCCCGCCCCCGAGCCAAGCCCCTTGCTGTCGAAAACTACGAATCCCAGGATGCTCCGCTGCCCAGGGGCCCAGAGCTCTGCGCGCGACCCGCCCCGACGTGCCCGAAGCCTCCTCCCCGGGAACCAAGCAGACACCGGATACCCGGCTCGCCGAGCCGCGCGGGGCCTGCCGGGAATTGTAGTCTCGCGGCCTGGGAGTGCCCGCTCGGGAATCTCGGCCGCCGTCTGGGGGCCGCGGCGGCGCGGCGCGCGTGCGCAGTGCGCAGGGGCCGTCGTGGACACCGCTCGGGCAGTCGGCGCCGGTGGGAGCGCGGCCGCGGCGGCGAGGGGCTCCGGGCGGAGGCCGCGGAGAGCTCGGCGTGAGGAGCGCGGCGTGCCGGGCGGCGGCGAGGCGGGGCCCGGGAGCGCCGGCGGAGGGAGCAGGAGGCGGCCGCGGTCCGCCGAGGGGCCGGCGGCGCTGGTGAGTGCGGGGCGGGCGGCGGGCGGCGGGCGGCGGGCTCTCCCCGGGCGCGCCCCGCACCTGGACGAGGCCGCGGGCGCTCACCTGCGCCGGGACCGGCCGGGCGGGAGGGGCGGGAGGGGCGGGACCCTCCCCGCGGCGCCTCCCGGTCGGGCTGGTCTCCGGCGTCCGGGCGGCGAGGGCGGGAGGCCTCGGGGCGGCCAGCGCCCCCGGCTCCGCCACCGGGTGCGGCCGCGCCTCCCCCTCCGGCCGCCGCCGCGGGCCCCGTTCGGGCGGCGGGTCCGCGCTCCCTGGGCCGCGCCCTGCGCCCGGAGCCGCGCGGGCTGAGCGCGTCACCTTCGCACCTGAGCTCAGGTGGCGGCGGCCATGGGCGGGCCGCCCGGTCGCGCGGGGGCGGAAAGCGCCGGGTGGGGGCGCCGGCCGGTGGAGGCTCGGCCGCGGACCCTCCTGGGGCGCCGTCAGGGGGTCCTGTGGCTCAGGGTTCGAGGGGGCTCCGCCCGAGACGCGCGGCGGGGGCGGCGGAGCGCAGGTGGCCCGCCTTCCGCTCCCTCCGACCGGACCCCGCTGCTTCCTGGATGGCGGGTCGGGAGGCCGCCGCCCGCGGGGTCGTTTCCTAAGGCGCCTCTTTCCCGCGGGGGGCGGACGGACGGGGGAGGGGGACTCCGGCAGGTTCACCGCCGCCTTGGGCGCCGACCCGTGTCCCCGCCCTCGGCGCACTCCGGGTGCGCGCTCGCGCCCTGGACACACTTTGCAGCGCAGCGGGGGCGAGCTTTCTGCGATCCCGGAAAAATGTGAAAAAGGTCGTTTTGTGAAACCCGTGTTTCCTTCCACCCGAAGGACTGGAGTTGTTATCCGGGGAGGAGAGGGTGCGATTCCTCCGACCGGAGCGCCCGCGCATCGCAGACGCAGGTGTCCATGTTCCCAGGCGCGGGCACCGTGTCCCCCGCTGGGCTGTGCGACCCTCCCTCTCCGGGCCAGGCCTCCCCACGGGGTCACAGGTCAGATGCAGGTGCGTGAAGCGAGCCCAGGGGGTGAACAGTTCCTTCCTTATGGCGCTGTCCACCCGGGTCCCAGCAGGCTCCTCTCGGGAGTGACCTGCGTCGGGAGGAGGCTGGATTGGTCCTAATTTTTAGTGGCTTTCTGAGGTCAGGATGTGATACATATCTTGCTTATTATAAGATTGTGTTTTTGTGGTGCTTCGGGGGAAGGAGCAGGTTGTGGCCTAGCTCTCCCGTGTTAAGCCTGGCGGAGGGGTAAGCTGGTGCGGAGCTGACTGTCGCGGGAGACACGGAGCAGCAGGAAAAGTGCACCATTGGCACAGCAGGAGAAAAGTGCACCATTGGCACCGCAGGAAAAAAGTACACCATTGGCACAGCAGGAGAAAAGTGTACCATTGGCACAGCAGGAGAAAAGTGTACCATTGGCACAGCTGGAGAAAAGTGTACCATTGGCACAGCTGGAGAAAAGTGTACCATTGGCACAGCAGGAGAAAAGTGCACCATTGGCACAGCTGGAGAAAAGTGTACCATTGGCACAGCAGGAAAAAAGTGCACCATTGGCACAGCAGGAAAAAAGTGCACCATTGGCACAGCAGGAAAAAAGTGCACCATTGGCACAGCAGGAAAAAAGTGCACCATTGGCACAGCAGGAAAAAAGTGCACCATTGGCACAGCAGGAAAAAAGTGCACCATTGGCACAGCAGGAAAAAAGTGCACCATTGGCACAGCAGGAAAAAAGTGCACCATTGGCACAGCTGGAGAAAAGTGCACCATTGGCACAGCAGGAAAAAAGTGCACCATTGGCACAGCTGGAGAAAAGTGTACCATTGGCACAGCAGGAAAAAAGTGCACCATTGGCACAGCAGGAAAAAAGTGCACCATTGGCACAGCAGGAAAAAAGTGTACCATTGGCACAGCAGGAAAAAAGTGCACCATTGGCACAGCTTGAGAAAAGTGTACCATTGGCACAGCTGGATAAAAGTGTACCATTGGCACAGCAGGAAAAAAGTGTACCATTGGCACAGCTGGAGAAAAGTGTACCATTGGCACAGCTGGAAAAAAGTGTACCATTGGCACAGCAGGAAAAAAGTGCACCATTGGCACCGCAGGAAAAAAGTGCACCATTGGCACAGCTGGAGAAAAGTGTACCATTGGCACAGCTGGAGAAAAGTGTACCATTGGCACAGCAGGATAAGTGCACCATTGGCACAGCAGGAAAAAAGTGCACCATTGGCACAGCAGGAAAAAAGTGCACCATTGGCACAGCAGGAAAAATGTGCACCATTGGCACAGCAGGAAAAAAGTGCACCATTGGCACAGCAGGAAAAAAGTGCACCATTGGCACAGCAGGAAAAAAGTGCACCATTGGCACAGCAGGAAAAAAGTGCACCATTGGCACAGCAGGAAAAATGTGCACCATTGGCACAGCAGGAAAAATGTGCACCATTGGCACAGCAGGAAGAGTGCACAATTGGCACAGCAGGAAAAAAGTGTACCATTGGCACAGCAGGAAAAAAGTGCACCATTGGCACAGCAGGAAAAAGTGCACCATTGGCACAGCAGGAAAAATTTGCACCATTGGCACAGCAGGAAGAGTGCACCATTGGCACAGCAGGAAAAAAGTGCACCATTGGCACAGCAGGAAAAATGTGCACCATTGGCACAGCAGGAAGAGTGCACAATTGGCACAGCAGGAAAAAAGTGTACCATTGGCACAGCAGGATAAAAGTGCACCATTGGCACAGCAGGAAAAGTGCACCATTGGCACAGCAGGAAAAATGTGCACCATTGGCACAGCAGGAATAGTGCACAATTGGCACAGCAGGAGAAAAGTGTACCACTGGCACAGCAGGAGAAAAGTGTACCATTGGCACAGCAGGAAAAAAGTGTACCATTGGCACAGCAGGAGAAAAGTGTACCATTGGCACAGCAGGAAAAAAGTGCACCATTGGCACAGCTGGAGAAAAGTGTACCATTGGCACAGCTGGAGAAAAGTGTACCATTGGCACAGCAGGAAAAAAGTGTACCATTGGCACAGCAGGAAAAAAGTGCACCATTGGCACAGCTGGAGAAAAGTGTACCATTGGCACAGCTGGAGAAAAGTGCACCATTGGCACAGCAGGAAAAAAGTGCACCATTGGCACAGCAGGAAAAAAGTGCACCATTGGCACAGCAGGAAAATTTACCATTGGCACAGCAGGATAAAAGTGCACCATTGGCACAGCTGGATAAAAGTGTACCATTGGTACAGCAGGAAAAAAGTGTACCATTGGCACAGCTGGAGAAAAGTGTACCATTGGCACAGCTGGAAAAAAGTGTACCATTGGCACAGCTGGAGAAAAGTGCACCATTGGCACAGCTGGATAAAAGTGTACCATTGGCACAGCAGGAAAAAAGTGTACCATTGGCACAGCAGGAAAAAAGTGCACCATTGGCACAGCAGGAAAAAAGTGTACCATTGGCACAGCAGGAAGAGTGTACCATTGGCACAGCTGGAGAAAAGTGTACCATTGGCACAGCTGGAGAAAAGTGCACCATTGGCACAGCTGGAGAAAAGTGTACCATTGGCACAGCTGGAGAAAAGTGTACCATTGGCACAGCTGGAGAAAAGTGTACCATTGGCACAGCAGGGAAAAAGTGTACCATTGGCACAGCAGGGAAAAAGTGTACCATTGGCACAGCAGGAAAAAAGTGTACCATTGGCACAGCAGGAAAAAAGTGCACCATTGGCACAGCAGGAAAAAAGTGCACCATTGGCACAGCAGGAAAAAAGTGTACCATTGGCACAGCAGGAAAAAAGTGTACCATTGGCACAGCAGGAAAAAAGTGTACCATTGGCACAGCAGGAAAAAAGTGTACCATTGGCACAGCAGGAAAAAAGTGCACCATTGGCACAGCAGGAAAAAAGTGTACCATTGGCACAGCAGGAAAAAAGTGTACCATTGGCACAGCAGGAAAAAAGTGTACCATTGGCACAGCAGGAGAAAAGTGTACCATTGGCACAGCAGGAGAAAAGTGTACCATTGGCACAGCAGGAAAAAAGTGCACCATTGGCACAGCTGGATAAAAGTGCACCATTGGCACAGCTGGAGAAAAGTGCACCATTGGCACAGCAGGAAAAAAGTGCACCATTGGCACAGCAGGAAAAAAGTGCACCATTGGCACAGCTGGAGAAAAGTGTACCATTGGCACAGCTGGAGAAAAGTGCACCATTGGCACAGCAGGAGAAAAGTGCACCATTGGCACAGCAGGAAAAAAGTGCACCATTGGCACAGCAGGAAAATGTACCATTGGCACAGCAGGAAAAAAGTGCACCATTGGCACAGCTGGAGAAAAGTGTACCATTGGCACAGCAGGAGAAAAGTGTACCATTGGCACAGCAAGAAAAAAGTGTACCATTGGCACAGCAGGAAAAAAGTGTACCATTGGCACAGCAGGAAAAAAGTGTACCATTGGCACAGCAGGAAAAAAGTGTACCATTGGCACAGCTGGAGAAAAGTGTACCATTGGCACAGCTGGAGAAAAGTGTACCATTGGCACAGCTGGAGAAAAGTGCACCATTGGCACAGCTGGAGAAAAGTGCACCATTGGCACAGCTGGAGAAAAGTGTACCATTGGCACAGCTGGAGAAAAGTGTACCATTGGCACAGCAGGAAAAAAGTGTACCATTGGCACAGCAGGAAAAAAGTGTACCATTGGCACAGCAGGAAAAAAGTGTACCATTGGCACAGCAGGAAAAAAGTGTACCATTGGCACAGCAGGAAAAAAGTGTACCATTGGCACAGCAGGAAAAAAGTGTACCATTGGCACAGCAGGAAAAAAGTGTACCATTGGCACAGCAGGAAAAAAGTGTACCATTGGCACAGCAGGAAAAAAGTGTACCATTGGCACAGCAGGAGAAAAGTGTACCATTGGCACAGCAGGAGAAAAGTGTACCATTGGCACAGCAGGAAAAAAGTGTACCATTGGCACAGCAGGAAGAGTGTACCATTGGCACAGCTGGAGAAAAGTGTACCATTGGCACAGCTGGAGAAAAGTGCACCATTGGCACAGCTGGAGAAAAGTGTACCATTGGCACAGCTGGAGAAAAGTGTACCATTGGCACAGCTGGAGAAAAGTGTACCATTGGCACAGCAGGAAGAGTGTACCATTGGCACAGCAGGGAAAAAGTGTACCATTGGCACAGCAGGAAAAAAGTGTACCATTGGCACAGCAGGAGAAAAGTGTACCATTGGCACAGTTGGAGAAAAGTGCACCATTGGCACAGCAGGATAAGTGCACCATTGGCACAGCAGGATAAGTGCACCATTGGCACAGCAGGAAAAAAGTGTACCATTGGCACAGCAGGAAAAAAGTGCACCATTGGCACAGCAGGAAAAAAGTGCACCATTGGCACAGCAGGAAAAAAGTGTACCATTGGCACAGCAGGAAAAAAGTGCACCATTGGCACAGCAGGAAAAAAGTGTACCATTGGCACAGCAGGATAAGTGAACCATTGGCACAGCAGGAAAAAAGTGTACCATTGGCACAGCAGGATAAGTGCACCATTGGCACAGCAGGAAAAAGTGTACCATTGGCACAGCAGGATAAGTGCACCATTGGCACAGCAGGAAAAAAGTGTACCATTGGCACAGCTGGAGAAAAGTGTACCATTGGCACAGCAGGAAGAGTGTACCATTGGCACAGCAGGATAAGTGCACCATTGGCACAGCAGGAAAAAAGTGTACCATTGGCACAGCTGGAGAAAAGTGTACCATTGGCACAGCAGGAAGAGTGTACCATTGGCACAGCAGGAAAAAAGTGTACCATTGGCACAGCAGGAAAAAAGTGTACCATTGGCACAGCTGGAGAAAAGTGTACCATTGGCACAGCAGGATAAGTGCACCATTGGCACAGCAGGATAAGTGCACCATTGGCACAGCAGGAAAAAAGTGTACCATTGGCACAGCTGGAGAAAAGTGCACCATTGGCACAGCAGGATAAGTGCACCATTGGCACAGCAGGAAAAAAGTGCACCATTGGCACAGCTGCAGAAAAGTGCACCATTGGCACAGCAGGATAAGTGCACCATTGGCACAGCAGGAAAAAAGTGCACCATTGGCACAGCAGGAAGAGTGCACAATTGCTCGGAAGCCGCGGGACCGAGCGGAAGGCCCTGTTTAGAAGCGTGTAAGGACGGGAAGAATGCGTGGGCTTTGTTTGGGAAGTAACCGTGGGTAACTCATTGTTAACGTGTAGGATATGGTGTATGGGAGACTCCTGAGAAACTGCTTGGGAAGGACGCAACCATTTCATTTCTTCATAGGGGCTTTTCTCCAGAAACATTTAGTGCAGCTTTAAAAAAATGACTTTTAAGCCTGAAAGTTCTTATAGTCACCCTGCAAAAACCAGTTATTTTGACTCCATGGTACTCTATAGCCCAGAATGAAATCTATGAACTCATTTATTAGAACAATTTAAGTCAGACTTTGCCATTGAAATATTGCTTGATGTTAAATAGTTACTATCTTTTTAAAAAATATATTTTTATTGATATCAGAGAGGAAGGGAGAAGGAGAGAGAGAGAGAAACATAATTGATGAGAGAGAATCATGGATCAGCTGCCTCCTGCACGCTCCCCACTGGGGATTGAGCTGGCAACCTGGGCATGTGCCCTGACCAGGAATTGTACCAGTGACCTCCTAGATCAGTGATGGCGAACCTTTTGAGCTCGGAGTGTCAGCATTTTGAAAAACCCTAACTTAACTCTGGTGCCGTGTCACATATAGAAATTTTTTGATATTTGCAACCACAGTAAAACAAAGATTTATATTTTTGATATTTATTTTATATATTTAAATGCCATTTAACAAAGAAAAATCAACCAAAAAAATGAGTGCGCGTGTCATAGGTTCGCCATCGCTATCCTGGTTCATGTGTTGATGCTCAACCACTGAGCCACGCTGGTCAGGCATTAATTTTGTGTTCTTATTTAAATACCTCTGTCATTTAAGAATGGGAAAGGCCCTGGTCGGTGTTGCTGAGTGGTTAGAGCTATGGCCCACACACCAGAGGGTCACAGGTTTGATTCCTGGTCAAGGGCAGGTACCCTTGTGGTTGCAGGTTCGATCCCAAACCCCTAGAGGGGCCTGTGCAGAAGGCAACCAATCGTGTCTCTCTCACATGTTCCTCTCTCACTCTCTCCCCCCTTCCCTCCTCCTCTCTCCTTCTTTCTTCCCCTCCCTCTCACCCTCATTTACTCTCTCTAAAAAAACCAATGGAAAAACTACCCTAGGGTGAGGGTTAGCAACAACAACAAAGAATGGGGAAGATAGATGGTTTTCTGAATAGAATGTGGTAATTGTTCAGATGTGACCACAGTTACTCCTACTCTGTTTTACTGATAGAAACGTTCAGGTGTTGGAGCAGTCACTGCCTCAGCTGTGAGCGGAGGTCACCCCCAGCACCAGTTCCCCTGCTGAGCCTTTCCTCTTGGCAATGTGAGAATTCGCCGTCACCTCTCATTCAGGTCTCCAGTGAGACAATACAGTGACTTCGGTAGGAGGTAGATATTACAGTGAGTTTTAATCCTTTTGACCATTTGTAAGGACACACATTTGGAAATTGTAGTATCAGAAGCAGATTCTTCAGGCAGGTACGTTGGTAGCTGTAGATGCTTTTCTATAATGCTTCATTAATTTTAGGAACATGAAAAACGGGACGTTTTTAAAACTCCGAATTCCTGTTGATAGTTGTTCCAGCCACAGGACTCTGTTATGCTTCATGAGTGACGTTAAGCCTTTGAGCTCCAGGTAATACTTGTCCTAGTAGCTCCGTGTGATGAGACTGGGTGATCTTGTGATTCCTGGACGATATTTCCGCAAACACGCCTGCTGTGTATTTGGTGAGCCTTTGGATTGGACGCAGTGCTTGGATCAGGAAGAGAGTGTTTGGGGGGTTTTATAGCATAAGCTTTTCTGAGCTGGAATTTCTGTTGAATGTAAAAGAAAATCAGTCATTTAGGATCTTCTTAAATATGTGAGTAAGTCTGTGAGTCTTGAGTATTTTTTCCTACGAGGTATCCTTATCTGCCGCATCAGTCTGGTAGCTGTGCCCTCCAGCAGTTGTGGTTGTACCCCTTTATGTGGCTTAGACTTGGTGAGGGGGACCATGGAGCCCGGGCTCTGGATTCCGCGGGCCCTCTTCCCAAGAAAGGACGGCCACGGGCACTGAGGTGGGAATGCAAAATGATAGAGCAACATGGGAATACAGTTTGGCAGATTCTTATAAAGTTACTAGAGGCCCGGTGCATGAAAATTCATGCACTGGAGGGGGGTCCCTCAGGCTGGCCTGCCCCCTCTCACAGTCTGGGAGCCCTCAGGGGCAGGAGGCAACCCTGTGATCAGGGGAAGGCGACGCCCCATCACACCTCTGCTGCAGCCACTGCTGGCAGCGCAAGCCTCAGCCGGCCCTGGTTGGCCCTCGTTACCTGCGCCTCGGGCGGCCCTGGGCAGCTGGGGTCTGAGGGGCCTGGGGGACTCCGGAGGTAGAGGGAGCTCAGCCGGTGGGGGGAGGGGGTGACTTTAAGGGTAATTCCTTACTTACTGACCTGTTTGTTTCTCTGCTGGGAATTCAGGCTCCAGGAGAGCAGGGATTTGCTTTTCTGTTTACTACTGCTTTTCTAATGCCTAAATCAGCTGCTGGTACACGGAAGGCACTCAGTAACACTTTGTTGAATGAAGTATTAAGAAACCCATAATTACTGCAACTAATCTGAATGTTTAATTTTCCAAATACAAACGTGCATCCTCCTTACCAGACAAGAAATCATTCAGCAGACTTATCTGACTGGTTTGTTTAGACGAAGGAAAAAGGTTCAGACACTATTTCACTGGATTTCTGTCATTTTTAGTTAAGTTAGTATGAGGCAAGGATAGATAAAATTACATGATTAAAACCTCCCCAATACTTATCCTTCAGCATTACTTATGCTCTAACATATGATTAGATAATACAATTAGTGATAAATTAACAAAGTCGTAGTTAATACTTCAGTCAGGAACCAGGAAGTAGACCAAGAAATGAAAACAGAAGTCAGAGACAGAAGAGGAAAAAGAAAGGAAAGAAGTTCTGCAGAGTGAGGCCTGGTTAGACCCTCAGGACCCTGCTGTGTGTTAACTAGATGTTGGGTGAGACCATCCTTATTCTCCCCAAACTGCTGACAGACACACAGCTGAGCATGCATGGACGTCGGGACCAAACCTCTGGGGAGCCCACACGGACCCCCCACAGACCTCGGGGCTCCAGCACCCTGACCAACGCCTCACCATCGTCCCACACCAAACACGCAGCTGACAGACAGAGGAGGCACTGAGAAGTCCTCCGAGTCTCCTGGGAGAGCACGGAGCGGAGGGGTACTCACCCCGAACAGGCAGGGGACACCCAAGAGCAGCATCATTCCCCGGGGGGAGAAGGGCTACAAGGGGAGCCTGCGTAGAAAGGCGGGGCCAGGAAGGGGGCCCCATGTGGGCACCTGCAGGCCACCGTCTGGCGTCACAAGGAAGTGCGTTTCAGTGGGTTACATGGAAACTGCAGGAGGCACCCGACTGGGGCCATCTTGCTGGTATGAACAAAATCTGGCCGCACAAGAAAATGTCCCCAGCCCACCTCGGCCACGCACCCCCAGGAGCCGGGGAGGACAGAGGGGACAGGGCCCGGGAGGGGAGCGCGGGCAGCAGTGTCAGGCCCGGGACGCTGGGCAAGGGCTCTCCCTAGACAGTCCCACCAAAGGCCCGTGTGGACTCCCGTCAGAGGACCCTGGCTGCCACTGTTAAGAGCTTTATTTTTTTAAATATAATTTTATTGATTTCAGAGAGGAAGGGAGAGGGAGAGAGAAACATTGATGAGAATCATTGATCGCTGCCTCCTGCATACCCCCTACTGGGGATCAAGACCGCAACCCAGGCATGTGCCCTGACTGGGAATCGAACCATGACCTGGTTCATAGGTCGGCGCTCAGTCACGGAGCCAGCATGACCAGGCCAAAGAGCTTTAATACTCCCAGGTCAGAAACGCTGTCCTTGCACTGCTGCTTCTGACCAGTCCCCATCCCAGAGATCCCAGAAGAGGGCCGAGAAGGCCCTATCCCAGGGCGCACCACCACCCCGCCCTGTCCAAGGGCTTCCTGCAGCAAGTGGCCCAGCCCTGGGGTCAGTGAGGGAGGAGAACAGCTTAATACTGCATAGGAGTCTGAAGGCTTAAACTGAAATAGGTGGAACTGGAGCTTTTAACGGCTGTACATGTCGAAAAGCTATCGTTTGCCCATGATGTCTGAGGAGGGAGCGAGCGGAAGGACATCCTACAAATCACAGTGAGAAGCAGTGAAGGTAGAAAAGACTGTGTTCTCAATAGCCCGGCGACAGGCGGGGCAGCACTGCCCTGGCAGGAGGGACCCCTGGCCTAGGGCTCCAGGGGACCTGCCCCGGGGGAGAGCTGCTTCCATGTCCCCTGTACACGTCCCCTATACATCAGTGTATGCGAGAGTGTTCATTTGTTTGTGCTTGTCAGCATTTGGCATAGCCAGGTTTTATGTTTGTCTTTAGGGTTTTTTTGGTTTGTTTTAGCCATTCTAGTAGGTATGTACTGGCATCTTACGGTGTTTCTTTGCAGTCCTTCCTGATTAATGTGCTTATTCACCATATGTATAGATTTCTTTGTTGGCTTGTCTTCATATTTTTTGCCCATTTTTCTATTTTGTTGGTTGTCTTATTATTGAATTATAATAATTCTTTGCCTGTTCTTGGATATCGGTTATTTGATATAAGTGTACTGACTATTTTCTCCCATCTGTGTCTTGTCTTTGGATTTCTTTCTTTCTTTCTTTCTTTATTTTTTCTTCCTTTTCCTTTCGATTTCTTAATGGTTTCCTTCAAAGAGAAGTTCTTAATTTTAACTAAGTCCAGTATATTAACCATTACCTGGCCCAGGTTCCCGCATATTATCGGAGGAGTCTGGCTACCACACGGGGCCCTGAAGACTTGCTCCTGGGTGTTTCTTAGAAGCGTTCCTGCTACAGCCTTTACGTGCGAGCCCTGACCCATTGCGAGCTCATTTCCTTCCACACGGAGAGCGGATCCTTTCAGCGCCATCCGTGGGAAGACCGTCCTTCCCCCGTGGAACTGCCTTGGCATCTCTGTTGAAAATCAGTTGACAGCGTAGGAGTGGTTCTGTTTCTGGGTGCTCTTCTGTTTTATTGATTTAGTAGAGCTGTCTCTTCACCAGCCCTACCCTGTCTTTATTGCTGTGGCTTTATTGCAGATCTTGAAATCAAGTAGTGCAAGTCTGTTCGTCCTGACGGAGTTCTCACTGAGTTAAACCTTCCTTGAGCCTGTAAACGAAGAGCCAGTTAGATAAATCCATCCTGCTGCCGAGAGAGTGCTGGGTACACAGGCGCCAGGCACAGCAGGAGGGAACCCTCGCTCGTTTCTAGAGAAAATGACCGTCAACACTGTTTTTAACCCAAGTCCTGGTTTTAACGTCAGTCCGTCCAGTGACAACGTCAGCACTTGAGACCACGGTGCGCTGTGTCTCCGAGGGCTCCTTCAGTCTGCAGCCTCCCTCCTCCGTCCCCTGTCGACATAGTTTCGCTGAAGAAACGGGGCCCTTTGTCCTGGTCTCTCCCAGGGTGGCTTGGTGATTGAATCGCTCTGTCCCGGTCATTGGGTTCCTCTGTGCCTGTATTTCTGTCGATCGGCAGTTGGAACAGGGGGATCTAGAGACCTGGTGGAAGGTCCAGGGAACAGCTTCTTTTGGTGACAGCAGGTTCACCTCAGTGCTGATGGTGCGTTCCATCAGGAGGCGCAGAGTGCCTGCTTCTCTCTCTTCGTGATGGTCGCTGGCTTTGTTTTGGTTCATTTTAGTTTTAAGAGTTGAAAAGGTTTTGGAGAGACGGGGTGGTGTCGAGATTAAATACAGGCTGCAGAGTCCAAGGATCTGGGTCCTGTTTTGATCCGTTTCCTACTAGTTCTCTCGTCTTGGAAAGTCGCTTCCCTCCTCAGTGTTGAGTTTCTTGTCTGAAATGGGAAAATGGTGCCACCCGGAGTCATTCTGAGGATTAAATGAGAAAGTGCATGGGAAAGAGTCGAGAGCCTAGCGTACAGCAAGTGGCAGTGGAAGTTAGCTACTATTGTTTGTGTATTTAAAATACTCCGGAGCAGTCTGGAAGGTAGGCGCTCTTGATTTGTAAGTGAGGAATGGAAGTTTGGGCAGCTGATTCTGGGGTCCTCTTGGGTTTGTTTAGGGAAAAGTAAGTACATTATTCAAGTGAGGGGCATAGCCTCCTTCGTCCTCATCAGTGTGAGCCGTTGCCCTTGGTAACCACTCAGACTCCCTGATTTTAAAGGGACTTCTGCTCAGGCTTTGTATGTGTTCCCCTTGACCGCCCCCACCTGCTGTTGGAAGTGGGTTGAACAACTCATCCCATAGCACACGTTGTCCTCCAAGTCCACGGAGAAATACTCACCCTGGTGCTTTTGTCTTACAGTGTAATGTTCAAGCCCAGAAATGCCTTATGTGGATCGTCAGAATCGCATTTGTGGTTTCCTAGACATCGAAGAAAATGAAAACAGTGGTAAATTTCTTCGAAGGTACTTCATACTGGACACCAGAGAAGATAGTTTTGTATGGTACATGGATAACCCACAGGTTTGTAAAATCCAAAGCATGCCCGAGTTTTCATTGCTAAAGTGTTTGACATTCTATGATGTTGGGATTTATTTCTACTGGGACGTCCTCTCTGCCCTGCCCCCAGCGCCTGCTGTCTTATTTGAATTTCAGAAGATGAAACGAAACTTATTTGATAAAAATGTGTGCACCACATGTGCTTTTCCTCCCTGGGAGAGACACCAGCTCTGGTAGGAAACTTAAGATCCTTTCGGTTAGCGGTCGCCAACTTTTCGGACCTCACGGACCACCAGTGTCCGCGGACCACGGGTTGGCGACCGCTGCTTTAGGTGTGAGCTGCTGTCTCTAAGGGGAGACTGTCTTTTGGGAATACGCTGCGCAAACTACTGACACTCGTGCACGGATGCAGGCCTTTCATCGTGTCGCGTGAGAACTGGAGCGTCAGCTAGTGCAGTGCCGTTCACGGTGGAAATCCACTTTGTTGGTGTCTTGTGAGTCACGAGGCGTAGCTGTTGTGAACTGCAGACGAGGGGCCTGGATTAGTGATCACCAGCTGAGCCATCTTTTATCTTCTCTGAGACTCTTTGTTAATTGGGATGCATGTTGCTAGGAAGCGTGTGCAGAGCAAGAGATGAGCCCCTAGCAGACTTGTGAGCTGCTCTGGTCGGCGGGCTTCTGGTACAGGCGAGGAGCCCGCAGCCAGCAGAGCAGCCCGGAGGAGGGTCGCTGCGCTGCACCGACGCAGGGAGACACATGCGCACACGCTCATGCGTTTGTCTGTGCGCATACAGAATTTGAGTGTCAGGGGCCTTGGCATTAATTCAACCTCCTTAATGCAAGAAACCCATTTACCCTGGTCTTCACCTTCCTGTTGTTTGGACTGCATTTTGCTAAGAAGTGCATGTTCTGTCTGAGGCGGCTTTCATTGTCATTTGTTCTGTGAGCCATGATCCAGTGCCTGTGTCTTCTCCCCACTAAGCCTCCCTTTGCCCTTTGACTCTCCGTTAAGTCCAGACCTTGTCCTCACGCGGCCTGCCAGGCTTCGGAGGATAGTTCGTACTTTCGTTCTGATGATACTGGAGCGCAGGCTGTGGGTGAGACTTGTTTTTGCCGGAACTGTCTTTTCTCTCCTCTTCTTAAGAGCTTACTGACCCCCAGGCTGACCGCCTCACCTCTGGGTGTAGCCAGCTGTCCTGGGTGGTGGTGACCTGGCTGTGCAGCCACATGAGTCACACCTGTGTTTACCTGACCAGAGGCAGTGGCAGGAGGACAGGGCAGCAAGACAGAAGCCCATCCTTACCTTTGCTTTAACGTGAAGCTGATTCCTCCCTTTTATGGCCCCGCCTTTTTCTGTGGCACAGGCCCCTCCCAAGCTCCTTTCCTCAGCCAGGGTGGAAGCACCTGGAAGTCCCCTGGCACCTTCTCAGGGCTGCGTGCCGGGGCCCTGCCTGGCCTCCTCACCCCGCGAGTGGTGCCACTCGTCTCCTCACAGGACCTGGCTGACTCACAGACGTTTCTCCTGGGCTTTATGTCAAAGTCCTGGATGGCTTTCAGTCTTCATCTGTCACAGGTTCTGCTCCTCAGAACCCCCCCCCCCCCCCCCCCCCGTTATCAGTACTTGCCCCTGGCACGGAGCTGAAAGACCATAGGCACGGAGTAAGGCATGTTTATTACAGGGAGGGAAGCAAACTTGGCGTGGAGCGGAGGGCTGTGGCTACAGCCAGCAGAGGGAGGGAAGCCTTCCTGGAGGCGGTGACATGGGAACTTGACCTGGAGCCACAGACGATTCTGGCCCAGAGGCGGGGCGGTGGTGGCGGCGGCGGTGGTGGCGGTGCTCGGAGAACAGACAGTGAGGGTGCATGTTCAAGTTTGCACTCAGCCAGGTCTTTTTCACATGAACACCAGATTTCTGTGGTGTAGTTAACACATTGTTTTTTTCCAAATGTAGTGCAGAATTTTAAACCTGTCCTTTTACTCAGTTCTCAGTAAATGTATCTCTTCATTTCAGCTGAAGGGAAGCTTTCACAGCCTTGGTTCTGCCAACCATCGTATCAGTCATCAGTGCCAGCGTTGTGTCACTTTTAAATGTATTAGTAAAGACTTACATCTTTCATGAAACTTTAGTACAATGTGCTGAGAGTGTTACATTAGAGTGAACCATATGAAGTTGCCAATGCTCCAATATTTTCATGCACTAAAATGGCAATTTCATATGATTCAACCTAGTTGCTTATGGCTACAGTGCAGTAACATGTTATACTGACCACCATAACCCTCATAATGAAAGCACATTATTTGGCTCACCTGTTCTTAGGGAGCCATTTTTCCTCTGTTTTGTTTTCTTTATCACTAGGCATTGATTTAACAACCCATTCTAGTATGTTCTCAGGGATCAGCTGGGGCGTCCTGTTTTGTGGAGGGCGGGATAGTGGCGGGGATACAGTAACGGAGTAGCTGTATAGGAAGGGAATTCGGAGAAACCTGAAAGAGTATTTTGGCAAAAAGCCTGCAGGAACGCCTAGAACAAATGGCTTACTTTGCTTTTTATCTTAAATGTCATGTCCATTATCATCTCTTGTTCATCGTCCAGCAACATCTTTTGAAACCCACGCTTTTCCCGTTGAACTTGGCAGCAGCCGTGCCGGCCCATAGGTGCTGGGTGCTTCGCATGCCTCTCGTCCCAGCTGCTTCTGTTTCCTTGTGCTGTGCCAATCGGTGACCCCGCTTCATGCAGCCCCAATAGCTTCTCACTCCTCCTCACACAGGCTGAGAGCTGCGCCATTGGTTAGGTGAGAGGCGTGTGGAGGACTGACAGATGATGATCGATTTTGAAGGGAAGGTAGCAGTGTTTGACAAAAGTCACTTTGGCCCTAACCAGTTTGGCGCAGTGGATAGAGCGTTGGCCTGTGGACTGAAGGGTCCTGGGTTTGATCCAGTCAAGGACACAGGCCCGGGTTGTGGGCTTGATCCCCAGTAGGGGGTGTGCAGGAGGCAGTCGATCAATGGTTCTCTCTCATCATTGATGTTTCTCTCTCTCCCTCTCCCTCTCCCTTCCTCTCTGAAATCAATAAAAACATATTTTTTAAAAAGTCACTTGGTAGTAATTAGGAGGGCCTGACGACATTTTAACACTTAATTCCCTTATCCCAAATTTAAAAAGCAATCAGACAAAACCCTCTAAATGTAAACCATTTTGTATAAGAACACAGCCACTTAAAGTTACACACTAAAAATTATAATTTTATGTCCATATTTATTTGTGGTTCATATTTGGAAGCCTGTCCATTGCATACAGTTTAAAGCAGAACGTGATGCAGTTTTACGTGACATGGGAGTGAAAGTTGAGAAAAGACCATCCCTGTCGGCAGCACCAAGCTCATGTCTGGGAAGCTGGTCTGGGAGGTGTTGCAGCCCCCATGCAGTTAGCTTCCCAGGGAGCGTGAGAGGCCTGAGAAATGCACTTCCTGCTCACGCCTGAGAACAAGCCCAGAGGCTCTTTAATGCCCATGATGATAAAGACCATTAAAAAGGAGATCTTGCTTAATCTGCAGTGAAGGACACTTTAAAAATCAAGTGAAATATTCGAACAGTCTTTTATATATTTCTCTCCAGCTTCCTTTGTCTGGTTTTCTTACCTGTAGATCTGATTTATTATTTTGCAGGATGTATTAATTAAAGCACAGTTTTGATCACAGAACTGCTCACACGCTTTCTTTAGTGGTTTCAAATTCTTGCCAGTATGAACTCCGTGGCCTTTGCTCTTCGGTTCGGTCCGCTGGGAAGGTTCTCCGCTCAGGCTCTCCGGCCCGTTTTCTGCAGCCCCGAGGGCCCCTGTCCTTCAGCCCCCGTCCCTGTCAGGCCGCGCTTCTGGGTGTCCGTCCGCACTGGGGCTCCGTTCTCTCCTGGAAGAGTCTCTCTTGCTCTTGTGTTTCAGATTTTCCTTCAAATGTCATTTCTCCCTGCAGAGTCTTTCCCGATAGCCTTGGCCAGAAGATATTCGCTCTCTTTCAAGACATAAATCACATTCCAAACTTGTTAGGGGAGGAATAAAACTATTGTGTGAAAGTATCATATGCACATTCCCTGGCATGGTTTAAAGAGTATCAATTAATAATTTAAAATTTTCAAAAATACATTGTATCAATACAGATAAAGTTTAAAATAAGAGATAATTCAGTCTTTTTAAAAAATATATATATATACACTTAATTTAAAAATTTTAATAGAACAAAATAATACGTATAGTCTTTTGAAGTTCCTTGCAGTGGTTGTATGACTCTAAATATTTTTTCCCAGTGCTTTCAGGAACAAAATCTGATCTTGTTTATAGAGTTTGAAAAAGTACTTTAAAAAGTAAGTTCTTGATTTTTAGAGACAGAGAGGAAGGGAAAGGGAGGGAGAGAGAGAGAAACATCAATGAAAGAGAAGTATAGGTTGGCTACCTCCTGCACACCCCTACTGGGGATTGAGTCTGCCACCTGGGAATGTGCCTGACCAGGAAGCGAACTGACAGCCTTTCAGTGCACGCATGATGCTCAGCGGCAGCCACACTGGCTGGGGCTTGTTGATGGGTCTTCACGCTCGTGAAGAGTTTAGTTATGGTGACAAAAACAGCTCTGTAGTTACAGAATCTGTTAAGGTGGAATAGAGTAGACTTAGTTTCTTATCCGTGTTGTCAAAATGGATAACAAATTGATTTCAGACCTAGGAGGTACTTGAACTGAAAAGGCTGATATATAAAATGTGATACTAAAAGTTTTAATGTATTAACTTTTAATTTTTTATTTATTTTTTTTTTAAATTTTTGATCCTTAGTTCATTTTTTCTTATTTGTGTTTTTAATCTTTTATTTATTTATTTATTTATTTATTTTAAATATATTTTATTGATTTTTCACAGAGAAGAAGGGAGAGGGATAGAGAGCCAGAAACATCGACGAGAGAGATCAATCAGCTGCCTCCTGCACGCCCCCCTGTGGGGACGTGCCCGCAACCAAGGTATATGCCCCTGACCGGAATCGAACCTGGGACCCCGGAGTCCGCAGGCCGACGCTTTATCCACTGAGCCAAACCGGTCCGGCATAATGTATTAACTTTTTAAATGTGTAGAGAATTATAACAAAGTCATGAGGTTGGATATTAACTATGTATTAATAATTTCTTCTAGAACCTCCCTTCCGGATCATCACGGGTTGGAGCCATTAAACTTACCTACATTTCAAAGGTGATCTTTCTGTACTAGTTACATTTATGCTTGAATTGAAGTCTCTTTGGATGGAGTGTGCATAAAAGGAAAAGTTTCCTTTCTGTGTCATTTAATGATGAAGTTCAGGTTCAGATCGTACTGAAAATAGGACCCGAATACTATGTTTAGCATGTTCTTTGATAAAATTAGGAAGAATATGGAATTAACTGACAGGATGTAACACATTGCAAACTTTAACAGTCATTTCTGTGATGAGGTAAATGAACATCAGAAGGGGAGAAATCAGTTAGCAATTAGGTTCTATAGGAAACAGATAACATTTTTCTAAGTCTATTATATTTAACTTAAACTGTTTCCATTACCTTTACTTTTTCTTTATGCTTTATTTTGAGGAAAATATGAACCATTCTATATAATAGAAGCCTAATATGCTAAGTGTCCGGTTGGCTGTTCAACCAATGAAAGTGTAATATGCTAATGATTTGCTAAGGCCGCTCACCCGCTCGCTATGATGTGCACTGACCACCAGAGGGCAGGTGCTCCAACCCATAGGTGAGCTTGCTGCTGGGGTCCGGCCGATCGGGGGTGAGTGAGATGGGCCAGACACGCCCTGAAGCCCTCCCGCGTTCCTCCCCGGCTGCATCCCTCCCTCTCCCCGATCGATGAGGTCCTTCCGCCTGGCCTGCGCCTTCTCGCAATCCAGGACCCCTCGGGGGGTGTCAGAGAGCCGTTTTGCCCCCATCCTGCAGGCCAGGCCGAGGGACCCCACTGGTGGATAAAAGAATGATTCTCTCCGCCCCCCCGCCCTCCCCCATTTCACTTTTCTCTCTGCTAATTCCTGTTTTCTTGTTTGTTGATTTCTCTGGCATTTAAAAACATACTTATTTCAGAGAGGGAGGAAAAGGGAGAGAGAGAGAAACATCATTGACGAGAGAGAATCACTGATGGGCTGCTTCCTGCACGCCCCACACTGGGGATCGAGCCCACAACCTGGCCATGTGCCCTGACAGGGAATCGAACCGTGACCTGCTGGTTCTTGGGTCGGTGCTTAACCACTGCGCCACACCAGCTGGGCTTTTCTGGCATTTTTGTAATACTATTTTTCTTTTTAAAATTTTTGATTTGATAATGTCAGGTATTTTCTATTCTGTGGGCTTTTTGTGTTTTACACAAAGTAATATTTTTGTGGATGATTTAAGATCTGAGATGTGAAAAGTAGCAACATATATGCCTAAGCATATGCATACGCTACTGTTCTGCCTATGTCGGGATTTGTTAGCAAGGTCTTCAACAAGAGGCCAGTGTGTCTCTGTTTAGAAGGTATTTTTATAAATAAAATACTTTGCTGTCAGTATAACAATAGAACTGTTCGTTCTCTGACAAAAGGATTAGTCCGTGGACAATAAAGATGACATATTTTAAGGGGACTGTTTTGTGTTAAGGCCATATAATGTAAATTTATGAGACAAATGTTGTTTAAGTTTACCTCAAGTTTTCCTATAAATTCAGACTTTTTTAAAATTATATTTTTCTCTTTTTAAATTAAGACATTTAATAAATACTTCAGGGTAGCTGGCAGCTTAAATTCTAGCAGACTGTGAACAGGAAGCATGGAATTCCATGGTGCGGGGAGTTGTAGGTCCCCAGTGGCTTGGTTGCCTGTGGTGCACATGCGTGCGCTGTGGCGTAAATGCCGCCAGCACTTCCACTCAGTGAGGCCGGGTGGAAAAGCCTCTTTTTCGGGAGTCGGCAGCTGAGGGAGCCATTGCCGTCTGCTTGTGTCTTTACAGTTGCTTATTGCCTGGTCTTTTTACAAACGGGGGCTCTTTTTATTTCTAAAATTTTTTCCAAGGTAAAGTGTGCATTTATTGATTGATTGATTGATTCATTCATTCTTTATATTGGCACTTTATTTGTACTTGGTTTTCATCAAGGATTGCTTTCTTTTCATTTTTATTGTTTTCAATTACAGTTTCCATTCAGTATAACTTCGTGTTGGTTTCAGGTGGGAAGATGGGAGCTCTTTGTGAAAATGAGCTCTTAACTAAGCGAGCAGGCAGCCTGGCCAGCTGCTTCCCCTTTCTCCGTTGCTTCCCTCTGAAAACGTCACTTTCTCTGTGTAGTTAACTTTCACCTCTGTCCCCGGCTTACGCGAGTGTGAGTGCTGCAGTCAGTACTCACTGTAGACATGCCACTTCCCAGAACCGACTCCTGGGACACATGGCCGTGTGACTCAGCTGTGACTTTCTCGCTGAGACCACTTGGAGTCCTGGCTTCGAAGGTCGGACAGGTGCTGCAGGTGTGGTCCCCACACTGGGCCCAGCAGGCTGTAGGCGTGGATGGGCTTCCAGCAGCTGTGTTAGCAGCAGGGATGGCAGCGAGGGGGGCCGTCCGGTGGCTTCACCTTCCGAAAGGAGCCCGTGCTGCATTAGCAATGAGGCCCCTGACCCCCGGATGCTCCACTGCAGCGGGCGCCAACCTTTCGGACCTCGCGGACCACCAGTGCCCGCGGACCACCGGCTGGCGACCGCTGCCCTCATGTACCAGAGAAGATCCAGGCCAGTGTTTACTTCCTCGTCGCAGATTCATGCCTGCTGGGTTGTCGGACTTCCTTAGCATACGTTCTCCCACCATCATCTCTTAGAGTTCACAGCTAATTTAGAAATACACAGTTTTGGGAAGAAGTCATCGTTTTGTAGAGGTATTTTGGAAAATGCTACAAGTAAATACATGTGTGACATAAAACTGAAAGGTTTGCTTTCAATTCTTCACATTTCCTTTGGGAGAAAAGTTTGCTCACGGAGAACATGGAAGCGGCGTTTGTTAGCAGCTCAGGAGGGGAGCCCGCAGCCACATGTAAACAGCGTCCTTCCAGCTCCCCTAGAGTTTCCTCCCATCTCTGTGCTGGCGGTGATGCGGAGGGAAGCGCGCTGGCCTGGCACAGTGTGTGGGCTCCACGGGCGCAGCAGCAGCAGCGAGCGATTCCTCTCTTTCTTGTAGGTGAGCGACGCAACCAAGCTGAGGCCGAAGGCGGAGTTCTGTTTTGGTGAGTAGCCAGGGCTTCCATGGCCGCTGTTTTAGGTTAAACTAGTGTCACTGCCTCCTCTGGTAAAGAGAGCAGTCGCAGAACTGCGTGGCGCTCCTGGGGGCGGACGAACTGCGCAGCGCTCCTGGGGGCGGACGACTTGTTCCTAGCAGGTTCCCCAGGACCACCTTCCGGGGAGGAAGGAGAGCTGCTGCTCCCGCCCCCCAGCCCCGCTCTCCCCACTCCGCCCGCTCTCCCGCTGTCCGGTGTCTCGCCCAGTCCCCCTCCCCCTGTGGGCTCAGGGGGGAGCTGATGACCTTGTTATGGGGCACTGAGGAATGTCTGGTAGGTGTCCGCTATGCTTGGCACCAGGGCTGCCAGAGTAAGGAGAAGCAGCTGCTGCCCTTGGAGCCGCCCAGGCAGGCTGTCGCCCAGGCAGGCCCACGCCTGGTGCCTGTGTCTGTGACATCAGGAGGGAGAGGAAAGGCCTGTAAAGCTTCAGGTTCTCATTGGGCATCTCTGGAGCCAGGGGAGTCACACTGACTGTGGGGGCCCTGGGGTGGTGGCCGCTCACCTGACCATCCTTTGCCACGGGGAGAAGAGGTGGGCACTTCCTGGGCAGGCGCAGGGGGGCGGGGCGCAGGGGGGGAGCGCTTGTGAAGCTGGAGGGAGGGGAGAGACTGAGGTGAGCATGTGGGCAGGAGTCGGGCCTGATAGATTGTTGACAAGTGGTTATTTTTAAAGGATAGGTAAGAAATTAGCATCTGGAGAGTAGGCATAAGGCAAAGGTAGATTTTTTAATTTTTTTTTTGTATGAATAAGAGTTTTGATGTTGATAGATGAGTTAAGTAGCTTTCAAACTGTTACCCTTACAGATGGGCCTGGATGAGGGTGGCGACAGCGGGGAGAGGAAGGGTGAGAAACGTTAGGGGAGTACAGGGTCTGGGGGCTGCACAGGTGGGGTGGGGGGAGAGGTGTCGGGTAGCTTTGCTTCAGGCAAAGAGGTGAGGATCACAGAGAGCAATCAGGAGAGCAATCAGGTCGGGGAGTGGGAAATGGTGGAGACCAACAGTGGAATGTTCTGGTGACGGCCCGGGCCGGGCGGAGCTGGCAGGTGGAGAGTGGAGACGCTGGGATCCGTGGGAACAGTGGGCGCTGGTGAGGGCTGGGAGCTTGGTGCCCTCAGCGTGTCCGTGATGGGAGGGGTCTGAGTAGGAGTGGCAGCTGTCATCAGGAGGTGCTGTCCACAGGAGAGTAAAGGTATGCGGGGGCAGGGCTGGCGGTAAGCCCTCTGTCCTGCTGGAGAGGCAGGTGGTGCTGGCACAGTGAGGGAAAGCGTCTGGCGCAGTCACGTGCCTCCAGTAAGACGCAGGGTCTGAGCGGGTTCGATGTCGTTGGTGAGAGCTCCTTGGAGGCTCTCATCTCCACTGATGCTTGAGTGACCCACGGAGTGGAAAGTGCGTGGAGCAGCTGCCACCCCCTGGCTGGGGAGACATCCCGGGAGAGGCGGGGTCCCCAGGGCCTTGGGCGGAGGGGCCACCGTGGAGCCGGAGGTGGACATGGAACTGACCAGCTGGTTGTGTGCTGCTGCAGCTGCTGGGGCGTCCGTCTCCTCACTCTCCCGTCAGGGCCTCCTGTGGGCGGAGCACGCCTGAGCCACAGGGCGTCTAGGAAACGTGTGCAGGTCCCGGCCAGTGGCCCAGCCGAGGAGCTGGGAGCGGGCCCTCCCCACGGGCGCCGGTGGGCAGTGGCCGGGAGGAGCCTTCGGTGGGAGGGTCTCTGCGTGCCCTTGGCGGGAACGTAAAGGGAGTCAGCCTTTTGGGAAGACAGCTTGCCAATATCTATAAGGATTTTTAATACGAATTCCCTTTGCTCCAACATGTTTACGTTCAGAAACTTATCCTATAGAAACGCTAGCCTAAGGAGAAATGTATGTATATGAAATGCATGTTTTATTGGGATAGTTTATATAATTTCAAAAATTGGAATAGCCTACATGTCCATCATTAGGGGGTGGGTCGAATATATTGTATTTTTGTTTAATGAAAGACGTGGCCATTAAAAATAAGAATTTTACCCTTGTTATTGAGTGATAATAGCAGTGCTACATGTGGTCACAGTATTGAACCTAGCATGGTGTTTCATCTGCTACAAACATAAACTCGGAGGTAACAAGTGCAGAATTTCATGTATTGTAGTTTATTTTTTCTCTCAACAGTTATGAACGCAGGGATGAGGAAATATTTCCTACAAGCCAATGATCAGCAGGACCTAGTAGAATGGGTCAATGTGTTGAACAAAGCTATAAAAATTACAGTAAGTATTTGTATTTTAAAGCTTTAATGTCTGGGAGTAATTGTACATTGTGAAAACACACCTCCTGGGTAATAACTGAATTGCCAGTAGGTTGTCCTCCCAGTTTATGGAAGGGGTCGGGGTTTGGGATGTGAATGCATCTCCTGTCCATGGTGACTGTGCCCTTCGACCAGCCCGGGAAGCTGCTTTAGCCGTCCGCGTCCCTGTGGGCTTCAGCACGGCTGGTGGCGATGTTTCTGTGGAAATGCATGGAGGTTCTGCCTGGAGGGTCTGTGGGGGGGTCTCTCCCAGAGCAAGAGTCTTCCTGCCACCACCCAGGTAGTCGGAGTCGGATTCTGTCCCCCCCTGGCGGGCTGCTGTGGGGGAGGGGTGGTGAAGGGCTTGGGACTGAGCACCGGCGTAGGGACGGGTCGGAAGAGCGCTGGCAGCCAGCGGGTGCCCACGGGCCTCGCGAGTCTCTCGGGCTCTGAACTGCTGGCCGCACCCGCTTCCCCCTGCGGGCCAGCACTGGCGACCTCACACCCTGTTCTGTGCGCAGCTTCGCTTCCGAGCGGCTTCTCTTTTTGGTCTTCTGTGGACATGAGCTTGCTGGGATATCGCCTCGCCCGGCCCTGCCCTGAGGCTTGCCTAACGCATGTGGTGGCGCGAGACTCGGGAGGGTTCAGTACCTCAGGTGATGGGAGAGGATGTGACAGGAGGCACACAGCACAGTACAGAGATCCTGCCACACAGACCCACACCTGTGCTGGGGTCCAACCCCAGCAGGTCCAGGGGTCCCCAAAGGTGTGGACGGAGTCGGCGAAGAAGGAATGACACGGAGACAGCGTTCAGTTTATCAGCAGCCTAGCCAGGATCTCTAGCCAGGATCTCCAGCCAAGTTCTGGTCAGGATCTCCAGCGAAGTTCTGGTTTGGATCTCCAGCCAGGTTCTGTGTCCATGTTCCCTCACTAGGTTCTCCAGCCAGGTTCAGTCACCAGGTTCTAGTCAGGTTCTCTTGCCATGTTCTATCCAGGTTCTGTAGCCAGGTTCTGTCTCTAGGTTCTTCAGCCAGGTTCTCTCGCTAGGTTCTGTCTCTAGGTTCTGTTGCCAGTTTCTGTCCAGGATCTTTTGCCATGTTCTCTCCAGCGAAGTTCTTCTGTCTCTAGGTTCTGTGTCTAGGTTCTGAGTCCTGTTGTCTTGTTACATCTGTATTTATACCAGTTGATTCCAATCCTATCAATCTCTATTCCAAAGGTTAGGGCGTTTCTTATCTCCATTCCAGGGAGTAAAGATTATGTAGCTTAAGCACGATTGTTCGTAGTTAAAGTGATTAATTACCCGCCTGGCACTTAGTTAAGGGGTTTTATTCCCTCCCTAACTTCAGGGGAAAATCCCTACCTGGGGAAACAACCTTTCTCAGAGAGGTGACCTTGGTTAAAACACCTAGTGCCAAGAAGGTGAGCAAACATATTAAGAACAGTATGCCATATATGCCAGGTCCCTTGAAACAGCAAGGATGGACCGGCTCCAGGCAAATTCCCCCTTTTTTTTATTTTTTAAAATGTTCCCTCGCTAGGTTCTGCTATTACCTGAGTATGCTCATGCTGACCAGTGTCACCCCGATCAATTTTATAAATGAAGTGAAATACGGAAGGGTAGAGTAACTTTCACAGGCTGCTTAGCTGGTGAGTGGAGCTGTGAGCCACACGCTGTGAAGGAGCCTCACGCTGCAGCCCAGCCCTGGCCCTGCTCTGTCCTCAGGCTGGTGATGGTCAGCGAGGAAGCGGGGTCTGATCCCTGGTGATCCCCCTCCCCTCTCTCCTGACCCGCTGGCGGAGAAGCACATAGTAGGCCTGCACGGAAGGAGGGTTTCCTGTGGGGCCTGTGTTTTTCCTGAAGGGCAGGTGTTTTACTGACCCCAGACAGCGGGTTCTCCAGAAACACTGCCCTGAAAGCCAGCATACGTTCGATGCATATTCACGTCCCACTCAGGACGGAGCTGACACACGGCAGCCGTTCTCAGAGGCAAGGCCCGGGCTTTGGCCTCTCGCCAGGCAGCTGCCACCACGTGACAGACGCCCACGCGCGGCGTCTGCTCTGCAGAAGCAGAAGCTGTTTCACGTTTGTGCGCTTCCAGAAAACGGCGTCTTAACCGGCTCAGCAGCACGTGCTCTCGAAAGGCCTTCGCGGCCGCTTCCCCTCTTCCCCTCTTCCTGTCAGCCTGCTGGAGTCCCTCAGAGACGGTCCGGTCACCCGCCGAGCCGACCGCGCTGGCGGTTCGTGCCTCAGGGCCTCTGCTCAGTTACCTCGTGGTCGGTCTGCAAGTTGTTAAGCAGTTGCCATGCCTTTGTTTCCCCTTTGGTGAGGTGCTCGGCCACATAGGAAATTCCTATATTGACAGTCATTGCTTATTCTTGTGGGTTTATCACTGATGCAGCTATTGGAATTCCTTAAGACTTTTTAAAGTTCCTAAGAAGTTTTCCCCGGCCAGTGTGACTCAGTGGCTGAGCATCGACCCATGCACCAAGAGGTCGCTAGTTCGATTCCCGTCAGGGCACGTGCCTGGGTTGTGGGCTCGATCCCCTGTAGGGGGCGTGTAGGAGGCAGCCAGTCAATGTTTCTGTCTCATTGATGTTTCTCCCTTTCACTTCCTCTCTCTCTAAAATCAATAAAAACATATAAAAATAAAGTGAAATTCCTAAAAGTTTTAAGCTATTTGGAACATTTTAACTTTTAATTTAAGTATTTTATTCTCTCCTGCTTTTAGATTGGTCCACTGAGCCAGTCTTTAAACATGTATTGAATGCTCAGATTTTCCAGCAGTAGCTCTGCCCTGAAGCCAGAGATGATGAATACGCCACCGTCCCTGTGGCAGGGTCCTGGGGGGGATGGAGGGAGGAAGAGGTGGCAGCACAGGGCCGCACACGGCGTTACGTGCTCAGGGGAGCAGGTGCAGTGTGGTGGCTGAGTGTGGGCGACAGTCCCACTGACTCAGCTGGAAGCGAGTGTCTCCCTGGGCCTTGGAGCCCTGTCTGGGGCTGCCGGGAACCCACCCTCGGGAGAGGATTGGCTGGACGGTGAGACAAGATACGTGGGCGAGAGTCCTGCCCTCATGAGCGCTCTGTCAGTGGTGGCTGTTATACAGAAAGGGTCATATGAGCCCTACAGAGTCCATACTATCAACAATGCTTACCTGTGCTGGCTTTATGGAAATAGACTAAGCTGGAAATTCTGTGACAAAAGGGTGTCATCTGTAATGCTGGTTGTAAAATCATTCCTTTCCCTTCCTATTTTAGGTACCAAAGCAGTCAGACTCACAGCCTCATTCTGAAAACCCGAGCCGCCCGGGGGACTGTGGGAAGAAGCAGGTGTCCTACAGAACTGACATTGTGGGCGGGGTGCCCATCATCACGCCGACGCAGGTAGCCCCGGATGCTCTGCTGTGCTGGCTCCTTGCGGAGGTGGATGTCAGTGTTGTCAGCAGCACGGCTCCTGAGTTAGTCCAGTGGCCCCGTGAACACAGAAAGCTTGCGTTTTTGTCTCTAGTTTCCAAAGTTAGGATAATGCCGACGAGGATGAGGAGAGATTGCTGGTGGGAATGTGAAGTAGGATGACCACTTTGAAAAAGAGTTTGGCAGATATTCATAAAAATAAACTTGCAGTTAATATATGGCCCAGCATTTACACTGCTAGGCATTTATTCTAGAGAAAAGAGACTTATGTTTACACAGAAACCTGTACGTGCATGTTCCTAACAGCTTTATTCCTAAGAGCCCCAAGTTGGACCTAACGCCGATGCTGTTTAGCAGGCGCGTGGTTAAACAGCGGTCAGACCAGGAGACGGCTCAGCAGGAAGGGGGGGGCTGCTGGTCCAAGGAACAGCCTGGCTGCATCCCCAGAGAATTGTGCTGGGTTAAGAAAGCCACTTTCACAGGCCCTCCTGACTCCACTGGCATCATATTCTCTAAATAGTAGAATAGGAAGATGGAGAACAAATTCGTGGTTGCCAAGGAGCTGGAGAGAGGGGCTCAAGGGAGCTGTGATGGCAGGTGCTGTACGGTGGTGGTGGCTAGATGCATAGGACGATGCACACACACACAGATGAGTGCGTGTCAGTCCCGTAAATTCCAGTGTCAGGTTTGATCATGCTTTGCAGTTACAGTTTTCCTGTTTGGGGGCACTGGCTTGAAGGGTGCTAGGACCTCCTGCACATTTTAAAATACATATATATTTTCACTAGAGGCACGATGCACGAAATTCGTGCAAGAGTAGGCCTTCCTGCCACGTGCTGCTGGCACCGGCTTCCCTCTGGCACCTAGGACCCAGGCTTCCCCTTGCAGCCCCAGCTTCGTCTGGAAGGTCGTCCGGAAGGATGTCTGGCGCAATTAGCATATTATCCTTTTATTATTATAGATTGCTTTTAGAAAGGAAGGGAGAGGGAGAGAGAGCTGGAAACATCAATGAGCCAGAACATTGATCGGCTGCCTCCTGCACGCCCCCTACTGGGAATCAAGCCTGCAACTGGGCAAGTCCCCTGACCGGGAATCGAACTGGTGACCTCTTGGTGCACGGGTCGATGCTCAGCCGCTGAGCCACACCGGTGGGGGCCCTCCTGTACATTTTTAAAGGACCAGGCGCACCAGTTAATAATGCGGATTTTGTAATAAAAGAAGACACGATAATTTCAAGAGAAACATCAAAAGTGCTTTGTTCAAACTAATGTCCATCGCTAGCTACGCATTTCCCCATCTTTCAGGTAATTTGTGAATACCGTCCCAATAGAACTTTCCTTGTTTTGAGGCAAACCATTTAGAGACCCAATTTTCCACGTCTTCACACGTGTTGAAGTGCTGCTCAGAAAGTGCGTGTGCCATCGATCGGAACAAGTGGCCATCTGAAGGAGCAAGGTCTGGTGAATATGGGTGGTGGGTTAATACTTCCCAGGCAGGATCTTTTAATTTAACACGTCTTTAACTGGTTTTGAAGTGTCTGGTGGTGTGTCATCATGAAGCAAAATTACTTTGCCATGTCTTCTGGCACATTCTGGTCGTTTTACTATCAAAGCTTGCTTCAAATTGACCTGGACGTTCTTTGTCTTTCACATGGAAATCATCACTTTTAAAGTGTTTAAACCAGCGTTCACAAGGATCTTGAGATGGAGCATGTTCACCATAAGCTTTCCGAAGTATATGATAATTTTCAGCAGCACTTTTCTGCAAAATAAAGTAATGAATTAAAACTTCCCGCAAATGCTCTTTTTTTGGCATGAAATTCAACATTTTTAAACCTAAAAATATGATGTTAACACCTTCAGAAAATTTGACATACGAAGTTTTGAAGCTTGCTGTCAGCACAACAAAATAGCATACATATCAGATCGCATATATATCAACATACGTGTAACTCCATCTAGTGGAAAAAAACCGCATTATTAACCGGTGCCCTGGTAACTTCCTGTGACTATACACTTATTTCAAAGTAACAAGTTAACCCCCACTGCCCCTGCCTCACACGGACGCACTGGCAGCAGGCCTGCTGCAGACTGAGATCAGCAGACAGGCGTGGCCGGTCCGTGACGGACAGTTACGGTCTAGGACAGCCGTGGGCAAACTACGGCCCGCGGTTCCGGATCCAGCCCGTTTGAAATGAATAAAACTAAAAAAAAAAAGACCGTACCCTTTTATGTAATGATGTTTACTGTGAATTTATATTAGTTCACACAAACACTCCATCCATGCTTTTGTTCCGGCCCTCCGGTCCAGTTTAAGAACCCATTGTGGCCCTCGAGTCAAAAAGTTTGCCCACCCCTGGTCTAGGACCGTAAATCAGCTCCAACACTTCACTCCAAATCTGTGTCCTCGTGCAGCTGAGATGGAGCTGGAGGTTCTGCTAGGACGACAACACGGCCTGCAAGTCTGCTTTCCCCCTTTTGTAGAGTTTAGCGTGTTTCCCATCACAGTTCACCCCCGTCTGTTCTGTGTGAGCTTCGGCCCAGCGCACGCGGGGAGGCATGTGCTGACGGTGGTCCCGGGTGCTCCCAGCGCCCGGCGCGTGGCTTCTGGAGTGTCCGCGCTGCGTCCTGTGCTGGGAGCTGAGCGCCAGGAAAGGACTTTCTGTTCTGCTTCACTTCAGAAAGAAGAAGCCAACGACTGTGGCGAGAGCACTGACAGAAACCACCTGAAAAGGTCACCCAGCCATCTCCCCTACTTCCCCCCGAAACCGCCCTCCGACAGCGCCGTCATCAAAGCCGGGTATTGTGTCAAACAGGGAGCCGTGGTGAGTCCGGGGCAAACGCGCCCACAGTGGGATGTGGGTGTGAGCGGCCTTGGCTACAAGTCTTTGTTTTGCACCAGGACCCGAAGCGAGAGCGCAGCTGAGGAGTGGGGGCTGAGGGGTGAGGGGGGCTGTTCTAGGGCCTCTTCACTCAGGCTCTTACGGTCGTGCTCCGTGAGCAGCTGGGCAATGATGCTTAGTCCACGGACCGGCCGTTGCTTCCAGGTGAACTTCCAAGCAGTTGCCTTTATTCCGGGAAGTGTTCTGTTGACCCCCCGGGGAGAGGGTCATGTGGGGTGTGGGTGTGGGAGCCCCTCAGCACCCGCTTGATGCTGGGCTGGCCTCAGCTGGACACTCTGTGGCCTTGGCCCTTAACCTCTCAGCCTCTTGGTTTCCTGGGAAGGAAAACCACATCCTAAGCCCACCTCCGAGGTGTGCAAGGTGTGGGTCAGCCCAGCCGGCTCCCAGCAGAAGCCTCGTGGAGAGCCACGCGCCCCTGTTTCTCGCCTTCGCAGCACCTTGCTATAGGGGGGCCGTTCTGTCCGTGCGAGCTAAATCTTTAGAATTTCGTAAGAAAAGAACGTTTTCAAACAAAAAAGACGAATTCTCTGAGTGAAGAAACACTGACACTCCCACAGGCTCCTCGAGGTCTCCTCACTGCAGCGCAGCTCAGCTGGGTGTCCCGTCCCCACAGCTCAGCGGGGTGTCCCGTCCCCACAGCTCAGCGGGGTGTCCGGTCCCCACAGCTCAGCGGGGTGTCCGGTCCCCACAGCTCAGCGGGGTGTCCCGTCCCCACAGCTCAGCGGGGTGTCCGGTCCCCACAGCTCAGCGGGGTGTCCCGTCCCCACAGCTCAGCGGGGTGTCCGGTCCCCACAGCTCAGCGGGGTGTCCGGTCCCCACAGCTCAGCGGGGTGTCCCGTCCCCACAGCTCAGCGGGGTGTCCGGTCCCCACAGCTCAGCGGGGTGTCCGGTCCCCACAGCTCAGCGGGGTGTCCCGTCCCCACAGCTCAGCGGGGTGTCCGGTCCCCACTGTCTGACCGCTCGGTTCAGGGAGGCTGAGGTTCAGGGAGCCGAGGTGCGGCCAGCCTCACCTGCACCGTCTGCAGGGAGGTCAGAGCCCTCAGGCTGTGCTCGCTGGTGTGGAGGGCTGTCGGCAGATGCTCCTTTTTTGTTTTACTCTGAAGTCCCAAATGCCAACTCATAGAAATGCCGAAGTGCGTTCCCAAAACTACGTCATTGGCAAAAACATGTACAAAGGTTCCCTTTATTGGTGTTGATTGTCTGCTCGTGAGTGTAAATGCCCACGGAGAGACGCCTGGTGTGGTTTCATACTGTTTCCTGTTCTTGCTCTTGACCTCCTGGGAGCATTTGTTTTGTGGGGGCGGGGGGATGGGAGGATGGGGAAGTGCCTTTTTTTTTTTAACTTTTAGAGCATTGACATTACGAAGCTGCATTAGACAATCATGTGATAAAGCTAAAGGCCAGCACCGGGCTGGAGTTAGGAGTTCAAGGCCTGACGGCGACAGCAGTGAAGCTGCGTCTCCCCCAGGGAGGGCCCGTGGGGGTTCGCCTCAGCAGTCGGGGGCGATGAGCGTCCGCGTCCTGGAGGCAGAGTCTCACGTCTGTGCTCCTCTCTAGATGAAGAACTGGAAGAGGCGGTATTTCCAACTGGACGAGAACACGATCGGCTACTTCAAGTCCGAGCTGGTATGCCGCTTTGTCCTGCACGTGCGTTTAAGTGTTGGCGGATCGTGCCCTGTGGTGGTTCCTACGTGCAGTGTCTGTGCTTCCCAGTCCTGTTCCCTCCGTGTGAGATACTGAGCCCCTGGTGGTCGTGCTTCTGGGTGGATCTTAAGGAAAAGGTTGCGTCTTCAGAGACATTTCACCTCCAAGGAGTTGGAGACACCAGACCCCTCCGTCTGCAGGTTTCCCGAAGGGCCTGGAGGCGGGAGGTGGGAGGCGGCGGAAGGGATTGCATCTCAGCGTCAGCGTCAGCCTCTGGTCCTGCCGTCTGCCCTGCCCTCTCTCCATGTTTGCTTTTGGGAGCAGATCACTTAGTTTCTTCTTACGAGATGGTTTTGTTCTGTCTGAAGGTGGAATCAAAGATTAGAATGCCCTCTTTCCTCAGTTTGAGTGGCATCCTTATTTAAAACACTAGAGCAGTGGTTCTCAACCTTCCTAATACCGCGGTCCTCTAATACAGTGCCTCATGCTGTGGTGACCCCCAACCATAACGTTATTTTTGTTGCTACTTCATTAATGTTGCTACTGTTATGAATCGTCATGTAAATATCTGATATGCAGGATGTATTTTCATTGTTCGCGACCCACAGGCTGAGAACCGCTGCACTAGAGGCCCCATGCACAGAGTTCGTGCGAGTGGCCCGGCCCTCGCAGCCCTGGCTTCATCCAGATGGTCCTTCTGCTGTTCGGTCTGATTGGCACACGAGCTCTTTATTAGACAGGATTCTTGGCATGTGACCCACGTTCTGCAATAGCCTGATGGGACACTGAGTGCAGTTCTGTGCTTCACGCCCCTGGCCCCCCTCTTCCTGTTTGCTGGGATCTTTGAGGGGAACCACGTCTCTACAGGGTGCAGGGTATACAGAAGCGGTTATAATCTGAAGTTATTTTAAAATGAACTGTTTGGAAAACCTTAAAGATTGGTGATTTTAAAACTGTTCGGCTGTCGGTTGCGTTTTCCCTCGGTGCTCATAAAATAGCAGGAGGTCGGGTCATGCTGTCCTAGTCAGCGACCTGCAGTCCTCGTCTTGATGGAGCGTAGGGTGGGGGTGACACTGTTGGGGCCGTGATGGCCGGTGTCTGTGGCTTCGGTCTGGTGTTGTCCCCTTGGGTCGGGCACTTACATATCTGACCCTCAGGTCCCTCAGGTGAGCACTCGCGCCTGTGGGTAGTGTGGTGGGAAATTCCAGGGCGCTGACCTTTAACATCTAGCGCGTGCCCTGGCACCTAGTTCGATGCATTGGCTTGTTAAAATAATGCGTCCATATGAGAGAGTCCGTCCTCGCACACTCACTACCTGGTACTGACGGGGAGGACGGGGCTATTCTGATGCTGCTGATTCCAGAAGCATCGTTTGGCGCAGGCCCCCAGGTCAGACGGCCCTGAGGAGGCTTTTAGGAGGAGACGTCAGGTGTGTGTCTGTCTGTCTGCTCTTTCCCGCCAGGAGAAGGAGCCTCTTCGTGTGATCCCCCTGAAGGAGGTGCACAGAGTCCAGGAGTGCAAGCAGAGGTGAGTGCGCTGCGGTGCTGGCTGTCGCTGCGCACAGCAGGGCTGCAGGCGGAGGGCTGTGCTTGCAAGATGGCATTTTTCTGTATTTGTGTCATTTTCAACTTACAGTTGGGATATGCTAGACCTTTCAAAACCCTCGGATTAAAGTATTGAGGGTTTTTTTGTTTGAAAACTAAAAATTAGGAAACAATCCTTAAGCTTATTAATGAAAAGGAAAAACTTTAATGTGAACAACTTCTGTCATATTTGGCACATTGGTGATTAGCATGTTAGTATTTCAAGGGTGATGCAGAATAGCTGTGTGAGGCAATGTAATTGTGCAGTGCAAACTGATTTCTACATGTTACAAACTTTGAATTTTTAAGTAGTGTTCTGTACCTTATCTAAAACACACAGATAATTCCCTGGCTGGTTGACTTACTGGATGGAGTTTCAGCCTGTGAACTGAAGGGTTCCGGGTTTGATTCTAATCAGGATGTGGGCTCCATCCCCAGTGGGGGTGTGTAGGAGGCAGCCAGTCGATGATTCTCTCTCATCATTGATGTTTCTATCTTTCTCTCCCTTTCTCTTCCTCTCTGAAATCAATAAAAATAAATACACAATAAAATATGCATATAACTATATAAACTTTATTTTTTTCAAGAAGTTGAAAAAATGGATAGCTTGGTTTTGTTAAATCAGTACTTTACCTCATACTTTTCTTGTTGATACACTAGAGGCCCAGTGCATGAAATTTGGCCTGCACCTTCTTGCAATCCGGGACTCCTCGGGGGATGTCCGACTGCTCTCTGTGGGATTGGACCTAAACTGGCAGTCGGACATCCATCTTGCAATCTGGGACCGCTAGCTCCTAATGGCTCGCCTGCCTGCCTGCCTGCCTGATCGCCCCCAACCACTCACCTGCCTGCCATATCGCCCCCAACCACTCACCTGCCTGCCATATCGCCCCCAACCGCTCACCTGCCTGCCTGATCGCCCCCAACCGCTCTCCTGCCTGCCTGATCGCCCCCAACCGCTCACCTGCCTGCCTGATCGCCCCCAACCGCTCACCTGCCTGCCTGATCGCCCCCAACCGCTCACCTGCCTGCCTGATCGCCCCCAACCGCTCACCTGCCTGCCTGATCGCCCCTAACCGCTCACCTGCCTGCCTGATTGCCCCAAACCACTTGCCTGCCTGCCTCATCTCCCCTAATCCTTCTGCCTGCCTGCCTCATCTCCCCTAATCCCTCCGCCTGCCTGATCGCCCCTAACTGCCTGCCCCTGCCGTCACAGCTTCGTCCGGAATGATGTCCAGAAGGTCATTCAGCATATTACTCTTTCATTGTTATAGATAGATATTTGCTATTGGGTAACTAAATGAAAAAACCTATCAAACAACTGCTGTTTAAAACTTGGAAATTTTTTGTGTTAACAGTGACATAATGATGAGGGACAACCTCTTTGAAATTGTAACGTCATCTCGGACTTTCTATGTGCAGGTAAGATACTTATTTGAAGGTTATAGATCCTCTTCGTGGGAATCAATAATTTTAGAGGGACTTGCAGGTTATGAGAATAAGCAAAACATAATGACAACTGCAGTTATTTTTTTTAATCATTATTGTTGAAAGTGTGACATACGTCCCCTTTTGTCCCCCATCAACCTGACAACCACAGTTCACCAAGTGTTACATGTGAAATTATTGGTAGGTCATATGTTCAGCAAACGAGGGTGCTCCTTGCTGTGAGTTAGTTGAATAGAATTAAGTAGTATTTGGAGGAAGGGAAATCTACTTTACTTAGAAGCTACGTGTGTACTTTGACCTTGGATTATTTTGCACATATTTTGGAATTTCGGTTCCATCGTGTCTGGTAATTTTGTCACGTTGGTACATGATAACAGCAGGCAGTAGAGCTTAGGTTTCACTGACGGCGTCTGCATTTAAGTTTGAAACATACTTTTTACTCATTGTATTAATCAGATTGGAGTTTTTAAAAAACAAAATTTGTTTTTGTTTTATAAAACTTACATAGGCTTATTGCAGAAAACTTAGAAATTATAGAAAAATAGGAAGAAAAGGGTGATTTATAAAACACAGAATCCCACAACCAGGCAAGCATTCTTTTTTCCCCCACTGCCTTTCTTAAGGCACATATTTGTATAACAAGAGGAGTATCGTGCGTCCTGGCCGGATGGCTCAGTTAGAGCGTCGTCCATACCCCAAAAGGGCTGTGGGTTCGATCCCTGCTCGGGGCGGGTATGGGAGGCAACTGATGGAGGCTTATCACATGGATGTTTCTCTAAAAATCAATACACACGTCCTCAGGGGAGGATTGAACAAACACATTTCTTCAGGATGAGTTTCTAGCTCTAGAGTAACTCTTCAGGGCACGGACCTCTTTAAACCTCTTTATTTTGCCGAATGGATTTCTCTACATGTCCTCCTGTTTGCAGTGAATGAAGGTGTATGATTTACTTTTGCCTATTTTGAAGTTTTTCTTTTAAAAAGTATTTAATAGGCTTGGTTCAAAAATACTATCTTGATTCTTTAAAATTGTTGACCTTGTAGATTGCAGACTCTAGAAGTGAAGGACAGTATCTCCGTGCCCCTCCTGGGGCCAGTGTAGTTGGGTGAGTCACAGGAGGTCTGCCATCCACGCTGGAAGCCACGGTCCCATCAAGGACGATGCCCTGGGCTGTGGCGGCCAGCACTGCTCTTCGGGTCGCGGCCCTGCTCTGAGCCCTGCTCTGAGTCACCCCAGAACACCGCTCCCCCAGCAGTGCCTGGTGTAAAATGATTTCTAAGGAGTTTGAAGTCGTTGCCTCGGAACGATTTGTTGTTGCAGCTGTTTACTCCCGAGAGCGTAGGTCGGGTCTCAGATGCAGGAGCCGGTGTGGGAAGTGGACTGAATGCGCCCTTTCTCCCTCAGGCCGACAGCCCCGAAGAGATGCACAGCTGGATCAAAGCCGTGTCCGGGGCCATCGTGGCGCAGCGCGGGCCTGGCCGGTCGGCGTCTTCTGTACGTGTCCTGTGCGCCGTGCTGCCCCTCGGTTCCCATCCTGTCAGGCTTCCTCTCCCCGAACCCTCTGGTTTCTTCCCGTATGAGATGTATCTGCATGGTGTCTTCACACCAGGAGGACCTGCGGAGAAGTCGTGCGTTTCTAAGGTCGTGCTTCCCGTAGTGTACGGATGCGGAGCTCCCTGTGCTGTCGGTCTCACAGGCGCGGCAGGGACGAGAAGGAGCGCTCCCTGCCTTGTGTGAGGTCCTCGCTGGTCGGTCTGGGTTTGGTACAACCGGCCAGGTCTTAGTGCAGGTGGGGCCTGGCCACGGAAGGCCCTTCAGCCACTGTGTTCAGCTTCTTGAGAGGTCGGTTAGGGTCTGTGGGCTCACCTGTGCCGAGACCATCGCGCGGCGGCAGCCTCATGCGCTGATGGCTCGCAGGCAGGGTTTCAGCTCACGGGCCGTCAGGGTTTCTGCCCACGAATGTGAAAGGCTGCTTTTGTTTACAATCTTAATTACCTTTTGGTGGTACCATGGGAAAATTAAAGCAGCTGAACATGCTGAGAAATAGTAAGAAAAAATGTTGTTAAATTTAATTCACCACGTTCAGGCACAGCACAGGAATAAGATTTACCTTTAGAGCACCTTGGTCGCTGGTGTCTGATGTGAAAATACCAGTTGTGCTGAGGAGTGCAGACATAGCAAGCTGTCATTCAGGACTGCAGAACGTAGGCCGATAAGTAACATGATCGCCTGTTATCTAGACCCAGCGTGAGGCTAGGTTTTTGGCACTTTCAGCATTTCCCTGGTGGTAACGCCCTTTTTAAAATATGTGTGTGTGTGTGTGTGTGTGTGTATATATATATATATATATATATACATATATATATATATATATATAAAATTGATTTCAGGGAGGAAGGGAGAGGGAGAGAGAGATAGAAACATCAGTGATGAGAGAGAATCATGGATCGGCTGCCTCCTGCAAATCCCCCACTGGGGATCGAGCCCGCAACCTGGGCATATGCCCTGACGAGGAATCGAACCTGGTCAGTAGCTCAGCCACTGAGCCACGCCGGCCAGGCTGTAACGTTGCCTTTTACTGGTTTCCTGCTTTTAGTAACCACAGACCAGTCCATACAGATCCACCTTTCTCGCTTCTTAGTCACGCCTTCTCCCCGTCCTTTCCGGACGATCAGAGTCCCTTTCCCGATGTTGCTTGGTCACCGCCTGTCCCTGTGACCTCCCAGGGTCACGGAGCTCTGCGAGCGTGCTGCCTGTGGGGAGAGGAGAGCGGGAGGGCGTGTCTGTGCTGGTGGCGGGCCGCGGACTGTCCGCTGACTCAGCTCCTCTCTGGGTAGGTCGACTCTAACCCTAGCTTTGCACTGTGTTCCAGATGCGGCAGGCCAGGCGGCTGTCGAACCCTTGTATTCAGAGGTACACACCCAGGACGGGGGGATGCGGCACGTATGTGGGCGCGCACGCACGTGCCTTCTCACTCCCTACTCACCCGTCCGTCCTAGAAAGTCGAGCTAACAAACTGCCTCCCGCAGTTGCCGTAACCTGTTGACACTAACAGCCCTCAGGTCGGAGTCGCAGGAAAAGTAACAGCGAGAAACGACTGACTGACTGGAGGCCGTAGCGGCTGTTGCCTAAAACCCACTGGCTGATGTGCCAGTTTCAGTTTCCATGTTTTCTGCTTTGACCTTTTTATATGACACCACTCGACGCGCATCCTCGTTCTCACGTGTGCAGTCGTGCAGGCCCGGGTGTCGGACGGACTCTGCTGGAGTTGGCATGGCACTGAGTCTCAGGCGACCGTCCGCCTCCCGTGGGCATCGGTCACGTGGGGAATTGGCCGCCCTGTGTTCCCGGAGCCACTGGTGTCATGGTGCGCGCAGCGCTAGGAGCTGCGGGCGAGGCACCTGCAGGTCTGAGACCGTTAGACGCGAATTGAAATCAGCCGTCACCCCTGAGCCACTTCACAGCTGTCCCAGAGGCTCAGTCTGTACCCATGTTCCCTGACGATCTTAAGCCAGATGAATGCATGACATTCAAAACCAAACATGCAGTTACAGAGAAAGCAACGAGCCTGCTCATGGGGCAGTGGCATTCAGGCGCGCTGGGCACGTAGAACGTGTGGCCGACCTCCTGGTGCTGACTGACCGCAAACGAAACGAAACAGCAAAGCCGGCTGCCGTGAGCGCAGCTGAGCGGGCGCCTGGACCCATGCCCCTCGCAGGCTCGCTGCGTCTTCGGGGTCGGCTCCCAGCACCTCGCGGGACAGGCTGGCTCCTTAGTGAGGGCGGCCGCCACTGCTTCACACGCTCCTGCACACGCCTGGCTGTGGAGAACGTGCACACGCTTGCTGCATGGCTCACGCTTCTGCTGTGTGTGTGTGTGTGTGTGTGTGTGTGTGTGTGTGTGTGTGTTCTGCTTGTTTCTCAGAAGATAAAGCCCCACATGAGCTACTGACCGTGTCGTGTGTGACTGACCGTGTCTGACTGACCGTGTCTGACCCCCACTCCCTTCCAGGAGCAGCCCGGCGGCCCCGAGCCCCAGCCCGCGCCCCGCACCTCCACCGCGCATCCCACCGCCGCTCGCAGCAGCTCTTTGGTCTCAAGCTTTACCCTGGAGAAGCGAGGATTTTGTGAATCTCTTACCAAGGTCAAGCCAGGGAGCCTCAAGGTCCAGACTGTCCCTCCAAGAGCACCAGCTTCCCAAGTGAGCGGACGCGCCCCGCCCACCCCTCCCGGCAGGAACGGCCCTCCGGAGGGGCAGCACGGCCCCGTGGACTTGGACTTGGACGACGCGAGCCTGCCTGTCAGTGACGTGTAAGCTGAATGCTCGGCGGCCGCCATGCCAGCCCCTCCCTCTCCTGAGGCTTCAGCCAAAGATGACAGGGCGACAGGTCTCCACAGCCTGTCCCACGGCCTCGGATGTGCTCCTCCTCAGCTGGTAAACCAGGGGCCTGGGCGTGGCGAGCGCAGTGGCGCCTTTTTAAAGGAAGGACAGAAGCGGAGCCTTGTCTCGGTGCTCCCATGTGCCGTGCGGTCTCAGTGGGTGAGGAAAACGTGTGTGTGATGTTCCGCCTAATGAGCTTGATCGTTACGTGTTTATCCATTTAAAACATTAAAAATGCTTATCAGTTATTTTGGTCGTTTAAAAAAATTGCTACTATGACTTCCTCTTAGACGATGAATATTGACACATTGTTACTGGTTAATATTATTGAATGGAAATTGCCAGACAGATACCTGAGCCCCGATGTCTGGTGCTGTGATCCGTCCCAGGATGTGGGGGGTCTGACAGGACAGGCTTGGTGCCCTGGGTCTCACAGTGAGCGTGATTCGCAGAGGGTGTTCCTGGGCTGTGGGCTGTACTGGGTGGAGAAAGGGGCAAAGTAGATTTTAAAACCTGTCTATTGGACATTTGTTAAAAAAAGGTTAAATAAGGCGGCAGTCGTCATTGCTGTATCAGTGGACATTATTTGGTGTGAAGTTTCTGGAGATCCGGTTTTCCCATGAAAGTTTGTACAAAGTTCTTACTTGTGTGTGGGGTCCGTCAGAGACCCAGGTTCATATGCAGAGACACCTCCCTCGCTCTGTGGTTGCCTGTCACTCAGCCTCGATTCAAGTGCCTGCGCGCCATCCCGTCACTGCTCAGTCCTGCCTGATTGGTTTTACACGTCGTGTTGAGTAAGGTGTCATTTTATGTTAGAGATACCGGATGCTGATGTGTAACTGCCTGTGCAATATTTATGCTTCAAAACACAAATGAGAGTCCACATTGTCTTGGGGAGTCATAAATGAAAACATGAGTATCAGCACCTCTAAAAAGCCCTGCGTCCGAGGTGCTGATAACAGACCAGTCGGAGCAAGTGCCGTTCTGCAGTTCAGTCTTAAACATTTGCTTTCAGAAAAGACTCTTGAATTCACATGCTGCTATTTTGTGATGTTTCACCATTTCACAGTACTGTTTTGTTTTGAATTCATACCTGTCCTCATTTTCTAAGATGAGTTCTTGTCTGAGAAAGAGGTCACTGTCCCCGACACTACTGCTCAGCGTCGCCTTAGCGCCCGGCGCGTGAGGAGCGCACCGCCAGCTTCTTACTCATAAGCTAACGTCTTCAGTGTTTGTTTAGGGTTTTCCTTCTCCGCAGCTTCATCTGGAAGTGATGGGAGGAGAGGTGGGGAGTCTCTCTCACTTCTTATTCATTGTGCCGGCTCCTCCGAGGTCCCAAGCAGCCCGGGGGCTCGCGGGGATGCCCGGGGGCTCGCGGGGACGGCGGGGCTGGGAGCCTCGGACGGGTCTTGGTACCGCTTCTGCATCGCATGTTTATTTCACATATTTTGGTAATTTGATGTTTTCCACGGTGACAAAATACTCTCTATTTTGGGACTTTTAATGGAACTACCCTTTGACTCAATAGCATAGGAAAACATTCTTGTGATTTTGGGGTCTTCTGATATTTATCTCAATACTTTTATAATAATATGAAAATTATTTAATTATTTTAAAACATGCTTTCTTTGTAAACATGTCACATCTGAACAGTCAGAAATTCCTTTGAACACCTTACTGTTTGCAGCATTTTTCTGTACATGTAACATGCCTTCTTTCAGAATGGGGACACGCGTGTGCCTCCCAGCATTTACCTGTACACGCGTCTTTATAATCCTGTGGTGGGACACTGTAACAACGAGAATAAACCGCTCAGAACTAATCCCAACTCGCTTCTCACGTGGTCTGGTTGTGTTCTGTCAACAGTGAACAGAGCTGCACGAGTGGGTGTGGGTAACTGACGAATGTATGGACTTCAGGGCAGGCTGCTTGGCGACCCTCCAAAGACATTGCACATGAAAAACACGTCTGTGTGGGGAAAAGCCCACTTGTTTTGTTAAGTAAAACGTGTTCTCCTAAGAAGGTTACACGTTGGCTTCAGAGCTGGGGTGGCAGCCGGGGGCTTGCTGTGCAGGCTGGGTGGGGAGGCTGGACGTGACGGGAGGGCTGATGCAGCGGGCTCGGATGCCCAGGGGCTGTGGACGGCTCGTCGGGGCCCCGCCCGGCGCCAGGCGGGACGGACACCCGGTCAGCGACGGACAGGGTTTGCTGTGTGGCGGCATCTCCCACCGGCACCTGTGGGCGTCTCCATGATCTGGTGCAGCCTCCTCTCCCTGCCTAGGAAGTGTGTAGGATTTTAAAAAAATGAGAACGTTCTGGACTTTGCTGCTTTTACAAAAGAAGAGTCCCTCCCTCAGCCTCTCTCACTGCAGCTGCTGTTGGGAATTTTCCCAGGGACCTTGGTCAGAGCCTGGGCCAGCCGCCAGGCAGGAAGTGCCTGTACAGAGGGCGGTGCTGCCGGCCGGGTCCCAGGGTGGCCGGGAGTCTTCCTGGTCTTGGGCAGGTTTGCCAGCCCACACAGGCCCTGTGAAAAGCACACTCAGAGGGTCTGTGTTCTAGTTACAGCCTGTGCTGCGCAGACCCAGAGGCATTGGTGTTGTTTGCAAATGATTTTTGAAAATTGCATTTCTTCCAAGCTTCACACAGGATGTGGATTGAAAATATGGCTGAGTTGGGGTTAGCATTGAATTTTCATTGATAAAATCATAGTGTTCCATTATTATGACACTAGAGGCCTGGTGTACAAATGTGCACTCGGGTGGGGGGGGAGTGGGGGGTGTCCCTCAGCCCGGCCTACGCCCTCTCGCAGTCCAGGAGCCCTCGGGGGGTGTCTGACAGTGGGCTTAGGCCCACGGGGAGCGGGCCTAAGCCAGCAGTCGGACATCCTTCGTGCTGCTGCGGAGGCGGGAGAGGCCCCGCCACTGCTGCTCCGTTCACTAGCCTTGAGTCTGGCTTCTGGCCGAGCGGCGCTCCCACAGAGCACACTGACCACCGGGGGGCAGCTCCTGCATTGAGTGTCTGCCCCCTGGTGGTCGGTGCACGTCATAGCAACCAGTTGTTCTTGTCGATTTGCATATTAGCCTTTTATTATATAGGACTAGAGGCCCGGTGCACAAAAATCTGCACTCGGGTGGGTCTCTCAGTCCGGCCTGTGCCCTCTCGCAGTCTGGGGCCCCTCAGGGGCCCCTTCCCCTGGCTGCTGGCACCAGTTTTCCTCTGGCGCCCGGAACCCAGGCCTTCGCTCTTCGCCGGGAGGGGCCGGTGTGGCGGGCGAGGGGCTTAGCTCCTTGCTGCTGGCTGCACGCGGGCCCGGGGGGCGTGGCGGAGGCCGACGCGGCGGGCTTCCCTCTTTGCTCTTCTCTCGCCACGCTGGCCTTCGTTCGCTGCTCCTGCCCGGGGCCAGCCGGCTTCGCTCCATTGCTTGGCGCCTACGTATGCAATTAACCGCCATCTTTCTTGGCGATTAACCGCCATCTTTCTTGGTAGTTAATTTGCATATCGCCCTGATTAGCCAATGGGAAGCATAGTGAAGGTACGGTCAATTACCCTTTTTGTCTTTTATTAGATAGGACTAGAAGCCCGATGCACGAAAATTTGTGCAAGAGTAGGCCTTCCTTCCCCCAGCTGCCGGCACCGGCTTCCCTTCGGCAGGCACCCAAGACCCGGGCTGGCTTCCCTCTGGCCCCGACTTCATCAGGAAGGATGTCCGGAAGACGTCCAGTCTAATTAGCATATTACCCTTCTATTATCATAGATGTTTAAAATGAATGATGCCCTTAGTCATGTGGTAATGGTGCCACCTTCTGGTTGTGTCATCGCTAAATTTAAAGCAATTGGGCCATGCATCAACCTATGAGCCAGGAGGTCAGGGTTCGATTCCCAGCCAGGGCACATGCCCAGGTTCCGGGTCGATCCTGGCAGGGGTTGAGTGGGGGGAGTGTGTGCAGGAGGCAGCCTACCAATGATCTCATCATTGATGTTTCTATCTTTCCCTCTCCCTCTCTGAAATCAACAAAAATATTTTTAAAGAAATAAAAATTTAAAAAAAGCAATTGTGGAGTCTTTCACTTTATTTTGCTCATAGAAGATTGGAGAAGATATGCAAATGACTTCTTTAAGTTCTTTTTTGAGATAATTGTACTCAATTCAATAGTTATGAGGAAACCTCAGAGCTCGTGTTTGCCCTGTAGTCCGTTTTCCCAAGGATAACACTGAGAAACGAGTAAAATAGAACCAGCACATTGACACGGATCCGGTCAGGATCCCAGGCATCCGTCAGCACGAGGGTCCCCAGTGCTGCCCTCCTGTGGGCCCCCCACTGCCCGTTCCACAGCCTTGGAAATAAACGGAGTCACTTGCCCCAAGTCTCATGATGTTTAAAATCCTACCTGTTTTATACCAAAGCTGGGCGCTGGTTCCATCCTGGTATTACCACCTCAGCAGAAGTCCTGCAATCGACCCTTTGTTTACATGCATTTTCTCCAGATTACTAAACGAGCTGAATTTTCATTCAGTCTGCTTTCGTTTTCCAGAACAGTGTTTGTATTTCAAAGGGATAGATTTCTGTACATATATTAAATTTAACACATTGTTTGCAGGTAGTTTTTATCACGCGCTAACAGGTGGCGCGGGCCATTTTTGCTAATTTTTTGCGTAAATGGCAACGTTCAGTAAGATTACGATAACTTTAGTTTACGTATTTATACGTTACCCACATTCTACCGCTAGTCTATAAAAAACGTATTCATACGTGTCCCGCGCTCTACTACCAGTCAACGCTACCAGTCAACGTAAAACGTATAAATACGTTTCCTGCATACAATGTGTTAATATTTGAGGAGCAGTAATAGCCAGTGTGATCACAACCTCCCTGAGAGACTGTAGGCTCCGACATGTGACGTTATGTAAGCCAAGGCTGCCAGCCCAAGGACAGAATTAAAACAGCCTCATGGTGCCTGAGTCTTGCCCTGGAACTGACTGTGGAGACCGTTCTTGTTGCCTGGTGTCCGGGTCGAAATCTGCACCTTCAGATTACAGTGCGCAGCACACAGGAAACCTAAGATGATGAAGACCCGACCAGAATTTGCAGAGATGCAAAGTGCAACACGTTCCTGGCCAGTGTGATTCGATGGTTGAGTGTCAACCTATGAACCAGGAGATCACGGTTCGATTCCTGGTCAGGGCACATGCCTGGGTTGCGGGCTCGATCCCCAGTGTGGGTGTGCAGGAGGCAGCTGATCCATGATTCCATCATTGATGTTTCTATCTCTCCTTCTCCCTTCCTCTCTGAAAGCAATCTATATATATAAAAGCCTAAGTTACTGTTATGCCCGAACAACCGGTCACAATGACGCACACTGACCACCAGGGGGCTCAATGCAGGAGGTGCCCCCTGGTGGTCAGTGTGCTCCCATAGCCAACCTCCCACCCCCATTGGCCCCAATTGGGACTGGGCGAGACGGGCCCCCATCGACCCAGATCGCTGGCCAGGCCGAGGGACCCCACCTGTGCATGAATTCGTGCACTGGGCCTCTGATAAAAATACATTAAAAAAAAAAAGTGCAACACGTGATAAAATCAAGCCTGGGAAACTACAGTGGCCTGGAAATGACGTGGAGACGGCGAGGTCCGAGGGCCCAGGAGGGAGGGAGGGCGAGGCTGGGAAGCGCTGCCGGAGACTTGTGAGCAAACACCACGACATGACAATACGTTTGTAGAATGTTCCTTTAGAATTTGAAGGGTCCAAATTGTCCCAGGAATTTTTAAATTGTTCCCTTAAGGTGCATTGCTTCCCTCTCTTCCAAGCTGACTTTCACACGGTCACTGGTTTTCCTGCAGGTGTGGGGGGCGGGGACTCGCCAGGACTTCACAGTGCGTGGAGTCTGCTCCCCGAGGGCCTGATTTACGATTCTTTCTTTAAATCCTCCCCCGAGGATAGCTCCCCACTGGTTTTAGAGAGAGTGGAAGAGAGAGGGAAACACAGAAACACCATGTGAGAGAAACATCGATCGGTTGCCTCCTGCACGCACCCTGACCAGGGCCCGGGCGGGGAGGAGCCCGCAACCGAGGAACCGGGACCCTTTGTCCAGCGCTCTGTCTGCAGAGCCACACCGGCCAGGGCTACTGTTCTTTCCAAACGGGTCCTCTGGTCCAGGGGCGGCCATTCCTCTGTGACCTTCCCACGCACCCTGCTTGTGGCCTGGGTCCCCGTGGCACTCACCTGGTTCGCAGGGCGGGGAGAGAGTGGGATGTGGAGCCGCGTGAGGAGGGACGGACGAGGAGGAGGGTGAGGAGACGCCTCACCTGCAGCTCCTCCTCAAGGAGGCCGACGGAGAGGCGGCCGTGGTTTTGGGGATGAGGAGCCACTGGTGTCCTCGTAGGAGCAGGTGGGGTGGACTGGTGGGGCAAACAGCTGTCTCTAAAATATATATATTTGTATTGACTTCAAAGAGAGAGGAAAGGAGAGGGAGAGAGAAACATCCATGATGAGAGAGAATCATAGATCGGGCCCTCCTGCACGTCCCCTACTGGGGATGGAGCCTGCTACGCGGGCCTGTGTCCTGAACGGAATCCAACGGTGACCTGGTTCCTAGGTGGACGCTCACCACTGAGCCACCCGGGCCAGCACTCCAGGGGTCAGCAGCGGCGGTGGGAGCAGAGAAGGGGCAGTGGCCGCAGCAGAAGCAACATCTCCGAAGGCGGAAGGCGGGGCATTTGGTGCAGGGATGACCCACCCGTCCAGGACTGGGGATGCGGGAGGTGGGGGGGTGCTGGAACCACCAGCACCTGCAGAGGGCGTGGCCTTGGGCCTGAGTGGGGGTGTCTGCGTGGGTGCCCGTGGGGGGCCGTCGCGGAGGGTGCGGTGGGGTGGGGGTCACAGCAGTGGGGATGGCCCCCGCCTCGGTCCCAGCAGAGGACACGGCCCTGAGCCGTGCGTGGGGGGACGGTGCTGAGCCTGCTGGGAAGAGGGGGGTGCGGAGGAGCAAGGGATGCGGGTCAGCCCCGCAGCAGGAGGCCCCGGCGTCCCGGGAGGGGGACCTGGTCCCGGGGGGCGCTGCTGTGGGGAGCAGGGCAGGCGCGCAGGTGAGCCGCCCGGGCGCAGGTGCCGGTCCCGGGAACACGGCATCTGTGGGAACTGTCCCCGCCCCGGACGACTCATCCGGCGAATCGGGCTCATTTACTTTCTAATATTTAACTGTCGTGCGGTTTCTGGGAAAAATGACGGCTGCTTTTTACGTTGCTGCTGGGTGTTTGCTGTCATTTTATTGGGGTTCCTGCATCAAGGGGGCAGGCCTGTACTTTCGGTTCTGGGGGTTCGCGTCTTCGTCGCTCTTGTGGTTTCGTTCCAGCTTCGCCGAAGGAGGCTGGACGGTTTTCTTCAGCTTTTGGAAAGGAATCGGAATTATGCTCCCGCCTGGTCACGTGGCCACTCCTGCCCAGGCAGCCACAGCCTGTGTTCAGCTGATGGAGATAAAGTACAAACCATTCACACCTGTAAAGTGTGTGCGTTTATTTGAGCCAAACGGTGGGCCATGGCCGCCCCCGGGAAGCAGGATCCAGGGACGGGGACAGTGATTGCCCCGAGGATGCAGCTTTTCACACGTCACAGTCCGAGGAGGAGACAGAAGGGGGCACAGGAAACCCATCGCTGGTAGACGCGGAGGCGCAGAAAGCCCAGGGGCCGCTGGGATTGGGTGAGTGACATGCTGGGCACGTGCTTCCTTACACAGGTGGGCGCAGCACAGCTCACCGTCCAGGTAACACGACAAGAACAGGAGGGAACGAACGTGTGGGCTCCCTCCTGCCACTTGCTGTGCCCGAGGGGTCGGGAGAAGGGCCATTCCCCGTGACCCCGGCCCTCCGCAGGGCTTACCTTAGATGCAAAAGACAACACTCAGGACAGGTAGACGCCGATCGCTGTCCGGGACACCGGCCTGGGACGTGACTACCCCCCGAGCTCCTAGTTAATGAAGCTCTTATTCCGCACCATCCTCCGCGGCCCCCTGAGGGCTCTGGGTTGGCAGGGCTACGCAGGCCTCCCCTGAGCTCCCAGGTCAGCGTGTGGCCCCTTTTCGTCCACCGTCTTCCGAGTCTTTTAAGAACCGGAATTCGGGGCGCAGCGTGCGGTGTCTTAGCAAGAACCTGGGATCCAGCGCTGCCGTGACCGTGACTCCTGCTCCGTCCAGGGCCGCTCGGCGCTGGGTCAGGCTTCCCGCCGCCCTGCCCTCCTCCCCTGCGCCTCCTGCCCCAAGCCGGCCGGTCCCCTTCGCCTTCCCGCTCCGCCCCGTTCCGTTCCCTGAAGAAGCTGCTCTCTCCGAGGGGCTACCTTCCCCCCCCGCCCCCCCCCCGCTTCCCCCCAACACAGCCCGACGCCCCAGCTCTCTCCCTGCCCGGCCTCTCGCCAGCTCCGTGGACTGGAGCTCAGTGTGAGCTTCGGCTCCCTCGCCGGCCCTTTAAGGAGCAACACCTTCAAGATGCGGGAAAGGTTAGGCAGGGCAGCAGCCCAGTCTACTCTCCTGGATTCCGGAGGCGTAAACGAGCGGGAAGCCACGTGAGACCCGGGGGTGGGAGGGGGACGGCCACTCCTGCGTGGGGCACAGTGTGGCAGCCGCTGCTGTGGGCGGCCGAGGCCACGCTCTTGGCCTGCGTGGTCAGCGTGGACGGAACGGGGCCACACACCACGCCTGACCAGCCCCGAGGAGGCTGCCGGCCCTGGCGGCCTTGCAAACTCAGAGGCGGACACGTGGGGCGGTCGGTCCAGCATCGTTTGTGACGGGAAGTGCATCATGGTGGGGAGTTGTGGCCGAGGTCGGCATCTTTTTTGTTTTAGTTTTTGTTAAGTAGTTCTTTTTTAAAAAATATATTTTTATTGACTTTGGAGAGGAATGGAAAGGGAGAGGGAGAGGCATCAAAGATGAGAGAGAATCATGGATCGGCTGCCTCGTGCCCGCCCCGCGCTGGGAATCGAGCCCTCCACCTGGGCACGTACCCTGATGGGGAATCGAACCCGGGATCCTTCAGTCCACAGGCCGGCGCTCTATCTACTGAGCAACACCAGCCAGGGCTTGATAGTCTTCTAGGTCAGTGGTTCTCAACCTTCTGGCCCTTTAAAGACAGCTCCTCATGTTGTGACCCAACCATAGAATTAATTTCATTGCTACTTCATCACTGTCATGTGGCTACTGTGATGAATCGTCATGTAAATATCTGACATGCAGGATGGTCTTAGGCGACCCCTGTGAAAGGGTTGTTCGACCGCCAAAGGGTCGCGACCCACAGGTTGAGAACCGCTGTTCTCGATGGACAGGCACGTATGGGGGATGTGGGGGGTGGGGGGTGGGGGGGCCCGGAGAGGTTCCCACTCCGCATAAACAATTTCAGCTGAGGCCCGACCGTGCTGCAGGCCAGTGAGTCCTGTGGCCGCCGCTGTCTGGCCGGGAGGGCGTGTCCCCTTTTCCAGCAAGGGCCCTCCTGGCATTAATGGTCAGGTTTTGTCACGTGGCTGGTGCTGCAAGGGACACGGAGTGCCCGGGGCCTGTCCTGCAGCAGTGACTGCGGAGAAAGGAGAACTGCTGAGTGGCCTGTGTTCCCTTGGAAGCGAGAACGCGGCTCACTGTGGGGGCAGGGAGCCCCCCCACCCCCCCGCATCCTTTTGGGAATTCCTGGCCTCCGGGGACTCAGAGGTCACGGCCCAGCCCCGCCTCCGGGAAGCCCCCTGACTCCCCAGTGCCTGGTCTCTGGCTCCCGGGGAAAAGTTCTTTTTATCTCTTGTCGATATTGTCACAATTTCTGAGAACGTTTCTATTCCGCCCTGTTTCTCCGTCTCCCTGCAAATTATTTTCACATGAAAAGCATCAGGTAGTGAGCCCCTGAGTGGACTCTGTTCAGGGAGGAGGCATTCAAACCTGGGAAGAATTTTGTGAGTTTATTTGAGCCGAACGGTGGACAACTGCGGGAAGCAGGATCTCAGTGTAAGCAGTGGTCCGGGGAACGCGGGTTTTCCCCTTTTAACCTTTACATCTAAAGGGGAGACGCCAGGGGGTTAACGAAACCCACTGGTGACAGCTGAGGGAGGCGGGAGAAAGAGAAGGGGGGAAGCTCTGAGATGGGGGGAAAGGGAAAACGCGGACGCAGCTTCTTTACTCCGGTGGGTGCCGATGGCTAGCAGTCAGCAGTGAGCACGGGAACTGAACCACGAGGGCGTCTGTGCCTCCGCCCTGGCGCCATTTGTGCCCTGAGGGTCCAGAGAAGGAAGCACAGGTGACCGTTTCACAGGCGTTATCTCAGACGCAGACACAGGCTCAGTGCGGGCGACACTGACCTTGCCAGGGAGGACACCGGCCGCGGACGTGACTCTCCACCACAGACGGCCCTTTAATGAGAGGTTTTCCTGTCGGGCCCTCTTTGCAGCCACTTTAGGTCTCCGCTTTGCAAGGCCTCACGTAGGCCTCCCCTGAGTCAGTCCGGTGAGCACGTGGCCCCTTTGCCCTCAAGCCCTGAGGCAGTTTTCCAACCCCAGCTCCCTCCGTGGTTCCCTCCGTGGTCCCCCCGTGGCCTCAGGCCCTGGGACCGGGTCCTGGCGCTGCAGCTTCCCCGCCGTGGCCTTGGGTCCCCGAGCCCGGGGAGGGGCTGACTCGAACCCGCTCGGGCCCGGCTTCCCTTGTCCTGGGATTTGTGCTGACACCGCAGTTGGCCTGGGTCCATCTTGTCCTTAAGCTGCGGGTGGAACAGGCATTAGCTGCTGCCGCAGACGCGTCGCTGGGGCCCGGCCAGCGTTTCCCCAGCAGGAGCAAGGCCGCATCCAGTTCCCCACCGCGGCCAAGGGCTGCCCGCGGACCAGCGGCTCTGCAGTGCTCATCGCTGCTCACGTCTTGACCCTTGACCGTGACCTTTCCTCCTTTCTTGTGACTCAGCCTGGCCCCACCCGGCACCCTGACTCAGCCACCTCCCTCTCCCCTGCACTTAGGGGTCCAGACTCAGGGCCACAGTTCTAATCAGCACCCGGTCATCTGGGGAGGAGCTTGGGGCCTGTGGGTCACAGAGACAGTTTCAGTCTGAGATAACGCCCAGGCCTCCGGGGGTTCAGCCCCAGGCCCAGAACCACCTCGAAGCCAGCCAGCCCCGCCCAGCGTGACCCCTGCTGGTGCTGGCTCTGGACCGGAGGCCCCGTCAGCTACTGCAGCCCTGGCGCCCAGCCATCGCCCTGGGCGGCAGAGACCACACCCTACCCCTCTCCTCCGGGAGAGCGCCTGGCGCCCTGGACCAATTTCAGGGAAGAGAGGAAATAAAAATCAAGATAAACGTGGATGAACCTGAAAGCTGTGCCTGCTCCAGCTGCAAGGTCCTACCTGGACCAAGAGGCGGCCGGTGCCCGGTGCCCGCCGTGGGGCTGGGGGGGGGGGGCACAGAGGGCCAGTCAGGCTCCGGGCTCCAGGCCACACCCAGCCCCTGGGCCGGCAACCCGACCGGAGTTCATCGGAACAGACGGCTGGCTGAAGGGCTGGGAGTTGCAGATGGAATTCCCAGCAGCCGGGTCTGGGTCTCTGAGGAGTCACCCTGGCCGGGGAATCACAGGCGTGTAAACACATCCACATGACGTCACGGCAAGGCAGCGGCCGCCAGTGGGCTCAGCCTGGGCTCTGGGGTCCCTGGAACCCTGGCACCGCCTAGGGGTTTGTTCGTTTGTTTTGTTAATTGAGATGTAATTCAGACACCATGCAATTCACTGTGGAAATGCACACACCTGCGCCCACCACCACAACCAATTTCAGACATTTCATCACCTTAGAAAGAGCCCTACCCTGTAGCGACTGCCTCTGCCCTCACCCCCGCCCTAAGCAGCCACCAGTCTCCTCCCTCTCTCTCTCTCCCTCTCCATCTTTCTCTCTCTCTCTCTCCCTCCCCTTTCCCTCTCCATCTCTCCCTCTCCATCTCTCTCTACTACCAGATCTCTCCTCTCTCGCTCTCTACTATAGCCACCCTCCACTCTCTCCTCTCCCCTCTCCTATCTCTCCCCATCTCCCTCTCTTCTTCTCTCTCTCTCTCCTCCTTCTCCTTCCTCTCTCTCTCCCCCACTCCATCTCTCTCCCTCTCCATCTCTCTCTCTCTCCCCTCTCCATCTCTCTCTCTCCATCTCTCTCCATCTCTCTCTCTCTCTCTCTCTCTCTCTCTCTCTCTCTCTCTCCCTCCCCCCCCCCCCCTTTCCCTGGCCCAGACATTTCATGTGAATGGCGTCATGGGTCTGGGTCTTTGTGCCTGGCTTCTTCCTCTGAGGTTGATGTTTCCGAGGTCGCCACGCTGGGGCACTACCAGCACGTCACCCGTTTTCCCGGCTGAGTAACCGTCCGCTGCACAGATAGGGCACGGCCGCTGGACGTGGGGGCACTGCCGCCTGGCGGGGGGTGGGGGGGATACTGCTGTGAGCATCTGAGCACGGTTCTGTGTGGTCACGTGGTTTGGCATCTCGCGGGCATGTGCCGAGGCGCGGACTGCGGGGTCACATGGGGACTGTATTTGAGGACTGGCCAGACGGTTGTTCAAGTGGCCGCACCGTGTTCCGTCCTCCCCATCCTGTCGCCTCTGCTTCTCCCTGGTCTGCGGCTCCGGCCAGAGACCTGGTGTGAAGTGCTGTCTCCTTGTGGTCCTGCTTTGTTGACGACGGATCACGTGGCCCCGGGGGCCTCCTCCGCTCCTCTGAGTTTTTGATTCGTCGATAGGGTATTTTTTTCCTTTAAAAAATACTAATTATTAAAAATGTTTTAATTGATTATTTTTTAGAGAGAGAGGGAGTGAGGGAGCGAGAAACTGATCAGTTGCCTCCCGTACACGCCCCAACCGGGAATCGGACTGGCGACACTTTGGTGCAAGGACAGCGCTCAACCAATGAGCCACGCTGGCCAGGCCTAATTTTTCCTTTTAAAAAGTTTTTTGCTTTTAACTTTGAAATCAGTTTAGGTTTAGAGAAAAGTTGCGCAGCCAGTACCAAATTCTCATTACGCTTAACCCCGTTTCCCTACATCCGAACCACACCTGCTTCATCACTCGCAGCCTCGGGAACATTCAAGAATGAAAGGAAACGCGGAGGACGTGGACCTCTAAATTCTTCAGCATCTTCTTTAAACAACACCACCCGCCCACGCTCTCACGCAGCCGCAGTGAAGTGACCCAATCAGAACACCGGCGCCGACCGGGTTCTGTCATTTACGGAGCCGAGTCCAGTTCGCCCAACGTCTGGGTGTCAGCGGTTCACAGAGCTCACGGGCGGGCGAGGCTCATGGACAGCAGGGGAGGCAGTGACCGGGAGAGGATGCCCGTCCTGAGGCCATCGGCTTTGGGAGCAGAGCTCTCGGGTGTCCCAGCCCCGGGCACCTCGGTGGGACTTAGAAAAGACTCTTCCCCCCACCTGAGCCGATGGCAGCCGCTGGGCCAGGGGACAGCACCCGCATCACTGGTCACGCCCCTGCCCCAGCGCGGCACCGTCTCCATCCGGACGGCTGTGGCCGAGGAGGGACCGGCAGGGTCTGACCACGTCCCTGCCCTGATGAACACGGCGTCCCTCCATGCTCAGTGAGGCGAACAGTGGGGTCTCTGTCCCACCCACGGGCCCCAGCTCCCACCCGTCCCCAGACTTTGCCCTGGGGGTTTCTGCAGACGCCCGGGAGCCTGGCCTCTCCCCCAGGCACCACCCAGAGTGTGAGCAGAGAAGGGACAGGACCCGTCGGGACACGCTTAGTCCTTGTTACCAGAGGGGTGTCCAGGCCAGCGGTCAGCAGCACCTGAGCCGCGTGAGGGCTGTGAGCGCTCAGGCCTCACTCAGCCCAGCTGCACAGAAACAGGGTGGAGCCCAGCCGCGTGGCTCAGTGGTGAGCGCTGACCTATGAACCAGGAGGTCAGGGTTCATTCCAGGTCAGGGCACATGCCGGTTCCCGGCTGGATCCCCAGTAGGGGGTGTGCAGGAGGCAGCCGATCCCCGATTCTCTCTCATCATTGATGTTTCTCTCTCCCTCCCCCTTCCTCTCTGAAATCCATACAAATCTATTAAAACAAGCAGCACTATTTCTAGGTGCGGAGATGTTAGGGCAGAAAGATCGACCACAGGCCCCGGCCAGGTTCCGACCGATTTCCTGTTCTTCATGGGACTCCGGCGCCTGGAGCTTGGCCCACCTGTCCCATGCGGCCTGGGGGCGGCCCCGTTTGGGGACCCTCCTCCAAGGTCACCTCTGCCCCCCCAGTGACTCCCGTCTGTCCCCAAAGATGCACCAGATACTCAAGTAGAAGAGCAAAGGCGAGCCATTTTATTTAAAAACAACAGCGTTTATAAATCATCTCGAGGGTGAAGACTCACCAGCCCAGCCCTCTGCCCCCCTGTCCCCCCCGCCCCCCCAGCGTCTCCCACCTCCTTCCTGTCGATTCTGCTGGAGGAGGAATCGGACGCACGTGATGAAACTCTAATCGCTCCTCCAGGCTGTCACTCAGTTAACGGAGGGCCGGTGAGCTCCCTGCCAGGCCCGCGGCGCCGCCCTCCGTACGGTGCTCGGGCCGGTCGCTGGGCGCGCCGGGCAGCTCCAGAGGGTGCTCGCCCGCCTCCGAGCCGCCGGCCCAGCCCCGCGCCCCAGCCCCGGCCCCCGCGCCCAGCCCCGCGCCCCAGCCGCGCCGCCACCTCCCGCCCCGCCGCGCCCCGCCCCGCGGCAGGCGGTCCCGCTGGGCCTTTTGCGGGAACCTCCCGAGGCTCCGCGCGGGGCTCAGGGTGCGCTTTGCAGAGTCTCCTTCTAGTTTCCGGCGAGTCGCGGTGGGCGACCCGCAAAGGAGAGTAACTGGGGCCCGCAGACCCGGAGACGGGCCCCGGGAGCGGCCCGCCCCCCCGCATCCACCCCCCCCCCCCGGCGGGCGGTCCCGTCCAGCCCCCGCCCCCGGCCGGCCCCCCGCCCCCCCGCCCCGGGCGCCCTGCCCGTCCCCAGGCGGCTCCTCGCCGCGCACCAGTGGGCCGGGCCGCGCACTCGCACCGCCGTCCCTCGCGTCCGCAGGCGCCGCTCTCAGCCTCTCCCGCCGCCGTCGGAGCCGGAGCCGGAGCCGGAGCCGGAGCCGCCATGCAGCCCGCGCGCGCCCCGCTGCTCCCGCCGCTGCTGCTGCTGCTCGCGGCGCCCGTCTGGGCGCAGCTGCCCCGGGCCGCCCGCTCGCCGGCCGCCCCCGCCGGGTGCCCCGAGCGCTGCGAGCCCGCGCGCTGCCCGCGGCTGCCGGGACCCTGCGAGGCCGGCCGCGTCCGCGACGCCTGCGGCTGCTGCGAGGTGTGCGGCGCGCCCGAGGGCGCCGAGTGCGGCCCGCAGGAGGGCCCGTGCGGCGAGGGGCTGCAGTGCGTGGTGCCCTTCGGGGTGCCCGCCTCGGCCACGGTGCGGCGGCGCGCGCAGCCCGGCCTCTGCGTGTGCGCCAGCGCCGAGCCCGTGTGCGGCAGCGACGCCAACACCTACGCCAACCTGTGCCGCCTGCGCGCCGCCAGCCGCCGCGCCGAGAGCCTGCAGCGGCCGCCGGTCATCGTCCTGCAGCGCGGCGCCTGCGGCCCAGGTACCGCCGCCCGCCCGCCCCTCCCAGCCCCGCGGACCGACGGGCACCCCAGGGGCAGGGCGCGCGGCGGGCGAACAGGGCCCCCTCGCGGGGGGCAGGGCAGGGCGCCCCCCTCCGCCGAACCGGCTGTGGGTTCCGCGCTCGGTCGGAGTCCGGGTGCCAGGGTCCCGCCTGGAGGGCGGCTGTGGGTGCCCCGGGGGAGGCACGCAGCACCGGGCAGGAAGGGGGATCCGACAGGAGAGGGGCCTGGGGCGGGGAGGTGGGCTCGTTTCTGGCGCTTCTCCCTTCGACTTCTCTGCCCGCCCCCCCACCCCCCATGCGTTCCACGTTCACTTCATCGCGGCGCCCAGGTCTCCCCCGGTGCTGCCCGAGCTGCCTGCCCGCCGGCCTCCCGGCTTCTGGGCCAGGAAATGGGAAGGGGAGGCGAGGTGCGGGGTGGAGAGGAGAGTGTCCTGTTCACACATCTTTCTGTCAACAAGCAGCTCCTGGGGGTGGGGGGCCAAGGGCAGAGAATCTCCCTCTCTCCCTGTGTCTCTCTCTCTCTCTCTCTCTCTCTCTCTCTCTCTCTCTCTCTCTCTCTACCTTCCAGAGCGAGGCTTCCCTCCAGACAGAGACCATGTGGAAAACAATGGGAGTTCAGCTGTGCCAGTGCAGCCTGGTCAGGGCAGCCCTGTCCCGCTGCAGCCACAGGCTGCCTCCTCGCGGGCAGTGCAGGCCGGGGGCCAGGGGCCGCAGGGCTCGGCGGGAATGTAACTGACTGGGCAGCCCGCGGAGAGGAAGGTCCAGCTGTGCAGGAGGACCGGGAGGGCCTCTTCCCCTGAGGGCCGGTGCCCACCCTCAGCGCAGGGACCTGCAGGGACCGATGGCAGGAAACGCACGCCTGGGGTGCCCACCCCGTGCCCGTCCTTGTGCCGGGGTGTCGCGCGTGGGCCCTCAGGTGGCCCCCGGCCTCAGGAGGAGGCGTCTGTGAGGTGCCCCACGAGGACTGAGGTTGAACTCCTTGCCCGAGGCCACCAGCTGGATTGGAACCCAGACAGCCTTCCGCAGGGGGCGCCCGCCAGCGCTCAGCCCAGAGCTGGGAGGGCGTCGGGCCGGATGGAGGAAGTTTGCAGAAGGCTGGGAGTGCATCCCAGCTGGGCAGGCAGCAGCCCGAGCAGAACCCAGCTTAGGGTGGCGCAGGACCGGGGCATTGAGGAGGCGGCGGGAGGGACCCAGGCGGCGGGCGCAGAGCCCCGGGCGGAGAGGTCGGGCTGCGCTGTGTATGCGGATGTTCTGGAACCAGAGCCGCTCTCAGGAAGCCTGGCAGGGGACGCGCCTGGCAGGGGACGCGACGCACACCCGGGCGCGGGGTTGAGCTGCTGTGGCATCTGGGTGGGAGGCGGTGACTTAGAAAGCCCATGGCCTGTTTTTGTCAGCGCTGCCCAGCCGTGCCTGCTCGCGGTCTCGCTGCGCCCGGTCTGAGTAACTGGCCCTTCGGGCACCTGGCTGATGGCCAGGGAGGTGGAGTCCTTTAGCCGCTCAGGCCTGGCAGTGCCACAGTCGGCGTGTGGGGGAGGCAGGCCCTCTCCCGCTGGCCTGAGGCCGCAGCAGGCTCCCGGGGGCAGGCGAGTGGCCTGGAGGAGGGGGTGTGCCTGTGTTCACCCTCCCGCTTCCTGAGAATGTGTGGGGAGCTCTGCACGCAGTGTGCCCGGCACCCTGTGCGTCCGTCCGTCTGCCTGGCTCAGAGGAGGCACCTGTGCATGGATGACCAACGAAGGAAGGAAGGAATGAATGAGTGAAGGAAGGAATGAAGGAAGGAATGAATTGAATGAATGAGGAAACAGGTGCCTGAGAGACACAGCCATCCAGTCTTTACCTATTGAAAGGCTCAGCTTATCACCCGTGTGCGGCTAACACGCTAACACGCGGCCCTCGGCCTCCCGGAGGTGACCCCGAGGGCAGGAGCCCGAGCCAAGGGTTCATTCAGTGTGGCGGTCATTGCCGGCACCGAGGGGAGGCGAGCTGGCCGCTGCTGTGGCTCTGGCTTGGCCGGAGGGTGTGTGTGTGTGTGTGTGTGTGTGTGTGTGTGTGAGGCTGGGGAGGCCTCTGGAGGAGGAGCCACTGGACAGAGGCCTGGGGTGGGAGGAGCCGGACGGGGATGAGGACGGAGTCTCCAAGACACGAGGGGCCCAGGGTTTCCGGGATCCGGAGGGGGTGTCGGGAGCAGGGGGTGAGGACAGGGAGGCGGGGCCTGCCACAGGGAGGTGCCTGGGCTGGCGGCAGCGTTCGGGAGGCGTGCGGGGCCTCTGGGTGGTGGACTGTGTCACCCTTCAAAAGAGAGCATCTGCCTGGCCAGCGTGGCTCGGGCTGAGCGGCCACTATAAGCCAGGAGGTCACGGTGGGTTCCTGGTCAGGGCACAGCCCGGGTTGTGGTCTCCATCCCCAGTGGGGGGCGTGCAGGAGGCAGCCGATGCGAGTCTCTCTCATCACTGAAGTTTCTCTCTCCTTTCTTCTCTGAAATCAATACAAATACATAAAAAAATAACTGCCTTCAGGGAGCGATCGTGGGGGCCATGAGCTCACTGGTTGGACGCGACGGCAGGCCTGTGGGCCGGACTCTGTGCCAGCCGCCAGCCGGAGCTGTGGGATCTGGTCGCAGTTCGTGCCTGGGACCGAGACATCAGACTTCCCAGGAGCTTTATTCTCAGTGAATGAATGGCTGTGGCCGGGCTCGATTCGAAGAAGGAATTGGACGGCAGGGCTGAGGGTTCCTGGGAAGGCCGCTGGGCGGGGCCGTCGGCTGGTGTGGCTCTGGCACTGGCACGTCCTGGCTCTCACCTGCTCAGGTGACTGGTCGCCGACCTCTCAGGCCTTGGCAGGGCAGCGGGGTGAGGGGGTGAGGCCGGGCTGGCTGCTTTAAAAGCTCATTTCCTTTTTAAAACGATGGATGGGTAAAGCCAAGGCTGTCATTCAATGCATGTGGCCTCGGGCTTCGTTCAGCGTGTGGTGGCTGCTGGGGCCCCTGGGGGAGCACAGCGGTGACGTGCCAGCTCCGTGAGCCGGGGCCTCGCTGCCGCCCCCTCGCTGCCGCCCGGGGTCCAGGAGCGAGGTCCCTCCTGAGTCCTTACATGTCTCCTTCCCTGCCGCTTGGAAGGGAGAAAGGAAAAGGGGAGAGAAACAGATGTGCAGCCATTTCAATTGCTTTTTAAAAGAGTATATAGTTTTAAATAAGTTTTTATTGATTTCAGAGAGAGGAAGGGAGCGAGAGAAACATCAAGGATGAGAGAGAACCACGGACCGGCTGCCTCCTGCACGCCCCCTACAGGGGATGAAGCCGGCAACCCGGGCCTGTGCCCTGACTGGGAATTGCACCGTGACCTCCTGGTTCATAGGTCCACGCTCAGCCACGGTGCCACGCCGGCCGGGCTGTGACTTGTCTTGAATGAAGACCGGAGTCTGGGCTGCCTCGGCTTCCCCTGCCGTCCGTGAGGCCCAGGAGACGGAGCGGGAGCCCCGAGACCGTGGGAACCGGGCCTGCTGGGTGTCCCCGCCTTGGACAGTCCTCCCGAGGAGAGAGCTGTCACGCCCCAGGGAAGAGACACAGCGTGGGCGGCCCCAGATGCTGGAGGAGGTCAGATTCCTGGACAAGTTGTCAAATAAGCATATTTTGTGCGAAGACTTCCCCGCGCTCTGGCAGCGGCTGGCCCTCACCCGGAGGCGGTCACGTCCCCCCGCATGCTGGTCCCGGAGGGCGCGCAGCTGTGGCTGGAACCCTGAGCATTTCCAAGTGTGAAGAGTGAGTCAGCGCCTTGTGCAACGCTGAGTCCTCGGGGGCTGTTGTAACGGGTTGTGCAATCGGGTCTGGAGGAGGCAGCCGGCCTGTGTGCTGAGCTGGTCTTTCCCAGGGTTTGGCGCGACCCGCCCGCGAGCCCCGTCAGGTGGCCCCAGGACGGTTCCAGCGATCGTCCAGCCGCTGTCGGCTCGCGCCGGGGCTGGGGCAGCCCTCTCTTCGGGGCCAGCATTCCGAGTGGCAGGCGCCGTGCGGTGGGGCGGGGGGACGGGCGGGCTCTGCCGGTCAAGGCTGCCCTGGCAGGTGGCTGCCAGCTGGGCACGGAGGGTGGAGGGTCAGCGTTCGGCAGCTGCAGGCCTTTCCCTGACACAGGCTCCGCTGGCCGGAGGCCTGAGGGCACAGGGCTCAGGGTTCAGGGCTCCAGGACAGCCTTGCACAGAACGGGCGGAAGAGCTGCCTCTCTGGGTGCTTCTGGGAGGCGTGCCTGGTGCTGACTGTGTCATGGGCCTGTCTTGTTCTTTTTTTTTTTTTTTTTTTTTAAATATATTTTTATTGAATTTTTAGAGAGAGAGGAAGGGAGAGGGATGGAGAGATAGAAACATCAATTGACCACCTCCTGCACGCCCCCTGGTGGGGATGAGCCTGCAACCTGGGCCCGTGCCCTGACCAGGAATGGAGCCCTGACCTCCTGGCTCCTAGGTCGACGCTCAGCCCCTGAGCCCCGCTGGCCGGGCTGCCTCGTTCTCTCCCATCGCCCTCCTGGATGGGGGGGGGGGGGGGGGGCGTCTCCCGTTTTCCAGCTGAGGAAGCAGATGAAGCTCTGAGAAGTGACACTGCCCCAGGCCCCAGGAGGAGGAGGCAGAGCCGGACGGAGCCCGTGGTCTCGGGCTTGCACGCTTCTGGAGGCTTCTTTGACTCCAGGGCCACCTGGAGGCTGTGGTTCAACCCCCGCTGTTGGGGCTTCCCAGCCGTCAGTCACTGCCTCCTGGTTCCGCCCCTGGTGGCCCGAGGGCAGCCTGCCTCTGGTTTCTGGTCGGAAGTTGGGGACTTTCTGGTCCAGACGCTGTGTTGGGTGGACTGTGGCTTCTCAGTGGCTTCCCAGTGCCCTCGGGCCAACTGTGTCCTCACCATGTCCTGCCCGCGGGGCCTGTCCGTCCCAGGAAGGGGTGTTGAGGTCCCGGAGGGAGGGCTGGCTTCACCGCAGGTCATGCCCCTCTACCTTCTCGCCCCTTGGCCCCCAGCCCCAGGCTGCCCCCCTCCACCAGCGGCCTGTGGGGGTGACCGAGGACGGTGGGGGGCCACGTCCAAACCCCTTCGTAATGGAGCCCTCGCTCCCGCCGCCCGGGCCTCGCGGACGGGAGGGCGCGGCAGGAAGAGAAGCGCCAGGGGCTGGGAGGCCAGATGCCTATCAGGAGGAAAGTGAGCCGCGTGTTTGCGACCTGAGCAGCCAGCCGGCTCCCTGAGGACAGCCCCAGCCACACGCCCGGCCTGCAGGAGCCTCGGTTCCGTGTGGCGGAACCGAGTGGAAACTTTTCCTGACACACGAAGTAGGTCAGCTCAGCGTGGCCGTGCACGCAGGCCTGTTTCCCTTGTGGCCGAGGAGACGGAGAGGAGAGGCTCCGCTCGGGCCCCTGGAAGCGCAGCCCCGGGGAGTGGAGGCCGCAGGCGCGGGGCCTGTGCCTGCGGGCAGCCGGCCGCCAGCTGGTTGCTCATGGGGGGGGATGGCGGCCTCAGCCTCGGGCCAGCCTCTGCCTCTGGCCCTCGCACCTGCCGGCTGTTCCCGCACCTTCAGTCTGTTCCCGCACCTGCCGGGCCCCGGCCCGGCCCCACGAACGTCACAGGCTCGGGCACATGGGGGAGGGGGAGTCATAGCCTGGGGTCTGGCGTAGGGCGAGCTTTTCCCACTCCGAGCCTCGAGCATTGGGGAGGCCATCCCGGGAGGAGGGGCCTGGACGTCCAGGTGCGCGGGCTGGGCCTCCAGGCGCGGCCCCTCCTCCTCGGCTCCTGAAGAGGAGAGAAATGGGCCCGGAACCCCCCACTGTTACTATTTCTGCGCAGAAAGCGGCGGGGACAGTCGTCCCGTTCAATGTGGGGCCTTAGAAATCATGACAGTCGGTCCTCGAGACTCCAGTTTATTTGAACGAGACTCTGTCCCAGGGCCTTGGGCACTTTGACACGGAAGCTGCGTCTTTCCTGTCTCCTTCCAGGTGATGCCTCTCCTTCCTGTGCTTTTCTCTGCAGCTGCAGGGATCCAGCTGGCAGGCCCCTCCGTGCCAGGCCCTCCGTGCCCAGACCCCTCTGTGCCCAGGCCCCTCTGTGCCCAGGCCCCTCCGTGCCAGGCCCTCCGTGCCCAGACCCCTCCGTGCCCAGACCCCTCTGTGCCCAGGCCCCTCTGTGCCCAGGCCTCTCCGTGCCAGGCCCTCTGTGCCCAGGCCCCTCTGTGCCAGGCCCTCTGCCCAGGCCCCTCCGTGCCCAGGCCCCTCTGTGCCAGGCCCTCTGTGCCCAGGCTCCTCTGTGCCCAGGCCCCTCCGTGCCCATGGAAGATGGGTGCCTGCCTCCCTGCCTGCGGGCACTCTGCCCTGGAGGCTGCCCTGGGCCCTGGGCTCGGCCAGCTGCCAGCAGCGTCTCCATCAGCTTCTGACCAAGAGCGATCTTCTCAGCACGTAACTGCACCTGGTTTTCAGTGTTTGTTTGTGTTTAATCCTCACCTGAGGCTGTGTTTCCATTGAGTTTTAGAGAGAGCGGAAGAGAGGGAGAGACAGAGAGAAATATCGATGTGAGAGAAACTTCGATGGGTTGCTGCAGCCGAGGTACCTGCCTTTGATCAGAATCGAACCCGGGACCCTTCGGTCTGCAGGCCGATGCTCTATCCACTGAGCCAAAATGGCTAGAGCTGTGTTTTATTTTTGTTTTGTTTTTAATATGTTTTTAAAATTGATTTTAGAGAGAAAGGGAGGGAGAGGGAGGAAGAGAGAGAAATATCAATGTGAGAGAGAAACATCGATTGGCTGCCTCCCATACCCACTCCAACCAGGGATCAAACCCACAGCTGGGTACGTGCCCTGACCTGGAATCAAAACGGTGACCTTTCGGTGCATTAGACGCTGCCCATCCAACCAAGCCAGACCGGCCTGGGCTGCACTCTGTGTTTTAGATCCAGTGAGTCAGGACTGCAGGCAGGGCCGGCATGATGGGGGTGCAACCCTGGTGTGGCCCCCGGGCCCCCATGTGACCCTCTGCTGGGACCGTCCTGGAATTCCTCATTGATTTTGGAACAAGGGGCCCAGCTCCTGCTGTGCGCTGGGCCCTGTGAACTGGGACAGGGCATTGCAGTGCCTCGGGTTCGGGCCGTCTGCTCTGCAGGCTGATTTGAATTTTGGGAACATGCAGTTCCCGCTGAATAAAGGAGGATTCATCTCTCTCCCCTCGAACACTGCGTCCTGTTTTCCGAATCCGCTCTCCCCATCCGCTCCGGCGAGAAACTGGGTTGCACGATTGTTTTGCCGTGAGCGAGGGGTGGCTTGTTAATGGGAGTCCTGGCCCTGTGCTCCCAGGCCCGGACGTGGGGAGCTGCCCCCTCCACCACGTGGGCTGCGGGGGCTGGAGGCTGGGCCACGACTTGGAAGGGAGGCCCTGGACGCCAAGCAGAGCGCCGGCTGGGCAGATGGACACTCGGGGTCCCCCCTCTGCTCTGAGCTCTGTGCTTCTCCTCCGAGCTGTTTTCCCGTCTCTGCAGACGGGTGAGACCCGCCTGGGTTCGCGGGAATCCGGAGAGGGAAGGCTTGTTTGGTGCCCAGCGTTGTGCTGACGCACAGTTGTCGGCGTGGCCAGGCGGGAAGAGCAGGCCTGTGTGTGCGAGGCGGGCGGAGAGGCCTGGGGAGGGGGTTTCGGGGAGTGGAGGGCAAGCAGGGAGCCCTGGGATAGACGTGGGGAGTCAGAGCCACGTGACTTCAGGCCAGAGCACTGCCTAGCAGCCCCCTTGACCCAGTAAGGAGGCCTCAGCACGTCACAGGTGCTTGTGTCCTTACGACCTCGTTCCTGGTAGCCATTCGCAGGAAAATTGTCTGAGGCATTTATTTCACTTCATTTAATAACCTCGGTTACTTAAGGATGGGACGTGCTCGCCTGCTGGTGCCACCCGGCCTCTCGGATCTCGGAATCGGATCAGACGCCGCCACCCCATTCCCATGTCCGTGTTGGTTGTGTATTTGCTTGCAGCACAGAGACCACCGGAAACCCAGGTTCACGGAGATACGGTCTCGTCAAAAGGACTGTCCTCAGGCCTGACTTCGAAAGGGAGTGAACGGCCGAGACCCAGTCCTCAAGGCGTCCAGGATACCCAGTGTCACCGTCTCTCCCCAGGAAACTCGAAATACCCTGTCCGCTTGCTGTGGTACCCCGGGGTGCCTCGGCACACAGTTTGAGAACCAAGGCATTAGGCCCCTGAAGATGTGCTTCTCTCTACTTCGTGCCTCATGCCTCATCTTCATCTTCTTCATCTTCACGGGACACGTTTGCTGACGGTGAAAGAGACACACGTGGTGACGTGTTTAAAGCCGCGTCCGATCTTGTGCTGAATCCCCGGTCCCCGGTCCCCGCCTTGCGATGCTCGTTTTCACTGTCACAGCGTTTCCTCGATGTGATTCGTCCGTCAGGCACTCAGCTCCGTGCCCAGCTCTTCTCAGGAAGCACTTAGTCATGGAGGTGTCTGCGATTCTAACTCTGACAATAATGTTTTAATAAAACAACAACTATATTTTTATTGATTTCAGAGAGGAAGGGAGAGGGAGAGAGAGAAACATCAATGATGAGAGAGAATCACGGTTCGGCTGCCCCCTGCACCCCCCACACGGGGACGGAGCCCGCAACCCGGGCCTGTGCCCTGACTGGGAATCGAACCCTGACCTCCTGGTTCACAGGTAGACGCTCAACCCCGGAGCCAGGCCGCCCGGGCTCTGACAATAATTATGGAAACGTGTCAACACTGTGCGTACCTGTGCATGTGAGCGTGTGTGTGTACGCGCAGGCATGTGTGCGTGTGTGTGCATGTGTGTGCACGCGTGTGTCTGTGCATGTGTGTGCGTGTGTGCACACGCGCATGTGTGTGCCTGTGCGTGTGTGCACACGCATGTGTGTGTGCGTGCGCGTGCGTGTGTGTGTGTGTCCCTGTGAGGACGCCGTTGAAAGCTGTTGGGAGGTTCTCTCTCTGAAGTTGCAGGGGGAGGGTCCAGGGAGGCGACGTGTGGGGCTGGTGCTGGACTCGCCGATTCTAAGGAGGAAAAGGGAGCCGTTCATCGCTGGCTGGAATCCGCCAACGGACCAACTCGTTCCGCGAGGGAAGTGCTGGCACGAAGGGCGGTGGTTGTGTCTGCCGCCGGCAGCGATGGGTATTTACTGGTGGGCGGGCAGCGCGGTCTCTGGAAGCCGTGACCCACGCCCCCACGCGTCCGGGCTTTGCAGACCTCTTTCCGTTCCGACGACCCGCGTCGCCTGCCCCCAGCTGTCTCCTCCTGAGAGCTGTTTCGGGCGCCCTCGCTTCTCTCTCTCACGTGCGGCTTGCAGACGGCGACTCGCTGTCCAGAAACCCCGCGGAGCCGTCACGGGCGCCTGTGGGTCAAGGTTGGCGTTCTTCCCCTCAGCTGACCCTCTGGGAGGAGGTCGACTGGCAGTGGGGGTCAGCGGGGTCGCCAGGGTGTCCGAAGGCCACGGGGCCACGGCCGCTCCCTCCAGTGGGTGGGCCGCCTCGGAGGCCCCGGAGCAGGGCCACGCTGCCCAGCTGCCCTGAGGGACACTCCAGGCCTCACCCCGCGCTGCACGAGGAGACGGCCCGCTGGTGCCCTCCGGGAGCAGTGAGCTGCTGTGCCTTATGCTCAGTTGCCTCCGATCTGCTTACCTTTCCCGTTGTCCTGGGTCCTCCGCGTGACGGCCGTGAGGTCCCGGGTTGCTTTCTTTATTTTTCCTTTTTACGTGTGTTTTTATTGATGTCAGAGAGGAAGGGAGAGGGAGAGAGAGAGAGAAACACCAGCGATGAGAGAGAACCATGGATCGGCTGCCTCCTGCACGCCCCACGGGGGATCCAGCCGCAACCCCGGCCTGTGCCCCGACCGGGAATCGAACTGTGACCTCCTGGTTCCTAGGTCGACGCTCACCACTGAGCAACGTGGCCGGGCTGGGGCTGCTTTCCTTCTAAGCTGCGCCACAGAGGCCTGTCTGCTGGGCTTTTCGCGGTGGCGCATGCGCTCACGGCCGCTTCTCTCTGTTTACTCATCTGCAGAATTTGGGGAGTCCTGGCCCCATCTCAGAGGCCGCCCGCTCTTACCGGCTGAAGCAGGTCTGGGTCAGGGAGAGGGAGGGGTTACTTCGCTCTCGGGATGTTGGAGCTGGAACAGACCGTGACGCTCATGCCGGAGGCAGCTGGCCCATTTTACAGACGGAACACCGGAGGCCACGGCCGACCGAGGATGGAACCGGGGCCTCCCAGGTCCAGGCCACTGCCCTCCCTGCTCCCTGTGCTGCTGCCCCGGGAGCCACTCCCCCTAGTTCGTGTGAGAAAGCGGCCAGTTCTCCTTTTAGCTGGAAAAACCCGGGTTTTTTGCACTTGCGCCCTCACTGGAAAGAGGAAGCGAGTTAGCGGTCCTCAGCGCAGGGTTCCAGTGACCTGCCTTCTCCGAGGGCTCAGGGCCTTCCCGGGGCGCCGGTCTGGTTGGGGGGAGACCCGCCTGGCCCCTCCCAGGAGGCGGAACCGGGGACACCCAGAGGCCTGCTCACAGCTGCGATGGGCCGGGGCTGGGCCTGGGCCCGGGTTGGGGAGGAATCCCCTGGTGTGTGTCTCCCGCTGGAGGACTCGGGGAGACGCACCCCTCAGCCACAGCCACCGGGACGGGGAGGGCGGCAGGTCCGAGGGGCCCGGAGCTGGTGCTCCGCAGGGGGTGCTTGATGCCCCGTTGTCGGCTCTCGCTGTGAAGGGCGCTCCGTGTCCTCGGGGACGTCATCTGGGCGCCCTGGCTTCCCTGAGTGTAGCCGGGACCACCGCCTGCCTGCCCAGCCCCCAGGAGGAGGGCACGGGACCGAGGGACGGGAGGGGCTGAGACGGAGCCGTGAGGGCGGCCGCGGAGCCTGCGCGTGCGTGTGTCCTGCTGGACGTGCAGGTGTTTTCTGCACCCGAGAAGGTCACGCTCTGTAGGGGAGCGGCTCCGCCCCAGGCAAAGGGCCCAGAGCCCGCGGCCGGGAAGCGCATTCCTGCCGTAGGTAAAGGGCTCAATGCCCGCGGCCGGGAGGCGGATTCCTGCCCCAGGTAAAGGGCTCAATGCCCGCGGCCGGGCCCTCGGCTCATCGGGCCTCTCACCAGCATGAAGCCCGATAGAGGCTCGGTCCCGGGAGGCCCCGAGCCGGGGCTGAGCTGGGTTCCCAGGCAGCGTGTTTACGTGTCTTCCCTCTGCGCTGTCCCCAGGGCAGGAAGACCCCAACAGTTTGCGCCATAAATACAACTTCATCGCCGACGTGGTGGAGAAGATCGCCCCCGCCGTCGTCCACATCGAGCTGTTCCGCAAGTAAGAGCCCCGTTCCCGCGGCCCAAGCGCCCCCCTCCCCGTCCACCCCGGACCCCGGACCTGCCGCCTTCACGGGGTGCAGGGCTGGTCCCGCCAGTTCCAGGGCCTGAGTCACTGAACGGACTCCCGGGGCAGAGAGCGGCTCTCCCTGGAGACGCTTTCCTGCCTGACTGTTCACGTCACATCCCTGGCCCTCTGGACGGTTTAGGAAACGCTGCTCTGAAGAGACTCCGCGGGTATTTTCTAAGTGGAATTGTTTTTGTTTGGTTAATCCTCACCCACGGATTCTCAGAGAGAGAGTGGGAGAGGGAGGGAAAGAGAGAAACATCCATGTGCGAGAAACACACCCACTGGATGCCTCCTGCACGCGCCCTGGCCAGGGTCCGGCCGGGGCGGAGCCTGCAACCGAGGTACGTGCCCTTGACCAGAATCGAAGCCAGGACCCTTCAGTCCGCTGACGCTCTACCTACTGAGCCACACCGGCCAGGGCGAGTGGCATTGTTTCGTTGCAGGTAAAAGTCGGCCTCACGTCCAGACTTCTGCCTCCCTCCCTTCCTTCCTTTTTAATCCTCTCCTGAGGGTGTTTTTCTCATTGATTTTTAGAGAGAGTGGCAGGAAGGGAGGCAGGAGGGAGAGAGGAACATGGAGACACTGATGGGAAGAGACACACGGAATGGTCGCCTCCCGCGCACATGCACCCCGACTGGGGCTGGGAGGAGCCTGCAACCAGGCCCAGGAGTCGGACCTGCGGCCCTTGGTGCTCGGGCGACCAGGACGCACGGTTCTAAGGCTCCGCGGCCCCAGATGCGCAGTGACAGCTGCTGGCCGCGAGCTGCCGGGAGCCCCCTCGTGCGGGTGTGAGGGAGGCGTCGCGGTGTCTCTGGCTGACGGGGCGCCTTCTGGGTTCCAGGCTCCCCTTTTCCAAGAGGGAGGTGCCGGTGGCCAGCGGCTCCGGGTTCATCGTGTCCGAGGATGGGCTGATCGTGACCAACGCCCACGTGGTGACCAACAAGCACCGGGTCAAGGTGGAGCTGAAGGACGGCGCCACCTACGAGGCCAAGATCAAGGACGTGGACGAGAAGGCGGACATCGCGCTCATCAAGGTCGACCACGAGGTCAGTCTCCCTGCAGGGCCCGGGCCGGCGGCCCCGCGTCACGCCTGGAGAGGCCAGGGGCTGCCAAGCTCCCTGTGAGAGCTGCGAAGCTGGGCGGAGCTGTCAGATCGGGGCCACGGGAGGGTGTGGGGGATGCTGAGTGCAGCGCTAGGGCAGGGTGTGTGTGCGCGTGTGTGTGCGTGTGTGTGCGTGTGTGTGCGTGCGTGCGTGTGTGCTCGTGGAGGCTTCTGCAATAAGCAGGCGATAAGATCAGAGAGGCTTGGGTTTGTTTTTAAAATGCATATGTGTGCATATTTTTATTGATTGCAGAGAGGAAAGGAGGGGGAGAGAAACATCCATGATGAGAGAGAACCATGGATCGGCTGCCTCCTGCACGCCCCACACTGGGGATCGAGCCCGCAACCTGGGCATGTGCCCTGACCGGGAATCGAACCCTGACCTCCTGGCTCATAGGTCGACGCTCAACCCCTGAGCCATGCTGGCCGGGCGGGTCCGCTGGATTTTAAACAGCCCGCAGGAAGGCTGGGTGCCCCGTGTGGGGGACACCACTGTTAGGAAGGGGCCCCAGAGGTGGGAGTCTCACTGGCCAGAGTAGCGCACCCAGACTTGCGGCTCCACCGAGCCCGTGGGGGCCAGCAGCCGGGGGCTCCCCGCAGCAGGGTGCGGCCTGGGTGCGGCCCCCACTGAGCAGCTCCCGTTGGGGACACGTGGGTGGGGACCACGTCCCTGCTCCCTCCGGCTGGGGGTAGTCTCTCAGATTTGGAGCCAAGCGGGTGTTTGCAGGTGGCATCCCTGGCCTGTCCAGGCAGGTCGAGATCCGACAGACCAGCTTTGCAGGGCGATGGGACCTGCTCCTGCCCCTAGTCCCGCTCATCCTGCCCCCCTGCCCTCCTCCTGCCCCTCGGCCCCCCTCCTGCCCCCCTCCCCCTCCTGCCCCCTGTCCCTCCTCCTGCCCCCCTGCCCCCCTTCTGCCCCCCGACCCCCCTTCTGCCCCCAGCCTCCCTCCTGCCCCCTGTCCCTCCTCCTGCCCCCCTCCCCCTCCTGCCCCCTGTCCCTCCTCCTTCCCCCCTGCCCCCTTCTGTCCCCCTGACCCCCCTCCTGCCCCCTCCCCTCCTGCCCCCTGTCCCTCCTCCTGCCCCTCGGCCCCCCTCCTGCCTCCCTCCCCCTCCTGCTCCCAGCCTCCCTCCGCCAGCTGAGATGTGCAGTCACATGCTCTCCCACTGAGCTGTACCCCGCGCCCCTGTGTGAGATGTTCCCAGCCCAGGGAAAGGGGCCTGAAGCTGAAATGAGGCTTTTGCAGTGGATTCAGAGACGCAAGGGCATTTAACTGCAGGCGCTTCCCAGGACGGGCTGCGTTTGTGCCTGTAGGAGCTGGAGCGGGAGAAGGCAGACGTGTCTCCTTCCCTCGGTCCATGGTCCGTCTGTCCGTCCGTGCTGTGAGGGTGGCTGGTTTATTAGGGGGTGCGGTCACCGTGGCGAGTGCGCTGTTTAAAGCGAGCAGCCAAGATGGGTGGCAGCACAGCCGGGCAGGGAGACACAGAGCAGGCAGGACGGAACCAGCAGCCCCTGGGCCGAGGGTGGCACTGGGTTCCAAACAGCCCAGCCTCCAGGGCCCTTTGCTGATGACCCGGGACGAGACAGTGCCTCCCACAGGCCCAGCTCCGAGCCGTGGGCTCCTCACCTGGGCCGTCCCTCCCTCCCTGTGACTGAGGGGTGTTCTCGCCATGTTTGGGGGACGGAAATGACCTCGGACATGGCTGTCATTGCCACGTGTCCTTAGCATCCTTCCCGCCAGCCTTGCCCTCGGGGCTGGCTTCTCCCCACCCCCACCCGCCAGCCCCCATGCCCCGCAGACCAAGCAGACCCTCCCCTGGGGCTGCAGCTGGCTGTCCCCTGGCACCCAGACCCCACGCTGTCCAGGCCCCCCTCTCTGGGAGCCGGTTTGCCTGTGTCTCCTTCCACTCTTGGGGCTCCCCTCCCATCTCTCCCCGCCCCACCCCCCCTCCGCCCTTGGCCTGAGGTGGCCAGAGGCATTCTGGGCTTGCGACCAAATAACTCCTCTCCGGCTTCTCCCTGCTGAGTGCCGAGCCCTGAGAACTAACCGCTGGGAGAGGCTCCCGGGCCCCAGAGTCAGAGGAGGAGGGTCCCCCGCAGGCTCCCCTCTGTCCTGGGGTCTCTGAGCCCCTTTCCTGGGAGGGGCCGCGCCAGCTCCCGAGTGGGGATGCGGCCGGGGAGGGAAGGACGGGGATGCAAGCACTTTAATAGGAAGCAGCTGGAGGGCAAACCAGTTCAGCTCAGAGCAAAGTGTTTCCACATGTGCTCAGCGCCCCACGTGTGTGCGGAGTTTACATTCGCGTCCAAGGGCAGGAGAGAGAGAGAGAGAGAGAAGGGGGGGAGATTAAAGAGAGGCATTTGCTTTAGGCCGGAGGCCGGGCAGGAAGTCGGGGGATGTACTAAGAGGATGAGGAGGAGCCACAGTGGCTGAGCCTCGACCTCTGAACCAGGTCACCGTGCGATTCCGGTCAGAGCACAGGCCCGGGCTGCGGGCTCCCTCCCCGGTGGGGCGTGCAGGAGGCAGCCCATCAATGACTCTCTCATCATGGATGCTCTTGTCTCTCCCTCTCCCTTCCTCTCTGAAATCAATAAAAATACATTATTTTAAAAAGAGAAGAGGGGAAAGTGTGACAGCGTGCTGATGAGCAGACACACAGGAGAAGGCCCCCCCCGCACCCCCACCCGGATGACGGCAGGGTCAGAGGGTGTGTCTGCCACACACATCCCGTTCTCACCCAGAGAGCTTAGCTCCTGCAGGGCCCTGCGGTCTGGCTGGAGGTGCCCTCCTCTGCCCCTCCCCCTCTGCTTAGCCACCCCTCCCCCGCCTCCCACCCCCAGGCCCCTCTGGGGACAGGCACCCCTCACTGTCTGTTATCCCGCCTCCTCTCACCCTGTTGGTGCTGACTTAGCTATTTGCTGCCTCAAGCTCATCTCCCGCTCAAGCCAGGGACACACCTGTCGGGGGGGTAGGCGGCTGAGTGTGCAGCGCCTGGGCGCCCAGGGGAGAGCCGGCCGCTCGGGAGGGAGCGGGTGCAGGCGGGGGCACCGGGCTCCTGTGGATTCTCAGATGGGGTGAAGGTGTCCCAGCCGGCTCTCTGCTCGGGGCTGCCTGGGTGTGGATAGCACCTGGCTGTGCCGTGGGTAGTGAGGCCCTGGGGGGGGGGGGGCGGTTCCCTGGGCGCCCATCCCTGCCACCAGCAGCCTGTGGAGGCTGTGGGGGTTTCTCCCCTCACCCCAGGCCCCAGTCAGTCCTTGGTCACCTTTTGGGCCAGATGCCACCTCCAGACCTGCTTGAAGTGGCAGAGGAGGGGGAGCTGGGGGCCAGGCTGTGTTCACTGTGGGGGGGCGGGGGCGGGCCCTTCACCTGCAGGTGCAGGCCTGGGCACAGGGGCTCCGCTCCTGTGTGTGGGAATCTGCCCTGAGTTCTCCGGGGGGGGTGTGGGGGGGAGGCCCCCCGACGTCGGAGCAGGGAGTGGCATGACTCACAGGGCCTCCCGCCAGCGCCCGGGCAGCCTGCGCGTCAGAAGGCGCTGACTAAGCCGCAGCTGGGCCTCAGGGACTCAGATAACAACTGGGGGAGGGGTCTGCCTCCCACCCTCCTGCAGCCCCGGGCCTGGGCGTGGCCTGCGGGGCCTGGGCACAGCCCCCCTCCCTGTGGTTCTCCCGGCCTGCGGCCTGCGGGGCGTCCCCTCCCTGGGTGCTGGCTCACACGGCCTCCCTCTCGCTCTCCCTGACCGCCCGGGGCTGCCCTGCGGGTGGGTTGGCTAAAGATGCCCCACGCCCCACGCTGTTCCATCTCCGCATTGATCTCCATGTCCTCAGGGCTGGGACCACCTTTCCTCAGGCAAGGCCAGCGCGATGGCGGGGAGGGGACCTCTGTCCAGGGAGGACGGCCCCTCCCGGTGCCAGGCCTTTGGAATGTGCGCCGTCTCCGCTCCCAGCCACCGGACCGGGCCCTCCCTTGTGTGTGCTCTGGCTCCTGGTCAAGAACTTAGTTGATTGAAGGAAATTCTTTGGCTGCGCTTTTCTCTTAATATGGTCTTGCCTCTTCCCCATGGCACGCGCTCCCCAGGGCCCTGGACTAACGCTGTTATTAAAGGTTCTGGCGAAGTGGTGGCCAGGTCTCGGGTCCGGGTCCGAGTTGGTAGGTGGCCCTGGGGCGTGTCTCCCGGCCTCACGGAGGGGCGGGCGTTGGTGCCACGTGACAGCCTGGTGAGTGAGCAACAGAGTGTCAGAGCCCCGTGAGCATTTGCAGCCCTTACCCGGCCCTCTGTCTGTTTTTGTAAATAAAGTTTTATTGAAACACAGGCGTACAGCAGAGTTGAGTTGCAAGGGTGGAGACCCGTGGCCGGTGACTCCCGGGGGACTGTGCTACTTTGCTGCAGCCGCTGCTTTTGTTTTGTTGGTGAAGCAGGGAGCGAGGCCTGAATCTACCCATTTCTGTCAAAACGTGAATTCAAAGATGTTTTGCAAATTATTATCCAATTTTAAATCCTAGCCCTGCCCGGTTTGGCTCAGCCCGTGGACTGAAGGGTCCTGGGTTTGATTAAGGTCAAGGGCACATACCTCAGTCGGGGCACGTGCGGGAGGCAACCAGTTGTGTCTCTCTCCCTTCGATGTTTCTCTCTCTCTGTCTCTCCCACTCCCTTCCACCCTCTCTCAAGTGAGGATTACCCCCGCCCCCCCAAAAAAACCACCCTGATGCTCCTCTGAGGTTGGCCTTTGGTTCTTTCACTCACGGATTCTCTCAGGGTGGATTGAGCGTCTGTTTCGGCCAAACGCTGGGTGACGTGCTGGGGCCAAGCCGTGAGCTGGCGGCCTGTGGGAAACGGGCGCATCGGCACAAACGCGGTGACGGGTGCGAAGGAGGAACGAACGGAGGGGAGGCCGAGGCCGGGGCAGGAGGGCCGCGCGGGGCTGAGGGGGCGGCGCGGGCGGAGGCAGAGAGAACAGATGGAGGCGGCAAGGGGCAGAGGGCACGCGGGCGGCTGGGCTGGCCTGTTCCGTGCAGCCCGGAGGCCTGGGCCGTGGGCCAGGTGCACACGGGAGTCTGAGAGCCCTGGACACAGGCCAGGGTCCCGCCTCGCTGGCTCCTGGGCACTGTCCGCACCCCGTCGGCTTTGGGCCTTTGGGGTTCCTGCTCATGCTCGGCAAAGCTCTGGTCTCCTGGGCACCAGCCTCCTGGGCTCCGCTCTCCTGGGCTCCGGCCTCCTGGGCTCCGGCCTCCTGGGTCTGGAAGTGCAAAGTGCTTGCGAGGGGCCACTTGCCTCGTTCTCCGCAGGGAGAGTCAGGCCCCCAAAGCTGTGGCCACGGAGAACAGGCTTCTGGTGAACTGAGGGCTGATTATTCCAAGAAAAGTGCTAGTTACCCAGTGACCTTTGTTAATTAAGGCGCCAGGACCTGAGAACGAGAACACGTGACTCACAGTGTTTTCCTCTTTGCCTCGGCTACCAGGCGGCTCGGAGAAGCCATTGGCGCTGGGTAATGTCCTCTGTGTCCCCACTTTTTAAAAATATGTTTTTTATTTTTTAATTGATTTTTAGAGAGAGAGGGAGAGAGAGAAAGAAACATTGATGGGAGAGTAGAACATTGAGTGCCTCCTGCACGCCCCCTGCCGGGATCCAGCCCGCAACCTGGGGATGGAGCCGGACGGAGCCGGACGGAGCCGGACGGAGCCGGCAGCCTTTTGGTGCCCAGATAACTGAGCCACACTGGCCAGGGCTCTGTGTCCCCGCTTTGTCACGAATAAATAGTCATTCACTTCTTTACTATGCCCCGTCATTGACCACCTGGACTTCTTATCTGGCCGAGGTTACATATATTCACGATTAAAAACATAAACGTGAAAGGAATGATGGAGCCTGGCAGCTCCTTTGCCTGTGGCGCGAGCTCTGTGTGGCCACAGTGGACGCCCAGCGGCGGCTGCGTGTTGAGCGCTGAGCCGAGTAAGACCACAGCCCTCCCCGGGGGCCTGGGCACTGTCCCCTGTCCCCTGTTCCCCGTGCTCCCTGAGCCCTGAACCCCACCTTCCCGACGTCAGGGAACCAGGCTGCACCCAGAGTCAGTGGCGCTGACCCAAGCACCTGGCTCGGCCGACCCCGACCTTTGGGCAAACCCCACTCTTAAGATCCGGATGGATCTTCTGAGACCTGGTTTGTTCATTCTTCTATTTCGTCACTTTCCCATTCATTGATTTTTAAATTATTATTTAATATTTTTATTGATTTCAGAGACAAAGGGAGAGGAAGAGAGAGATAGAAACATCCATGATGAGAGAGAATCATTGAAGGGCTGCCTCCTGCAAGCCCCCCACTGGGGATGGAGCCCGCAACCCGGGCCTGTGCCCTGACTGGGATCGAACCCTGACCTCCTGGTTCCTAGGTCGACGCTCAGCCGCTGAGCCTCGCCGGCCGGGCTGATTTTTTTAAAAAAATAAATATTTACTGGCCAAGCGCTGTTGTGGCAGTGACAGCCAAGATGAAGTCAGCAGGTCCAGTGGGGGTCGCGGGGGCTGACGCGGGGGAGACAGCCGCACGCGCTGCCGACAGCGGTGGCCTCCTTGGGCCGCCGGTGTAAACACTCCCTGGCCACCGGCTCCGGCGTCCAGTGGTTGACATTTTGTGGTCGGAGCAACATTAGAAACGCTGACGTGTCCTGCGTGGCTCCCAGGAGGCTGAGCAGGTGCTGCCCACGGCCAGGCGGTTCTTCCCTTTTTCATTTGCTCTTTCTCTCTTTTGTGTTTGGGTAACCGCCTCTGTTCTTTCTTTTTTAAAAAAATAGACCTTTTTATTGACTTCAGAGAGGAGGGAGAGGGAGAGAGAGACATAAAACATCAGTGATGAGGGAGAACCATTGACCAGCTGCCTCCCGCACGCCCCACACTGGGGATGGAGCCTGCAACCCGGGCCTGTGCCCTGACCCGGAATGGAACCGTGACCTCCTGGTTCAACCACTGAGCCACACCGGCCGGGCAAAAGCTTGTATGGTAGTCCCTGTATTGGCACCTGGTGTGTGCTTTAGGAACCAGGCATCCATGTTTTCATTGGGCCCTGAGCCCCGTCAGTCATGTGGCTGGTCCCGCCCCAGTGGCTCAGCTCCAGGTGATCTCGCTTCACCCGCCCCGCCCCCCCACGTGCTTGGCTTCCCCGCCTCGGGGGCTCACTCCCCTCCCGGCTGGACCGCCCGCTCCCCCACGCGTCTCAGGTGCGCCTGTCCGCTCTTCGGGGCACTGCTTCCTGCTGGGTGTGGGCGAGGGCTGTTGTCCCCACTGCGTATTTTTTCTAGAAAATGAAAGGTTCGCCTAAGTGTTCCCAGAAGGCGCTGACTCACTGGGGTGGGGGGGCACCGCCGCCTCCGCCTTTGAAGCCGCCTGGCACCCGGCTGCCCGGAAGCGGCCCTGGACGGTGCGGCCGCTGCGGTGCGGCTCCTGCAGACTCAGCAGCACGACATGGCTGTCGGCAGCGCCTTCTCCTTTTCAACGACGGGGAGGAAGCAGGGGGCTGCCTCATTCGGTTACAAAAAAGGTGCCGGTGTTTCTCCAGTTTCACTGGCTCTTGTCTCCCCGCGTCAGGGAAGGGGTCGCGGCGAGAGGAGCGCTGGGCTGTTAGGCGGGAGGCGCTGCCCTCAGGCCCCTGGGCCGCGTCCAGCTGAGCTGGCACTGGGAGCGGCGGCCCCGCTGCGAGTCGTAGGAAGGATTGACATGGATGCTGGCGCCGGGTTTGATCCGACAGCCCCACGGCTGTCTGCTAAGAGGGCTGTTTGGAAATGAACCAGGTCTCCTGGAAGGAACCCTAATTGTCAGGCCAGGTGCCCGTGGATGGCACCAGCTCGCTCCCTTCTGTTGGAAGTGCTGGGCCCGGGACCCAGCGCAGTCCGAGTGCCCAAGGTCACGGGGCGAGCTAATACAGGACCAGGGTCAAGTCCAGATGTGCTGCTATCCCGGGCAGTGTGCTCCCCGATGTGAAGAGGCTGGGGTGTCAGTGTGTGTGTGAGTGCATGCCTCTGTGTGTGCGTGTGTGCCTGTGTGCCTCTGTGAGAGCGTGCACACATCTGTGTGTGTGCATATTCCTCTGTGTGTATGTTTGCACGCCTCTGTATGCTTGTGTGCATGTGCCTTTTGTGTGCATGTGTGTGCCTCTGCATGTGTGTGCACGCCTGTGTTCATGTGTGAGTGTGCACACATATATGTGCGCATATGTGCCTCTGTGTGCATGTGCGTGTGTGCATGCGTGCCTCTGTGTGCGCGTGCATGCCTCTGTGTGCGCGTGCGTGCCTCTGCGTGGGCATGCTTCTGTGTGCGTGCGTGCCTGTGTGTGCCTACTTTGTCTGTTTTCATCTGCACCCCCCTTGCCTGTTTTGGGGAGCAGCCGGAAGCAGCCTCAGCCGGGCCATTGCTCAGCTCAGCCTCTTCCCCGGGAGATTCCGCAGCTGTGATTCACCCAGCGGCACCCCCACCCGCAGAGCCCGCAGCAGGTGGTGCGCCCAGGCCTGCCCCACACTCCCCTGCCCGGGCTTGTCCCACCCCTGCAGGAGCCGCCTGGCCCTGGAGGAGCCGAACTGGCTCCCTCTGCCTGGCCTCTCGTCTGAGTTTTCCTCGCGTCCCCATTGCCCTGGTGGCGGCACCTCTGCCCCGTCACCTGTCCCTGTGGACGGTCGGGCACCGAGTGGCTGTCTCGCTGGCCAGCTGTGTGAGCACTGGGCCGTGGGCAGCATGGGCTGGGACGGAACACCTGACACCTCGTAGGTGCAGAGCATTCTGGTCCCGGGGACGCCACCGCCGAGCTGGGGGACCCCCAGTCCCCGGTGAGGGGCCCAGGCACGATGCTCAGCCCTCTGTCCCCGAGGGGCTGGCTGTAAGGGCCGAGGGAATGTCAGAGCCCCAGGCAGGGGTCACGCAGGGCCGGGTTCCCTGTGGCTCTGCACGGACGGGCCCCTGGCGTCTTGCTGAGCTGGCGGAGGTGTGGAGGCCGCGGCTTTCCTCTGACGCAGACTTCCCCTCTTGCCCCTGCTCCCCACCCCCCGCCCCCCAAAACCTGCGTGAGCGAGCAGACTCACCGGAGCCCTTTCTGAACAGTTGGGTACCCCAGCGGGCAGAGCCCTGAGCTGGTTCTAGGTTCCCTCCCGTGAACCCCATTCCTAGGGAGGCTGCTCCCAAGCCGGCGAAGGCGTCACGGGGCCACACTCCCCTCACCAATGGGGGCCGAGGGCAGCCGTACGCCCGGGCTGCCAGTGGCCACAGGAGGCAAGTGCTGGGCCCTCGGGGCCTCTGCTCTCTCTCTCTCTCTCTCTCTCTCTTTTTTTTTTAAATATATCTTTATTGGTTTCAGAGAGGAAGGGAGAGGGAGAGAGTCAGAAACATCCACGATGAGAGATTGATGTTAGAGAGGACCGTTAATCGGCTGCCTCCTCACGCCCCCCCTGGGGATGGAGCCTGCAGCCCGGGCCTGCGCCCGACCGGGAATCAAACTGTGACCTCCTGGTTCCCAGGTCGATGCTCAGCCCCTGAGCCCCGCCGGCCGGGCTGGGACTTTGTCTCTTCACTGCGGGGCCGGAGGCTGTGTGGCTCTCCACTCATCGGACAGGAAGCTTGGAGGGCACGGGTGGCCTTCGTCCATCTCCTGCTCACTGTGCCGGGCCCTTTGGAGATGCCCCGTGAAGGGGGTGGAGAAAGTTCTCTCTTGTTGGCAGTGTCCCTGGGAACTGGGCCGCCGGCCGGCCGGCTGCCATCAGAGCCCTAATACAGCAGGCACCAGCCTCTTCCCCGGCCACACATAGCACCCAGCCTGCAGGTAGGTTAACGCCTGCATGGGGAGTCCGGAGCCCACACCCAGGGCCCAGCACCCTCCCGGCTCCTTCGCCATCAACCCACTGGCAGTGGGCTGGCCCTCAGGTCTAGGGATTAGTGCTTTCTTTTTTTGAATATATTTTTATTGACTTCAGGGAGGAAGGGAGAGGGAGAGAGAGAAACATCCATGATGGGAGAGAATCATGAACTGGCTGCCTCCTGCACGCCCCACACTGGGGTTGGAGCCTGCAACCCAGGCCTGTGCCCGACCGGGAATCGCACCCTGACCTCCTGGTTCCTAGGTCGACGCTCAGCCCCTGTCCACGCCGGCTGGGCGGGTCGTGTTTTTCACTCACTCTCGTTGGTTGGGTTGTGGGGATGCCGTTGAGCATTCGTGAGCGTGCGGACTGCGGGCGGCAGGCACGTCAGCGTCCGGCCTCCTGGCTTCCCCCTCACGAGCTGGGCGTGACTTTGGGGATGGGGATGTCCCGGGTCCGAGAAGGACTTGGGCTGAGCTTGAGCGGCCGGCTCTCTGGGTGCGGCCGAGGGCTCCATCTCTGACCCTGAGCCTCGGAGCTCACCCGCCTCCCTGCCTTGTGCAGGGATCGCGTCTTCATCCCCGTAGTGGCTGGGGCAGCTGAGTGAGGCACAGGCCACGGGCCTCATTCTCCCCCTCCCCCTGCTCTCCTTCTGCCAAGCTCGGGGAGGGGGGGTGCGGGGGAAGGGGTAGGGTAGGCTGTCTGCCTTGGAGAGGCTCTGGCAAGATGGGGAGATGGGGAGATGGCGAGATGGCGAGATGTGGGAAGGGCTGGCCTGTGGCTGGGCCGTCTCAGGAGATCAGATCGCGTCTGTAGCTGGGAGCCTTGGGGTGCTTTGATGTGGGGGCGCGGGAATCAGCCCGGGGACACAGCGCAGGGTTTGACTGGTATGAGCAGGGGGTGTTTCCTGCCTGCAGGTCAAGGCGGGCGTGGCTTTGCGCTTCCCGCCGTATCTGCGTTTCATCTCCCCGAGTCCCCCGTGGAGCGTCTGTCTAGACGGCTGTGGAATCAGATGCTCACTGACTGTGCGGGCATTTGGCCAGCAAATGTATGGCCGCCGAGCAGACAGGCCGGAGGGGAGGGGAGGTGCAGAATGGGCTGCACTCGGGTCTGGAGCAGACGGGAGCCTGATGCCGTGGGGCCAGCCGGTCCCCAAAACTGGCCTCAGGCGCCTTGAGGTCCTGGAGAGCCGTGCACCCGCCACCTCTCGGCCCAGTCACTCCGTGCAGAGCTTCCCGCCTGCGGTGAGAGCAGGAGAGCAGGTCTCAGCTGGGAAGCCCCTCCTGCGAGCCTCAGTGTTCACGTCTGTAAAATGGGGGGAAACAGGCTCTCAGGCCCCAGGTGGTCATGGAAGTGCTTTGTCATCTGAGTTCAGGCTTCATGTCAGACCCGCCCCCTGTTGTGTATCTATTTGCTTTTTCTGATGTTGGTCCTTCATAGTCTGTGAAATGTGTGTGAGCAAAGCTTGCACAGGTGGGAATCAGCGCTGCCCACGGGCCTGGCTGTGCCCTGTGCCCTCAGTGCTGCCCACAGGCCCGGCTGTGCCCTGTGCCCTCAGTGCTGCCCTCAGTCCTGCTCATGGGCCTGGCTGTGCCCTGTGCCCTCAGTGCTGCCCTCAGCCCTGCTCATGGGCCCGGCTGTGCCCTGTGCCCTCAGCGCTGCCCACAGGCCCGGCTGTGCCCTGTGCCCTCAGTGCTGCCCTCAGCGCTGCCCACAGGCCTGGCTGTGCCCTGTGCCCTGTGTGTCCCCCTCTGTTCAGGGAGGACGGGTCTTGGGGGTCTGTGGGCTGGATGGCCGATGTTCCCTGTCCAAGCCGCGTGGCCGCCCGCATGTGGATGACCTCACTGCACGGCACACGCTTGTCCTCGGCGAGTCCCCTGAGCAGCACGCAGGCCCCTGGGCCCCCCTCTGTGCCCTCACTGCGTCTGCACCCCCCTCCCTCCGTGTCTGCCTCCTTCCCCGTCTCTGGGCCTGAGCTCAGACTGAGCAGAGCTGTCTGCAGGCCCCTCTGCCTCCTACACACCCCGAGACCCGGGAGCCCGGGAGGGGGTTTGGGAGGGGGTGGCACGTCACCTTCCGATGGGACCCCAGCCTGTGGCTGAGCGGAGTGGCCCAGCCCACCTTTCTGTAGCTCAGCCTGATGGCGTGCACTGATCGCGTGCACTGAGTTGGTGAGAAGCAACTGTTATCGTGGGCGGCCGGGCGGGCCCAGCCTCCCCCCTGCTCACCCCTCAGGCCCAGCCTCCCCCCTGCTCACCCCTCAGGCCCAGCCCTGAGGCTGTCCCAGGCCCCGAGGGGGCAGGAGTGTCCCCGTGGGCCTCCCATCACCGACCGGCTCCCGCCCGCCGCACTGCGACGGCGGATGAGGTCACTCCTGGCAGGGCTGGCTGGCGAGGGCCCAGGGCAAACAGGCGGGCTGAGCTGGCGGCTGTGCCTGGCGCGGAGGAGCTGAGCTGGGGAGCGCGGCTGCAGCCTGCCCCTCCCGGCAGCGCCGTGCACTCTGGCCTCAGGCGACCCCGCCCGGCTTCTCCCGTGCACGGTACGGTGGCCCGCGCTGGCCCGGAGTTCAGCTGGTGAGGTTCCCCTGCTCGGTCTGCCAGACCCAGGACTCACAACAATACCCGCGTGAGGCTTCCCTGGCCCAGCGCGATGCTCAAAACGAGCCAGGCCCTCTCCAAAGAGCTGCTCAGCCTGAGGCCACAGGAGCTTCAGACGGACCGGGGAGGTGGGCGTGCGGCACGGGCCCATTGGCCAGATGAGAACACTGAGTCCACGGTGGTTGTGAGCTCAGGCCAGGATCTCACAGGGCTGGGGATCGAGCTGCCATCGAGGTACATGCCCTTGACCAGAATCAAAACCAGGCCCTTCAGTCCCCAGGTGGACGCTCTATCCACTGAACAACACCGGCCAGGGCTCAGTATTAGGTCTTCGGTCCTCCCTCCCCCATTCCTCTCCTCTCTGACCTGCTGGCCCAGCGCCTCCCCGGGCATCGCCCTCCTTGCTGAGGTGGGAGGTCTTGGTGAGGTGCTGTGTGTGGAGGGAGAGGGTCTGGGGCCAGGCCACAGCCCAGGGGTCCATCCTCCTCTGTCTCACGCCATCCAGTGTCCAGAGCCTCACTTTCTCCGTCTGTTCAATGGGCCCATCAGCCGGTGTCTGCTCCGTCCCGGCGGAGGACATGCTGAATCAGAGCTGGTTGCCCCAGCCCACCCTCTGGACCCCCTCGCTTCTTCCTTTCTGGGGTGGACAGATGTGAGGACCCGGATGGTGACTCGCACGCATGCAGCCGGGCTGGGCGTGGCTTCCTGGGCCCATGTGGTTTGGGGCCGCTGCTCGCTTGCACTCAGAGGACAGAGGCCCTGGGGGTGGGGGGCTGGGAGGTGGGGGCCCAGGGCCCCCTCATGGGAGTCGGGCTCTCTTTAGCCGATGCCCTGAGCTGCCTTCACTCTGTCCGTGTGGAGCTGTTGGGGCTCCGGCTGTGCCGCTTTCACGGGCATCCGGATCGGCTGTGCTCAGCCTGCCCGGCCAGGAGCAGAGCTGGTCAGGGGCCTTTCCCGACCAGGAGAGAGCCCCCCCTTGTCTTGGCATCCGGGGGTCCTGGCCGCCCCGCCCGCCCCCGCCCCTCACCAGGAGGCAGGCGCTTCGCACAGGAGGCGCCAAACCGGGTCAGTGCACCCGGCCCTCGCTGCTCGCCTGCCGGCCGGAGGGTGTGCCTGTGGGCAGCTCCAGCCTGGCCCTCCCCGGGGTGTGCTCTCGGGGGACCCCAGGCAGTGTGGCCCCTCATCTGGAGCGCGTCTCCCTCCGTCCCCTGGTCCCAGGGTTTCCGAGCGGGTCCGCGCTGAGCGCTCCGAGATGGGCCGAGACCCCAGGTGCCGCCAGCGACCCTGCCAGGTGCTCCCTGGCCTCGGCGCCTCGGCGCTCCCCACAGCGGCAGCACGGGGAGGATCGGAGGGCCGTGTTGGGGGGGGACGGGGGGGGGGACGGGGGGGGGTACCGTGAGGGGGGCGGGCGGGGGGAGGGAAGGCCGGGCCGGGGGGACGGGCTGAGCCGGTGTGCAGGCCGGAGGTGGGAGGCCCCCGCGACCGCACGCAGCACCACGCCCGCCGCCGTGTGTTCCAGGGGAAGCTGCCGGTGCTGCTGCTGGGCCGCTCCTCGGAGCTGCGGCCGGGCGAGTTCGTGGTCGCCATCGGGAGCCCGTTCTCCCTGCAGAACACGGTCACCACCGGCATCGTCAGCACCACGCAGCGCGGCGGCAAGGAGCTGGGGCTGCGCAACTCGGACATGGACTACATCCAGACGGACGCCATCATCAACGTGAGCCGGCGGCGGGCCCTGCGGGGCTCGGGGGTCAGGCTTGGGAACCAGGGTGCGCTCTGAGCCCCAAGGTGCCCTGCGAGGGTTTTCCGGGAGCGGGAGGCTCGGCCCTTAGCCACCCGCAGGGACTGCTGGGAAGGAGACTTCATTTATTTTTATTTTTTAAAATATATTTTTATTGATGTCAGAGCGGAAGGGAGAGGGAGAGAGAGAAGCATCACTGATGAGAGAATCACAGATCGGCTGCCTCCTGCACGCCCCCCACTGGGTACCGAGTCCACAACCCCAGCCTGTGCCCTGACCGGGAATCGAACCCCGATCTCCTGGCTCATAGGTTGACGCTCAACCCCTGAGCCACGCCGGCCGGGCTGCAGGGAGGGGACTTTAGATCGGCCAAGCTCTGTAGCCAGAGGTCCCCCTCCCCCCCCTGGCATAGACCCTGCAGTGCCCGGGTGGGGGGGCTCGCTGTGCCGCAGGGCGCACCTGAGCGGTACCCCTGCCCTAGTCGGCGTCTGATGCGGCCGGGGCTGCTCCTCACTCTCACCTGTGGAATCTTTTCTAAATCACATTCCCACCTCCTGTGTCTCCCCGAAGGGCTGACGCTTGTAGAAGCCACGTCCCCCCACACCTGTGTGTGAATAGGGAGCCCCCACATCTGTGTGTGAATAGGGAACCCCCACATCTGTGTGTGAATAGGGAGCCCCCACATCTGTGTGTGAATAAGGAGCCCCCACATCTGTGTGTGAATAGGGAGCCCCCACATCTGCGTGTGAATAAGGAGCCCCCACATCTGTGTGTGAATAGGGAACCCCCACACCTGTGTGTGAATAGGGAACCCCCACATCTGTGTGTGAATAAGGAGCCCACACATCTGTGTGTGAATAAGGAGCCCCCACATCTGTGTGTGAATAGGGAACCCCCACATCTGTGTGTGAATAGGGAGCCCCCACATCTGTGTGTGAATAGGGAACCCCCACATCTGTGTGTGAATAGGGAGCCCCCACATCTGTGTGTGAATAGGGAGCCCCCACATCTGTGTGTGAATAAGGAGCCCCCACATCTGTGTGTGAATAGGGAACCCCCACATCTGTGTGTGAATAAGGAGCCCCCACATCTGTGTGTGAATAGGGAACCCCCACATCTGTGTGTGAATAGGGAGCCCCCACATCTGTGTGTGAATAAGGAGCCCCCACATCTGTGTGTGAATAGGGAACCCCCACATCTGTGTGTGAATAGGGAGCCCCCACATCTGTGTGTGAATAGGGAACCCCCACACCTGTGTGTGAATAGGGAGCCCCCACATCTGTGTGTGAATAGGGAGCCCCCACATCTGTGTGTGAATAGGGAGCCCCCACATCTGTGTGTGAATAAGGAGCCCCCACATCTGTGTGTGAATAGGGAACCCCCACATCTGTGTGTGAATAAGGAGCCCCCACATCTGTGTGTGAATAGGGAACCCCCACATCTGTGTGTGAATAAGGAACGCAGCCTTTCCGGCCTGGCGGCCTCTCGGGCTCATTCCCAAGCTCCCTCCCGCTCTGCACGGAGCAGTGGGAATAGACTCGCCGGGCGGGGTTCAGGGGTCCCACAGCCGGGGCTGTGCAGGCTGAGACCCTGGAGGGAAGGTTGTGTGGGTGTTGTAGGGAGTTCAGAGTCAGCCTCTGAGCTTCGAGGGAAACAATCCCGATTATGGCGAATCTAAAACTCCCCGGATATGGTTCAGGCCCCTCTTTCCCAGCAGAACACCAGGGCGACAGGCACAGGCGACAGCAGCCGCACTCAGGCGCCTGCGGGCAGGGAGGGAGGGGGGCCTCGGGGACGCTCTGACCCTCCTGTGTTTGCTTGCAGTACGGGAACTCGGGCGGCCCCCTGGTGAACCTGGTAAGGCCTTCGGTTTCCAGCGTTGTGGTTTGCGCTTTCTTTCCCAACACGATCCTGCCCCGTTCACTGCTCACCCCTCATTCACCGCTCACTTCCCCCTCCAGGGGTCACCACTCACCCCTCATTCACCGCTCACTTCCCCCTCAAGGGGTCACCCCTCACCCCTCACTCACAGGAGTCACTGCTCACCCCTCACTCCAGGGGTCACCCCTCACCCCACATTCACCGCTCACCCCTCATTCACCGCTCACCCCTCCAGGGGTCACCCCTCACTCCAGGGGTCACCGCTCACCCCTCACTCCAGGGGTCACCCCTCACTCCAGGGGTCACTGCTCACTCCTCACTCCAGGGGTCACCCCTCATCCCTCACTCACAGGCGAGGCCCGGGGCTGGGGGCTGACCTCTCCGACTGCGGGAAGAGGCAAGGAGGGGTGTGTGTGTGCTCTGGGCCGGCTCCCCATTCCAGCCCGAGGTGAACAGCCCCTAAGGATGGTGCGGGAACAGTGGTCGTCCGGCCTGAGGGGTCCCGTTACCCCAGGACCCAGCCCACTCCCCACAAGCGGCGTTGGCTCCACGGCCGCTCACCTGGCATCAGAGCGCCCTGTGACGGCCTCTCCCATGACCGGAAGTGAGGCCATGGTGCCCCTCACCCCCCGCCCCCGTCAGCCCCAAGGCTGCTGCCTGAGCTGCATTTTCTGGAAATGGGGGGCCAGCCCACCCTCCCGCCAGCGGGCACCTGAGGGGACTGGCCACGGAGAAGAGGGGTGTGGATGCACTTGGCGCTCCGAGGGTTATGTGTCCTGAAACTGCACCGGGGGCGGTTTTCACGCCGGTGGTCCCCGAGGGGGGCCGAGGGTGCAGGTCCCCTTGCTGAGCGAGACTCTGCTGCCCGATGACGCCTGCCCCCACCCCTAGGGCCCGGAGCCCCTCCTGCCAGCCCCCCCGGGAGCGTCTTCAGGGGAACCTGGGGGCAGGGGGCCATGTCTGTCTTGCCTTTCAGGATGGTGAAGTGATTGGCATCAACACCCTGAAGGTGACGGCCGGCATCGCCTTTGCGATCCCATCGGACAAGATTAAAAAGTTCCTCACGGAGTCCCACGACCGACAGGCCAAAGGTGACGCGAGCAGACGGCCGGGGTGGGGGGCAAGGTGCAGGCCTGAGGCGCTGCTCCCCGGGACCCAGCAGGGATGGGACCCTGAGGACCCCAAGGACCCCAGCCCTGTTACTCAGGACGGGACGGGGCGCGTGTCCTGAGCCCCGGGATTCGATCGCAGAGATTTGTGGTCGCGGCCCAAGGCCCATGAGCGTCCGTGAGGGTGACAGGTGCCGGCCGGATCCCAGGGGACCCCCCACCCCATGCAGCTCCTCACTCACCTGTGTCCTGTGAGGCCTTGGCCCTGCCGGTGGGATTTAGTCCCATTTCTGCCGAGATTAGGGGTGTCATTCATCCACAAATGTCAGGGGGCCCAACGGCTCGGGCCCAGCAGGGGGTTCCTGAAGGTGTGATGTTCACCTTCCACCTGGCCGGGGAGGCGGACAGAAAACAAACCAACCATGTGATTCCTATGGCAACAGGGCTTCCCGGAAAATGAGGCAGGAGCCGGCCAGGGGGTGAGGGGAGGGGCAGCGGGGAGGCCACGAGGCCGAAACGTCCCCTAAGCGAGTCCGGCAGACGGGGGGGGGGGGGGGGGGGGAGGGCTGATCGAGCCGTCACCTGGGCTGACGCGCTGCCCCCCGCTGTCCCCAGGCAAAGCCGTCACCAAGAAGAAGTACATCGGCATCCGGATGCTCTCGCTCACGTCCAGGTGGGTCCCGGGAGGTGTGTGTCTTGCTTGTAAGGACGGAGCCTCAGACGTGCTCGCCGGCGCCCCCGCAGGAGGGGCTCACGCTGCCGAGGAGACCCCGCCTCTGGTGGGACCTGTGTCGCCTGAGGAGAGAGGAGGGGCCGTTCTCCTGGGCCCCTCGTTTTATTTTTATTTTTTAAAAATGTTTTTATTGATGTCAGAGAGGAAGGGAGAGGGAGAGAGAGACATCAGTGATGAGAGAGAATCACGGATCGGCTGCCTCCTGCACGCCCCCCACGGGGGATGGAGCCCGCAACCCGGGCCTGTGCCCCGACCGGGAATCGCACCCCGACCTCCTGGTTCCTAGGTCGACGCTCAGCCACCGAGCCAGGGCGGCCGGGTGACCCCTCCTTTCACCTTTCAGTTTGTTTCTGTGTCTGAGCGGGTCCTTCCTTCTGGAAAGTTCCGCCTTGTTTTGCAGGCAGCCTGGATGGCGGGCGCCGGTCACTCCCACAGGCCGGGCCGCCACCCACATTCCATTCTGGGAGGGCCCAGGTGCCCTCCACCCGGCGCCCTGCCGCCAGCTGCCCGTGGCTGTGGCTCTGGAATGCGGGCAGCCCTCGCCCGAGGCCTGTTTTCCCGGAGCCGGGGGAGGTCGGGGCACGTGGCCGCCAGGCCCATGACAGGCTGGGGTTTGCCGGGGTGACAAGGTCTGACGTCATCGTGTGCGTCCCCGTGACCAGGGGTGTGGCTGACGCTGGGTCAACGCTTCTGAGCGCCAATATGTTCCTGCTGGAACTGGCTCACAGTCGTGGGTTGTGCGCCCGCGTTGTAGGTTAGATGCGTGTTACCGAGGCCGGTCCCTTCTCAGCCACGACGAACGGTGCACCCGTCGGGCCTCGCCCGCGGGGAGCAGGCGTGAGCCGGCCGCCTCCGGGGTTCTGGCCGGGCTCTGCTGCTTCCCGCCGGCGTGTGGCTTTGGGACGAGCTGGCCTCGGTTTCCTGCTGTCGGCGTGAGGCAGCCGCAGGCACCGGGCGAGGGGTGAGGGCCGAGTGACTCAGTGGGCATCGAGGCTGGGACGTGGGCGGCACTGATCTGGCTGCGGTGACGCCAGCCACCGCGTGTCTCCTGCCCGCGCTGTGCCAGGCACGGCCTCGTGCCGCAGCCAGAGGACCCCACCTGCCTCCCGACCACCGTGTCCGAGGGGCAAGGCATCGTCCCTGTTTCACATTTGAGCAAAGTGAGGCCCAGATCACACAGTGAGCAAGTGGCAGGGCGAGGCTCCCAGCCAGCCGACCGCTTACCATGCTGACTCCTCCAGTGGCAGCTGCTGCCAGTTCATGACTCAAATCAGTGGAGCCCAGCCGGGTGGCTCAGTGCTTGAGTGTCGACCTAGGAACCAGGAGGTCACGGTTTGATTCCGGTCAGGGGCACAGGCCCGGGTGGTGGGCTTGATCCCCAGAAGGGGGTGTGCAGGAGGCGGCCGGTCCATGAGTCTCCCTCATCATTGATGTTTCTCTCTCTCCCTCTCCCTTCCTCTCTGACATCAGTAATAAGAAAAGAAAATAAATAAATAAAGTAAATATGATTGACGGACTGATGAAACCTCTCTTGCTGTTTGTTACCCAGTAAATCTTTGCGTCTCATAGACGGGCGGCTGGAAGCAGAGCCAGCACTCCCGGGGTTTTATGTTAGAATCGGGGACGGAGGAGGAGTCTGGGGCGGAGGTTTTGGGGGGCTGCGGGGAGGGGAGCGGTGTCGCTCGCTTATGAGATCCCTCTCCCCCCCCTCCCCCCCCCCAGCAGCAAGGCCAAGGAGCTGAGGGACCACCACCGAGACTTCCCGGACGTGCTCTCGGGGGCGTACATCATCGAAGTCATTCCCGACACGCCAGCGGAAGCGTGAGTCCGAGCGTTCTCCCTTTCCCTGACTTCCTGCGGTTCCGGGGCCCTGTCAGCTCAGGCGACTGTGAGGGTCCCCAACAGGATGGGGGCCGTCCCTGGTCTGTCCTGCTGGTCGGGCCGTCCGACCTGGAGCAGCTCAGGACTCCACCGCGAAAGGGGCATCCTGCTGCCAGGAGCCCTGGCCTCACGCCGGCGTCGGGTGGAGAGGGCTGTCCACTCGCTAGGAGCCTCCTGGGCGGGCGGGGGGTCCCGAGGCCCCGGGCAGGGGTCCCACTGAGGAAACCGCTCAGCCAGCAGCCGGCGGGTGTCACCTCACCGCCCGGGGCCCAGAGGGAGGTGCGGACGGGCCAGCGCACTGCCTGGGGCCTGGTGGGCCGCCTGCGTCTGGGCCACCCGTAGGCTAACAATCGGTTTTGCGTTTTTAAATGTTGGAAAACATTTGTAAGGAGACTAGTAGCTGAAAAGATGCATGAAAAGGTCGTGCCATTCAAACGTCAGCGTCCGCGTGAGGATTGCTGGGACGCGGCCGGGCCTACGAGAGGGAATGGGGGCTGTGGCGGCGTCTGGGCGGACAGAGAGCTGGGGCTGTGCTGTGCGGCGGGAGCGCGGGACCCTCACGCTGTCCCCGTGTTGCAGCGGCGGCCTCAAGGAGCAGGACGTCATCATCAGCATCAACGGGCAGCCCGTGGCCTCCGCCAGCGACGTCAGCGACGTCATCCGCAAGGAGAGCACCCTCAACATGGTCGTCCGCAGGGGCAACGAGGACGTCATGCTCACCGTGGTCCCCGAGGAGATCGACCCGTAGCCAGCGGGAGCGGGAGCGGCGCGTGCTCCTCACAGACCCTCCGCGCCCGACCGGTGCCTGGGCCGGGCCGGGGCCGCCCTGCTGCTGGCTCGGCCGGGACGCGGGCGGCCGACGCCTCCTGGGTGTTTGCAGGCCACACCGATGCCCGCGTGGGACCCGCCTCCCGCCCATGTGCACGCCACGCCCTTCCTCTTGCCGCTTGGGCCGTGCCTGCTTCGAGTGTCAACGGGGTCGCCTCTCTACCTGCTCAGCATCCTGGTGCCAGGAAGGCCGTCGATGGTCCGCGTGGATGAGAGGGCGGCCCGGGAGCCGCACGTGCATGCTGTCCTCCATGCTGTCCTCCCAGTCAGCACCCGGAGGAGGGCGCGGCCGGGACCGCGGGCGGGTGGCCGTGGCTTCAGGAGAACTCGCCTCCCGGGACCCCGGGACCAGGCGAGTGACCGACGCAGCTATTAAAGTTCTTCTTCATGCTCTGCGCCCTGGCGTGCGTCTCTTCCTTCCCTCCCGGCCGCCGGCGGAGTGTCGGGAGGTGATGGTCCTGCCGGGGGCTCCTCCTGAAACCGCACCGTGCACACGGGGTCGCCCGGAATCGTAGCGGGGTGTCCAAGTCCCCACGGGCTTGCTGGGCACAAACCTCTGCCTCGGCCGCCCTGGCCCGTGGGATCGGACGTGAGGACGGCTGCGCTCGCATCGGGGCTTTTCAAGCTACAAAGAGCCCGTCGGCCTCCCACGCCAGCCACCGGCCAGCGGAGGGTTCCGGGGCCTGGTCTGAGCCAGGCGGGGCTCAGCGCGGGCGGATGCGGCGCGGGCCCACCCGGCCCTCGCTCCGAGCTCAGTCAGGAAGCCAGCTCTCTTTCTTTTTTTTGGGGGGGGTTAATCCTCACCCGAGGATATTTTTCCATTGCTTTTCAGACAGTGGAAAGGAGAGGGTGGGAGGGAGAATCATCGATGTGAGAGAGACATCCACTGGTTGCCTCCTGCACGTGCCCAGGTTTGTGCCCTGGACCCAGAACCGAACCCGCGACTGTTGAGGGCACAGGCCAGGGCTCCCGCTGCCGAGCCCCACGGCCAGGGCCAGGCCAGGTGCCCCTTTGAAAGGGAGACACTTAGGAGACAGGACTCGACCCCGAACGACCCTGCCCACGTCCCAGGACGACAGGGTGACGCCGATTCTAGTTGTCCTGGGCTCTGGACTAGAAAGCAGACCATCAGCCTGGGGGTGCAGAGCAGGGCTCCCCCCAAAGCGCCCTTGAGGGGGCCCAGCCTCGGCAGCTCCAGGCACCTCTGTCTCCAGGGGAGGCTGCAGGAGCTCGGGAAGCTGGGCCCAGGAAGCCTATTGCAAAGCTTGAGCTTGACCCACCGGCGTGGCTTAGGGGCTGAGCGTCGGCCTGCGAGCCAGGGGGTCAGGGTTCAGTGCCTGGTCAGGGCACAGGCCCGGGTTGTGGGCTCCATCCCCAGTAGGGGGTGTGCAGGAGGCAGCCGATCCATGATTCTCTCTCATCATTGATGTTTCTCTCTCCCTTTCTCTCTGGAATCAATAAAATATATTAAAAAACAAAACCAGGAAACATTTGAGCTTGGAAGTGAGCCCAGGCCCGAGCCCCCGTGGCAGCCACACCAGGGGGCCGGGTCCACCCAGAGCAGAGGGAACCGGCTCCCGGAGAGTCAGGGTCAGAGGGGCTCGGGCCAAGAGCTCAGGTCCCTCGGAGCCGGGAGGCTCGGGCCCAGGCCCAACCGAAAGGAGGGAGGACGATTAGGCAGCAGCCTCATCAGTGCTGACCCGAGGCAGCTGGGCGGCTCATCCTTGCGCTGCGCTCAGCTGACCGGAGAGCCGGAAGGAGCCGGAAGTCCTCCTGGCGTGGGGTTGGCCTCCCCTCCCTCCGTGAAAGGGGGTGACTCAGAGGGGCCTGTGGCGCCAGGCTGCACCCACAGCTGTTTTACCCGTGGCTGCTCCCCGGGTGGTCCCGGCCGGGAGGATGGGGGGGAGGCTACACGGGGGGGGGCAGGGGGGAGGATGCACGAGGGGGGGGGCAGCCAGCCGGCCGAGCCTGTCTTCCTCGGCCTGTCATGGCTCCCGAGGCTGCAGATGGTTGGTCTGGAAGGAGTCGGCCCGCGGGCGACTGACCTGGGTTCCTGTAAACACTCGGCAACATCCGGCGTCCAGGGATCTTGGGCCAGAGATGTGCCTGCGAGTGTGGTGACGTCCAAGCCTCAGACGCGGCAGCTCTGCACCCTGGTGGGCGCGTGATGCGTTTGGTTACGTGGCTGCGCTGACCTGCGGGGCCCTGGGCCTTGTGGGGGCTGCACGGGGATGGTGCACCCACACTCATCCTCGCGGCTTTCACGGGACCTCCCGGGACATGTGTACCTTCTCCCCCTCCCCCCATATGCCCTGCCCCTCCCCCTCCTCGCCCTCCTCCCCCTTCACCTCTCCCTCCTCCTCCCTCCCTCCTCCCCCTTCCCCTCCCCCTCCTCCCCCTCCTCCCCCTCCTCCTCCTTTAGGAGCATGGCTTAGGAGCAGGATGGACTTGAGTCCAACTCTGCTGCCTGCCTGTTGCTGGCTGTGCGGCCTTTCCCACCTGTAACGGGATAATCACAGCACTGCCCCTCCCCCACCCCCCGCGGCTGCTGGGGATTGAAGGGGTCAATACGGGGCACCTGGTGAGCAATAAACACCCAGCATCGTCGACGTTACACGAAGGTCCTGGAGCCTCAGCTTCCCCTTGTTAGAACGGGGATCACAGTGATGTCCCCTCGCCTGGCGTTGGAGGGTTAGCCGTGACGGCGCGGCCACCAGGCCAACAGCCGAGGTTGCCATGAGCCTGCCCCCGTGCTGGGCTCTGAGGACAGTCCAGCGGCTGCATCTGCCGGGAGCCGCCAGGTGCAGACGGCCGTTCCGTTCAGATCCGCGAAGGTGGGTGCCAGGTTTATCCTCTGACGCGTGAAGTAACCGACGCCAGAAACATGCATCTTGCTCCCGCCACAGGCTCCTGCGTGGGGGCGGCTGCCACCCTCAGGAGGTCTGAGCCGTGGGCGTGGCACTCTGATGGCCTGGGCGTGCTGGGCCCACGTGGGCAAGTGCCACTGCGGCCAGGGCCCTCCTGAGGTTGGGGGTGGGGGACCCGAGGGGACTGGGCTGGGGAGGCGAAGGGGCCGGCCCAGGTTCCAGGCTCCTGTGACGTGTGACAGGTGAGGCAGACGCGGCGTCAGGTGGCTTGTGCAGTTGGGCAGGTAGGCTCCACTGTGGCCGCAGAGCGGTCAGCGGGCAGGACTGCCCAGGGCCCTGGGGAGCAGGCTGGGGGACCCCACTCCGCCATTTGGGTGGTGTGCTTGACAGGCAGGCTGGAGCTGAGGGTCTCCTCCTTCCCCACAGCGTCTCCCCTCCACATGGCATCTCCCCCCCACCTGGCGTCTCCCCCCCACCTGGTGTCTCCCCTCCATTTGGCGTCTCCCCTCCATGTGGCGTCTCCCCCCCACCTGGCGTCTGGCCCTCTGCCGCTAGCATCTGAGAGGACAGCGGGGTGCGGGCTCCGAGAGCGATGCCTGCTTTGAAACAAGTGTTGTTGGTCCTGGCTGGTGTGCTCAGTGGATAGAGTGTCGGCCCCTGGGCTGCAGGGCCCCGGGTTTGATTCGGGTCAAGGGCACGCCCCTCGGGTGCAGTCTGACCCGGCCCTGGTGGGGGCGAGTGCAGGAGGCGACCCCCCATGTGCCTCTCACACTGATGCTCCTCTCTGCGTCTCCCCTCCCTTCACTCCCTAAACGTCAGGGGAGCGTCCTCGGTGAGGAGCCGGACAGAACCAAACGGGAAGCAGCACGTGCTGCTGGTCGTGTCTGAGGCCCCTGTTGTGTGTCACAGGGAGTCCTGCCAGGCGGGAGGCCGTTCCCTAGAGTCGCATGTTGGAGGCCACACCGGAAGGCCGGCTGGGCCTGGTTCTGTGGGAGCTGGGCCTCTAGCCCCCTCTGCCCCGTGTCTGGCCCAGCTGGGCCGGCTCCCGTGGTCCGTGCCGGCTCCCACTGGACATGGCCCCGGGGCTCCCATCCCGTGGGTGGGGTGGCCTTCCTGCCCCCGGGCAGCTGCTGTATCAGGACCACAGAGAGCGAGGGCGGGGAGCCCTGGGAATGCAGTGGCGTCACAAGAAGAGCCGTTCAGATTCTTTTCTTAAAAGTCTTTATTGATGTCAGAGAGGAAGGGAGAGGGAGGGACAAACATCAATGAGAGAATCCTGGACCGGGTGCCTCCTGCACGCCCTACCCTGGGGGCCGAGCCTGCAACCCGGGCTGTGCCCTGACCGGGAGCAAACCGTGACCTCCTGGCTCCTGGGCCGAAGCTCCAGCACCGAGCCCCCGGCCGGCAGCACCGCGGGCTCTAAGGCCGACGCTGTCCGGAAAGAGGCGGTGATGATGGGCGTTTCTCCGGCCACAGAACGTGCATCACGAGGGAGGAGCCCTGATGGGCCCGGGCTCTGGGTGGTGGTGACGTGTCGGGGGCATCGTGTGATGAGTGTGCGCGCTGCAGGGGTGCTGATGGGAGGCTGCGTGGAGAGGCCTGGGGTGTCTGGGAATTCAGCTTTCTGCTCAGATTTGCTGTGAACTTAAAACTGCACTCAAAACGAAAGTCTATTAATTAACATTAAAAAACCCCCCAAAAACTTCTGAGCAAAGGAGACTCACAAACACGCCGAGAGCCCCAGGCAGCACCTGTCGGACCAGGAAAGGACTCCGGGGGCTGCTCCCTCAATGGCCTCCTTCTGCCGCTCTGGCCCGGCCTGCGGACCGGGGGCAGGTGTCCTGGGAGCAGGGAGTGGGGAGCGGGGAGCGGGATCTAGAGAAGGACTTTCCAAGGGAGAGACGCCCCGTGGGCCCTGGTGTGCAGAGTCCCCCCCCAACAACAGCAACCCAGGCACAGCTGCTGGGAGGGTGGCAGCCGCCCCTGGAGGCTCCGTGTGGCTCCGCCCTGCTTCCTGCGACCCGCCCGCTGCTTCCTGAGCCGCCCCTCCAACGGACAGAAATGCACGTTCTCATGGAAGGAAATCTGTTCTTTTTAAATACATTTTTATTGATTTCAGAGAGGACGGGTGGGGAGAGAGAGACAGAGAGACATCCATGAGAGAGAATCACTGATCGGCTGCTCCTGCAGGCCCCACACTGGGGATGGAGCCCGCAACCCGGACCTGTGCCCTGACCGGGAATTGAACTCTGACCTCCTGGTTCATAGGTTGATACCCAACCACTGAGCCCCCGGGCCGGGCGAAATCTGTTCCTGAGTCACAGGCCCGGGCGCTGCGCGGTGGGCTGGGCGGGGGTGTGGGGGGGGGGCTCTGTGCGGCCCTCCAGGGACCACCTCGGGGGGCGGGGCAGTGCCCTGTCCTGGTGACAACCCTCAGGCCCCAACAGGATCGAGGGGCTGCCTCTCCTCATCGATCCCCGCCTCCTCCCTCCGGGGCTTGCCCTTTGCAGGCTCCTCCCGTCCAGGTGCACCTGCCGGCTCAGGGTCTCCTCCCTCGGGGTGCCCCTCCCCCGCCCCCCACGTGGCTGGGCTGAGCCCTCCCCTCCGGGTCATTCCTAACCTCCTCCCCACCCCGGGCCTTGCTGGGCTGGGGGAGCAGAGCTCCAGGGAACCCTGTGGCCAGGAGGAGGGGGAGGCGTGGCCACTAGGGGGTGAGCGGAACTCAGGCAACGCCAGGCAGGTGCCAGGGTCCTGGATGTGAGAGGACAGACAGGGGAGAGCTGAGAGAGGGCAAGGGGCAGCTTCCTCCTCCTCCACCATGGGCAGGAGGACCACCACCAGGAGAGGGGCCTGGCCAAGCCTCCCCCCCTCCCTCCCCCATTCCCTCCCCCCATTCCCTCCCCCCTTTCCTCCCCCTTTCCTCCCCCCTTTCCTCCCCCTTTCCTCCCCCCATTCCCTTCCCCATTCCCTCCCCATTCCCTCCCCCATTCCCTCCCCCCATTCCCTTCCCCATTCCCTCCCCCATTCCCCCCTTTCCTCCCCCCATTCCCTTCCCCATTCCCTCCCCCATTCCCTCCCCCCATTCCCCCCTTTCCTCCCCCCATTCCCTCCCCCATTCCCTCCCCCCATTCTCTCCCCATTCCCTCCCCCAATTCCCTCCCCCATTCCCCTTTTTTCCTCCCCCCATTCCCTTCCCCATTCCCTCCCCCCATTCCCTCCCCCATTCCCTCCCCCAATTCCCTTCCCCATTCCTTCCCCCCTTTCCTCCCCCATTCCCTGATGATCGGGAGGCGTGGTGCCCTGGGTGCTGGGCCACTGTCTGGCTGGACCTGCTGCGTGTTTGCTAACAACACGGGACACACAACACAGGACACACAACATGGGACACACAACACAGGACACACAACACGGGACACACAACACGGGACACACGGCCTGGGGTCCCTTCCCTATGATTCCTGACCCCACAGGCCACCCTGAGCGGAGCCCGGACCTGCGTGCCGCGCCCTCGTCCCCCAGCAGGGAAATCCGGGACCCCCCCCCCCAAGCCCCGACTCCCTCGCCACCAGCTGCTTTCTCAGGCTCCACGGGGGTCACGCGTTCAGGGGCACGGAGCGAGCGCCTCGGGCCGGGGCCTCCGGAGCCTTGAAATGTGAGTCCGAGACGGGCCAGGCGCCCTCCGGGTGGCAGCTCCGGCTCCAGGTTAAAGGGGCTCCGTTTGTGTCTGTTTACAGCCCTTTGGGGCTGGACTTGGGGGGCCTTTGGGATGGAAAAGGGGGGCCCAGCTCCGGAGAATCCTGGTCTCGGAGGAGGAGGAGGAGGAGAAGGAGGAGGAGGAGGCTGAGCCGCCGAGTCCAAGAGGAGAGGAGCTGGCCTTTTCCGGGGCGCACCCAGGGGAGGGGTGTCAGGCCCAGGGCAGCCGAGGGAGGGGGACGGGGTGTGGAGGGGACGGGAGCCGCTGAAGAGACTTCAGGGCTGTGCTCGGCCCAGAGGAGCCAACGGAGGCGGCCAGGCCCCGTGAGCCCAGCGCGCCCAGTGGGCGGAGAAAGCGGGGGTTACGGAATCGGGGGGCTGTGCGGAGGGCCTGGAGGTGGCATGGGAGTGGGGGGCTTTAGATTTACACCTGGAGACCTGGGCGACGGTCCAGCTGGAGGAGGCGCCCAGGCCCTGACACCTGGTTCCTCAGCCCTGGAAGGTGCCCCTCTGCTCTCCAGTCCTTCCCAGCTCCCCTGTCCCCTCCCAGCTCCCCTTTCCCCTCCCAGCTCCCCTGTCCCCTCCCAGCTCCCGTGTCCCCTCCCAGCTCCCGTGTCCTCTCTGAGGTGCATCCAAGGACCCTGGGCGTCCATCCGGAACTTTCTGCTTTTTTTTTTTAAAAAAAGTTTTTATATCAGAGAGGAAGGGAGAGAGAGAGAGAGAAACATCACTGATGAGAGAGAATCACGGATCGGCTGCCTCCTGCACGTCCCGCACTGAGGATGGAGCCCACATCCCGGGCCTGTGCCCCGACCAGAATGGAACCGTGACCTCCTGGTTCCTAGGTTGATGCTCAGCCCCTGAGCCACGCGGGCGGCCCCTCCGTGACTTCTGATTCCCGTGGTCTCCTCCCTGCGGCCGGGTCTGCACGCAGAGGGAGGGCAGCTGCCGGTGCCCCGGGTCGGCCCCACAGGGAGCTGAGGGCGCTGCACGCAGAGGGACGGTCGCCAAGCTCCAGAGCCAGCCGCCCACCATCCGCCTCTCACCCACATCGGCCAGACCCATTGTTCTCACCACCGGCCCGAAAGCCCCCCGGGAGGAAACCAGAGGCGGGAGGGGCCGGCCCTGGGCGAGGACCCGGGGCAGCAGGGGCACAGCCAAGGCCCCGCCTGCCGCCCTGGTGCGGGGTTGCCTTGGAAACAGCTTCCTGATGGCAGCCAAGGGCATTTCCTTTGGCTTGACCGCAGCCCCCTTCCCTCTCCGGTCTGGATGGATATAACCCGGCGATTTGGCGGGAGACCTGCCGCTGGCTGTGGAGCTGGGCCTCCTGGGAAGGCGGGCGGCCGCCTTCCTGACACTCAGGAGAACGCGGTTCCCGGGCGGCCTCCCTGCTGTGGCCTCTGACCCGGAGGGCACCTGAGGTGGCCGTCTTCGCTGATGTTCCCAAGTCCTCGTCCGTCTGTCTGTCTGTCTGTCTGTCTGCTGCACATTAGTCACATGCACGCTCCCCATGCGCCAGGCACTTTCTTTATTTCTTTTTTAAAAAATATATATATCTTGTATTGATTTTTTACAGAGAGAAAGGGAGAGGGATAGAGAGTTAGAAACATCGATGAGAGAGAAACATCAATCAGCTGCCTCCTGCACACCCCCCATGGGGATGTGCCCGCAACCCAGGTACATGCCCTTGACCGGAATCAAACCTGGGACCCTTGAGTCCGCAGGCTGATGCTCTATCCGCTGAGCCAAACCAGCCAGGGCCAGAAACTTTTTCAAAATAACCCATTAACCTCCCAAGATTTCACCTGTGTGCATTGGCTTCACCCCCATAGCCAACGATCATCTTCCCAGGTTAGACTGACAGTTCCCTATAGTCCAGCACATCGCCCTTCTGGTGAAACAAACAGGCCTCTGCTTCGCAGTTGAATGTGCTCAACAATGTCTGGTTCTTCCTTTGCTCTTTTCCTTTCAATAACTTGTTAACTATAATAACATTGATACAGAAGGAGCTAATGTTTGCCACTACCAACTGTATATGCCCGCAACCAAGGTACATGCCCTTGACTGGAATCGAACCTGGGACCCTTCAGTCCACAGGCCGACGCTCTATCCACTGAGCCAAACCGGTTAGGGCTCTTTATTTATTTTTTAAGAAATACATGTTTTTATTGATTTCAGAGAGGAAGTGAGAGATAGAAAGATCAACAATGAGGCCCAGGGCGCGAGGTTCTGGAACAGGAGGGGCCTGGGAAAGGGCTCTAATCAGACGTTCTCCCCGTGGCTTCCAGCCCCTTATCCTGCCTTTGAATTCCTCACTGAGCAAACGGGGCACCTTCCCAAGGTCACAGCACCTTTATCTCTGGCCCTCACCCTGGAAAGATCGTGGAGGAGGGGCTGGAACTGTTAGCCTAACCCCAGGTGTCCCTCCACCAGGTGTGGCTCAGCCCAGGGCATCGCCATGGGGAGGGGATGGCCCTGCACCCAGGCAGGGCAGCGACCTGCCTCGACCACCTGCCTCAGAATTACCTGAGCGCCTGGCAGGGTTCCCAACTCCTCCCAGACCCCCTGATTCTGTGACCTAAGATTTGAGAACATCTGCGACTTTTCTATTTATTGCAACAGAAGTTGCTCAAAACATGAACAGTCTTAGCGGCTTCATGAGCTGAATGAGCAGGAAATGTGGGTCCTTAGAACACGGGGTTGGACCAACCGCTTCTCGAGATTTTCAGATTTCGGTGGAGGACAGAACGGTCTGGGTAAACGGTAGCTCATAATTGCCCCCTATTAACAATGATCAGGGGCAGCGGCGGGAGGTTTATGGCGTCTCCAGCAAAGGCCGGCTTTGCTAAGTGGAAATTTATTATCCCACCCGTTCCGCACGTCTCAGCGGGTCGGGGAGCCCCTGATAGTGCGGGCGTGGCCCCAGGAGCAGCTAGTGGACTTTGTCTGGGAGCTTTTGGGAATCAGAATCACCCCCCAATAAAGCCACTGGGGGGGGGGGGCGCGGTTTCCGGCCATCCACGCGTGTGCTCGCCCAAATGCCAGCGTCAGGGTGACTGATGGCAGTGGAGAATGCGCACTAACCTCCTGGTGACCGCTCGGGGCGGTCGGTTCCCGGCACGGCTGGGGCCGTGGGAAATCCCGTTAGAGGTTCACCAGGTGAAGACGCACTCAGTGATGTGCCAGGGGCTTGGACGGGCTGCAGGCTCATTTCCTACAAAGGCAACCGGCTCGGTCAGCAGGTGTGGGCGGCTCCCGGGAGGTGGGGTTCGAGGAGCACCCCCTCCCCCGGCTTGTGGCTGCAGGTGTGAGCTGCTCACGATAAGGTCGGCAGGTAGCTGGACCTCCCGAGAGCGCAGAGCCCTGCGGAGTGGAGCCCGACGGGAATGACACTAGACGTTCACGGTTATGATGACGTTGACTGCACCTCTTGGAAGACCAAGCGTGTAAAACGTAACGGGAGAGCGCACGCATGTCCAGCGAAGGGTTTGCAGCAGGAGCTGGGGGCTCTGGGGGGAGGAGGCCAGCGCTCCTCCTCGGCTCATGGTGGCTCCTGCCTCCTCTCGGGGGGAATGGCGCGGGCAGGACAAGGTGTCCGCTCGCACAGACGCGCCCCGGTGAGCAGAAAGGCGGCAGGAGCAACGGGTGGAGAGAGAAGCCGGAGGGAGGCGGGAGGAACGATGCGAAATGAGAGGACAGTGGTCCTTCGCAGTCCAGGGCCGTGGCCCCTGTAGCGGGTGGGAACCGGGTCCTGCCGAGGGCACGCGGGTGTTTGTCGCGTCTTCCTCGGGCCGCACGACAGGAGCTTGAGCATCCGCTGCTCTGTTTGGCCAGACCTTTCATGAACTCACCCGATGCCTTTATTGCACTCACACCGCCCGCGGGCCGGGCGTCCCCGCCCCTGAGTGAGGACAAGGAACCGTGAAGTATGTCAGGGGCAGGAGGTGGGTTCTTGCAACACGTGAGCCGCGAGGTGGCGCCGTCTAAAATATAACGTTCCCAGTACATTTCGGAAAAATCCTGAGTGACAGCCTCCCCTTACTACCCGGCTTCCACCCGCATCGCCGTCATCCCCGTGTGTGTCTAGGCGCACGTGCACACGCGGTCCTTAGGGCAGAGGGTGCGTCCAGCAGGTGCGGGTGCAGACTTCGCTCTGCAGGTGGGAGGGAAGCGGAGGGAGCCCTGCCCGCCGGCGGGCACAGAGCGAGGCGGTGTTTTCCCTCCTTATTTGGGGCCGAGTTGAACCACCTTCGTCCTCAGGACTCGGTGCTTTCTCTCCCACCCGAGCGGGTGCCTCAGCGCCGGTCCTGGAAGATCGCGCCATCGGGGCAGCTGGAGGCACATGCTCACCTGGACGCGGAGGGGAAGGTGGCGTCCTGGTGAGTCCCTTCTTGTCCCAAACCCGCAGCTATTACACACCCGTGTCTGTGGTGAACACGGCGTCCGGCAGGCCCGGTTGGACGCCCTCACCGAGGGCCGCTGAGGGCACACCCTCGGGTCTCGAGTGCTCATCCCCAAGCTCCCGGTGACGGGTGAGGATCCTGGCCACTCAGGACTCCCCCGAGGCAAAGAAACACAGTGCAGCCGCCTGGAGTCTGTGCAGGCGCCTCCCGGGAGGGTCCCCGCCCCGTGCATGCCCCAGGAAAGCAGGGACAATGGGGCAGGTATGGGTCTCAGCCTGGCAGCCAGGCCGGGGGCAGCCAGCCCCTGACTTCAAGAAGGGGCCGGGGAGAGCTGAGGAAGGAGGCCCGGAGCAGCAAGGCAGCTGGGAGGCTAGGAGCCCCTGCTCAGACTCCAGGGGGCACCCCAGAGAGAGAGGGAGCTGCCCCACAAAAGACCGAGCCCCGCAGCACGGAGAAGCCAGCCATGGGCACCGGACTGGCCAGGTGACAGGGCCCAGGTGGCGGGGCTCTTGGGCAATCTGTGTTGGCACCATGAGCAGGAAGTGGCCCCTCGATGCCTCCAGTCGCTGCCACACAAAGAGGCTAAGAGAATCTACTCCTGTGCCCTCGGGCGAAGGTGGGGAGGTGGCCCAGCCCTTCCTTTCCTGGAATAACCTGCGATGCCCTCCCTTCCCATCACCCCGTCCTCCGGGACCTGCGGCGGCCCCACGGCGTCTCGCTGTCCCTTCCTCCCTCCCCCCTCCGAGGCCTTTCAGGGGCCGTGACCTCGGGCAGGAGGCAGGAGGCAGGAGGCAGGAGGCAGGAGGAGGAGGTGGCGGGCCCTCTCCTCTGAACCTAGGCAGGTGGCCTGATGGGGCAGGAACAGATGTTGGGCACCTGCTCTGGTTGTCAGACATGGATCCTGTGCTGTTGGCCGTGATCGTGCTGTTCTGATGAGAGAAGGCACATGCTCACCCGGCTCGGGGGGGCGCACGTGGGACCTGGGAATGCTGCCCGTCCTCCCCACCAGGGAGCTCCTGTTCTCACGGAGAGATAAGCACCTGTCGCAGGGACAGAGCCGCCAGCCCTTTGCATGTCACTAAGCCCTTTGCAGACCCAGCCCTCGCTCTCCCGCATTCCCTGTGAACTGCTGTCTGGCATGCCCTTTGCCTGCTCCCCATGTGATCTCCGTCCTTCTCCCCAATATAAGCAGCGGCTGATGGGGGGCAGAGCGGGTTTTTGTGGGTGACCCCCTGCTCCCTGTGCTGCCGGCAGAACTGGATTAAAGGCTCATGTAGGATTCAACCCTGTCTCTGCTTGGCTGGCTCCGGTGTGACAGCCGGCCCGGACCCCTTGGTTTGACTTCCTGAAACTGTGCTCTCATCTGTGAAGTGGGGGGAAGGAGAAGGAAGGCTGTGGTGTTGGCTGCGGGCCTTGGAGTTCTGGCTGCCGTTCTGTCAAACACTAGACTTTGCTAAAGTGGGTGCCATCAGACACTTACGAGATCTGGGGACCTCACCCCCAGAAACATCAAGGACCTTCCACAGCCTCGGCGAGGCCCCCCAGAACCAGGGAGTCCCCCAGGGCAGTCCCCCACCGGGCCCAGCGCGGGCAGCCCGTGTACTGGAGTGATTTCACGTTTGCGTCTAAAGTACAAATATTTATACAAATATAACTCAAAGCATGACGTTCTAGTTCTAAAACATGATGGGCGCGGCTCAGTGATCAAGCGTCAACTTATGAACCAGGAGGTCACAGTTGGATTCCTGGTCAGGGCACATGCCCAGGTTGTGGGTTTGGTCCCCAGTGTGGGCCGTGCAGGAGGCAGCCGATCCATGACTCTCTCATCATTGATGTGTGTCTCTCTCTCCCTCTCTGAATTCAGTAAAAATATATTTTAAAAAAATAAAACAGTGCTGTGTCGTGTAATAAAGATTTGAACTGCCCTGGCCGGTTTGGGTCAGTGGACAGAGCGTCGGCCTGCGGACTGAAGGGTCCCAGGTTCTATTCCAGTCAAGGGCACAGGCCCAGATTGTGGGCCCCATTCCCAGTAGGGGGTGCAGGAGGCAGCTGGTCCATGGTTCTCTCTCATCATTGTTGTTTCTATCCCTCTCTCCCTCTCCTTTCCTCTCTGAAATCAATAAAAATCTATTTAAAAAGAAGGTTTGAACCTCTAAGTATGTAGGCACTGCCAGGCACCATCTCACAGACCTCCCGCTGCCATCGATCCGCCCTCATCTGTGCCAGAGGAGGGTGTGAAGGTCCGGATTGCACCATCCTGTTCGTCATCGGCTCTCCGAGGTCTCGGCGCGTCTCCCGCGGTTCCGTCCCGAGGCCTCAGAGGCGGGGCCCCCCTTGTGTTCTGATGGCAGTGACTTTCCATTGCCCGGTGGATTCCTGGGGAGGGGGGTCGCCTTATTCCTCCCCTCGCTGCCCAGCCTGTGGGCGTGGCTGCGCCTCGTGTCCCAGTCCACATGTGGCCTGTCCTTAGGGAACTCGGGGGTCTCTGGCCTCCGTCCTCCTCCGAACGCCACCGGGGCTCCCCATGTCGCGCAGAACGAGACACGGAGGCCTCGCTGAGCCAAGACCGCTGCTTGCACCCTGCGCTCGCTCTTCCCAGGAACCTGCGGGGCAGCCGGGTGGCCGCCCAGAGCCGATCCCCTGGGGCCCACACGCGGGTGCGCATCAGCATCACCTGGGAGTTCAAGAGACAGCCCAGGCCCAGCTCAAGGCCGGTGGGGGGTGGGGGTGGGGGTGGCGGGGGGAGGGGCAGACACCTGTATCTTATTTTTACTTTTTAAAAATTTCAAAAATATTGTTATTGATGTCAGAGAGGAAGGGAGAGGGAGAGAGAGAAACATCCATGAGGAGAGAGAATCATGGACCCGCTGTCTCCTGCACGCCCCCCACTGGGGATCGAGCCTGCAGCCCGGGCCTGTGCGCTGACCGGGAATCTAACTGTGACCTCCTGGTTCCTAGGTCGACGCTCAGCCCCTGAGCCCCACCGGCCGGGCTGTATTTTGTTTTATTTATGTACTTACTGGAATTTATCTTTATTGTGGAAGGTATTGCAGATGTCCCCCCCCCCCCCCGCCCCCAATGCTTCCGTGTCTGGATCTGTTTTGTTCGGTTGCGATGATTCCTCTCCGCCCAGCGCAGCCCATGGCCTCTCGTTGGGGGTCCGTCCCGCAGCCCCAGGGCCGCCCTTACACGCGGATCCACGGACGACAGCGGGCGGACTGAGCCCTGCCTGTGGGGGTTTCCGTGGTGAAGGCAGCTCGGGGGCTGGAGGAAGCAGCCTCCTGATCCCCACCCCGGAGGCCTCCACGCCCGAGGGGGGGGCGGGGGGCAGTGGGAGCCGGCGGCTCTCCTCACCCAGGAAGCCCTGGGCCTCCCCCCCCCCGCCCCTGCCCATGGAGCAGCTCCCTCACAGCGGCTGCAGGCGGCGGGGTCGTGGGGAGACCCTGTAAGGCGGCGGCGGCAGGTGGCATGGGGAGACCTTTGAGAGGTTCGGTTCGTCACTTTTGGGGCTCGGTTTCCCTCCCTGGAAGGTAAGGGCATCGCTTAGCTGCCCCTAAACTCTCTTTTTCCGCTGGGAAGACCCGTCGGAAAACAGTCCTTTCTCACATGTGGGCTTCACACCATTGCTGACATGGAGTGGACTTGGAACAGGAGCACCAGGGGCTCTGCGGATGTGGGGGACACAGCCCCCTCTGCGGATGTGGGGGACACAGCCCCCTCTGCGGATGTGGGGGACACAGCCCCCCTCTGCGGATGTGGGGGACACAGCCCCCTCTGCGGGTGTGGGGGACACAGCCCCCCTCTGCGGACGTGGGGGACACAGCCCCCTCTGCGGACGTGGGGGACACGGCCCCCTCTGCGGAGTGTGTAGCTTTCTCCCTCCCCCTGGTTCTGAGGAGAGAAGGGACCAAAGCTGACCAGGGGATTCCTGAGAACATAGAGGGTCAGGTCAGGGGAGGCTTCACCCTCACCCAGGCCAGGAGGGGAGAGCAGCCAGGAGAGAAACAGGAGATGGCAGTGGGGGACTCAGCGAGGGGAGCGAGGGGTGTCAGGGGGCTCAGCGAGGAGAGCAGGGGTGTCAGGGGGCTCAGCAAGGGGAGCAGGGGCATCATGGGGGGCTCAGCGAGGGAGCGAGGGGCGTCATCGGGGGCTCACCTCAGCCCTCCGCATGCCTCTCACTGAGGCCCCGGGATCTTGGGTGTAAGTGCTTCACCTCGGGGAGGGGAGGAGCCTCAGTTTCTCTGTGAAGTGGGGCAGCGTCGGCTGAGCCTCCCCCAAAGGGCGTGTGTGACCTGAGGTCAGGGACAGGCCGAGCGCATGTCCAGCCGAGAGCGAGGCTTTCGTGTTACGTCCACACGCGCTGTCTGTCTGCACTCTGGCTGGGTGTGGGTGCCGGCTGGGTGTGGGTGCCGGCTGGGTGTGGGGTGGTGGCTGGGTGTGCGGTGCCGGCTGGGTGTGGGGTGGTGGCTGGGTGTGCGGTGCCGGCTGGGTGTGGGTGTGGGCTGGGTGTGGGTGCCGGCTGGGTGTGCGGTGCCGGCTGGGTGTGGGGTGCCGGCTGGGTGTGGGGTGCCGGCGGGGTGTGGGTGTGGGCTGGGTGTGCGATGCCGGCTGGGTGTGCGGTGCGGGCTGGGTGTGCGGTGCCGGGGTAGAGGCTGTGGTCCCCGAGGTCACAGGGAGGACGCTGGGGGTGGGGCACTAACAACTCAGACCCAGCCGGGAGCTCGAGAAGACGGGGGAGCGGGTGCCCGTGCAGTGCCCGCGGCTGAGACAGGCTCCTGGGGCGGCCGACGGCAAGGACTGAGGGAGCCTCTTCTGCTCGCAGGGGAAGGTGGGCCCTCCCAGGCCCGGCGCTTTCCGCAGGAGGAACGGAGCGGCGCTGGCGGGCGTCCAGTGGGGCCCCGTAGGCCCAGCTCGCTGTCTCGGGAGGGACCCGGGGGATGGAGGGCACGGCCGCTGCCCGGCCTCGGGTCAGAGCGGCTCCTCCAGGGCAGGCTCTCCCGGCGGGCCTCCCCCCTCCCCGCGCTGGACCCCCTGCTGCTCATCTCTGAGCCGCGCAGAGGCACCTGCAAAGCTGCGGGAAAGCCATCCACCCAGCGTCACCCATTTCCTCTGCTGAAGTGGACAGTCAGGTGTCTTCTGGGGAATGCATGTGCGCGCACACACACACATGCACACACACACACTCATGCACGCTAGGCACCATACATGCATGTACATGTATGCATACAAGGCACCGTACATGTGTACACACAAACAGACATGCAGAAGCTCATTCATGCACACACTCATGCACATACAGGCACCATACATGCATGCACGTGCATGCACACACACACTCACACACGCTGGCTCTGGGGGCCTCGTGAGTAACAGGAAGAAGGAAATGTGAATGAACCCTTTCTCACTCAAGGAACTCACCTGAGGGGCGGCCCCAGCCTGGCTTCCTCCTCCGGCCGCGCACAAGGGGCCCATTCTGGCCGCGGCTCTTGGGCTCGGCTGACCCCACGCACTTTTGTTCCCCTGGTTTGGCGAGAGCTGCGGCTCGTCACTGCCCTGCGTCCTCAGAGCCCCTTCCTTTGTTCCAGTTTCCTTGGGTTTGAGTATTTGTTGTTGTTTCAACACCACTCGTCACGGCCACGGCAGGGCTGGCAGGGCTACGGGTGAGCGAAGCCGTGGGTCTGACGGCTTCCTGAGACCCATGTGGCCCGCTCTCCGGGGGGGCCCGGGGCAGCTTCCCGGTCCCCGGCCACACCTGCCACCTGAGGGCACGGGGCACAGCCGGCTCTCAGCCGGGCGGCGAACTGTGACCCCCTTTTTTATTTATGTTTTAAAATATATTTTTATTGATCTCAGAGAGGAAGGGAGAGAGAGAAACATCCATGATGAGAGAGAATCATGGATCGGCGGCCTCCTGCACGCCCCACACTGGGGATCGAGCCCGCAGCCCGGGCCGGTGCCCTGACCAGGAATGAACCCTGACCTCTGGTTCCTAGGTCAACGCTCAACCACTGAGCCACGCCAGCCAGGCTGTTTTTAGTTTCACTAAAGAAATGGTGGCAGCCTGTGTGAGGCCCTTCTCCCTGTTGCTCTTTGTTAGCAGTTACATGTACGGGGGACATCTATATATATACAAGCCTTAGCGACTGTTACAACCAGACGACCGGCCGGTAGCCATGACGTGCACTGACCACCAGGGGGCAGATGCTCAATGCAGGAGCTCCCACAGCCAACCTCCCCTCGGCCAGCCCTGATCAGCCCGATAGCCGGCCAGGCCCAAGGACCCCACCTGTGCACGAATTCGTGCACTGGGCCTCTAGGTGATTAATAAACCACACAGTCTTCACGTGGGCAGCTCGACGACGCATGCTCTGAAGACGGCACCATGTGCCCACCACCCACAGCCATGGCCCTGTGTCACCATAGGGCTGGCCCTGCACTGCCCACCCCCTCTGGTAACCACCGAAGTACGGTCTCTGTCTGAGTCTCAGTTTATGTCCCACATGTGAGTGAAACCATGTGCCTCCGGACTCTTTCTTCTGACTTGTTTCGCTTGATGTTCGTTCTAAGGTCACCCACGTTTCACAAACGGCACTGTTTCCCCTTTCCTCGCGGCTGAGTGCTAAGTGTTCCCAGCGTGCGTGTGCCCCCTCTGCATCCACCCCATCGAAGGACACGTCGGCTGTCTCCTGTCCTGCCGCGTGGAGGAGGCCGCAGTGAGCGTGGGGGTGCACATCTCTGCGAATAAGCTTTCAAACGTCTCGGGGAGAAGCCCAGCTCAGCGTCCTGCTCTTCGCAGCCGTTTTCGTTCGTGAGCAGCACTCTGGCCCCTCTCTTCCCCTGGCCGTGCTGTTGAAGATGCTCTGGCCAGTGGGCCGGGAGAAGGGGGCCGCCTGGGAGGGAGCTGCTCTGCTGGGGGTCCCCCAGGGACCCCCTCTCCCCACAAGAGGAAGACCTGTCTGTACGGGGTCTGTGACCCACACAGAGCTCCCGGGACAGGTGGGCCCTGGCGCGAAGGGCTCACCTGGTGGCAGGTGGCCCAGTGTATTCTTCCTGGTCCAAGACCTTCCTGATGCGGGGACACCACCCCGTCCCCCCCGGGACACGCCCGGCAGCTTTGACTGACAGCTGGGCTCCCTCCACTTCCTTCTCTGCTTCTGCTGAACAAAAGCTCCCAATCCCTTGTTGTCTTAGGGCTTCGCTGCTAACCACAGGGATCAAGGACGGGTCAGCCACGGGAAGGCGTGCGACGGTGAAAGCTTGCCCGCTCTCAGGACGACGTTCCCGGTCTGAGCTGGGCTGTCCACGGCTGCTCAGGGTTACCTGGTGGGACCCTCGTGCCTCGTGCTCACTCAGGCCTTGTTCCCCGTCCGGTCTCCCCACTCTTGGGTGCGGGTGACTCCTGTAGGGGTTACTGTCTCAGGGAAATTGCCAAAGGCGTCGGATTTGGGTGCTTTTCTGCAGGTTCCCATGGCAAGTGGTGTTAATACTTCCAAGGGGGGTGAGGGGGAGAGATCTGTAATATTATCAACAATGAAAAATACTTTAAAAAATTAAATAAATACAATAGCTACAAAAAACACCCAATAATTTTCCTCCATAAAAAAATATGAATAAATAGCCCAGCCAGTGTGACTCAGTGGGTGAGCATCGACCTGTGAACCAGGAGGTCAGGGCTTGATTCCCGGTCAGGGCACAGGCCCAGGCTGGGGGCTCATCCCCAGTGTGGGGTGTGCAGGAGGCGGCTGACCCGTGATTCTCTCTCATCATTGATGTTTCTCTCCCTCCCTCTCCCTTCCTCTCTGAAATCAATATATTTAAAAGTGTTTACAAAAAACCTTGGAGAGGGGCTGTGCACAAGGCAGGGGGAGGTCAGGGCTGGTTTTGTGGGTTTGCGAGGTCCGTCCCAGCCCCGTGACCGCCAAGAGCAGGATCCGAAACCCCGTGAGATGTCAGGTGGCCCGGCCGGAGCCCCGGTCCTCGGCCCTGTGCCGTGGGAATAGTGTGAGATCCAGACGCCAGAGCTGCTGCTCGCCCGGCCACGGCCTTGGCCTCTGTGGACTCGCCCCAGCTCCTCCCGCCCCGTCTGTGTGAACGCTGCCCTCGCTCTCCCAGGCGAGGGGCCAGTGTGTGGCCCTGCCAGGCCCGCCCGGCCCAGAGAGGGGCCTTCCCTTTGGCACCGGGGCTGTTTGCCCAGCAGCCCACATCCTGCTGGGGCTGCCTTCCCACGAGCTCACCGAGTCCTCGGGGGCGAAGATGGGGCCCCGCGGGCCGCGTGCCAGGAGGAAGTTGGAAGCGGGTCCCTCAGGTCCGCGCGGCGGCAGGTGGGAGCAGCCGCTGATCCGAGCGGCATCGATCGCACACGCCCACGTCGTCCCACAGCTCAGCCGGACCGTTACGCTTCCCCCTGTTGATTTATGGCATCAATAGGAAGGCCATGCCCAGGACACGCCTCCTGGAGGCTGGAACCCGTAAATATCGAGGCTCCGTGTCCCCCGGAGCAGAGCCGGCACCATGGGGCTCCCCAGCGTCACCCTGGTAACGTGTCTGCTGCTGGGCCGCGTCCTCCACGCAGGTACTGTCTCCTCTGCGGCTGCTCAGCTCACGGGCAAACCCCACTCGCGAGGATTCGGGAAGGAAGCGCTTTTCTGGTTGTTTCCGCCTGAGAAAGGCCAGGGTCGTGGTTAGACGAGGCCGGGGGCCGCGGGTCAGAAAGGCTCCTGCAGCGAGGAAGGGGCACCAGGCCTCCGCGTGGCCTTGGGGTGAACGCAGACAGGGGGCGGGAAGCCGGCCCTGCACGGCCCTCAGGGCGCTCGGCCGGCGGCTCTGGCTCGGTCACTCCTGTCGCCCAGGGCGCCGGCCGGGCAGCGGGGATGTGTGCACCACATGGGGCCACCAGCGGGCCGGCTGGGACACCCTCCTTTCCTTCTTTTTAAAATAGAATAATTTTATTGATGTCAGAGAGAAAGGGACGGAGGGAGAGAGAAACATCAATGATGAGAGAGAATCACGGATCGGCTGCCTCCTGCACGCCCCTCTCTGGGGATGGAGCCTGCAACCCAGGCCTGTGCCCTGACCGGGAATCGAACCGTGACCTCCTGGTTCCTAGGTGGATGCTCAACCCCTGAGCTACACTGGCCAGACAGGAAACGTGCAGTTTTAAATGTTTCCTTTTAACTTAAAACATAAAAACATGCTTGGACTCACCACTGCGCGGCTCGGGCTCCTGCCTCACTGGTCCCCCCTGCCAGGCTGCCCAGCGGCCTCTGAGCTTCGTGGACACGGACCCTCCCTTCTCGCACCTCCAGGTGGTGCCTCAGCCGCAGGGGTCAGACCCCCCAATCACGCGACAGGCCCAGCCAACCACCAGGATGCAGCCCCTCACTGCTCCGGGGGGCCTGACGGAAGGCCTGCGTTTAGGGGTTCTCACTCGGCCTTTTTACTTTGTATTTTCAGCAACACCAGTAACAGCAGACATGACGACAGTGACCTCGTCTAGGGAGACGTCTGTGCCAACCGGTAACCCTAGACCCCGGGGCGGAGCCGCAGTGGGGACCGGGGCCACCCCAGGATGCGGGCTTGGGCCGGCTGCGGGGTTCTGCTGGTTTCAGACGTAGGACGGGAAGGACGGCCCTGCTGGGTCCCAGTCCCTTCCTCTAACGCGTCTCCATGCTAGTCTCTGCCCAGCCACCCTTTTCCCTGAGACCTCTGCCCCCTCGCCCTGGGCTGCCCACGGGCGTCCAGTCAGCGGGAAGGGGCAGGGGGGCAGAGCATGACCCTGGCTCCCTGGGTGTGACCACACCTTTTCTCTGCTTTCCTAGGTTTCTTCACGGGCCCCCTGGGAGCGGAGGACACCTCTGCCTCGGCTGGTAACGTCCCTCTCTTTCCTCTTCTGGTTGTTGTCCCCCGGCACCCGCCTGTGCAGGACAGGCCGTCATTGGACCAAATCGTTCAAGGTCCTGGAAATATATACCCGGGGGCAGAATAGGGAGGCGGTTCAGAGTGGCCGCCCGCGTCCAAGTCCCGCCCGGCCCTCACCCGCCAGCCGGTCTCGGGTCCCCTTCCGCAGCCTCCGTTTCCCGGGGCTGTTTTGAGGGTGAACTGAGGGAACGCCCATAAAGCTCTCTCACGCGATCTGAGGTTTCGTGTTAGGAAACGCTCAGAATCGCCTCCACGATTACACCTTAAAAATCAGCGTCCTTGGCGTCTGCCTCTCTCCCTCTCCCTTCCTCTCTGAAATCAATACAAATATATTAAAAAAAAAAAAAAATCAGTGGCCTGCCCCGGCCAGCATGGCTCAGGGTTTGAGCATCAACCTAGGAACCAGGAGGCCGGGGTTCAATTCCCGGTCAGCGCACAGGCCCGGGGTGCAGGCTCGATCCCCACTGGGGGGCGTGCAGGAGGCAGCCAATGGATGATGTTTCTCTCTCATCATTGATGTCTCTCTCTCTCTTTGTCTCCCTTCCTCTCTCTGAAATCAATCTTTAAAAGTAGTTTAACATTTTTTTTACACATTCACTTATGTAACGGCCCCCCGAATGGCGGTCCCCCAGCGGACTCTGCTCACATTCCACAGTGCAGGGCGGACTCGCTGCCGCGGGGAACCCTGGCCCCAGTGCGACCGCCCGCTGGCCCAGCCCCGGCTCTGAGCACAGAGCGCACCCCAGGACGGTGAACTGCGGCGTGAGGGCGCCTGGCGGAGAGACCCACTTACCCCACCTAAACGAAGGGAACATCCCACACCCAACCCGTTTGTTTTCATCTAGAGCAGCGGTTCTCAACCTGTGGGTTGCGACCCCTTTGGGGGTCGAATGACCCTTTCACAGGGGTCACCTAAGACCATCGGAAAACAATCTATAATTACATATTGTTTTTGTGATGAATCACTATGCTTTGATTATGGTCAATTTGTCACAATGAAATTGGGGGTCAGCACAACATGAGGAGCTGTATTAAGGGGTTGCGGCATTAGGAAGGTTGAGAACCACTGATCTAGAATCACAAAACCCTGAGCAAGGATGCTGGAGGCAACCAGACCCACGGTGGACCCACTGCGCCCCCTGGCGGATTGTAAGGGGAAGCGCAGCCACTGCCTGGGGCTGGGGATCCTTTGCAAAGGGAACCCTCTCTGCTAAGGTGCCTTTGGTCTCTCTCCAGGGCCGTGGGCCACGCAGACGGAAGGCTATGACTACGGTGAGGCCTTTTCTATGGCTTTTATGGTGTTCCCAGGGGTGGTCCCCTGGCTGGGCCGGCCAGTTCTGCGCTGCAGCCGTTGGTGGTGGAGGCTGGGTGGCCACTAAAACCTTGTGTGGAGCCCCCGGGCTGGGGAGGCGGGTGTGGGGTCCTCTTTCTGGGGAGCTCCCAGAGCCCATGGGCAGGTCCTTGGGGGGCTGAGAGCGGGCTGAGACGGAGAAGCTGCTGGGACAGCAGGGGAGGCAGGTCCCCAGAGAGGAGAGGAGGCAGTGAGCGAGGCGGGCGGTGCAGAGAGGGGAGGGGAAGAGGGGGCGGGAGGCCAGTCCCAGCAAAGACCATGGCTTTCTTTTCTTTTAAGAAATGTTTTCATTTCTTTTTTTAAAATACATTTTTATTGATGTCAGAGAGGAAGGGAAAAGGAGAGAGAGAGAGAAGCATCAATGATGAGAGAGAATCACGGATTGGGCGCCTCCTGCTCGCCCCCCACTGGGGATCGAGCCCACAACCCAGGCCTGCGCCCTGACCGTGAATCGAACCCTGACCTCCTGGTTCATAGGTCGACGCTCAACCACTGAGCCACACTGGCCGGGCAGGGATGATGGCTTTCCCCTGTCCATGCAGGCTTGCCGCTGAGGCTGGTGAACGGCGCGGACCGGTGCCAGGGCCGGGTGGAGCTCCTGTACCAGGGCACCTGGGGCACCGTGTGTGATGACAGCTGGGACTCCCGGGACGCGGACGTGGTGTGCAGGCAGCTGGACTGCGGCAACTCGGTGTGGGCGCCCGGCGGGGCCCACTTCGGCCAGGGCTCGGGGAACGTCCTGCTGGGCACCGTGGACTGCGCGGGCTGGGAGCCCTCCCTGTCCAGCTGCCCCCACGGCGGCTGGTACCACCACGAGTGCGGACACAGGGAAGATGCCGGCGTCGTGTGCTCAGGTGGGGCCCCCTTCGACTGGCCAGGCACCCCGACCGCGCTGCGGACAGCGCCCCCTGCTGGCCCTAACACTGGGCCCACGCACGCGGTGCTGTGCAGCTCACCCCCGCTCCCAGCCACACCTCCTTCCGTGTTCGAGGGCAGGAATCATGGTCCCTTTTCTTTTCTCATTTAAAAAATATATTTTTATTGATTTCAGAGAGGAAGGGAGAGGGAGAGAGAGAGAAACATCCATGATGAGAGAGAATCATGGGTGGGCTGCCTCCTGCATGCCCCCCACTGGGGATCGAGCCCCAACCCGGGCCTGTGCCCTGACCAGGAATCTAACCCAGGACCCTCCAGTTCACAGGCCAGTGCTCTATCCACTGAACCACACTGGCTAGTGCAGAGGGTGCAGGTTCAGAAACGGCCCCTCCTCCTGGGGGCGAGGCCTCCCTCTCAGGAATATCTCCAGGGGGTGGGGGTAGACACGTGCCGTCTGCGGGTGTCTGAGCCGCAGGGCTGGGCACTTGGTATCGAGTCCCGTGCTGTGAATGAGGGCGGGAGTCCGCGGGTTCTGTGGTAGATTCTGTGGAAGGAAGCGCAGGAGGGGAGGGTGGTGACGGGCCAAGGGCCCCTGATCGAGGGGCAGAGGGCGAGTTCCGCCTCACAAGGAAGGGGCGTAGCCTCGCTGCCGGGTCTCCCGCCCCCACCTGCCTTGGAGCCCGGGCGGGAGGGCCACCCTCCAGGAGGCCCCAGCACTGACCTGTTCCCTCTGCTCTGCAGCTTCTCTGCTTTCCACGGTGGAGACCCTGGCAGTATCCACGGAAGGTACGCTTGTCATGTGGGATTTCTGTGCCCCACCCCCCCGCACCCTGACTGGGGAGAGGTGCAGGAGTGAGAGATGGGGTGCTCAGCTCCCAGAGCCTCTGAGTAAGGCCTCAGGCTGCAGGGTGTCCCCTTCCCGGAGCTCCAAGGTGGGGCTTGATGACCCACATTAAGGGGGTCCAGCCACCCAGGCCCAGGGCCCACCCCCGTGGCCCGCCCAAGCCACGCTGGCCCCTGGCCAGGCTCAGGCGCTGGGATTCGGGCTGCGGGGCCCAGCGAGGCAGGTGCACACCTCTGAGCAGCATCCTGGCCTGTGCCCTCCCTGAGCCCCCATCAGGGCACCTCGGACCATCTCAGCACAGAAGGACCTAGGTCCTCCCGCCCGTGGGGCAGAGTCCCGTGCCCCCCCACCCCCCGCCGGGATTCTGCCTCCAGCGACAGAGCTGGGGTGCAGGCCACACAGACCGGGTGCCGGCAGCCTGGGCTTTGGGAAGGAAAGTCACCGCCCTTTCTCCCTGGGAAACACTGGCCCCGAGACAGGAGAAGGACGGCCTCCAGGCCAAGGCCCCGGCCAGGACCCAGCAGGGACCAGGGGACCCGGGCATTTCTCTTTCTCCCGGGTTCCCGTCCCGGGTTCCCGTCCCCGAGGCCCACGGTGTCAGGCCCGGCTGGACCTTCCCTGTCCTGTCCCGCTGGTTAGGGACAGAGATGTCGCTGGAGCCGAGGTGGAGCCTGGCTTCATCCTCTGTGAACGTGTCCCCTCCCCGGACCCTCAGTGCAGCGGCGGGAGGAGGAGGACCCCTGGCCCTCGGAGCGGTTCCCCCAGACCCTGCCCCATGTTAGGAACGTCGTGGGCCTGACGAAGCCCGAGGCGCCAGCGTCCGGCCAGGCCGGCGAGGGAGGGCTCAGGTGCGGGGCCCTCTGCCTCTGACCGGCCTGCAGACAGGACTTCCCCAGACCTGCCGGGCCCTCCCGAGGGGAGAGGGGGTGGGGGTCGCACCTCTAGATCGAAAGGGCCCCCGTGCTGACGCCCAGGAGAGGCTCAGAGGACACGGGGCTCTGGTGCAGTGGTTTGAGCAGCTGCCAGGCCATCCTCTCTCCACGCCCAGCACCAGGCCGGCTCTTGCTGGGGCCGTGGGCAAGCCCAGGGCTCCTTGAGGCAACTCAACAGCCACAGCCTCCAGCCAGCCATGCACTGACCAGGGAAAAACTAGCAGCGTTTCCAGGGAAGTGAAAGCAAAACCAGTCCGCCCTTCAGCCCCCCTCACACACACACTATGCCACACAGGGCACTAAAGATGCTGGCCAATGCAGTGAGACGGGAGGACTCGGGGAGAAGTGCCGCGCTGCGAACATTATTTCTGTATCCATTTCCTGGCGCCTGTGTAGGTCCCATGTGGAAGGCCCAATGCAAGCTCGGCAGGTGGATACGGAGATACCCGCTTCCCCTGAACAGCCTTTAAAACACATTTTTATTGATTTCATAGAGAAAGGGAGGGAGAGAGAGAAACATCCATGATGAGAGAGAATCATTGATTGGCTGCCTCCTGCAAGCCCTCCACTGGGGATGGAGCCCCCAACCCGGGTATGTGCCTTGACCGGAATGGAGCCCAGGACCCTTCAGTCCACAGGCCAGCGCTCTATCCACTGAGCCACACCGGCTAGTGCAGAGGGTGCAGGTTCAGAAACGGCCCCTCCTCCTGGGGGCGAGGCCTCCCTCTCAGGAATATCTCCAGGGGGTGGGGGTAGACACGTGCCGTCTGCGGGTGTCTGAGCCGCAGGGCTGGGCACTTGGTATCGAGTCCCGTGCTGTGAATGAGGGCGGGAGTCCGCGGGTTCTGTGGTGGATTCTGTGGAAGGAAGTGCAGGAGGGGAGGGTGGTGACGGGCCAAGGGCCCCTGTGGCATCCGGGCATCGATCCAGGGCCCACAGAGGGCAGAGGGTGAGTTCCGCCTCACAAGGAAGGGGCGTAGCCTCGCTGCCGGGGTGGCATAGGGTCTCCCGCCCGCACCTGCCTCAGAGCCTGGGAGGGAGGGCCACCGTCCAGGAGGCCCCAGCACTGACCTGTTCCCTCTGCTCTGCAGCTTCTCTGCTTTCCACGGTGGAGACCCTGGCAGCATCCACGGAAGGTACGCTTGTCACGTGGGATTTCTGTGCCCCACCCCCCCGCACCCTGACTGGGGAGAGGTGCAGGAGTGAGAGATGGGGTGCTCAGCTCCCAGGGCCTCTGAGTAAGGCCTTGGGCTGCAGGGTGTCCCCTTCCCGGAGCTCCAAGGTGGGGCTTGATGACCCACATTAAGGGGGTCCAGCCACCCAGGCCCAGGGCCCACCCCCGTGGCCCTCCCAAGCCATGCTGGCCCCTGGCCAGGCTCAGGCGCTGGGATTCGGGCTGCGGGGCCCAGCGAGGCAGGTGCACACCTCTGAGCAGCATCCTGGCCTGTGCCCTCCCTGAGCCCCCTTCAGGGCACCTCGGACAATCTCGGCACAGAAGGCCCTTAATCCTCCCTCCCGTGGGGCAGAGTCCCGTGCTCAAGGGGGCAGACACAGTGCCCAGGGATGGCAGTGAACATGTGATGAGGGTCCTCTGGGTACCAGGACCTGTGCTTGCCTCCTGGTTCAATAACCGGGCCCTGACTCTTTCTATCCAAGCTTCAGAGTCAGACCTCCAGCCACCAGTGAGTACCTGGCTCATGGGGGAGAGATGGGAAAGGTCTTCTGATGGGGAGGAACATGGCGGTCAGAGACGTGGAGGCATGCGGCTGGTCTCTCCCAGGCCTTCGACCCGATGACCCAGCCGAGCGGGAGGCTAGTGGACAGGCAGGGCGCACGTGCAGGAGGCACATGGGAAAGTCATACTGAGCGACCCGCCGTTTTGGAACGACTCCGTTTAAGGCCTCACCACAGCCATTCTCTTTGTTGTCCCTTCCAGACGCATGGACACCTCCTTCCACAGCTGCCTCTACTCAACTAACAACAGGTACAGGACCCATCACCCTCCCAGGGCCCTTCTCTGCTTCTGAATCACGCTCCATGTGGGCCATACCCATCCTTGCCCTGTAGGGGGGTGGAGCCAGAGGAGGGTCTCTGACCAGGTCCTTGTCTGACATGGTTGGCTGATGACTTGTCTCCAGGGGGTTCTGGGAGGAGGCTCAGCCAGGACCCTCCCCTTTGCTCAGTATCAGCCCTAGAGGCCACCTGGCACCTGCTGAGACCCCTGTGCTGGCTCACCCTCAGGGTGGATGAGTCTCTGTCCTCTCATGTCTGACAGAGGTCCCATCCCATCCGAGGGCTTTGCCTCAAGTCAGGTAGGACCACGGAGAATAAATAGGTGGCCAAGGAGGTCATGGCCTTGGCCTGTCCCTGAAGCCATGGACCTCCACCCTGGGTGGCTCTCGTGGATACGGGGGCAGTCCTCACCCCATGGGCAAGCCTGGGGCTCCCTACCTAGGACACCCTTAGACCTGGTCGGACAGGATGTCCGGATCCTTTCCCTGTGATGGAGATGAACCCCTGGGCATGTCCAAAGATGACCGTCTGTCCTTGGGCGTGGCCATGAGGGAGGCCCTGAGTCTATCTAGAACCTGCCTCAGGCCTGGAGCTCAGCACAGACATGGAGGAGGTGTCCTTGTGCCATCCTTAGATGTTGGGACCGATTCGGCTCTGGCCCTGAGGCTGGTGAATGGCGGTGACCGGTGTCAGGGCCGCGTGGAGGTCCTCTACCGAGGCTCCTGGGGCACCGTGTGTGACGACGGGTGGGACACCAACGACGCCAACGTGGTGTGCAGGCAGCTGGGCTGTGGCTGGGCCAGGTCGGCCCCAGGCAGTGCCCGGTTCGGACAGGGCTCAGGGCCGATCGTGTTGGACGACGTGGGCTGCTCAGGGCACGAGTCCTTCCTGTGGAGCTGCCCGCACAGGGGATGGAACTCACACAACTGTGGGCACGGGGAAGACGCTGGCGTCATCTGCTCAGGTGGGTCGCTACCGTCCCTGGTGGCTCTTCTTGGCAGATGCTGCTGAGAACAAGGCCACTCCCCTCGCCAGGGCCCCCCTGAGCCTCGTACTGTCCCCCAGGCACTGGAGTGACTCAGGGCAGCAGGCTCCCAGGTGCTAGGTCTCCTGCTCTGACTACACGTCAACTTGGTGGGTCCATGCGCCCAGTATCCTGAAGGCAGTGCCAGGAACTGTCTCGAAGGGGCCTGAGCTCCATGTTCAAGCACTAGAGGCAGCGTCCTGAGCACAGAGAGGAGCTTGGCTTTGTGCCCCCGGAACCAGCTCACTGTGACCTGCAGGGTGTCTGGGCTTCCACCAGGGCAGCTGGCCCCTGGGTGTGGGGGTTGGTAAGCACTTCCCCTCTGTGAGGATGGTGTCACCTGGGGGCTCCCAGATAGTGATGCAGAGGGGACACCCTGAGAGCACAGAGGTCCTTGTGAAGGACAGAGAGAGTGGGAGGGAGCAGGGGAGGTGGGAGATGGCAGGTGGCCAATGAATGGAAGGAGCCTATGGGATCTTGGGGATGGGGCATTGTGACCACATGGAAAAGTCTAGAAATCTGTGTAGACTCTCAATATCAGAATGGGTCAAGGTTGAGACATCACTATGCACATTGATTGACCCCATTTTTTGGGGTAATTTTGTGTTCACTCTCTGGGGTCAACACCAGGGCCCCAGTGGCCTGTCCCAGGCATGACACTGGCTTCCATTATCTGGACAGGAAGTCCTCAGGTTCAGGGAGGCAGGCGATGGCAGGGGACAATGGGTGTGGCTTTGGAAGGACTGCGAGGTTCAGGGCAGCACTGCTCTGTCCCCTTCCTGCCCCCCGAGGCCATGTGCACAGTATCAGCTCCGTGTGTAGTAGCTGAGGGTCACCAACTCGGGATCTGGGCCGGGCACCTGGGAGCTTGGTCTGACTGTCCCTTTCTTCCCACAGCTACTCAGGCCTCCACATCCTGGCCAGGTGAGTCCCAGCCACCACTCCTGGGATGTCCCTCTCTCCTGCACACCTGTGCAGGTCGGCCCTCTCCAGCTGACACATGGCTCTTTGGACCCCATCTGGACCACACTTTTGCCCTCTGTCTCCTTAACTAGAGGGGGTGGGGGCTTCCAAAGACTCCATCTGTCCTTTTTCCTTGTGAGTTCTCATCAGATACTTGGCGGCTGTCTCGGGGAGAGCGGCCGATGGTCAGAGAAGTGCCTCCCCTTCCATGAAGGTGGCCCCGTGACTCCAGGCTGAGGAGGGCTTTGTGGGATAGTGGACACTGATGCCCACTGGCTTTCTGGTGACGGGACAGCAGTTTTCTGGGTTCTCTCCTCCTCTCACACCTGCCGAACCCTGAGGGCCAGCATGGTCACTGCATCCCAAGGGGGTAGAGACAGTGCCCGGGGATGGCAGTGAACATGTCATGAAAGTCCTCTGGGTACCTGGACCTGTGCTTGCCTCCTGGTTCAATAACCGGGCCATGACACTTTCTATCCAAGCTTCAGAGTCATGCCAAAGCCTCAAGCTACCAGTGAGTGCCTGGCTCAAGGGGGAGAGATGGGAAAGGTCTTCTGATGGGGAGAAACATGGTGGTCAGAGAGATGGAGGATGCGGCTGGTCTCTCCCAGGCTTTGGATCCCGATGACCCAGCTGAGCGGGAGGCTAGTGGACAGGCAGGGCGCACGTGCAGGAGGCACATGGGAAAGTCATACTGAGCGACCCACCCTTTTGGGAACGACTCTGTTCCTAAGGCCTCACCACAGCCATTCTCTTTGTTGTCCCTTCCAGACGCATGGACACCTTCTTCCACAGCTGCCACTACTCAACTAACAACAGGTACAGGACCCATCACCCTCCCAGGGCCCTTCTCTGTCTCTGAATCACCCCTGGGATGGAACTTGAGAGGAAGAGGCTCCATGTGGGCCATACCCATCCTTGCCCTGTAGGGGGGTGGAGCCAGAGGAGGGTCTCTGACCAGGTCCTTGTCTGACATGGTTGGCTGATGACTTGTCTCCAGGGGGTTCTGGGAGGAGGCTCAGCCAGGACCCTCCCCTTTGCTCAGTATCAGCCCTAGAGGCCACCTGGCACCTGCTGAGACCCCTGTGCTGGCTCACCCTCAGGGTGGGTGAGTCTCTGTCCTCTCATGTCTGACAGAGGTCCCATCCCCTCTGAGGGCTTTGCCTCAAGTCAGGTAGGACCACGGAGAATAAATAGGTGGCCAAGGAGGTCATGGCCTTGGCCTGTCCCTGGAGCCATGGACCTCCAACCTGGGTGGCTCTCGTGGATACGGGGGCAGTCCTCACCCAATGGGCAAGCCTGGGGCTCCCTACCTAGGACACCCTTAGATCTGGCAGGACAGGACATCCTGATCCTTTTCCTTTGATGGAGATGAACCCCTGAGTGTGTCCAAAGATGACCGTCTGCCCTTGGGCGTGGCTATGAGGGTCCCCTGAGTCAAGAGCCTGCCTCAAGCCTGGAGTTTAGCACAGACATGGAGGAGGTGTCCTTGTGCCGTCCTCTAGATTTCGGCACCGATGCTGGTTTGGCCCTGAGGCTGGTGAATGGCGGTGACCGGTGTCAGGGCCGCGTGGAGGTCCTCTACCGAGGCTCCTGGGGCACCGTGTGTGACGACGGGTGGGACACCAACGACGCCAACGTGGTGTGCAGGCAGCTGGGCTGTGGCTGGGCCAGGTCGGCCCCAGGCAGTGCCCGGTTCGGACAGGGCTCAGGGCCGATCGTGCTGGACGACGTGGGCTGCTCAGGGCACGAGTCCTTCCTGTGGAGATGCCCGCACAATGGCTGGAACTCCCACAACTGTGGGCACGGGGAGGACGCCGGCGTCATCTGCTCAGGTACATCGCTACCATCGCGGGTGGCATCTGGGAAGATGCTGCTGAGAACACACCCACTTCCCTTTCCAGGGCCCCCCTGAGCCTCGTACTGTCCCCCAGGCACTGCAGTGACTCAGGACAGCAGGTTCCCAGGTGCTAGGTCTCCTGCTCAGACTAGAGGTTAAGTTGGTGGGTTCTTGTGCCCAGCATCCCGAAGGCAGTGCCAGGAACTGTCTCGAAGGGGCCTTAGCTCCGTGTTCATGCACAGGAGGCCACGTCCTGAGCACAGAGAGGAGCCTGGCCTTGTGCCCCCAGGGCCAGCTCACTGCCACCTGCAAGGTGTCTGGGCTTCCTTCCAGGTCCGCTGGTCCCTGGGTGTGGGAGTTGGTGAGCTCCTCCCCTCTGTGAGGACAGTGTCACCTGGGGGCTCCCAGATAGTGACACACAGGGGACACCCTGAGAGAACAGAGGTCCTTGTGAAGGACAGAGAGAGTGGGAGGGGGCAGGGGTGGTGGGAGATGGCAGGTGGACAATGAATGGAAGGAGCCAATGGGAGCCTTGGGGATGGGGCATTATGACCGCATGGAAAAGTCTAGAAATGGGTGTAAACTCTCTTTAGCAGAATGGTTCTAGGCTGAGAAATGAGTCTGCATATTGATTGACCCCATTTGGTGGGGTCATTACCCGTTCAGGCTCTGGGGTCAGCACCAGGACCCTGATGGCCTGTCCCAGGCATGACACTGGCTTCCATACTCTGCACAGGAGTCCTTAGGCTCAGGGAGGCAGGCGATGGCAGGAGACAGATGATGTGGCTTTGGAAGGACTGCGAGGTGCGGGGCAGCACTGCTGTGTCCCCTCTGTGGCCATGTGCACGGCGTCAGCTCCGTGTGTAGTAGCTGAGGGTCACCAACCCAGGATCTGGGCCGGGCACCTGGGAGCTTGGTCTGACTGTCCCTTTCTTCCCACAGCTGCTCAGACCACCACATCCTGGCCAGGTGAGTCCCAGCCATCTCTCTGGGATGTACCTCTCTCCACTTCCCCCTCTGCCTGTCGGCCCTCTCAGGCTGACTCATGGCTCTTTGGACCCCATCTGGACCACACTTTTGCCCTCTGTCTCCTTATCTATTGCGGTGGGGGGATTCCAAAGACTCCATCTGTCCTTTTTCCTTGTGAGTTCTCATCAGATACTTGGAGGCCGTCCTGGGGGAGAGAGGTCGATGGTCAGAGAAGTGCCTCCCCTTCCATGAAGGTGGCCCTGTGACTCCAGGCTGAGGAGGGCTTTGTGGGATAGTGGACACTGATGCCCACTGGCTTTCTGATGACGGGACAGCGGGCTTCTGGGTTCTCCCCTCCTCTCACACCTGCCGCACCCTGAGGGCCAGCATGGTCATACCCACATCCCAAGGGGGTAGATACAGTGCGCGGGGATTGCAGTGAACACGTGCTGAGGGTCCTCTGGGTACCAGGACCTGTGATTGCCTCCCGGTTCAGTCACCAGGCCCTGACTCTTTCTATCCAATCTTCAGAGTCAGGCCAAAGCCTCAAGCCACCAGTGAGTGCCTGGCTCATGGGAGAGAGATGGGAAAGGTCTTCTGATGGGGAGGAACATGGCGGTCAGAGACCTGGAGGGATGCGGCTGGTCTCTCCCAGAATTCGACCACGATGACCCAGCGGAGCAGGAGGCTAGTGGACAGGCAGGGAGCACGTGCAGGGGCACATGGGAAAGTCACGCTGACCGACCCACCCTTTTGGGAAGGATTCCTTTTCTAAGTCCTCACCACCCCCTTTCTCTTTGTTGTCCCTTCCAGATGCATGGACAACTCCTTCCACAACTCCAACCACAACTGCCTCTCCTCAAAACACAACGGGTACAGGACTCTTAAACCTCCCAGGGCCCCTCTCTGCCTCTGAATCATGTCCGGAATGGAACATAAGAGGAAGAGGCTCTCCGTGGGCCATCCTCATTCTTGTCCCTCTGGACAAGCAGAGGAGGGTCTCTGCCCAGGTCTTTGTCTAACATGGTTGGCTGATGTCTTGTCTCCAGTGGCCTTCTGGGAGGAGGCTCAGCCAGGACCCTCCCTGTTGCTCAGGGTCAGCCCTAGAGACCATCTGGCACCTGCTGAGACCCCTGTGCTGGCTCACCCTCAGTGGGTGTGAGTCTCTATCCTCTCATGTCTGACAGAGGTCCCATCCCCTCCGAGGGCTTTGCCTCAAGTCAGGCAGGACCATAGAGAAGAAATAAGTGGCCAAGGAGGCCATGATCTTGGCCTGTCCCCGGAGCCATGGACCTCCACCCTGTGTGGCCCTGGTGGATACGGGGGGCAGTCCTCACCCCATGGGCATTCCTGAGGCTCCCTTCCTTGGAGCACCCTTAGACCTGGCAGGACAGAATGTCCCAGATCCTATATCCGTAATTGAGATTAACCCCTGTGGTGTCCAAAGCTGAACGCCTGCCCAGGGGGTGGCCATGAGGGAGGCCCTGAGTCTAGAACCTGCCTTGGGCGTGGAGCTCAGCACAGACATGGAGGAGGTGTCCTTGTGCCGTCCTCTAGATTTCGGGACCGATTCGGCTCTGGCCCTGAGGCTGGTGAATGGCGGTGACCGGTGTCAGGGCCGCGTGGAGGTCCTCTACCGAGGCTCCTGGGGCACCGTGTGTGACGACGGGTGGGACACCAACGATGCCAACGTGGTGTGCAGGCAGCTGGGCTGTGGCTGGGCCAGGTCGGCCCCAGGAAGTGCCCGGTTCGGACAGGGCTCAGGCCCGATCGTGCTGGACAACGTGGGCTGCTCAGGGCATGAGTCCTTCCTGTGGAGCTGCCCGCATAATGGCTGGAACTCACACAACTGTGGGCACCACGAAGACGCCGGTGTCATCTGCTCAGGTGGGCTTCTGCCTCGCTGGTGGCCCTTCTGGGCTGCTTCTGCTGAGAACATACCCACTCCCCACGCCAGGGCCCCCCTGAGCCTCGTACTGTCCCCCAGGCACTGGAGTGACTCAGGGCAGCAGGCACCCAGGTGCTAGGTTACCTGCTCAGGCTAAACGTCCGTTTGGTGGGTTCACACTCCCAGCATCCTGAAGGCAGTGCGAGGACCTGGCTCGAAGGGGCCTGAGCTCCATGTTCAAGCACAGGAGGCAGCGCCTTGAGCACAGAGAGGAACCTGGCCTTGGGCCCCCGGAGCCAGCTCACTGTGACCTGCAGGGTGTCTGGGCTTCCACCAGGGCAGCTGGTCCCTGGGTGTGGGGGTTGGTGAGCTCCTCACCTCTGTGAGGATGGAGTCTCCTGGGGGCTCCAAGACAGTGACACAGAGGGGACAACCTGAGAGCACAGAGGTCCTTTGTGAAGGACAGAGAGAATGGGAGGGAGCAGGTGGAGGAGGGAGACGTCAGGTGGCCAATGAATGGAAGGAGCCAATGGGAGCCTTGGGGAAGGGGCATTATGACCGCATGGAAAAGTCTAGAAATGGGTGTAAACTCCCTTTAGCAAAATAGGTGTAGGCTGAGAAATCAGTGAGCATATTGATTGACCCCATTTGGTGGGGTCATTACCCGTTCTTGCTGGGGGTCAACACCAGAGCCCTGATGGCCTGTCCCAGGCTTGACACTGGCTTCCATACACTGGACAGGAGTCCTCAGGCTCAGGGAGGCAGGCGATGGCTGGGGACAGAGGGAGTGGCTTTGGAAGGACTGCGAGGTTCGGGGCAGCACTGCTGTGTCCCCCCGACCCCTCAAGGCCATGTGCACGGCGTCAGCTCCGTGTGCAGAAGCTGAGGGTCATCAATCCGGGATCTGGGCCGGGCACCTGGGAGCTTGTTGTCTGACTGTCCCTTTCTTCCCACAGCTGCTCAGACCACCACATCCTGGCCAGGTGAGTCCCGCCACGTCTCCTGGTCCCTCTCTCCTGCCCACCTCTGCCGATCGGCCCTCTCCAGCTGACCCATGGCTCTTTGAACCCCATCTGGTCCACACTTTTGCCCTCTGTCTCCTTAACTATGGGGGAGGGTTCCAGAGACTCCGTCTGTCCATCCTCCTTTTAAGTTCTCATCAGATACTTGGCAGCTGTCCCGGGGGAGAGTGGCCGATGGTCAGAGAAGTGCCTCCCCTTCCATGAAGGTGGCCCCTTGGCTCCAGGCTGAGGAGGGCTTTGTGGGAGAGTGGACACTGATGCCCACTGGCTTTCTGATGACGGGACAGCAGGCTTCTGGCTTCTCTCCTCCTCTCACACCTGCCGCACCCTGAGGGCTGGCATGGTCATACCCACATCCCAAGGGGGCAGAGACAGTGCCCGAGGATGGCAGTGAACATGTGATGAGGGTCCTCTGGGTACCAGGACCTGTGCTTGCCTCCTGGTTCACACACCAGGCCCTGACTCTTTCTATCCAAGCTTCAGAGTCAGGCCAACTCCTCAAGCCACCAGTGAGTGCCTGGCTCAAGGGGGAGAGATGGGAAAGGTCTTCTGATGGGGAGGAACATGTTGGTCAGAGACGTGGAGGGAATCGGCTGGTCTCTCCCAGGCTTTGGACCCCGATGACCCAGCCGAGCGGGAGGCTAGTGGACAGCCAGGGAGCACCTGCAGGAGGCACATGGGAAAGTCACGCTGACCGTCCCACCCTTTTGGGAAGGACTCCTTTCCTCAGGCCTTACTAAAGCCTTTCTCTTTGTTGTCCCTTCCAGACGCATGGACAACTCCTTCCACAACTGCGTATCCTCAAACAACAACAGGTACAGGACCCTTCACCCTCCCAGGGCCCTTCTCTGCCTCTGAACCACGCCTGGGATGGAACGTGACAGGAAGAGCCTCCACATGAGCCATCATCTTTCTTTGTCCCTGTAGGGGGGTGGGGCCAGAGGAGGGTCTCTGACCAGGTCCAGGTCTGACATTGTTGGCCTGTGACTTGTCTCCAGTGGGCTTCTGGGAGGAGGCTCAGCCAGGACCCTCCCCCGTTGCTCAGGGTCAGCCCTTAAGGCCTCCTGGCACCTGCTGAGACCCCTGTGCTGGCTCACCCTCAGGGTGTGAGTCTCTTTCCTCTCATGTCTGACAGAGGTCTCATCCCCTCCGAGGGCTTTGCCTCAAGTCAGGCAGGACCATGGAGAAGAAATAAGTGGCCAAGGAGGCCATGGCCTTGGCCTGTCCCCGGAGCCATGGACCTCCACCCTGGGTGGCCCTGGTGGATACGGGTGGCATTTCTCACCTCATGGGCAATCCTGGGGCTCCCTACCTAGGAGCCTCCTTAGACTTGGTTGGACAGGATGTCCCGGTCCTTTCCCTGTGATGGAGATGAACACCTGAGTGTGTCCAAAGATGACTGCCTCCCCTGGGGGTGGCCATGAGGGAGGCCCTGAGTCTAGAACCTGCCTTGGGCCTGGAGCTCAGCACAGACATGGAGGAGGTGTCTTTGTGCCGTCCTCTAGGGTTTGGGACCGATTCGGCTCTGGCCCTGAGGCTGGCGAACGGCGGTGACCGGTGTCAGGGCCGCGTGGAGGTCCTCTACCGAGGCTCCTGGGGCACCGTGTGTGACGACGGGTGGGACACCAACGACGCCAACGTGGTATGCAGGCAGCTGGGCTGTGGCTGGGCCAGGTCGGCCCCAGGAAGTGCCCGGTTCGGACAGGGCTCAGGCCCGATCGTGCTGGACGACGTGGGCTGCTCAGGGCACGAGTCCTACCTGTGGAGCTGCCCGCACAGTCCCTGGAACTCACACAACTGCAACCACGGGGAGGACGCCGGCGTCATCTGCTCAGGTGCGTCGCTACCATCCCTGGTGGCCCTTCTGGGCTGATGCTACTGAGAACACGCTCACTTCCCATGCCAGGACCTTGACTGAGCCTCGTACTGTCGCCCAGGAACTGCAGTGACTCAGGGCAGCAGGCTCCCAAGTGCTAGGTCTCCTGCTCAGACTACTGGTCAGATTGGTGGGTCCATGTGCCCAGCATCCTGAAGGCAGTGCGAGGACCTGGCTCGAAGGGGCCTGAGCTCCATGTTCAAGCACAAGAGGCAGCGAGCTGAGCACAGAGAGGAGCCTGGCCTTGTGCCCCCGGAGCCAGCTCACTGCCACCTGCAGGGTGTCTGGGCTTCCACCAGGGCAGCTGGCCCCTGGGTGTGGGGGTTGGTGAGCTCCTCCCCTCTTTGAGGACGGTGTCGCCTGGGGGCTCCCATATAGTGAGGCAGAGGGGACACCCTGAGAGCACAGAGGTCCTTTGTGAAGGACAGAGAGAGTGGGAGGGAGCAGGGGGAGGAGGGAGATGGCAGCTGGCCAATGAATGGAAGGAACCTATGGGGGCTTTGGGGATGGGCTATTATGACCTCATGAAAATGTCTAGAAATGGGTGTAAACTCTCAATATCAGAAATGGTCAAGGCTGAAACATCAGTGTGCACATTGATTGACCCCATTTGGTGGGGTCATTGCCCATTCATTCTCTAGGGTCAACACCAGGGCCCCAGTGGCCTGTCCCAGGCATGACACTTGCTTGTATACATTGGATAGGAAGTCCTCAGTCTCTGGGAGGCAGGCGATGGGAGGAGACAGAGAGCATGGCTTTGGAAGTACTATGAGGTGCGGGGCACACTGCTGTCTCCCCTCCCATCCCCCCTCCAGGGCATGAGCAGGGAATCAGTCCGTGTGTAGAAGCTGAGGGTCCACAACCTGGGATCTGGGCCGGGCACCTGGGAGCATGGTGTCTGACTGTTCTTTTTCCCACAGGTGC